>NW_024037058.1:18426799-19033524 GCF_015706575.1 Patiria miniata | reverse complement strand
AATTTTTGATATCTACGATCCTTTTCCTCTATTCTAAGAGAATATATGTGGGAACTTTAGCATTCTATTTTATAGGTTTGGCCCCATTTTGCTGGTATCATAAACATGAGTCAGGTGCTGCCCATGGGGAGGGGGGTAGGGGGGTTGCAAATGGACGCAGGTAGCAGGGCGTGCCTTCGAAAACCCTTAGAATCAACTTCCCCCTTACATCAACCATCACCTTAATCTGTTTCCTGAAAGGTATCCGCCCCTGTCCGTACATAATTCAACACTGCCCTGAAAAACTCTAAATGAAACCTGTTGCTATGACTGTCATGGGCGGCGTTCCCAGGTGAACTATAAGGGGTGCATGTCCTCCACATACTTGTTGGCCGGGGGACGCCTATGGCGATATCCACCTTCTCAATAAAGTTTCTCGGTTCGTAATGTTTGTACTTTATTTTTCCAAAAGGGTGTTTATAGCTCCAAGATAGCTCGTATACAGTCTCCATCGTCGTCGCCAGTCAGGCCTCATAGTTCGAGAATTTGGCGTAAAACGTAGACTATATGCACATGTGCACACAGGTTTAAAAAGCGTCCCTTACTGCAGATGGTGTCTATCCCAGGACATCCCACGAGCACGTCCCTCACCAAAAAAAAACAAAAATCGCCCCACTTTTCAACTTTCCCGAACTGCCGGTTCCCGGTCCGCCTGTTGACAACAAATCGACGCACCTGCTGACTGCTTTCGAAGAGTACAACCTTGACACTCAGTAGGCCTAATTGAATTGACGCGTTCCCTTGGTAGCAGTTAGTTTAACAATACCTCCAGGAGATGCTTCCATAGTCACGTGGACATTCTCCTCAGTCAGTCAAATTATTGTTAGTCAAGTAGGCCTTGACTTGAAAAGGAAGTTATATTTTGCCTTCAAATTCCATTATTTTGATTTACAATTTGTATCACTCAAATTCTATGGAAATCTATATAAAGTCGCTTATGCTTTATTTTTAATTTTAATTTCCACACAATGTAAATCTTTACAAGTATAAAAAAAATGTGTATTATAATTACTAATTAATAACGTAGCACTGTAGCCTAATTCGTCGTAGTTTCTGAAAATTCGGCAGGTTCTACGTAATTTGGAGATTGGAATGCAAATTCGGGGTCGGTGGGTTTAGGCCTATATTGTATGTTTACTATATAGGTTTATATAGGGTTGCGCCATGCATTAATTACAGATCTTGTGAGATTCTGCCGGTCGTCAGCATACTGCAAGGAGTTGAGTTTTCCCCGATTCTCTTCAGAACCTCAGCACTCGAAAAAGACATTCATTACAAGTCATGTTGCATATTACATGCATATTGCTGTCTTCAACACGCACACCTTCAACTCTTATTTAATTCAATTAAAGCGTTGGGGTTTTTTTTCCATTTTGAAAGTGGCAAGCTGAAACGTTACGGTCAGAACCCTTTTCAGTCTTTGGACTGTCCCTTTAAAACAATAATGTACTCTTCTCTTCTTCGTTTAAAATGGTCGTTGAACACAGCAAATATATTCTCAAGTGTTTCTAAGACGGACTTAAAATGGACCAATGTCAAATTTGGGTCGGTCGTCCATACAACCCCCGGCGGCTTCCAAGATGCTAGCTAGTGGTGCGGGCCAGTAAATCGGTCCGAAATTGCCTACGCCTGCCAAATCTCGTTTTGCATGCTCTCAAAATCTTCAGTATTTGAGCATATTGTGGGAAATGAACTTAAGGGTTTGTAAAAAAAAAAAAATAAGGGTGGAAGCCGTGCACAGGACCGTGAGCTTGTATTTATCATCTTCGGATGGAAATTTCTCCCAAAAATCATTAGATTACCCCAAAAATTGAAAAGAAAAGAAAAGATGATGAAATAAGCTTTAATTTGATGTACATCTTGAACACGTTGGAGAGTTGTGAGTATTTTTCCTGAATTTCTGAAGTGGGGGCATTTATCATTGAGATCAATGGAAATTTATTTACTGGTCTGCAGCCCTAGGGGCCTGGCCCATCCGCCACACATTCGCTCCCACCAACGCCACAAATACACAGGTTTAGAATGAACAAAACGAAGCACAAATGTCACGCAGGAACAACATTCATTTATTATTCTCACATGCATCCATGAGGCACGACCGGAGAGAAACAGTAATTACTTTGTATAAGGCACTTGCAGTTCGTCCCTGTGGGGAGTTTCTTATTTCCAACACATGATGGGGAAAAAAATGGACATACCTTTGTGCATCACACGGTACACCCTGCACTAAAACAGGTTTTAGGTGGGTTTTTTTAAGAGTATAAATGGACAACATTTGCAAACCTTACAAATATGACACCGCTAAAAATTGTTAAGAAATATCCTACTTAATTGCAAGCAAATGATAGGATCAAGTATTCTGTGAAATGGTCGCGGGTAGTAGGCCTGTATGCCATTATTTTTGAGAAAAGAGAAATTGTCATCATTATTTTCCTCGCGATGGCCGAAACCATTGCGAGAAAAAAAAAACTTTTTTCAAATACTGCCCGAAATTGACCAATTCGAGTTTAGTTTTAGTCTGCTAGTCTGTGATTTAGATTTTTTTTGTCTGGGTGACAAAGACGGGATCGCACCGCAAGAGGGAGCAAGTCAAAACTCATACATCTTGGAAGGGTGTGCTTCGAGCGGAAACCTCGCTTTGCGTCGAGAAAAACAAGGATGCATTTTCATGCACACTTTTCTCTAAAAGTATGATGTCGACTGAGCTGAAATTCGACAGGTTAGCTTTTTAGGAACCTGGTTCAGATTGATTGTAAATGATGTCCATTACCTTTGAATTAAGTAACAATGGAAGTACAAACTACTATTCAAGCATAACAGAAGAACGAAGATGTGACGTCAGATAAAAGATATGACGTCAGATAAAAGGGGTCTGTTCCTTTACAGTCCATATTTGACCTTGTCATGCTTTGGGTGTTTTTTTTATTTCAACGAGCGTAGATTGGATTGTTTATGTACGTAAATAAGGATTAAAAACAATGCAAGGTACCCAACTTCATTAGTGTTCGAGCAGAAACAAAGTGCGAATGGTAAATCTCAGATGGTGAATACAGAATGCTGGTTTCCTTATAAGTTTGTCCAGGCATTATTCCTGCGTATATTAATGATGCACTAAAATCTTTCTAGCATTTAATGCATGCTGTGTTTTGGTAGGCAACATAATATTCTGAGTAGCTAAAATTAAAGAATGAATAATGTTAAATATCATAACAGCCGATGAAACAAAACAGCATATATGTTGTTACGATGAGTTTAATTTGTCAAAGAGTAAAAAATGGAGTAAAACAGTCGAAGGTAACATAAACAGTCCCTGAAAGGGAGCGTGACATGCTCTTTTGTATGGAACAAGTAGCTTTAGATTCAAATTCATGCTAATAATATCCAAAGATTAATTTAGGGGGGCCCAAAAAATTGTCTAGTCCCCCCCAAAAAAACAATCCCCCAAAAATTCCAATACAAAAAAAATGCACTAGCAAAAGGTAAGAATGTGACGTACATGCGAACGGTGCCCCCCCCCCCCCCCAACAAAAAAGAAATTCATGAGAAGGGGGTATTTGTACAGTCAATAATGTTAGCCTGATTGTAGGATTTTATCTATGATACGAGCCCCCCCCCCCCCCCCCCCCCCCCCCCCCCCCCCCCCCCCCCCCCCCCCCCCCCCCCCCCCCCCGCCTATTGATTTTTCGGAGGCCTAAGTGTCCGGAGAAAATAACCGGTCTACATTTCAGCACGCCTCCCTGAAAAAAAATCTGGATCCACGTACCTGCCAGGTACCCACAAAAAAAATATTGGCTCTAGAACCGCACCTGGGTATAGGTTTAGAAACAACGAGTCTTTAAGTGTTGAAATCTTATTTTGGATGTCACATTAATGAGTTAAAAAAACAAAATTTATCTGAGTATATCAATATTAAGGCTTACATCAGAAACAAAGATCACTCGTTGTACGCTGTTTCTAAATCTCAAAGCAGCATGCATTCTGCATAATGACGGCTTTATACTAAGCAATTACAAGTACAGGGTGACCCCAAAACACAACCCTAAAACATTTGCCTTTTAAACAAAAAAAGGATCTGTAAAGTTTTATGTTTTGGGTGTCAGATTAAAGCTGAGAGCTTTTTCTTTCAAATACTGAAAAAAAATCATATAAATAACAGTTAAGGTTGCTGATAAAATGTCAATTATATAAAAGTAGTAATTTTTCATCCTGATTCACAAGTACTTCAAACAGTGAAACATTTTACTGTAAGCCTACTGTGCAATTATCCTTCATTTGTGCAATTTTTAAAATATTTTGACATATTTATGATGCTGAAAAGGTTTAAAATGGGACTAAAAAGAATGAGATACCTGTTCAGGTGGAAAATAAAAGGTATTTCCACCAAATTCATTTGAATGTACTCTTGTCATATTATGTGCTGTAAGGATTGGGACATGCACAAATACAGTGAAAATCCCTTATTGTGGTAATGTTTTGTAAACAGGATGAAAAATTATTACTTTTACATTATTGGCATTTTTCGGCAACCGAAAGTGTCATTTTCATGATTTTCTCAGTATTTAAAAGGAAAATCTCTCAGCTTTTCCCAAAACATAAACATTTCACCGATCCCTTTTTGGTTAAAGGTAAACGTTTAGGGTTGCATTTTCTTGGGTCACCCTGTGTATCATTGTTTTAGCTTAAAGTTTCGTTTCCCGTGTTTTTCACCAATTTCGAATTTCTTTCTTTCTCTCTGAATACATTTCAACTTGTACGTTACTCTTATATATTACAATTAAAAGTCTCATTTCACCCTTATTTTGGTTGGGGGATCTGCAACGCTCACAGAAAAAAAAGAGGTCTTTATTTTGGGCACAAACAGATCAACCTTGTGAGCAGACTGGTTCCCGGTCCGTACATTACCAAGAACGGATTGACTGTTGTCGGGACACAAGTAATTCGAAGATTGCAAAGCTATAATTCAATAACTGAGTGTTGGCCTAACTAATTTGTGGTTGACGTCTCATCAAAAAACGAATAACTTTTGTATTGCTAGAAAAAAAGCAATTAAGCATTTAATTTTGGGATTGAAACTAAAAAAAAACACAGAGGAAGGCAACGTTTGAACAGCGTTTAGAATGACAGTTTGCATGCGGATTACTTCGTTATATTAGTCAACAGCGCGCATTTTTTTATGACAGTCACTTGTATTATCATTGCGCGTAAATTAACAAGTATACTTCCAGAAGATAATTGAGCCCTCCTGGCTGCTTCTGAAGCCAAAGTCGTTGGTTACAACCATGTCACTCCTTGCGCTTGTAGTTTGGCGGGTGCCAGTCACGATTGCAACGTGTCTCCCATCGCCGGCCACGTACCCAAGACCTGCGGTGCTGCTGTAGGTCCAGCATCTGTCTTCACTCAGGTAGGAGGAATATCGGTTGCCCCATTCCCCAGCTCCGACTGGGGACCACCTCAACCATCGAGGCCAGCTGAGAAAAAACGGAGCACAATATCCGCAATTTGCTTTTAAAAGGGTTAGTTTATGTCTGAACGAGTGGCAGCGTTTTGATTGCATAATAAAGGTCTAAAATTTACAACAAATCGTAGTTGAGCGACGTCCTTTCCAAGGGCGCCACTATAGCTTGATTCCCCGACCAAACGATGACTAATCTGTTAAAGGTAGAGTACATCATTTGTAATTTGTCCATTTGTAATTTGTCCATTTGTAATTTGTCAACAAAATTGCTCAAAATTCAAAGAAGGGCGATTAACAACTAACCTGAGAAAGTTTAAGCTCAGTGAATGCTGTGTAGAATCTCAATTTCAAATTAATAGTTACTAAGTCAGATTTTGTGTTCTTCAAAAGACAGCATGGCAAAAAAAATAATTTCACATGGAGTTTAGTGCCATTACTATCTTTAAACCGAGTAGGCCTAAGCTTTTCAACAATAATTTTGTCAGTTACTTTCTATATAGGTGCAAATTATGTACTCTTGTTTGTCTGTCCATATACTTGACTGTATTTGCAAAATGAAACAATTTGAGAATCATGGTTTCACTACCGGTGTGGTACGGTAGCCCCGGCTTCTTCTAGAACTTCAGCCACGAAGATGTTACACTTGTTTGTATTCCTCCCGGTCCGGTGGGACGAGACAAAGGACCACACTGTGCTTCCCGTGTACCCTCGAGCAACTTGGGCAATCGTTGAACCCGTCACTGCTTCGGCCCCGTGCTGCTGAAAAGAAAAATCAAATGGAGTTGCTGAAATCACAAATAAAGTCACTGAAAGTGTCCCTAAATTCAGTAGGCACGGATGTCCTTTTTTTCCTGCGGGTACTAGTCGTTTTGCAGTAGAAGTGTACGTAGATGGAGTCCACATGTATGTACAGTATATAGGATAACCCTCGGCCAGAATACACCTGACATAGACATCTAGTTCCAACTTTTAAGTCGTTTTCTGCTTCATCATGCCAACGAATGCGGGCACTGTTATCACTTCAGGCACATACAGTATACTCCAGGAATATTAGTACATGTACAAAATAAAGAACCAAAATGTTGCCTATTGAAAGTTTTGTATCAAATATTCGCTGGACCAAAATGTTACTCGGTACTTTGTATCTAATTTTCGCAGGACCCGGAGGGCTTTCATAGCCCTCTTCGAACCTGAGTCACTGACTGACTACTGACCGACTGGCTACCAATCTCACTCACTGAGTCTCACTTGTGAAATATATAGGGGGGTACCTATCTCATCAAATGTCACTTGTAGATTAGACCAGTTACCTTATCTCACTGACCAACGGTCATTATGTGAATTAGACTGGCGCTGCCTAAGGTTCATGTAATTTCATGGTACCAGCGTAGGTAATAAGTCGAGTCTCCATGCTCAAGGCGTGGCTGAATCCATAAACTTTTTAGCTATTTTGAATCGACTGAATACAATTTTGGGAGCTCTAGGCGAGGACCAGCTTGAGAGTAAAGTATTTATCTTTTGTGCATTTTTTTTGGCGTTTGAGGCAACAAAAGTGCTCAAAATCTAAAGAAGAGTGCTTCACAACTAACCTGATGGAAGTTTTAGCTCAGTAAACGCTGTACCGGTATACTCTGAGAAAACAATATTCTAGGATCTCGATTTCAATTCAAAAGTTGCCGAGTCATGTATTGAATTGCGCCCGAAATCAGCGAACGGGAAACGTTCTCATTCAGCCGATTGCAGCTATACGCGATGTCACGCACAACCGCGGCGCCGCCTGTGCGTCTTGTCAACGCTTGCGCGCACCCTTTCATGGCTTCGCCAAATTGAAAACGAACTACTAACATTGCGTCCAAAATGCGTCTTTTAAACGCATGTTTGGAAATGACCTCCTGTTATTGTTTTCTTCAAAATGGCAGCATGCCATAGTGTCTTTACTATCTTTAAACCAAGTATGCCATTCAGCAATAATTTCGTCAGTTACCTTTTGGATACCTGCAAATACTCTACCTTTGACTGTAATGTTATGATTTTTTTTTTCAGACCGAGTCCGGGTCGTGAAAATATTAAAGGAAGATGGAGAGAGGGACATCACTTGATGCTTGGGGTGCTGCTCAAAATACATACATGTAATTATATTTATACGTTTGATTTGTTTTGCATTTGTAACAAAATCGAGTTTTGTTTTCCACTTTGCAACGTAGGTTTTTGCGGATTTACTCACTGAGGAAAATTGCTTTTCTGGGCAGATTTTACAACATTTTTGTTTCTTTTGTTCACGGAAACGTCTTTGTTGAACTCAATCGTTCATCTGTTGCTGAAAAAGAAGCTCGATTTTGCATTTTTGTGCTTAGTTTATGGGAGAGTCTTTTTACAGGGACAACTGGAAAGACAATGGCTTGTCCTCGGGAGGTATGTAAAACATGGCAGTGTGAACGCATGACTGTTTGGCATGCTAAACTATTCTTAATAGTATTTTCATTGAGTGCACTGGGATATTTACCATCATCAGGGCACTCGACTTAACATTGCAAAACAACACAGTATGAATGTGAATGCAAACGGGAAACTGCGTGGGGGGAAATGCAGGCTGTGTGGACTGTATTTCAATAGGCCCACTGCATGTCAACCAGAAACAAGTTCCACTACCTTTTTGTTGTTTCCGGTTAAAAAGAGAGATTCTAGAGCTGTTTTGTGAAACCTTAAGGTGAACGTTTCTGGCATAACTTCCTCGAATTTTATACATATCCAACTGCATGGTTGATTGACCATCAACAAACTAAATAGGAGAACCTTGGACAATAGAGTACGCGACGCCTTACTGTACAAATGATATGTGTACATAACAACGCTGTGTAGACATCTGTACATTGTACTCGGACATTCATATCTGCAATGTTAGTCTACTATCGAGACTCGGTTATTTTATAGATCATTTTCACCGCAGCCACGTTCGAGGTGTATGATTATGTTTATAGTTTTTTTCAACGAAAAAGTGCAGTAACATAAGGATACAGCTTAATTTGTCATTTGCATTTCGCTAAGATTCCAATTGAAATCGTCATAATGAAATCATTTTATTTGATTACCTATAATGGTGATTTATTAACCAGTTTTCTCCCCGATATATCATGTCCTTTTATTACTGATTTTTAGTTGTGCTTTGGTCACCACATACAGCTTGTAGTGGCACCAGAGTAAAAAGAATTGGATCATATGTGAACTAGACCCCCAAAATTTTTACACGTTTTCTATGCTTTCTTTTAAATAATATTCAGTAACAACTGATCGAGCTAAAAACACGTTAGTTAACGGACCCCACTTAAAGGCATAGGATCATTAATACATTTGCATTTATCCCAAAAGTAATCGCCACCGGTGTTTGTCAAACATCTTACTTGCATTAAAAAGATCGTACTGAATACTACACACCCCGTTAAATTATGCCGTCTGGCTTGATGTCATTTAGAAGACAAAGTGAAGAAATAATCAAAGTGATCAAGAAATAAAATGACGAGTGAAACTTACGAAGTAAAAGGCCCCAAGCAGAACCAGCAACACCGCCGATGTGAATTTCATGGTGCTGAGTTCGGAGTTTCACCTTGATGACTCGACCGATTGAAATAAACTGATGTTCAGTTGCAAGTTCGCCCCTACTTTTTATCGAAAGCCGATGGTGACATCAATGGACCGATCCAGTAAGCACCGCCCATGGTATATTCTGACAAATCACAGCCGTGATTTATGTCCGACGTGCGTGCACAAACGTCCGACATGCGTGCACGCGCGTATGATGCGCGCGGCAGGAAAATGCAGTGTGGCATTGGAGAGAGGGGCACGTGTTAATTTGTCCACGTGCGCAGTGGGCGGGGCTTACTGGATCGGTCCATTTCCGTGAGCTCTCAATGGGCGTATTTTGTTTAGTCGGTGATCCGGAGTCATCACGTGTGCATGGAATTGAATGTATGCAAATTGGGCATCGGGACATTTCCCCCATTTTAGATTTGTTTTTCTTTGGCAGCCAAAATATGTGTAGCCCACTATTCTTTTAAAAATACTCAGAGCGCTCACAGGTATTTCAGCTGCACAGAAAAATGATGATCAACATGTCATCTTTCATTTTCTTTTCATTTTTTGGTAGGTTGACCATTGACTTTTCGAGATATTCTCACCCAAAGAAGACGCGACCCATTTTCCCCAAAGCGGAAAAGTAGCCATCTTGAAAAACGATCCCTCCACAACATGGCGAAAAAGCGCAACTTTCGAGCCCAATAGCATCCAAAATGCTCAGAATTGGAAGCCCCAAGTCCGGGCCAGAGGTTCATTGCCATATCTCTTCAATTCCCTAATTTCATAGCTCTCATAACTCTCTAATATAGAATATTTTCAGGGTACAACTTTTATTCTTGGGCTCGGCGAAAAGATTAAGACCTATTTACCGGTGTGCACGAGTATATTTTTTTGGATCATCGATGTTCACTTTTACGCCGGGTAGTTAAGTGATACCGCCCTCATTCATTGCGATTGTGTTAGACAAGCCGTCTGGCTTGCTACTTCTCCCTAGCCTTTGGTGTTGAAGTCATTTAGAGACTCAATTAGGCCCTTAAACAACGGAACCCAGATTGGCATTAACATTGCTCTTGGTTCAAGACCTTTATACCAGAGAAATGACACATGTTTAATTGTTTATAATATCTGAAATTCGTAATTCGAACTCATTTTGTGACGCGAGCTGCATATATTTTTAGTATTGTCATCGAAAGAGGGCGCAGTTTTACTCGGCGACCGCTTGTTGATCAAGTCCAAAATGGAAAAGAGGTACGATCAACCTAGTATTGGACCATTTGCGTGTGCAAAAAATTTAAACAGGAATGCAAATGAGGAATGGTTGGGTGCCTTCGTGTGTGTTACAATAGCGTTTGTTTTTGTATGCGGTGTCTGAGGCAAACAGCATCAATTCGTCACGCCGTGGAAGTTAAAATGTTAATCTGGCCCGCAAATATGCAGTATCACACAAGGGCGGATCGGGGGGGGGGCAAAGGGGGCCATGCCCCCCCCAAAAAAAAAAAAACGAAACCAATTTTTTTTTTATGTGACATCGCAATAAAGGCAGGCAATGAGTACACCACCATCTTTTCCTCAAAAAAACATTGGTTTAAGTGGTCAGAAATTGCCTCAGATCGCACCACAGAGCATCTAGAATCCAAAAAAAAAATTTGACCCACTTTTTTGGGGGACCAAAATTTTTTTGGGCCCCCCAAAAAATTGTGTTCTGGATCCGCCCTTGGTATCACATTAGATATTAATATGAGCAAACTAGACAGGAAAGGAGTATTTTTAAGAAGGCATGGACGTTATAATTACAATGATCGTGAAAAAAACGTAATCCACATTCGAAATGACAACACCAACTACACGATATAAATCCATTACTAGCAAATTGCGGTATCAAATCCGGATACATCCGGGTTTTTTTCGAGAATAATTTTACCGGTACAACCCTGTTATCGGGCCTATAATGTATTACGTAACATGCACAACACGTCTTTAAGAGAAAAAATGAATCTCATTAATACGTTCGTAAGACATAGGTTGGTAACAACCATTTATTTGATATTGGACAAAGAAATATCACACCCACTTCAGGATAATCAAACTGAAGAAACAGTGAGAGTTATGCAATGGTGCAATGTCTTACAGTCCCGGTGGCCCCCAACCCCATTGTTCATCAGATTCCTCACTTGTTTTTGCAGGATGCTAGACCAGAATTCGTCGGGGTATAGATAAGGGAAATTGGGGTTGGGGTCATTGAAGTTAGACAAATTGTGTGCACAACCCTATCAGCATGTCCCTTTAAGGTACCATTCCCCGTAATTATTATTTCCCTTTAAAATAAAATTATTTCAGGCTTGTTTTAGCCCAAAGAACAGATTCATTCTGCTTGTTCCTGACATTAACTCAATTTCATGCTCGGAAGGTTTCACATTATTAAAATTCAAGACAGACTTCTCCTATCCTACTTGAAGACACATTTTCCGAACTAGGATTATTTGCTTGCAACACCGCAGCAGTCCGGCCACGGGCTGTTTTCATCGGGAAGTGATACTCGATGTAAGCTCCGCTGCCTGGAGTCGGCCTTACCGAAATAACCCAAGCAGGGGTTTGGGGAACGAATACTGATGCGGTTTCAAGACGGCGTTTGAATCCCAAATCCGGTATTAAAAATTAAAAACAAAAATATGAAATTTTTTTGAAGCCTATGCAATGATTATTATTTTGTCATAAATCTTTTGGGCAATGGTAAAACTAAACATTCTAGTTTGGAAGGTGCACACAGTGCAGCTCGGAAACATGAACAAACAACGAAGCAAGACAGGCAAGCCCAATAGTAAAGCTGTCACAGAGCGCACAAAATTCCACTCAATTGATTAAGGAATGCCTAATCACTGGAAGATTTTTCTCGCATCTGGTCTTTACAAAATGGGCAGGATTTAGCCCATGCATTTGCGTTATGGGGTCATCCTATACGATAACACTGCCCGATTCACTTAACCAGCCTACAACCAGTCGAAGCCACAAGTGACAGTCAGTCAGTCAGTCAGTCACGGTCAGTTGGATAGGTACAAAGTGGACTGTAAGCTGGCCCTCTGAGCCCAACCAAAATGAAGAAATGTACACTTTAAGAGGTTGAAGGAAAACCCCGCATGAATAAACTAGGGAAACCCATGGACTCAGGTAGGGACTTAAACCCAATCTTGACATGTTGACCCCTGGTAGGATTCGACCCGGGTCATAGAGTTACTACTAGTACCGCTATGCAAAGTGACGCCTTCAGATTGGTCGCTTGTCATTGTCACTCGCACTTCGAAATGCCCCGACGAAAATTTCTGTCATCCGGCTAACTTTGTAATCCCCTTCCGATCGGATTCTGGATCTACCAGTGGTTATCACGTCAATTTCTTCAATCTAAGGATGTCACCATCACTGGAGTACCTTTTTATCCAGACGACGATATCTTTTTTTATACGATGACTCCTCATGTGATGAAATATACGAGCAATACCAGCTTCATTGGTAAATCCCCCGTCTCCTTCTCCTTCAACATATCGATTCGATCATTATTTAGCTTTGGGAGAAGGTAATGTTTAACCACCCTCGGGGCTTGGTTTAGCAGGGGAGCATCTAATCACTGTCTTCGAGATTCCGAATTGAATTCGAGTGTACGAGATTTTAGTGGAAATAGTGCTTTGCGTTTGTCTCTCATATTTTGTCCAATATATAGCAACGCTTATCAGCAATATTGTAGTAAGAAATCCTTCTGGAAAGGCTCCACTCTTACTCTTCGCCAACAGAACATGTACCAAGCCATGGCAACGCTATCAGTTACGCTTCCTTAAAGATCGGGGCCACCAGGTTTTATTTCAATTTCTGAACATTTCGGCGCAGTGCATGCAGCGACACTAATTGTCAACACAATTCCAGCAATTAGTAATTTGGTTCGCGACTGCGCATGACTCGCAAATGATGACAAACATGGTTTGCGTCTAATATACTGTTGTTTAATATTTCCTTCAATTTCATTTTTGTTATTAGTAAAGGTTAGTTGGGTGTTGCATCACGTCTTGCCGACGACCATCAAGATTACTCAAATTAAATCACTTCGTCACTGATTGGATTTCAGACCGGAGCTTGTTAGATCCCACATCGAATTAAGTGTAGGGGAGGTTGAGGCGTGGAAGACGGTTTATCCGTTTGTAGCTTCACCGTATTGTTTTCTGATACGTGTGTTGAGGTATTTTTCTTGGATGTAACAGTTTAGCCCACAAAAAGATGCTGGAAGCGAGATGTCTCACAGAGGATATTCCACATCAATTTTGAAAACAAAATAGCCATCTCATTGGGAAGATATGTAACATCAGATCTACATTTTGAATTTGCGGTGGTCGTTATTTTGAAGAGCAGTACGTGACTGAAGAAACCTGGCGAAGAAAGTAGATGTTTTCCTCCGAAATGATAGGAAGAAATCATCCTGAATAAAACCTTGATATGTCACCTCATAACCCCAGCCGTGTCAGCTGGTACCGAGACGTTGCTGCGTCTATTGTTAAAATAACAGCACGTGAACTCAATGAGCCTTATAACCACCTCCCCCATCAAAGTCTCTAGCCACGCATATTATACTTTTCATATCCAGCAGGTGATATTCAATTTGTATTCTAAACTCTAGTACAATTTAGAATTTTATACCACCCACATTGGATCTACACTGATCCATATTGGCGCTCTATATACGCGGTATCTCATCAATTTAATGCCATACCTAACCAGTATTAAATTCTGCTGAATTATGCATTTCTTATGATCCTAGTCACCCCATTCCGAGAGGTATATCGATGAATCTTCAGGCAGATGTTTTAACTTCAGATGTTGTCCGTGCCTGCAGTCAATTGCATATGATCCTGGGCAGAGTAAAAACTTGCATGAAATGCATATCAAGTTAGAACCGTATGATAAACACCCTGTAGCCTTCCACGCGTGTATCTTGTGGTGTCTCCAGCACGATTCTTAAATCGTTCAATATGTTATGGATTGATGGCATAGAAGAGACAGCTCATTATACGAAATAGATATCAGTAAGATACGGGAACGACCACCTACCTAAACCTTTACCTTACCTTTACCTTTTTCATGAAAATGCACGATTCCAGCTGTGCATAAATTACTATTGGAACCCAATTGGTAAACTGCCCATAACCTTTTTCAGGGTATGTGCATGTACCGGCTATCTACCCTCAGCAGTCACGGTCCAATATGAATGTTTTCAAATTGTACTACCAACGCTGAGTAAAAAAAAAAGGAACCCAAATGGCAGGACCATTTTCTTAATAAAGTCCTCCATGTATAGCACTCTCAAGAATTCTTTTCGTTTTGCTGAAAGAACACTTACCTTTTTTGTGATCCGTTTACAGAACTTTAAAACGGTGGTTTTGTTTAAAATTCCGTAACTTGAAAAGTACATGAGTGATTTAAATGATGTTTGTACTTAAAGAAAGCTTATTAATTGGGCTTTCATTTCTTAGATTTTGGTAGTGCTACATGCAGAACATCATTACAAAATTAATCCTGCCATTTGGGGTTTCCTTTTTTTACTTACTCTGTGAGCATAGATTTACTTATTTTCTCCTCTTCATGCTAGATAACGATATATGCTTGTTATTGAAAAGGGACCTTACCACTCCACATACACAGTTTCGTACTCAAATTGGTACTTGAAGTACTTGAAATGTGACATCAATGGAAATCTTGACCTGACCACTTGAAATTACTTGAAAATTTGTAATTTGTAAGACTTGGTAAGATCTATCGATGATATCTGATGGCGATGGTAAGATTTTCATCGAGTGGCAATGTATATATTGCGAGTATTTTTCCAATTTTCGTACATTGCAAACTCGTATAACTCTCAACTGACTTTGAAACTTATAGTCGTCATTCCAAATTTCTTAGCTGGAAAAAAATCGACAGTGTGTGTGGGTGTGTGTGGAGGTTCGACTGAATAAGGCATTCATCGTAGGATGAACTGAACGATTGCCAGTAAACACTGAAGATGATCTATTTGGTCTTTGCACACATTACAGGGTGACCCATTAAAAAGTTGTGCCAGCAGACATCATTAAATTTCTTAAAAAGTATCCAACATCAGCAATTCATGTTGATGGAGTACATTAGTTTACTCCTTTTTTTAAATGAAAATCCATTCGAGCAAACCAAAGATATAACAGATTGTAAATGGCATTTATTTTCACTCGTTCCAATGTGATTTACACAGTTAATGAAAAGCCCCATTGCAGAGAACCGGTTGAGCGATTTCCAATGCAATGTGTAATTGGGATGGTTTAAAAATCCTTTTATAATTTTGTTACAGCTCTGGTTTGCATAAATGGGTTTCCATGACATTTTCACTGATTATACACAAGAGTGTCAGCAATATGCCCCTCAAAATGAAATACTCATGTTTTCAGTACTTTTTTGAGAAATTTAACGATATCTGCTGGCACAACATTTTGGGGGTCACCCTGTATTTGTTAAACTGAGGTTTCTTTCCTTTAAAACAGCATGGTATCGGATTCTGAATATCTAAATGTCTCTAATTTGGGCCCGCGGGGTTTAGCTTGCACTGTGTCTTTTAAACTTATTGATACGTACACTGCGATGATGGTCACCAACTGCGAACAAACTGTTATGAAGTGGCATAGATCAATTTTCATTATTGTTCATGATAAATACACTCTAAACAATCGCGGGTCAGAATTGACCTGTAAAAGGCCTGACCCGGAAAAGGGTCAGGCCTTTTCCGGGTCAAAATGACCCTTTTCCAGGTCAAAAATTACACTTTTCTGGTTCAAAATTACACTGTGCGACTCATTTTCCGGGTCATTTGGGCCCGGAAAGTGTCACTTGTGACCCGGAAAAGGGTCAGGCCCCACATGACCCTTTTCCGGGTCAAATCCGACCCGGGACTTTTTAGAGTGTCTTATCCCTCCCTGGAGTAACCTTTATGCTCCAAAGTGAATAAATGTTGGCCTAGTGGGGCAAACAAGTGCAACTGCATGTCATATTCTTTAAAGCTGCAGTGAAAACCAACCAAAAAAATGAAATTACACCCCTCGTCGTTTGCATTTTGAAGGATGCTATATGAGACGGCCAGCAAGCAAGATGTTATTGCCCGCGGGCTGCCCAATTTCCAATTAGGCAAGATTAGGTAGCCCCAATCATGGCCATGGGTGGTTTATGAGTTTCCATACCTCGTCTGTTTTGCCATTTTTTAGACTCCATAAAAATGAAATTACACTTGTCTATTTTTTCCGTCAATTAAAAAAAATGACCCGAAGGTGGTCAGTGTCAAGTTGTGCACTTAGCATGTTACGGGGATAAACAAAATGCAAACAATCTAACGACGGTCTTGAATTTTCTTGAAAATCTGTCAATCTTTTAAGCAGATTAACTCAAAGCAGATTACCTTAAAGCAGAATGGGATATCAAAACTCAGCTTTAAAATACATTAATCGGTGATAAAGATCGACATTTGCGGATGGTAATTCAATGTATTTTGAGAGAGAGAGAGTGGCTCTAAAACCCCCATTTTTCACACTTTAAAGAATATCAACGCGGAATTTCTTTGGTTGACCTATATGGCATATCCCAGCGGCATCAGTAAGCCACACACAACTATGGCAGAGACGAATTGACCACGTCGCAATCCTTAAATAGCGTATGTATATTGAGAATCCTGCTATTGTTGTTCTTTTGCAGAGAAGGTATAGATGAACAAAACCTGGAAAATTGTAAAATTTGTTCATAGGAATATAGGAAAACAGGTCTAATGCCTAATGTATGATCAAAGTTGATGTTTCATCGGGAGAGCCTGAAAAAAAGTAATGGTAACATTCGAAGAATGTGACATGTCAGAACCCAAATTCAAATCAATCAAAGGGTGACACAAGTGCAGTCCCTTTTCCATTTCAATAGGTTTTTTTTTTTTTTTAGAAAAATGTAATCAAATTTGCGCGGGCCTTGGAGTCTTGCGGCCCCCGCAGTTGCGCATTGATTGACTCATTTGCGGAATGACCTCAGAAAAGGAAGTTGTATCCTTGGACTACTGTTAACGTGGAGTCCTCCACGAGACAATAATTGCCAGGCACAAACATAATTGTGTAATGTGCGTCTAGACTTCCACAACCTATACAACCACACACATAATTGTTTAAAAGACTAACTCGATCTACCATGGTTGGCATGCATCACTAGTCTTATTTAAAGCAAGTGACAGAATTCACCTCGGTTTAAACTTTTTTTAAGATGAAAAACTATGCACATGTAACTGAAGCAGTTGTTCTTGGTTGGTTGTTTTTTCTCTGACTTATCTAAAGGAGTGCCGTGTACGTGTGGTTTAAAGCATTGAACTCGTGGTCTGCGGGTAATTGTGCAGGTTGTGGGTTCGAGTCCCACCTGGGGTTATGGTTCGTGTGCCCTTGGGCAAGGCAAACTTTGTAACATCTGGTTTTTGGCTGAGTTGACAATGAATACTGAGTCTAAAAGAGCTCTCCACTTAACACTTAAATGCCCGAAGTTTTTGCCTTTTCAGTGTTTGTCCTAACAGAATATTTGGTTTTAAGAAAAATACATTTCAGAGAACAAAATCTTCCTCGTTTATGTCGCCCCTGCCATTCATTATTAAGATAAGAATTTAAAAAAACTTGCCACGAGTATTGCTACTCCTAATTTTTAAAAATGTCAATACATTCTGTGAGCCGACTTACTCTGAAAATCTTCCTATCTCTACGAATATCTATGCTTATTTTTTTCTTCTTTTCGATGGACTTTGCATTGGTATTAGGATTTCCAAAAATGACACTCGAATAGTCGAAAGTCCTTTTAATAACCTTGGGGAAAACAGCTTTGTGAGCTACTGTATATTATGCTCTACACGTAAATAGCAATAGAATAATTAGGGTAATTATAAACCCGAAAACAAAACAAGGCAAGCCTGGTATAGCTAGTCAAAGAGAGCGCCAAATTATACTCATCGAAAATCTGTATATACACCTGAAGGGTCTATATGCACAATTAGCCTGGGTTGGCAAATTCATTGGCGTTGAAAGGTTATCGTATACAATAGCACTGCCCGGCAACAAGTGGAAGTCAGTCAGTGGGTCAGTTAGTGAGTCAGTATCATATTTGAGTACAAATAGGAAACTAGGCTGGCCCTCTGGGACCAGCACAAATATGTTAGAACTAAGCAAGGCAATTAATTCAAGTATCAAGATTAAATGTTTGATTCCATATGGAATATTATTGGCACATAATGAGGACATCTTCTTAGAGGATATCTGAAAAATACGACTTGAAAATTGTTAGGGGATAAGTTGCGGTTCAATTGCACTACATTGCGAATTTAAGAAACGGTTTTAGTGATCTTTAAGGGTCTAGAATCACAAGAAGTACGTTTGGCGTTGGTCAAATAATGATAGCGGTCACAATGTTTTAGAATGGTTTATCCTTTTTGTTGGTAAGATTTCTCTCAATTTAGCAAACAGTAACTATTAAACAGAATAATTCCAAACAGAATTATCTAACAGCTTCACTTGTTTTAGTCTAGTGTTTTATTTTACCAGGACAGCTCCATAAGTTGTCAAATAACCAACGTATTTTTTACGGTGGAATAGGGTATGAAATATCTTCGAGTTGTGAACCCAATGCGCACCGTAGTATGAAATTTTAAATGGTAAATGCACTTTTTCTTAATATTAGATAACGTTACTCTACCTGACGATTGATGTGAAATTGATGTGTTGGTTAATTCAAATACAATGTTATCACTTTACAGGAAAGCGTGTGGGCAGCTGATATTTCGACCAACCCCTGCGTTTGGCGAGAATTTGGGCAACAGGTGCCATTTTCTTTTACAATGCGGGCCTCATTAAACATCATCCTCTCAAAACGATGTCGGCATCGATAGCCTGATCCCTTAGAGACGTGTTCACCTGCCGAGAAAGTAATATCAAAATAACGTTCACCTTTGATTGCCAAACACCTGAACCAAAAGGGGAAAAAAGGTCCATTTTATTTCATTACATTGTGTATTTGGTCTAAGGCATCAAAAAGGGAGCAACTCGATGAGCTTGTTTGCGAACTGTGCCCTGTATCACGTGACATAACGGCCACTTCAGGGCGTCCATACGGCACCAGTCGAAATTAATACCATAGGCCGCCAGCGCGTCGACTCGCCCTGTGATAGTGACTTAATTAAGGCAAGATAACTCGGTTATAATTATTCGTGGCGATCGAAAAATAAAAGTATTTGTTTGCGGTACTCAGAACCTACAATGCATAAAGTATAAAGAATCTCTTGCAGGTTTGATTAAGTATATGTGATTATGAAATACGGTTTTGAAAGTCAAAACTTGATATCGTTTGTTTTCTTAAAACCAAAATTCCATCTTCTAATTCACGAAAGACACTAAGTGTTGGTCACTATACAGACAACCAGCTGAAAGAACTCATTTCAATACTAAGACAATTATTCAGTATTTGTGGACAGTTTTCGGCAAAATGGGGCGGATACTGAACTTTATATTGGCATGTCCCGTGTTCTGCTGTATAGAGGTTGATCAGGCTGAGTTCGTGTCAGTTGGTCGTCGCTTCTTGGTGAGTTCGTACGTGTGTTTGTGTCACAGGTCGCTTCTACCAACTTCGTACCTAGAAAACACAGGATTCAAACATTTGGTGAGTGCATACTTTTCAACTTCAATTTGAGCAATTATTCATATGTTTCCCTCAACAAAAAACAGTATGGAAACGCTTTTCTAGTGTACTCGACGGTAATACTTTCAATTCAATTCAGTAAACATTCATCAAGTTTGGTAAGAATTTGCCCGTAACGGTAGTTCGTAGTTTTGACCGACAGCTAAACTATTTGGCAAGAATGGGTAAGAAGATGAGCAAAAATTTCCCATTTTGTAAAACTGCAGGAAATCCAGATTTAAGAGGGATTTTTTTTTCATTTGCCTTTAGAACTGCATGCTTACACAAGCTATCGCAGTGCTTTTGTAGTTGCTGTTAAATGCCTTTCTGGCCAATTTGGGCTATCAAATGTGGTGATAAAAATCGTTAACAGAAACACTGCCAGTGCTAAACCTTGGAGCAAGGTTATTCCCGTGTTTTACCAAAATACAGATTACTCCGTGGAGTTCTCTGTGCAAACTTAGGCCTACTATAGACCATGTTACATTTGTTAACAAATTGGCTGTTGTGGTCGCACGATGCCAACCTTCAACAAACTGTTCTCGTCCGCACTGCATGTGTATCTCTTAATTGCAAATATTGGTTTTAACATTTGTGACAAAAACTGTTTAAATGTAGGGTGGATCATTTGTCATCTGTGCAGTTTGTTCGCTTGAAGCTCAAAATCTGAAGACGGGTGCTCAACAACTAATCTGATCAACTTTCAGCCCAGTGAATGCTGCATATTCCGATAAAACAATATTCTAGGCTCTCGATTTCAATTCAAAAGTTGCCCAGTCATGTTTTGAATTGCGCCCGAAATCAGCATCCGGGACATGTTCTCATTCAGCCGATTGCAGCTACGCGATATCACGCACTGAACCGAATAATATAGCAACCGCGCTCGCGTGTGCGTCGTGTCAACGCTTGCGCGCACCCATTCACAGATTCCCCCCATTACAAACCAACTACTAACGGAAATTTCCAAAAATGCGTCACTTGACGCATCTTTGGAACTGGGTCTCTTTTATTATTTTCCTCAAAAAGGACAGCATGCCAGAAAGCCTCACAGGGAGTTCCATGTTTATTTTTAAACCACGTAAGCTTTTCAACAATAATTTCGTCAGTTACTTATTGGATAGCTGCAAATGATATACTCTACCTTTAATGTGGGCAAAATAACATGCTAAAGATGCTTAAATATTTCGGTTGCCCGGCGGTTGCCCGTTGCTATGACGTCAAATGTAACATGGTCTATGGATAAAAGTTGCTCTATTGAATAAACAAAAAACATCCTGCCCTCTTTTTGACTTGCCAGATATTCCATGTATTCTTTCTTTTTAAGTTGTATTCGATTTGTTAATTATCGTTTCACACCCAAATGGCCCGGACACAGTATTAAGTGTCACGCTTATGTCTCCCAGCGTGGACGTGTCCGCTTTGCGGAAATATTTCTGTTGCTTTGAGTCTGCCTTAGAAGATTGGACATTTCGGTTTGCCTGCCTTTAAACTGTAACCTCATTCGGCCGTAATTCTACGCACGAGAGCTTTATGGGCTCCACGTTATGGAGCTCGTTTGTCTTCAACCTATTTATATAGAGAGAGCTATTATCTTGTTATCGACAGAAATATTTGTCCAGAATACGATTGCACCGTAATGTACAATTTATGGAAGTCACTGTGCTCAAATTGACAGCTAGGGGCCGATTGTGGGTCACTTGAGGACAATTTGTAGAACCAGGGCAACAAAGGTGTCAGGGTGGCGTAATGTACTATGAAATATTCATTAAAGTTGCACATGGCAGATAATAAATCGATGAATGTTTGAGTTTCGAATTACTCCATTCGTGGTCTTTTATTCATAGGCAACTGAGAGTGTCAGTGATTTGTTTCGAAAAAGCGTCTGACGCTGTGCCACAAATAATATCCGCGAATAGAATCAGCACAGGACAAGGAAAAACCTCAACTTTACGGGATTTGTTTTCAACCAGTAAGGATGTATATATTCTTCAACTGGTACTAACCATTCACCAGCCAATTATGAGTTTCCCCTTTGTACACTATTATACGCGGAGTGTGTTTCGTAGGACAAGCATTACATTCACTGTGTGGACTTCCGAACAAAAAATGTCCACATAAACCAAGTAGCAGCGACGTTGTGTGGACTTGCCCACGTCCACACAGGGGTTTCCCCTCTCAAGAAAACAAGTTTAGAGGCCTTGAAGAGGCCTCAAAATATGAAGAGAAACACTAAAGGGAATAAAAGAAAAAAAATTGGGTTGAAAGAGTTTTCACAGTTTGAGAAAAATGAGGGTTTTTTCACTGGTTATTCTTAACTACACGAAAACAAAGGAATGTCCACACTAGGTATGTAAAACATGTGTGTGCCGGCGCGTTCAATGTTCATGATCCCGGATTGTTTTCTTAGGAACTTTAATCCAAATACTTTTTCATGGCTTTAGGGTTTTTCGACAAGTTTCCTAAACATGTTTTGGTTTCAGTAGCTATTTTCTTTTTCTCTTAGCGTCTCCGTTAAGTGACCATTGCTGCTATATGATTACATACACGAATCGAACCACCTATAAACTTGGTCAAATAGAAATCACTCAGAGAGCGCAAACCTCCGCCAGGGCCAAACAATTTCCCACCATATTAGCAGTGCACCCAAAAGACATCCTTGCATAATATGGTGACGACTCTTTTTAACAATTCCCACATCCAGATCCCTACCAATCTAATAGTTTTGTATTTGCACAAAGGACCACCCCTAAAAATGTCATGCAAATCCGTACGTAACTTTTTGAGTTATCTTGTTAACAGACAAACCAACCAACCAACTGACCAACCGACAAACTAACCAAATCCGATGAAAACATTACTTCCTTGGTGGAGGTGAAACAACCTTTGACAGTCCTTTTCTCGGCTTAAAGATTCCATCCACATATGATAATTAAGCCAATTTTAAATTTCAAGGGCACACTACTATTTATTATCAGTGAATCACTAATGGATCACATAAGAATACACCTGTCAGATTTTACAGTTGGTTAGGCCAAAAAAAATCTCCGGTTTCTGGTCTGCGCGCGCGCGTCGCCGTAGCCATGCGCGTCGGCTAAATTTAAAAAAAAATTCAATGTAAGACGATGTCTCAAAACCGCCAAACTCGCTGGTTTGACTGGAATCCTACTGCTGCACAATTTAAACGTGTTTTTAGATGGGGTTACGATCGAGTATAAGCCTTATGTGGCCTCTTTGGGTCCCATATATTTTGCACTAAATTTAGTCGGGCACCATATGCAGTCATCAGCCGACATTTAAAGAAAAAAAGTAAAAACAAAAAGCAAAAAAACGCATCGCCGCACCACTTTTGGGGCAAGCTCCATACCAGAAACCGAAGAATTTGTTTGGCCTCACCTATTCAAAATGAAAGTAGTTTCTTCCAATCTTTTAAACAATTTAAATGTTAACTTACAATTTAAAGAAAAAATCGTATAGATAGATAGAAGTACAGATCGCACAAATAGTCAGTTTTCGTGGTTGCAATGTTTATCTATCTATCTCGACCAAAGGTCGGTTGTTGGTGTTCGTTTCCAACTTATATACAATTTTCAATGGGCATTGCACAAAATTGGGTAAAGGCCTTGATTTCATCTGTATAATTTTCGTTTTCGTTTTTTGTTAAAATTTGAGGAAATGGATTAAAATCGATTTGCTTGACCAGTATCTATTTAACTGTTTCTATACGTGTTGTAAAGCTAACACAGCCGTTTTAACAAAAAAAACCTTCTTTTTGTGTTATCGAAAGTTAAAAGAGCGCTGTCAGTAGATTCATTTCTTTCCGTTTTGCCAATTATCAGTTTCGACATTTTTTTTTACAGTCACAGGACGAGCAAGCAATCGTAGTGCCGCCATGATGTCCCGATTGTCAGTTGCTTCGCTTGGTTTTGCCCTGCTTGTTTTGGCGGGAGTTTGTTTCGCCTGCTCCTCGGCGCAATTTGACAAAAAGGAGTGTAACAACCGGCCCATGCCTTATTCACAACTCATGTCCCGTACAGGATTAAGGGTAAGGAAATAGGCCTTTGTAAAAAACACAAAATTACTGTACGATATTTTATGATGTGCATCATTTAAAATTATTTATGGCTGGGGTTTCTGTCAGAATAACAGAGGTCAATCAAAAGCTTCTCTTTGAACAACAATTACTCTGATCAAAGATCCATCGACGCCTCTCTGCTTCAATTATCGATAATTCATAATCGATCAGTTGTCGTTAGTGTCTTACCAATAATCAATTATTGATCGTAAATTATCGATAATCAGGCATCGATTGTAAATTATCGCTAATCAATCATTGATCGTTAATAAATCAATCAATAATACTCATTCATCGATCCTAATTTGTTGATATGCTCAAGCGTCCATCGTTAATTGTCAATACTATCGTTTATCATCAATATTCAATTATCGATCTTAAATCAGCAATAACCAATTACATGTCATCAATCCCTAATCAATTGACCAAAGTTGGAATTTGTGGGTCCAGAGCGATTCTCAGTGATGGGATTTTAATTTTTAAGTGGTTTTCCAAACTGGTCAGATTTTGAAGAATAAAAGCCCTCTTTTGTATCCTAAATAGTAGGGAACTTCAAATAATTCCCTTTTTATTACAAGGGGAAAAAAGAAAGATTTTATTGTTAAATTGTGGTAATTTTGCTGTCAATGAGATGGATTTTTTGCGTCGGGGTGATGTAAATCAAATTAGGTTTTGCCCTGTGTTACCTCCCGAGTGAAAGTTGGAAAAAATCACTTGGGTGGGATTCGAACCCACGACCTCCTGCTTTCTAGTGCAGATGTCGTACCACAGTCAAAATCAATTGGATGATTGTATAGATATTAACCAGCTTTCCAACCACAAAATGAAACCGTCGCCTTGTTCATTCTTCTCCCTTCCGATTTCGTTCAGGTCCGTCAGAAGTGCTCCTCGCAAGGCTCGTCGTGCAATCCAGCTAGCACCCTATGCTGCGGCAATATGGGTTGCTATAACTACGAAGGAGGGCGCTGTGACTACCCTCTGGAAAACTGTATCTGTCGAAACCGTGACTTTATGGTTGAATGGTAGATCCGGATAACCTTAGTGCAGTAGAGTTACAAACTGTGGACGGCATTGTGCAATTTGAAAAAATAAATCAGTGTGTTTACTGTTAGAACTTAGAAGTATAAGTTTTGCTTCTTTAAAAGGTACATGGATCATTTGCTCTTTGTGCATTTTTCTTCGTTTGAAGCAACAACATTGTTCAAAATCTTAAAGGGAATATACAACATTTGCAAACATCGAAAAATAAAACTACCAAGTTTTTGCGAAATACCTTAATAAGATGTTGGTAAATGACCGTCTAAAGCATCCTGTAAAATTATGGCACCTGGTATACTGTCATTTTCAAGAAAAGTGGTATTTTTGTATAAATTTCCAACGCTGATCGGCCGATCAGCGTTGGAAACAACTGGCTTTTTTTCAAATACTGGCCCCAATTGACCATTGCACTTGTTTGCAATCGATTACAAACCTATGAACGGGTACAAGCCAGCTAGACTGGTTCCCTGACCTTACAATTCCCCAATTTATGTAAACTGCTCTGTTTCTTCTTATATGGAGTCAGGGAACCAGACTACAGGAAAATGATCGTTTTTCTTGGTTTTTATAGCATTTTCGAACCCAAAACCTCCAAAAAGTCAGTGTAACTATATTTGCTTTATATTTTCAACCCCCCAATTCCATCCATTTCTGAAAATTACAGCAAAAGCAAATGATGTATATTCCCTTTAAGAAGGAGTATGGCAACTTACCTGTTGAAGTTCAGCTCATTGAATACTATGCATTTTTTTGGTAAAACAGGGAAAACGTATCCACAGTTTTTGGGGTTTCTTTTAACTGGATTTCTTTGCTGTAAGCTGTAAATCAAAATCACCTCACCCAACTTTGCAAAATGTCACGATTGGTTATACATAATGAATGTGCTGATTGCCAATTAACGTGCCACGTTTCTGTCGTTGGGAGTTGAACGAAGTCCGATCTGTGTTTGTTGGTTGGTTTGTTTTAATTTAACCTATTCTCACTTAAGGGTCATCTATTCCACCGGAACTATTAAGAAAGCTTGGCAGACATTAAAGTTCCTTCTGATGACATCTCTCTGACTGTTTTCCCCCATTAATGAGAAAATTCTCTTCTTACAAGTTCCCGCATTTCTTTAGAAAATGGCGAAGACGCCGTAAAACGCCATGGGGTGCTTTTTACCCTTTTTACGGCCGCTTCTTAATTGCATGCGAGGATGTCGACAACGAAACGACCCCTCCGTGCAGTGCCGGTTTTTTCTGTGTTTTTTTATCTACCTGTTTTGTGGTGCAAAATGAAACTACCGCACCAACTCGTGGTATAATAACCATTTAATTTTCCGGTCCAGATGAAGCAGCAGCTTTGTGTAATAATGCGTGAAATTCGTGGACCGCACCGCGAGTTCCTTACGTGTCACTTCAGCCGCTATTTAGGTCGAGATGTAAAAGGTTTTTGAGTAAAACAAAGAAGTCGGGGACAGTGTTGATGTTAAGAAAAGGAGGGAATTAGGTTTATAGACAGCACTGGTCGATGAAGAACTGTTTGGTTTGGGGGGTTCACATCGGTTATGGGTCAGTTGGTTGTGGAGTCCATAGCTGACCCGGCGCGATGGCATTGGAGGATCCAGGAGGGCCAACGGGGGCCATGATGCCTCCCCCAACGCCTTTGCGTGTCTATCTCCCTCGCAAACCATCAGCTACACATTTCACTTTTGATATTACAATGTGGAAATAGCGCACTCAATACCCTTCCCCTTTTTGAAACAAATACTCGAGCCATCTCCCCCCCCCAAAAAAAAAGGTGTCTGGATCCGCCCTTGCCCAGTGCCCTATATACTTTCATTAATTTTCCAGTTGCAAAATTCAGCCAGAAATTGAAATAAACTTGTTGCAGCTTGTGAAGAAAATTTAAACCAGAGTCAAGTTGTTGTTCGTGATAAATGTTTATTCTGGTTTTCCAAAAGAGCAATACGTATTGGAGTATATACTGAAATGTATTTTGAAGTTTTAGCAAAAACCACTAAGTGCACTCGACTGAGTCACATTGATATTGTTACAAAGTACCGATAATATACTTCATCGGAAACTAATCTTGGACCTATTTTTTAATCTCATTTCAAATAAGCCACAACAGTTACTGTAAAAGGCATATAGGACGTTTTGCTTTTCATGCATTTTGTGTCGTTTCCAATAATAACACCACTCAAAATCCACTGAAAAAAAAATCCAAAACTGATTGACCTGTGGAAGTTTCAGCTCAGTGAAAAATACACTTTTCAAAGAAAACAGTGGAAAACCATGCACATCCTTTTGAACACGAATACGATTTCGCCAATCGAACTCTGCATTTCCAAGAATCAGTCAATTGACTGATCGTTGGAAATCGCCTATAATTTCTTTTCAATGACAGCAAGCCAGACGGAATAGTTTCACGGAGTGTTTAGTACCAGTATATGCTCTTTAACCCAAGTAACCGTTTTAATCATAATCCGGGAGGTTACTTTTGGGAGAATGGCAGATGATCCTGTATGCCTTTATAATAGTCCAGGCAATATAAGGTTTGACCTCAAACAAATTGCAACAGAATTTTTTTTACCACAGTGCATTTCTTTAAGGTCCCTAAAATGACATACTAAAAGTCCAAAAAAATCCAAGTGGTGGAAATATGCCTCATTTGCATAAATCCAAAATTGCCGCATATCTTAGGACTTTCACAATGATTTGGTCATATTTCTCATACTATTAGCTTCTTGAGGAACTTGAAACAACAATTTTTGTCCTTTTACATTGATTTTATCATTATTCTAGTCCTAGGTAAATTTCAAGATCCCTATGTTTCCCAAATTTGCCAAATGCGGTATATTAATTTGCATAAATGCCGTATATTAATTTGCATAAATTAAAGTTAAAATTATGGCTGTCATGTGTTGACACCACAATTGAATTTTCCCTAATAACTTCTAGTTCAGTTACATGTATGTATACATAAATATCACACCACAGAGCATCTCTGTATGGTCCCGAAAAAAAGTACAAAAAAATCCAAGTGGTGGAAATATGCTTAATTTGCATAAATTCAAAATAGCCACTAATTATATGATTTTCATATTGATTTGGCCATAACTCTCGTCCTACATTGCTTTTTGGGGTACTTTAAACAACAATTTGTCCTTTTACATTGATTTCATCATTATTCTAGTCCTGGGTACTCTACTAGATCCCTATGTTTCCCAACTTTGCCAAATGCCGTATAATAATTTGCATAAATGCCGTATATTAATTTGCATATCAATTAAAATTAAAATTATGGCTGTCATGTGTGGACATGCCACAATTGAATTTTCCCTAATAACTTCTAGTTCAGTTATGTATCACACCACATCAGAGCATCTTTATATGGTCCCGAAAAAATAAGTACAAAAAAAAAATCCAAGTGGTGGAAATATGCTTAATTTGCATAAATTCAAATTGGCCACTAATTATATGATTTTCATACTGATTTGGCCATAACTCTCGTCCTACATTACTTTTTGGGGTACTTCTAACAACAATTTGTCCTTTTACGTTGATTTCATCTTTATTCTAGTCCTGGCTACCTTTCGAGATCCCTATGTTTCCCATCTTTGCCAAATGTCGTATAATAATTTGCATAAATGCCTTATATTAATTTGCATAAATTCAAATAAAGTAAAGTAAAGTTGAAGTTACAGCACAATTAGGACCCATGTTGGGACTTAGGCCATGGAAAATGGGTTGCGGTGGTAACTATTCATCAGGTTTTGCACTTTTATTGAGTCTGATTTAAGAGGCGCAAGATACATACATGTATTGAGTAATCTTCATCCAAGAACAGAATGACAAAGTTAAATACTAATTCTTAACAACTAAAAAGAAACAAGTAGCAAGTCAATTAAATAAAAACACAATCATAGTTAAAGTCGCAATTATTTAAGTGGTTCTCGCTAAATCACTTAACAATATCAGTTTCGAATATGCAACTCAAAATACAAAATACGGAATAGTAAATGAAATGAAAGCGTAGCTTAACTTCTTATCATATATGATTACTGTAAAGGGAGAAAACAATTGTACTTTTTCTGATAATCCAAGTTCAGTTATGAATACAGAAATATCACAAAGATTCATATTGGCGGCCTATCATCCATATTGGCTAGCATGCAATGTTAGTCTGATTGTTATCATCTACACGTACGTCATTGTATCTTAGAATGAACACTTATGTGGCAGACTATAATCTTCAGCAGCCTTAGGATCAATGTCTGGTGGTGGCGAGTTGGCACAACTAGTGCCACGGTTTTCAGTGCAAGCAGTTGAACAAGAGAGACCATACTTTCGGCACGTGCAGTTTCTATTCACACAAGTCTTTCTAGCGTTCTTTCGTTTTTGGACGGTTAGTCATGACGGTTCGTCATGACAGCTCGTCATAACGGTCGTCCTGTCCAATCACATTCCTTGCTGAAACGAAGGGGCGTGATCAATAAAATTTTGTCAATCAACTGGCTCCTCTGGAAATTGGAAATAATGGAAATTGAAAGCCAGCCCATGCAGTTGCTCACTTTGAACTGGGATTAGTGCGGGAGTTTCAAAAGGGGTACAAGGCCATAGGCCCTACATTTATTTGCCACGCGATGTTTAAAGTTCTTAAAGAAAAGGAGCAGGAAGAAATCTTTTTCATGCAGGGACTGTCTTAGGGCGCTGATGAACTCGTACAAAACATGATGGATTACAGGGTTCATTTGTTTATTGCGAGAATAAATTGGAAAACTGTCATCACTACATGTAGTTTTGAACCCAGTGCATGTGTTTATATATACTATGTACATGTACATGTGGATTCAAACACTAAAATGTCACTTTTGCAATATACTCCATAATCCTTCATTTTTCTGTGCGACTTCATCTGTGTCTGCATGGAAGAGGTTTTTTTCTCAATTCTTTACTTTCAGAATTCTAAACATTGCACGACATGTGCCTCCTGCCTAGTTTAAGTCATATTTGCTATTAATTTAATACACATTTAACAAAATGGGCGTCTGCAGGGGTGTCACTGGGGGTGGGGTGGGCAAATGTCCCCCGCCCACCCAAAAACAAAATGATCAATTGAAAATACGCTAGAGAGAATACAAGGATTTTGGGGGACAATTAATTTGCTTTGCCCCCGCTACAAAAAAAAAATCCTGGGTGGGCCAAATGAGTGGCAAATTAAGTGCTTTGCCCACGGGCACACGCACCATAACCCCAGGGCGAAATAACAAGAACTATTTTATTTCATACACTTCTCATTTTTTCGCCATAACTGATTGCAATGGTACCTCACCAGTTTAGTTTCAACAGAACGTACAATGTAGCCACGAACCATTCTTTCGTGGCTCAGAGCAAACTTTTTATTACGCCCTGCAAAAACAAGAAAGCCATAATAAAAAACATGTATTTTTAGATGATAAGCATATGTTACATAAACTCCAGGGACTCAGAGGCTCCGTCAAATTCCAAATTGAAGTCTACCGACACTGCTTATGTTTTTGAGTAGTCATAATGTGAACAAAAAAAAAGTGGATCACGTCTCCCATATCAGGCAGCTTTTTTTCTGCTTCTTTTACTTTGACTTGATAGCTTGCTTTAAAAAAAATTGTCTTCACAAATTAATAGTCATGAGTAGAAACGAGGAAGAACAAAAGACAAATGGACAATAATTGCAGCCTCTCATTTCCAACAAGCCTCCTTCTACAGTATCAGATTTAGAGGGGGCGGTTGCAATTCCCTCTGCCGTTCAGCAGCTGCCTAATTTTATAAACTATTAAAATGGGACCAAAAAATAACAGAGCAAACTTTTATTATGCCCTGCAAAAACCAAAAAGCCACAAAATACTTTTTTTTTCTTCTTTTTTTTTTTTTTAGAAAATAAGCATATTTTATTGCTTATGCAGAAAATTTATGATTCGTACAGTCTAGCCACGAACCAATCTTTCGATAATTCAGAATATAATTTTATTACGTCTGTGCAAAGACAAAACAGCCATAATTTTGTGTATTTTTAGATGACAGGCATGTGTTACATTAACTCCAAGGACTTTAGAGGCTCCGTCAATCTCCAAATTGAAGTTTGACGGTTTTTATTTTCGGGTAGCCATGTGCAGCACCAGAAATGCGCTTCAAAAGTAAGATTATGTCTTCCATATTATTTGCCGAGGCAGCAACCAACTTCCAATTGAGCAAGCAGTGATCAAACTCCTTTTTGTGCCGTAGTGTCGTTAGGGTTTGTGACTCATGATCAGAGGGTCAGGAGTTCGAATTCAGCTGCTGGCCATTATGTTGTGTCCCACGGCAGACTTCATCCACACTTGCCTCTCTCCAACCAGGAGTATAAATGGGTGCCGGCATTAGCTGTGGAGTAACCTGCGATGGACTAGCATCCCATCCAGGGGGAATAGAAATATTCTCTGAAACCGGAGATAAATGCCGGCGCTGCCCATGGCCCAATGGGCCACACTTGCTCCTGACAGACTTTACTATTTAATTACTACTTTTTATCATAAAAAAAGTGGTGGGTAAATGCCCCCATGCCCACCCTCGAAAACGCTTCTTACACCCACATCTGATGACCTCAAGTAGTGATGGGTGGTGCTGGCGGTTTTTCCGTTTGTATGGGAAGATTATTATACAGCATTTGGCAAATTTGGGAAACATAGGGACCTAGAAAGGTTCCCAGGACTAGCATAATGATGAAATCAATGTAAAAGGACAAATTGTTGTTTAAAGTATCCCAAAAAGCAATGTAGGACGAGAGTTATGGCAAAATCAATATGAAAATCATGGTTTAAGTGGTCATTTTGTATTTATGCAAATTAGGCATATTTCCACCACTTGGATTTTTGGACCTTTTTTAGGGGCCTTATAGAAATGCACTGTGGTGTGATATTTATGTATAAATAACTGAACTTGGATTATCAGGAAAATTCAATTGTGACATGTCCACACATGACAGCCATAATTTTAACTTTAATTTATGCAAATTAATATATTACATTTATGCAAATTATTATACGGCATATGGCAAATTTGGGAAACATGGGGATCTTGAAAGTTACGTAGGACTACATTAATTATGAAATCAATGTAAATGGACTACAATTGTCGTTTTAAGTACCTGGAAAAGCTATCGAGTATAAGAAATATGACCAAATCAATGTGAAAGTCCTAAAATGTTCGGCCATTTTGGATTTATGCAAATTAGGCATATTTCCACCACTTGAATTTTTTTGGACTTTTAGTATGTCATTTTAGGGACCTTATAGAAATGCACTGTGGTGAAAAAAATTATGTTGCAATTTGTTTGAGGTTCACTCAAAAAATGAAGTATTTTGCCTGGACTATAAGGCAATGAATGTATTTATGTATGTTCTTGTTATGCTAAATAGCCCTACTACTTCTTTTTAACTTTTTTTTTTGGTCTGTATATACTAGATCATGATGTTAAAAAAAAACACATTTGTTTCTCTCGCTGGTGCATTAAAAATATTCCACAATAAAAATCAAAGGTAAAAAACAGAGTTGTAACGAGTCCCTGATTTTTGTGACTCGAGTCGAGTCGAGTCATTAGGTCAAGAAGGTTGAGTCGAGTCGAGTCACAGTGTGTAGTTGAATCGAGTCGAGTCAAATATTGAGCTCGAGTCAATTCGAGTCACGAATATTTGAACACTGTAAAACAAATAAAGACAAGAGAGAAAGTCATTCGTATCACTAACAGTTAACAAAAAGTAAATCTTCAGTCTTTTAGGCTATCTGGTTCGGCTTTGGATCTATATTTTTTTCACTGATCGCTGACGACATCAAAATAAAATTGCATAATGGTTATTTAAAAGTGGGCATGTATCTGTTTTAATTTTAAAAAGGAGGGCATAATTTAGCCGGCGTTCGAATCCAAGAGCTCAATAAGAAATCGCCCAAAGCCAATGATGAAACCACAAATTGGAAACAGTGTTTTTAATAAAAATGTGATAGTATTTTCTGCGATCCAGAACCACAAGGTGGAAGTCTGCGACACGTTGTATGTTTGTACAAGCGGCTGCCGTACCGTACTGTATTCGCAAAGTGACGTGAACATAATGTCTGCACCGTATTTCATTGCAAATACTTTTGCTTTTATTTTTGGGACTCGAGTCTTATTAGCCTTCGCTCGAGTCGAGTCTTCTGATGAGGGACACGAGTCGAGTGGAGTCGATTTGCTCACAGTGACTCGAGTCGAGTCGATCGAGTCATTTACCCTCAGGGACTCGAGTCGAGTCGAGTCGAGTCGGACTCCAGTCGAGTCATTGACTCGAGTCATTACAACTCTGGTAGAAAAGACAAGAACTATTTTCTTTTCTTGGTATCTTCGATTCCCTGCTCCTCTTCAACATAATTACCGCCGTAAATATAAAACGCACCGATTTTTTTTCTCGATGAATAATTTAAGATGTGGCCTGAGACTGCTGTTCATTTTTATCCCAGTATAGACGAATATCAACTTGGAATTGAAACTAAGGCAGTCGGTGCTAAGCCAATGTCAGTGGTGTAGCCAGGGGGTGCAGAGTGGCAGTTTGCAACGGGGCCTGGAGATCTTAAAAGCAAAACCGGGACGCTGATAGAAGTATTATTGGAAAGGTGACAATGGGTTAAACGGGACGAAAACTATATTTTGCAACCGGCTACGCACCTGGACAATGAATTACATTGAGGACCTTTTCTTTTTAATCCTCTCAACAAAAGACAACACTGGGGACCTCGATTTCGATGCCACTTTGAAGTTCGTCAATCTTAGAGCGGTTATCTTGAAGAAAAAAATACAGCATCATACGAACCGGAACACATTGTACACCAGCAATAAGCCCAATCGTAGTTTCGTGTGAGCAATGAATTGTGGGACAAAATTGTGGATGTTAACAAACCCACGTGATGCTGACAGCTAGCCGTCTATTGGACTATGATCGCGTGGCGCGTTTTGTTAAGGCGAGTTCGCACATGCGCGAGCGAAACCTCGATTTGGCTTAGGGCGCACAGACTTCAATACTAAAAGCCATCAACGTGTTCCATGCATCAGTTACCCCACACGTTCGTTGATACGAGCTCTGGCAATAGACTTAAATCTGATAAGTTAAAAAGAAATTTAAGTTAAGCAATTTTGATGGTCGTCGGCAAGATGCTAAACAACATCCAAATCAACCAACCTCTCCTAATTAAAAAAAAATTGAAATTGAAGGATGGATTTGTACGTCTGTATACTTCAGCCACGAGCCCAGTTTGTCATCATTTGCGAGTCGATATGCGGTCGCGACCCAATTTCTAATTGCTGAAATTGTGTTGACAACTTGAGCGCCTGTGCGTTGCGCCAAAATTGAGAGAAAACTGCATGGGCGCCAAATTAAGGAAGCGTAACTGATAGCAATGCCATGGCTTCGGAGAGACTCAATCAGCGAGGTAAGAGTGAAGACGGGAAGGTTTCCAAAAGGATTGTATACTACAATGTTGCTGATGCGTGTGTGATAAACGGATAGATCTTGGAAACAAACGATATGCATTCTTTTTCCTTCATCACTAAAGTGATGTTCAACTCCTCAATCTAACCGAAATACAATCTGAAATTAAACAGGGCGCCGAATTGTTGGATTCTAGATGCTCTGTGGAGCAATCTGAGGCAATTTCTAAAAAAAAAAAAACTCTGTTTGAGAAAAAGATGGTGGTGTACGCAGTGCCTGCCTTTATTGCGACGTAAACAAACATTGGGTTCATTTTTTTGGGGGGGGGGGCATGGCCCATGTTGCCCCCCCCCCCCCCCGATCCGCCCTTGACTGTTTTTAAGGCTATCGATTACAGGACTGTTCACTAAATCCAGCATTGGGATTTTTCTCTTCACGGATGTATTTCTATAAACACTGTATGATCAGTGTTTATAAAAAAAAATCCATCTCATGAATTGATTATTAAATCGAAATGTTGAAGGAGACAGGAATGTCTATTTTCCGATGAAGTTGGTACCGCTTCACATTAATGTATTTTTATCACTTCACATATTTTTCTATCGCGGTAAGAAGACAACGTAATTGGAATAAGAAACCGGTGTAATAGGAAATTCTGTCACCCCTGGTAAATCTGTCCCCCGGACTGATTTACCGGGTCGCGACCCAGTAAATCTGTCACGCAAGCAGAGTTACCGAGGTAAATCTGTCCCCCTACAGGTTATTCTGTCCCCCTGCCTAACCGTCTCCCCTGCAGTAAATGTGTCCCCGTGCGACGCATAATAACTCTAGCACCCGGACTGTGCACTGCGGATATCGTTCGATACCAATCCCATTTTTTTCTCTAGACATTTACAAATTTTACTTTCCTTGTCTGTGAACTTATTTTTTTTTGTCTTTTAACATAATAAACCAGAAACGGAAACTGCTCATGGTCCCTGGAATAATTTGAACTTCTTAAAATGTTTGCAAACTTTTTGGAAAATAAGGAAAAGGAAAATAAGAAAATTCATTACGCGCTATGTTGGGAACATTGACCAATCAAAGTAGGCGTTACATCAATGCGGTCATCGCCGCGCGCGCCAGGCATGTTTCGGACTCGACTTCCATCGATCTTGAGAATTACTACGCGTGCAAGTCTGAAGAATACGGATTATTGCCATTTCTGCGCAAGAAGCATAGGTCGATTGATTTCACATCTAAGTTAAATATTTTCATTTGGATATCTTCATATTTTGTTTTGCAAAATCTGCGTGTCTATACAACTATCTTATCTTGGTTTCTATACATTATTTTTTAGATGGAGTATTCTTTCGTATTTAGATGCAAGAAATGTTACTTAAAAAACCTAGCAGTCCATTTATTTCTCTAAGTGACACAACGGCGGCTCCAGGGCGTCCATATGGCACCAGTCGAAATTAATATCATACGCCGCCATCACATCAACACGCACTGTGTAATAGCGAATTTAATTTTGTAATGATTATGCCTCGCATTCTGAAAAAAAAATTGTTTGCGGTACCCACAATCTGCAATGCAGACGTTTCAAATAATTAATCTCTTTAGGGTGTGATTTCGGGTGTGACAAATAAAGTTGCGGAAGATTTGTTTTAATTCGTATTTTATTTAGACAAAACACGTCCTTTAACCAACCTGTTTGATACTGTGTATGTTTGAGAGTACCAATATAGAAATGCCGGACACATTTTTCTAACAAGAAGGTTCTTCAATAATATTTCAGAATTTCTTGGCAAAATCATTTTTAGGACAGAGATGTCTACACAGATTTGCTGAATTACGTTTGTTTAGGTCAAAACCCGCTTTAAAAGTTGCCCTCAACACAATTTTGCATCATGTAATTCATAAAATCCATTAATTGCTCTTCATCATAAAAGCCTCCGTGTGAAGAAAAATAAACAGAGAGAATTTTCAGGGTTTTTTGCGGAAACTGTCTTCTGCAAGAGGGAGAAACTTAACTATATTTTGGCTTGGTCGGAGTTCTGCCGAATCGAGGTTGGTCAGACTGATTTGACATCACTTGGTTGTTTCCATTAGGTGCGTACGTGTAGCCTACGAGTGTTTGCATCGCCGGTCATTTCTACCAACTTCGTGCCAAGGAAAAACAGAACTTCAAATTTGGTAAGTTCAAACCTCTCCGGTTATTTCATTCCAAGATGATCAAGGCGAAAGGGCCTCAACTGATTCACAAATGATTATGATATATCAATTGGTCTGGGTTTAAAGGCATAATTATATAATAATTTGCATTTATCCCGTAAGTCAAAAGCTTAGGCTACTTAAAGATCGTACTGGTAACGAAACTCCCCGTGAAATTATTTCGTCTGTCCTGCTGTCATCTATGATTTCTGACGATCAGATTGACTGATTTTGGAAGTAAAGACTTGAATACATGACATGTAGGTGAAATCGTGTTCCGTGATCAAAAAAGGTTGTGTATGTTTTTCACTGTGTTTTTTTTAATGTGTAATAATTCACTGAGATGTTATATTTTGAACATTCATCTTTGGAATTTTTGAGTGATGTTATTATTGGAAACAACAAAAGATACATAAAAAGCAAGTGCTCCTTTAATATGTCTGTCACTTTTCGTCGCGTTTTTTGTCCATACTGGCGAGCAGGTAGCACCGCGCCTTTTCCATACCAGCGAACAGGTATAAACAACTGTGCTACACGTTCGCCAGTATGGTAAAAACGCGACGTTTTCTTAAAAAAAACACATTCGTAACCATTTACATATGACATCAATGGTTCGCTAGCGCTCTGCCTGTAAAATTTCAAATTAATTGGCCGTAATTGTACACACGAGAGGTATAAAGCCTCCGCGTAAATTTGGAAAGGTAATTTTTCTTGAGCCAATAGTGCTATATATCATGTTATAATCAGAAACGAAAGAATTTGTCCAGAATACAAGCAAGCCTTATAATGTGCAATTGATGCATTTTTTTTTGCCCAGTGTTTTGAAATATAAGAAGACACGGTCTTTCGACGCAAACAATGTATGGTTTGTTGCAACGCTCTCCCGGGATTCTGCTTTGAATAATGTTCTTTCGCTGTGCCATAAATATCATCCGCAGTTAGTACAGGAATATGGAAACCTCAATTGTTTCCAACTGAGTAAACAAATATAATGAGCATTCCGATCGTTCTACATTTATATTGTTAACGCAGGGGTGTTGTTTTGGGAGTACCGCAGGTGCACGCAATGTTAATGATCCTGTGTTGTTTTCTCAGCGACTTTACCCTATTCTTATGGATCGAGGACAAGTTTTGATGTCAGTGCCTTGTTTCTCTGCCTGTTCTTACCTTCAGTCTTGCCTTTGCTCGTATAGCGTTTCGCTCTGCAGTAATTTGCAGGCTGTTGTACCAACGTGCTTACAAGGGTAGATCGAGAACACACATTTTGGGGGGGGATGCCAACAAAAAAATTTGGTCCCCGAAAAAGTGGGTCCCAAAAATGACGGCGTGGGGTTCGGGGGCCCCGAAAAAAAATGGATTCTAGATGCCAGTGATGTAGTGCCTTGATGCTGGGCCTTGGCCTTAAGGCTGCCTTAAGGCTGGATTTTGGGGCCTTGGCCTTGGCCTCGAGGCTTGAGGGCAAAAGCCTTGGCCTTGGCCTTGGCCTTGAGGGATCACAGCCTTGCAATTTTGAGTCAAGGCCCTTCAAGGCCCATAGATTTTTGCATTTTCCAGATAAATCTGTTCGAAATTTTGCTGTTACCATTTTAATCGTATTACCATGGAGGAGGGAAACCCCTTGTAGATTTGTGTGTTGGGCACACTTCCACTTTTATAGCATCACATGTTGTTACCATTGTAGTAGATTTGCTGCAAAAATATTCTGTACACTTGTGAGGCTAATGAGATGATCACTTAAATTGCATACAATTATGGAATAGATTGGTCATTCCACCGGGTTGGGGAACAAAGTGTGACATATGACCATATTAAGAAAAGCATGAATGCCTTGCTAGCAGTTGCTCTACATAATATTTGTTGTTGGGTGTTTCACGACTGCAGAAAGTTTGAAATCATTTCAATGTATTTTGCCAAAAATATGAGCAAAAAATGTAATTTTGGATGTAACATTGACCCCGTGTCAGTGTTACGTCCAAATATGACATTTGTTATCTTCTTTTTTTTAATTTCTTCGAAATATTACCCAAATTTACTTTGCGTACTTCTTACTATAGATGCAACACAGTTATGGTAGTCAGACATCAAATGGAGCAGAAATGATAGCTTGTTTGTGTGGATGTAACATTTACACGGTGTAAACCCCAAGTGTCACATTTCCGTTGAGTGATTTTTACACCGTTACATCCACACTTGAGGTATTGTTTCTGCCATATTTGAACCCTGACTATACCAAAACAAAAGTTTGTCTTGGTGCTTAGGTGTCCAGTTGCAATGTCAATTTGGGTAACATTTTACATACGCGTGTAAAATATGGCAAAAAAAGAATTTTTGGATGTAACATTGAAACAGTGTCAATTATGTTACATCCGAATTAATACATTTTTGCTCATATTTTTGTCAAAGTACTTTCAAATGATTTCAAACTTTCTCAAATATTGAAACACCCTAAGACAAATATTATGTTAAGCAATTGTTTAGAATGCATTGATATTTTTAATAATATAACCAAATATATGGATGTAACATGCACTGCTTCCCAACCCTGTGGAATGACCCAGATCTGATTGGTTGTATGTCTCCCTGATAAGCGCTAAAGATTTGCATGTATCTGTTTTAGATAATGCTCATATTTCTGACCATGTTGGCCCAGCAAATAAACATTTCCCAAATCAGTTTCTTGGATCCCCCTTTTGTTACACTCGGGAGAATTGTGCGTCACTATAGAAGTAAATCTTTATTTTGTTTTAGTTAAACCACATTGAAGACCTGCACTTATACTTTAATAGATGTAATGCAGTCATAAAACGGTGCATGCGAGCATGTTGATTGCAATTTAAGACATGTTGTTCTTCTTAATGGGCAATTCGTGATGATGTGTCATGTGACTATAATTAGTTCTATATCAGTGGTCATTTTATAAAACAGGGCCTTGGCCTTGGCCTTAGCCTTGAGGGTTAAGCCTTGGCCTTGGCCTCGAGGCTTGAAGGTCCAAGCCTTGGCCTTGGCCTTGGACTTGAGGGTCAAAGCCTTGGCCTTGGCCTTGGCCTTGAAGGTTTAAGCCTTTGCTCCAACACTGCTAGATGCTCTGTGGTGCGATCTGAGGCTATTTCTGACTACTTTATCCAAATCTTTCGGAGGAAAAAGTATTGTACACAGTGCCTGCCTTTATTGCGACGCCACTTAAACAAAAAAAAGAGAACAATTGGTTTCGTTGTGCGTAATGCTGCTTTACAAGAATCGAAACAAACCTATGAAACAATACTCCTTTGACAATAATTGAAGCATTGACTTGATAATAAGTCAAATTTGAACATTTCGAGCGGATCGCATTATTGTATTTCTGTTATTCAGTGAAAATGTTTTTTCATTCACGGATCATACAATTATTACCAGACAAATGTTCGTGGTCGGTTACGTATTCAAATCAAAGACTTTTTCTTTCCGACTTTCAGGTAAATTCCCAGCAAAACATTAAATTAAGATCATCCAGTCATACTGGTAAAAACAAATGTGCAAATTTTAATAAGTGAAGAGGAAAAATCTACAGTTTTGCGAAAAAAAGAGTGTTTAACTAACACCGGATTTTTCTCTTTTGCTCGTGACACAAATGTATCTGTAAAACGAGCGTTGCGTTATAGGTGTGGTCGGGACTACGTCAGCCGATGAAAACATTATGATATTCATTTGCACATCGGTTTCCACCTGTTGCAATGAGCTACCATTCAACACTCCAGACACAAGAACCATTGCGTTTTAAGTAAATAAGTCTGGCAACTAGACAAGGCAACTAAGAAGCTCCCGGATGTCTGCATGTATACCCATAATCTCAGTGGTGTCAGTTTATTTAACATCGCCGTTTCAGCAGCAAAACCTAGTTGATTTTGTTTTCAATGTTTCTGTTTCTTACAGTATCAGGACCTACCAGCCGTTGAAGTGTCGCCACACATGATGTCCCGATTGTCAGTAGCTTCGCTGGGATTTGCCCTCCTTGTTTTGGCGGGAATCTGTTTCGTCTGTTCCTTGGCGCAAATGGACGAACAGCCGGAGGTCTTAAAAGTGAGGCACCCGTATTATTATGACTGGAACATCATGGAGCGCAGGGGACTTGGGGTAAGGGAAGTTAGTCGAATAAATAAATTATAGCTATCCCCAGGGAATATCAATATGAGTCCACCAAGTATTGTAAAGTAACCTTACATGTTAATGGAAAGATTCCGACATGTCTTTTTTCTCTTTCTGTCTTAGCATAAACGTCTCTTAAACACTCATTCCACTGAATAAAGATCCATCGGCGTCTCTGTGCTTTTAAGTACCATTAATTCATTCTCGATCGTATAAATGATGCTAACTATATCAATACCAATTATCGATCGACATCATCATTGATCAGTTTTCGATCGTACATCATCAATAATATTGGATCAAAAGTCATAAACAAGCATCATTCGTTGTAAACTATCTGTGATCAATAATCGATTGGAAATCAATCAGCAATCACCGCTCATTACGTCGGCAGGCCCCAGTCGTTGAACTGGATCGCCTTAGTCAAAAGTCATCGATCAAAGTTGGATTTTATCGGTCGAAAACGATTTTTATTGATGGGAGTTTAAAAGTTTGTTTTTGCACCTGTTATACGATTTTGATGATCGTAAATTGTAGAAAATTTGACATATATTGCAGATATTTTTAGCTGCGGGATAGCAGCTCAACGAATCACCACGTCTCTCCGTTAGTGCGTTAGTAAGTTAGTAACAAACGTTGACATTGTCTATTGCTCGTACAGATTCTGACCGATTTCAACCAACTTTGTCAAAAGCATCCGTAGCCCAACCCCAAGATGTCACATGACCAAACTGGGGTCAAAGGTCATCATGTGATCACTGAGGTTAAAACATGATGAAAACTACCCCTTCCAGAAATTACATGGCACAATCACGTGACTCATGTATAAACACGAATTCGTTGGCCCGCAGCTTCCGAGATATTTCCGATCGAGCTTGTTTTAATAACCTGAAGTAACTGTACAATCTGGCGACAAATTTGGTAAAGTTACTAATCCGTACACTGCAAAAACTGCAGTGTATAATTTACACCACTGGTATCTTTATACGACCATGAAGTGTTAAATTTTACTGGTGTTGTCCTATATAGATACCGAATGGTGTTAAATTAACACTACAGTTTTTGCAGTGTAGCATCTCATTCAACAAGTTTAGAGTAGGTTTTTATTGTTTTGATTCGATAAATGCAGGTGGCAATCGGCTGTCAAACCGCAACATGGAAACTATCAATTGTTTTTTTTTCTCTGGTTTCGATTTGTTCAGAATTGTTGTTTTTTTCTCTTTTGTTCGATTTGTTCAGGCCCGAGAGCAGTGCACCGGACAAGGCAAAGCGTGCACACCAAGGATCACACGGTGCTGCGGCCGTATGGGTTGCTATGACTACGACGGGGAGAAGTGTGACGTCTCAAGGGAAAGATGCATCTGCCGAAATCGTCAATATACCGTGGATTATTATCATTATTAGGTTTGTTTAACCTCGGTAGTCTTACAATCAATCGGTAGTATGATGCAATTGGACATGTGAAGCGCATGTTTTTATTACCTCCACCGATCGGAAGTTATGTTTTTTATCGGCGTTGGTTTGTTTGTTTGTGGGTTAGTTTCTTGGTTGGTTGGATGGTTGGTTTGTCGGATAACAAGATAACTGAAAAAGTTACCGACGGCTTTTCTGAAGAAAAAATAGGGGTGGTCCTTGGTACAAATACAAATCTATTAGATACAATACAATTGTACTCAAGATGTGCCTTTTGATATTTCAAAGTTGCGTGACACCTTACTTCCGGTGTTACCGGAAGTGAAAATATAATAATTTTACCACGATTTATCTAGAAGTGTGGCTTGGAACTCCACGTGGCCATTGCATTCACCAATATTAATGCAAACTACGAGTACAATGCAGTGGCGCCATAATCGCCACAATGCATTGTAATACGATATCAACTTTTGTATATAACGGTATATCATATAGAATATCGAAGTTTGATGACAGCTGTCTTTGTTCTGGTTCACGCACTGGTTCGCGTGCTGAGGTCAATATGCGCGTGAACCACAATACGTGGGACACTTCGTTTACTCTGTTGTACTCAAGATGGGCCATTGATATTTAAGGTAACGTGATACTTTACTTCTGATGTTACCGGGATTTTACAGTCTCTCACTCTCCAGAATAATATTAATCTTAACGGATTAAAACTTCATGTCAGCGTTAAAACGTTTGTATAATACAATGATGTCATTATGTTGAACATGGTTGTGTTGTCATGACGGCATGAACTGGAATATTAGCACTAAACGCTTTGTGTGATTTAGTTTTAATAAAAAATAACCTTCCAAGGTGATCAAATAAGGAGTTATATTTGGGGAAAATAGAACGCCCCCTGGATCACAGTTTTACTGTACCTGTGTCAAAGCTGTATCGTTTACAACGTAACATCTGCAGATTTTTCATATTGTCCAGAAATGCCTGGACAATGTGAAAAATGTCCCCGTTTGAGCATAATTATGTTTATCATTTTGACCAAAGACAGTATGAGAAAAACATATACAAAATAGCTAAATATAAGTACGATGAACACAAACGAAAGAAGAACGAAGACAAACGATATGATTGATTGAGGAGCATCACCCAAAATGCATGTATACACCTAAGGGAGTTATAATGGTACAAATTACCAAAATAATCAGCTTTGAAACACCTAACGTGCTTATTTATAACGGAATTGAGAGGCAGTTTTTAACCATTTTCAATAGTTTGTGGCTGCACAATAATATTATGCCTTAAAAAACCGCTTTTCAAATTGGGTTTTTTTTCTGACACAGAGCTGGGGGTTGGGTTGACTCCCAATCCCCCCCCCCCCCGATCCGCGCCTGAATGGTGTGAATCCTACTTGTCTAATCGACATCAAACCATTTGCATCAAAGGAGTGAAGTCTGTCCCTACTGTCCTTGACTGTGGTGTTCCTCGAGGCTCTGTCGGAGGGCCTTTACTATTCACCATCTACATCCAACCACTTGTCAAATCATCTAAAAATACAACCTACAGTAGCACTGCTATGCTGATGGCATTCAACTGTATCAGTCATTTCAACCCAACCAATGTAATGCTCTGTCGACTCTAAACAATCTTAAGGCATGCATCAATGAGATCAAGTCATGGACGGCGGCAAACTGTCTCAAGTTAACGTTAAATGATGGGAAATCAGAATTCATTATGTGTGGATCTAAACAACGACTCGCTAAGATCCCCTGTATCCGCATTGGTGGTTCTGTCATCCTACCTTCCACAACATGTCGGAACTTCGGTTTACTTTTGATTGCAACATGTCACTCATCAATCACGTCGCATACGTATCCAAATCAGTCCGTTATCACCTCATGAATCTCGGTTTCATCCGTAAATACCTCAATCGCACAGCCACAGAACAACTGATTCATGCTTTCATATCTTCCCGCCTGGACTTAGCAACTCCCTCCAGGTACAACCTGAGCAAAGTGAGCGACAGGGCTTTCAGTTTCCAATGTTGTTGCATTCGACATGGGCGTCGCGACGGGGGGGGGGGGGGGGGGCAAGGGGGCGTTTGTCCCCCCCCCCCCGGAAAAGAAAGGGGGAAGAAATAGAAAGAAAGAAAAAGAGGTGTGAAGTCATATCTGCTATTTAATTTAATACACAGTTAACAAAATGGGCGTTTGCAGGGGTGTCAATGTGATGGGATGCGCAAACGTCCCCACCCCGCCCACCAAAAACAAAATGATCAATTCGGGCGATTCACAATGCAGTGTGCCACCAAGAAATTACCATGGAGAGTTAATTTTGGGTACTTATATGGCGCTTTTAACGAAGATCAAAGCCATTTACATTATCATTACCACTGATCGTTGGGTCAATGAGACATTCTAAATACAATATCAGCTCCCTGGGGAGTATACAGCTCGATGCAGCCACTTCGGCGAATGGCAGCTGAAATCAATAACGATACGTCGCTGCCCTCACGTGTCCGTTTGTACCAGGGTGGGGAGAGCAATGAGAGACAAATTGAGTGCTTTGCCCAAGGGCACACGCACCACAACCCCAGGGCGAAATAGCAAACATTTGTTTAGTCCATACACTTCTCTTTTGTTCACCATAACTGATTGCAATGGTACCTCACCAGTTTTCCTCTCATACCTAAACGGAGAAGTTCCAACAGTTCGTACAATGTAGACACGAAAAATTCTTTCGTTGGCTCAGAGCATTTTTATTATGCCCTGCAAAAACAAGAAAGCCATAAAAACATGTATTTTTAGATGATTCGCATATGTTACTTAAACTCCAGGGACTCAGAGGCTCCTAAAACTCCAAACTGAAGTCTACCGACACTGTGTCTGTTTTTGAGTAGTCATTATGTGAAAAAAATAGATCACGTCTCCCATATTAGGCAGCTTTTTCTGCTTCTCATACCTTGACTGGATGGCTGGCTTTTAAAAAAGATTGGCATCACAAATGTATATTCATGAGTAGAAAGGAGGGAAATTGCAACAGTTTTCACCAAAGACACATGGACAATAATTTCACCCTCTCATTTCCAACAAGCCTCCTTCTACAGTATCAGATTTAGAGGGGGAGGTTGGAACCCCCTCTGCCGTTCAGCAGCTGCCTAATTTTATAAGCTATTAAAATGGGACCAAAAAATAATAAATGGAATGCTCAAATTCTTAATTTTATTTCTGAATTGCCTTAGAATACAAGACAGATCATCGTACCTTTCAGAATCTTCAGGGGCATGTCCCCGTCCCCTATCAGGGCGTGCCTTCTGTACTCCTTAGATTCAACCCGCCTGTATATCACCCCCCCCCCCCCCGTCCCATATCACCCTCCTCCCCTTTTCCTGAAAGCTAGATCCGCCCCTGCTCAATTTGTAAAGGTTCTGTCGCCCGGCGTCGAGAACGTAACATATGTTACGTCGTTGTATTCAATGTTCCTATGTTTAATGTTCGTTTTAATGAATGCACTTTTTAATTTGTAATATATTGTCTTTGAACTGAATGCCTGTGGGCAATAGTGATTAGGTTCACTGTTTTTGTTTCGAAGAGGTTTTTTTCCCGATCAAAACCACGTGCATACGGTTTTCAGCAAAGATTCTTATTTTGGACCGGCAACACAATGACAAAGCGCATTTTCGCATATTCCATAGCGTCACTCGGCGTTACTTGGCAGAGGTCTCTGTATCGGCCAATGGAAGCCAGCAAAAAGGGTGATATTTATTAATTAATACAAATTCGTGAATGAGGCTTTTATGCAAATTTTTAGTGCACACCATAATGGAAAGGAACCTTATTAAGATTGACGGATATTGCAAACACCAGTGTTACAACTTTTAAAAATGCACGTAGCCAGGCCTATTTTTCCAATTTAAACGAAAAGTAATGAACATATCACAACAAATTTTAGCACAAACTTGGATCGTTATAAGGGAAATAAACCCTGAAAGTTGCAAGAAGATACGGTCTTCCAAACGGGAGAAATTAATTTTCAAAGATTTCGCCCGCTAACGTAAACATGTGTGTGTACATGTAGTTTCATTGAAAATAAAGTGTTACGTAACCTTTAGAAATCGCCCTTTCGCAACCACACGGCCCATGACGTCATCATATATGAACTTTATACTTTTTGTGAACTGGTGGATAATGCCCTGGGCAATACTTTTAATATCAGGGCACTAAAACTGCTTGACCTCTACTTACCAGGAACTATTTTATACTGATATCTTGGTACATTTTCTATTTTTTTGGCCAAAACTAATTGTAATTGTATCTCACTATTTTCTGTCATACTTTAATGCAGGAGAGTGCTTACAATGTGGCCACGAACCATTCTTTCGTTAGCATAGAGCAAACTTTTATTATGCCCTGCAAAGACAAAAAAGTCACAAAATACATTTTATTTTAGAAAATAAGCATATTTTGTTGCTTATGCAGAAAATTAATGATTCGTACAGTCTAGCCACGAACCATTCTTTTGATAATTCAGACAATAATTTTAGTACGTCTGTGCAAAGACAAAACAGCCATGAAACGTGTATTTGTAGATGATAGGCATGTGTTACAATAACTCCAAGGACTTTAGAGGCCCCGTCAATCTCCAAATTGAAGTTTGTCGTTTATATTTTCGGGTAGCCATGTGCAGCACCAGAAATGCGCTTCAAAAGTTAGAATATGTCTTCTATATTATTTGCCGAGGAAGCAATCAACTTCCATTAAAGCAAACATTGATCAAACTCCTTTTTGTGCGGTAATGTGGTTAGGGTTTGTGACTCATGATCAGAGGGTCAGGAGTTCGAATTCAGCTGCTGGCCATATGTTGTGTCCTTGGGCAAGCCACTTCATCCACACTTGCCTCTCTCCACACAGGCGGGTCAATGGGTGCCGGCATTAGCTGGGGAGTAACTTGCGATGGACTAGCACCCCATCCAGGGGGAATAGAAATGTTCTCTGAAACCGGAGATAAATGCCGGCGCGGCCCAATGGGTCACATTGGCTCGTGACAGACTTTACTACTTAATTACTAATTTTCATCATCTAAAAAATGGTGGGTAAATGCCCCCTGCCCACCCTCGAAAAAAATGATAGATTGAGAATATGCTGGCAAAAGCACAGGGATTTTTGGGGGGCCGGGGGAATGTGGTTTGCCCCCCTCTAAAAAAAGATCCTGCCGACGCCCGTGGCGTCTTCTTTTGGTAAATTACCAAACTATTAGGTAATGCGCTAAAACGAAATGTAATGAATAAATAAATGCCAGCCATCCATCTATAAAAAGATAGAGTCTGGAAACTTGTTTACGCCATGTTTACACAATAGACAGTTAGACACTAATCCGCTTAGAACTCTTTGTTTAACTTTGGAGGCTGGCAGGCTGCATACCAGTAGGTTGTTTGTTGAGTGACTGACGAGCAAAAATACCGGCTGAGGATCATACTGGCCTCAAAGGGCTGGTACTGGGCAGCGCAGTGGAACAGGTCAGATCATAAAGGTAGAATTAAATGTACCCATCCAGGAAATTCTACCTCCTAGAGAGCACATGGCTACATTATTTGGCTGTGTAGGACGTTTTTCTATTTTGTTTTTTTACCAATAAGGCGGCTATATGAGCCGCCATATTGGCCGCCATTTTGAATTGAAGCATGATAGCAAAAAAGAGATACCAAAAATGAATTTGCGAGGGTAAAAACATATAACTAAACAAATTTATTGATGCTTTTATCACATTTTATGGCTGATATGCCTTTTTGAGATTTTGTTTACCATTTTGGCGGCCATATTGGCCACCATCCTGGCCATCATCATGATTTTGAAGCATGATAGCAAAAAAGAGATACCAAAAATGAATTTGTGAGGGTAAAAAACATATAACTAACAATTGTATTGATGCTTGTATCACATTATTCGGCTGATATATGACTTTTTTTATTTTTTTTATCAATAAGGCGGCAATATCGGCCGCCATATTGGCCGCCAATTTTGCCGCCATTTCGAATTTGAAGTATGATAACACGAAAAAGGTACCACAAATGAATTTGAAGGGGTAAAAAAACATATAACTAACAATTTTATTGATGGTTTTTTCACATTTTATGGCTGATATATGACCTTTTTTCGATTTTGTTTACCATTTTGGCGGCCTTATTGGCCACCATCCTGAACATCATCATGAATTTGAAGCATGATAACAAAAAAGAGATACCTGAAATGAATTTGAGAGGGTCAAAATCATATTTTACAATTATGTTTTTGTGATTTATCATACTATTAGGCTGACGTAACTTTTTCCATTTTTTTTACCAATATGGCGGCCATATTGGCCACCAAATTGGCCGCCATCTTGAATTTGAAGCATTATAGCAAAAATGGATATCAGAAATGAGTTGTTGAGGGTCTAAAACATATAACTAACCATTTTATTTATGCTTTTATTACATAATTTGGCTGATTTATGCCTTTTTTCAGTTTTACCATATTTGGCGGCCATATTGGCCGCCATCTTGGATATCTCCTTTGCATCGGATTTTTTCCCTGTTAACATCCAAAATATGTTTAGGACCCTAAAAGGCACCCAAAAAAATGGTGAAAGTTAGTTCGGGGGGGGTGTGCACGGGGTTCCCTTATACATATTCAACTAAACCGTCCAAAACTAAAGAACGCTAATCGCATTGTACCAACCAGCTAGAGATCTCCGTTCACGAGAACTACACCAATTGACTGTCCCTCGAACCAATAACTCGTGGGGTCAACGGTCTTTCGCTCGTGCAGCCCCGGAATTTTGGAACAATCTCCCTCTTGAACTACGCCAAACGAAATCCCTGTCTACATTTAAATCTAACCTCAAAACCCATTTGTTTCTGAGTCGTTTTTGTAATTATTGTTTTAATTTGTATGTATGCGCCATGAGCGTCATGCCCGGCGGATACCGGCGATTTACCAAGAGTAGTTGAGGTAGTCTGTATGGTACGGTGTGACCTTGAGCCTAGAAATATGTAAAGGTCACATAAATATGTAAATATGGAAATATGTAGATATAAATATGAATGAATGAAGTTATGAAATTCTGGGCACAGTTTGACCTAATGAATGGATGGGATGAATAGGGAATAGGTGTGGGTATAAGGGACCGGGTACAGTTTGACCTATTCTATGGGAAAGATTGTATAAGGTATGGAAAAAAATATATATATATTTTTATGGTACATTTGGATCTTAGCCCGAATATGAGTTTCATACATTAGTCCCTGTGAACGACCAGCTGGTCGGATCTTTAATCCCCCCACAATAGACGGGAGAGGGCGCGTGCCAAGTCAGCGCACTAGTATTGTTACGAAGTTAATCCGATCGATACAAAAAGTAATTGGATTTCCGAATGCTCGACAGCAGAAAGCAGCGATAGATGGCAAAAATGAATGTTGCGTTGATCAGACTGAAACGAGTACGATTGTCTATTTGAAGACTTATTTTAAAGTCATTTTTATTGGGTTTATGGGTATTGTGCACGTTGCGTTTTCCAAGGTATAAACAAACACTCACCGCAGCATACTTGCAGGGTACAGCCTGTGTCGGTCATGGGGGTATATGATAAATCCACGATCCATAATCCATGCGTCTGTACGGAGCCCGGTGGTCGATCACTCCTCGATGATAGCACCGATCCTGGAGCAAATAAATAACTCCGTCCGTGCGCCTATATTCCTCTTGTTAATCGATACAATACCAGTGGCACTCTTCTACACTGCCACCAGAATCATCCAAGTAAAAATATATGTTTGTGCGCGGTGATCGTAGAAAAGGGAAGGTTTTGGCATCAGCCAGAGCAAGTGCTAGTATACATGCACACTACTGTATACACGCCGTCCGATCAGATAGCGCTCAAGTTTTCTTAATCCGTGACGGCTAAATTATCGATTAGGCTCTATAGTCTGCAGAGGCGCGTACAATAAGGAATGGATTCAGTGGTTTAAAGCCATAACAAAACGTGCGGGTATGTGGTTTTCAAGGGAACTACGGCCTGGAAAGTGCCCGATTAAGTGTATAGGAATAACACAACCATCATTGTGCATTTTGTAATATTTCGTACTAGAACGACCCCAAAACCAAGCTATAGCCTATCCATAGTTAAAAATTCAGTCGTAACGTGGTAAAAATGGTGCCCCTTTAACGCTGTCTGTACAGGAAAGCACCGAACACTAGTTGTACCTCCGTGCCGGATTTGTTTACAAAATCGAGGATGACTGGGTTTTATCTACGACCATTTTACGGGGGTTATTTAGAGGGCGTGTTCAAGCAATAATTTTATGACTGAGAGTAGGCTTTTCCAATTGATAAGACAACACAAACAAAGAAAAATACAACTGCAGAAAGTACATACGATATGACATTATTGCTTTATTGACGTCATTTTTCAGTAAAACATCATTCTACTCTTTTCCCTGCTCTTTACCCTGCTCATTCTGCTCTTTACCCTGCTCATCCTGCTCTTTACCCTGCTCATCCTGCTCTTTACCCTGCTCATCCTGCTCTTTACCCTGCTCATCCTGCTCTTTACCCTGCTCATCCTGCTCTTTTCCTGCTCATCCTGCTCTTTACCCTGCTCATCCTGCTCTTTACCCTGCTCATCCTGCTCTTTACCCTGCTCATCCTGCTCTTTACCCTGCTCATCCTGCTCTTTACCCTGCTCATCCTGCTCTTTACCCTGCTCATCCTGCTCTTTACCCTGCTCATCCTGCTCTTTACCCTGCTCATCCTGCTCTTTACCCTGCTCATCCTGCTCTTTACCCTGCTCATCCTGCTCTTTACCCTGCTCATCCTGCTCTTTACCCTGCTCATCCTGCTCTTTACCCTGCTCATCCTGCTCTTTACCCTGCTCATCCTGCTCTTTACCCTGCTCATCCTGCTCTTTACCCTGCTCATCCTGCTCTTTACCCTGCTCATCCTGCTCTTTACCCTGCTCATTCTGCTCTTTACCCTGCTCATCCTGCTCTTTACCCTGCTCATCCTGCTCTTTACCCTGCTCATCCTGATCTTTACCCTGCTCATCCTGCTCTTTACCCTGCTCATCCTGCTCTTTACCCTGCTTATCCTACTCTACGGCATAGAGTAGGATGAGCAGGGTAAAGAGCAGGATGAGCAGGGTAAAGATCAGGATGAGCAGGGTAAAGAGCAGGATGAGCAGGGTAAAGAGCAGGATGAGCAGGGTAAAGAGCAGGATGAGCAGGGTAAAGAGCAGAATGAGCAGGGTAAAGAGCAGGATGAGCAGGGTAAAGAGCAGGATGAGCAGGGTAAAGAGCAGGATGAGCAGGGTAAAGAGCAGGATGAGCAGGGTAAAGAGCAGGATGAACAGGGTAAAGAGCAGGATGAGCAGGGTAAAGAGCAGGATGAGCAGGGTAAAGAGCAGGATGAGCAGGGTAAAGAGCAGGATGAGCAGGGTAAAGAGCAGGATGAGCAGGGTAAAGAGCAGGATGAGCAGGGTAAAGAGCAGGATGAGCAGGGTAAAGAGCAGGATGAGCAGGGTAAAGAGCAGGATGAGCAGGGTAAAGAGCAGGATGAGCAGGGTAAAGAGCAGGATGAGCAGGAAAAGAGCAGGATGAGCAGGGTAAAGAGCAGGATGAGCAGGGTAAAGAGCAGGATGAGCAGGGTAAAGAGCAGGATGAGCAGGGTAAAGAGCAGGATGAGCAGGGTAAAGAGCAGAATGAGCAGGGTAAAGAGCAGGGAAAAGAGTAGAATGATGTTTTACTGAAAAATGACGTCAATAAAGCAATAATGTCATATCGTATGTACTTTCTGCAGTTGTATTTTTCTTTGTTTGTGTTGTCTTATCAATTGGAAAAGCCTACTCTCAGTCATAAAATTATTGCTTGAACACGCCCTCTAAATAACCCCCGTAAAATGGTCGTAGATAAAACCCAGTCATCCTCGATTTTGTAAACAAATCCGGCACGGAGGTACAACTAGTGTTCGGTGCTTTCCTGTACAGACAGCGTTAAAGGGGCACCATTTTTACCACGTTACGACTGAATTTTTAACTATGGATAGGCTATAGCTTGGTTTTGGGGTCGTTCTAGTACGAAATATTACAAAATGCACAATGATGGTTGTGTTATTCCTATACACTTAATCGGGCACTTTCCAGGCCGTAGTTCCCTTGAAAACCACATACCCGCACGTTTTGTTATGGCTTTAAACCACTGAATCCATTCCTTATTGTACGCGCCTCTGCAGACTATAGAGCCTAATCGATAATTTAGCCGTCACGGATTAAGAAAACTTGAGCGCTATCTGATCGGACGGCGTGTATACAGTAGTGTGCATGTATACTAGCACTTGCTCTGGCTGATGCCAAAACCTTCCCTTTTCTACGATCACCGCGCACAAACATATATTTTTACTTGGATGATTCTGGTGGCAGTGTAGAAGAGTGCCATTGGTATTGTATCGATTAACAAGAGGAATATAGGCGCACGGACGGAGTTATTTATTTGCTCCAGGATCGGTGCTATCATCGAGGAGTGATCGACCACCGGGCTCCGTACAGACGCATGGATTATGGATCGTGGATTTATCATATACCCCCATGACCGACACAGGCTGTACCCTGCAAGTATGCTGCGGTGAGTGTTTGTTTATACCTTGGAAAACGCAACGTGCACAATACCCATAAACCCAATAAAAATGACTTTAAAATAAGTCTTCAAATAGACAATCGTACTCGTTTCAGTCTGATCAACGCAACATTCATTTTTGCCATCTATCGCTGCTTTCTGCTGTCGAGCATTCGGAAATCCAATTACTTTTTGTATCGATCGGATTAACTTCGTAACAATACTAGTGCGCTGACTTGGCACGCGCCCTCTCCCGTCTATTGTGGGGGGATTAAAGATCCGACCAGCTGGTCGTTCACAGGGACTAATGTATGAAACTCATATTCGGGCTAAGATCCAGATGTACCATAAAAATATATATATTTTTTTTCCATACCTTATACAATCTTTCCCATAGAATAGGTCAAACTGTACCCGGTCCCTTATACCCACACCTATTCCCTATTCATCCCATCCATTCATTAGGTCAAACTGTGCCCAGAATTTCATAACTTCATTCATTCATATTTATATCTACATATTTCCATATTTACATATTTATGTGACCTTTACATATTTCTAGGCTCAAGGTCACACCGTACCATACAGACTACCTCAACTACTACCAAGTGTTCATTATTATTGTTGTTATAAAGCGCATGCTTGGCAGCGTCCATTTTGACAATTCTATAGAAGTGCACACCTGTAAATCGACCCCCATATACACCTCATGATAATTACGTGTACTTCCAAAAATTATTACAAATACTCACAACTCTCCAAGGTGTTTGAGACACCCATCAAAGTAAAGCTTATTTATCATCTTTTACTTTCTGTTCAATGTTTGGGCGATAATCCGCTGACCTTTTTGGGAGAAAATTCCATCCAAATGTGATCACCCCTAAAAATAATCTGGTGGCTCATCGCCATTTTCTAAAATGGTGCCTGCGCTCCATTGCAAAATAGAGCAATTTTAGAGGCCAATTTCATCCGAATTTCACAGAAATACGAGCTTGCACTCTTGTGCACGTCTTCCACCCATTTTTTCTACAAACCTTGAAGTTTATGGTACACAAAATGCTCTCATAGCAAAGAAATTGAGTGCAAACAAATCGTGATTTGGTCCGCGTAGGCAATTCTGGGCCTGTTTACAGGTCTGCACCCGTAAACGGTGCGTGATCAGACTGGTTTCACATCACTTGGTTGTCTGCATTCGGTGCGTACGTACGAGTGTTTGCATCGCGGGTAATTTCTACCAACTGTGAGCAAAGGAAGAACAGAACTTCAAATTTTGGTAAGTTCAAATCGTTCCGGTTATCTCATTCAAAGATGAGAAGGGGAAACACCCTCAAATTATGATATTTAAATCGGTCTGGGTTTAAAGGCACATAGGATCATTTGCATTTATCCCGAAAGTCAAAAGCTTACTTAAAAATCGTACTGGACTAATCAACCCGTGAAATTGTTTTTCTGTCTTCTAGGGGATTTCCAACGATCAGTCTATTGACTGTTTTTTTGGAAATAAAGACTTATTTTATATACATGTAGATTAAATTGTGTTCCGTAATTAAAAGGTTGTGCATGGTTTTTAGCTGTTTTCTCATAAAGTGTTATAATCCACTGACTAAATTTCAACTGGTTAGGTTTTGAACATTCTTCTTTGAATTTCTTAAATGGTGTTAATATTGGAAACAAAACAAATGCATGAAAAGCAAATGATCCTATGTGTCTTTAACGAGTGAAAGTCACTGTTTTCGTTACCTTTGATCATCCACCACTAGTTTGCTCTGCCTAAACTTTAAACTCAGTCGGCTTTAATTCTACAAATTCTTCAAAATCCTTGTACTTGCACTAGCAAATTCTCAGTTTATCTCTTTTTTTCGAAGGTGAGCGGGGGGGGGGATTTGCCCACCCCACCCCCGTTGATACCACCTGCAGACGCCCATTTTGTTAAATGTGTATTAAACTATTATAGCAAATATGACTTCATACCTCTTTTTCCTTTTTTTTTCTATTTTTTTCTACTTTTTGGGGGGTTGCTTTTTCGGGGGGGGAGGGGCAAGCGCCCTCCTTGCCCCCCCCCCCCCCCCCCTCGCGACGCCCATGTCTGGTGCCCAGTATTTTGAAATGTATGAAGACGATTTTCATGAAAGCAGGGCTAAAAAAAGGTGTCATGACGACATATTTACTAGTAATACATGGAAGATATAAATCACTGTTTGGTTTGCTTCTTTCATAAAGTGTCTTATTCCTAGGCAACTCGTGCCTGGGATTCTGCTTTGAATAATGTTCTTTCACTGTGCCATAAATATCATCCGCAGGTGGTACAGGAATATGGAAACCTCGATTTTTTCAAACTAGGTAACAAATATAATGAGCAATCATGGGCGTCGCCTGGATTTTTGAAGGGGGGGGGCAAAGCACTTTTTTTCCCCAAAATCCCTATAATTTCCAGCATTTTCCCGATTTATCATTTTTTCGAGGGTAAACAGGGACATTTGCCCCCCCCCCCATTTAATTAACAACAATATGTCTTGGCGCCTTTTTTTCCTCTCTTTTTTTTTGGCAAGCGCCCCCTTGCCCCCCCCCCCCCCCCCCCCCCGTGATGCCCATGCGAGCAATCCTGATGTTCAATATTTATACATGTATTAACACCCCCGTGAGTACCGTTGGCACGCAGTGTTAATGATCCTGTGCTGTTTTCTTATGGATTGAGGACAAGTTTTCATGTGTGCCTCGTTTCTCTGCCTGTTTACACCTTCCGTCTTGCCTTTCTGGTTGCGTTACGTTCTGCAGTAATTTGTAGGCTGATGTGCGGTGATCAATGCTGCTTTTATCTTTTATCAGCAACACTCACTTTGATAATTGAAGAATTGACTGGATAATGAGTCAAATTTGAAATTTCAAGTTGATCAAATTTTGTTATTTTTGATATTTAGTAAAATTTTAAAAAGTGAGAATCAGCCACGGATAATAGAATATTACCAGACAAATTTTCGTGGTCGGTTAACGTATTAAAATCAAAAACTTTTTCTTTCCAAATTTCCAGCAAATTTGAAGCAAAAGAATAAATTAAAAATGCATCCAGTCATGCTGGTAAAAATAAGTGGATACAATGAAGAGACTGAGACAAATCTACAGTATTGCAACAAAGAGTGTTACAAATTCGGTAACACCGAATCTTTCTCTTTTGCTCTTGACACAAAAGTATCTGTTAAACGAGCGTTTCGTTATAGGTGTGGTCGGGACTACATCAGCCGGTCACCCGGTGCAAACATCTATTCATTTGTACACCAGTTAAGTCCGGCAGATTGGTGATGAAATTGTTCATTTGACGACAAGGGCGGATCCAGGCGGGGGGGGCAACGGGGGCCATGCCTCCCCCCCCCCCCCACCCTCAAAAAAAGAGCTCCAATTCTATTTTATTTTGAGTGACGTCGCAATGAAGGCAGGCACATTGTGTACACCACCATCCTTTCCTCAAAAAAAAATTGGTTAAAGTGGTCAGAAATTGCCTCAGAGCGCACCACAGAGCATCGAACCCCACGCCGTAATTTTTGGGACCCAAAAAAATTGTTTTGGCCCCCGCCAGAAAAATATGTGTTCTGGATCCGCCCTTGTTTGACGATAAAAGCATTGAATTTGGCACACAGTCAGAGAATGTCATGAGAAAGATATTTGGCTATAGGTCCTTTGAGAAAATATAGGTAGAATAACATGCAATGGCAGCCATTTTGAACATTTTGAAAATTGCTTGTTATTCTACGTATATTTTTTCAAAGTGCAAATCTGCGAAGGTCCTGTACCAGTAGCTACAAACGTTTTTCTAGGGCATGTTCTTACTGTGTACCAACTTTCATGCTTTTATCATCAAATTAGCAATTTTATCATATTCTGCACCAATATGCCTGACTAGTTCTTACCTGTTGCAATGAGTTACCATTCAACACTCTATATTCAAGCACCATTGCGTTTTAAGTAAATGAGTCTGGCAACTAGACAAGGCAATTTAAGAAGCTCCCGGATGTCCGCGCTTACCTATAATTCCAAGAGGTGTAAGTCCATATAGCATCGCCGTTTCAGCAACAAAACTTGGTTGATTTTGTTTTAATTTTTTTTTCTACAGTATAAGGACGTATCAGCCGTTGTAGTGTTTTCATACAAGATGTCCCGATTGTCAGTAGCTTCGCTGGGATTTGCCCTCTTTGTTTTGACGGGAATCTGTTTCGTCTGCTCCTTGGCGGAAAAGGACGACCTGCCGGAGGCCCCCGAAATGCCCGAAAGGTCCGGCCCGCAACTCATTGATTACGGTGGAATTGAGGTAAGAATAGTTAGCTGAATAAATATAGCTGTCCCATATAAAACACATGATCCGCGAATCGCATGTGTCGCCTTTTTCTACGGTCGATCCCTATATGTTTTGTGTTCTTAAAAATAGTGAAATTTTGTGCATTTTTAAATAACGACCTCAAATGACCCCTGATGACCTTTGACCTGCAATTTCGACCTAGAGACCTCCAACCATCAAACTCTGTAGGCAAAGATAACATTTGAAGCATATTTGAACAAAGTCCTCTAATAAACCCCACATGACCTTTGACCTTAGTAATCCGATGAATAATTGTGACTTCCCTTGCATCCAAGGGTCGCTGCGTCTAAGTTTTCATGAACATCTATGAAAGCATGTAGGCCTACAATGTTGTAAACATGCCCCACAAACTGTGAATTTCATCATTATTAACCACAGTTGACCTTTGATCTATGACCTTTGACCTGAAATATATCCCACGTTATCATTGCTACTCAATGAATCTTGTTTCCAAGTTTTATGAAATTCAGGCGAATAATTATTTGGGAAATGAGTGCAATTCCAAAAACATACGGGTCTACGGTCATACGTCTTACAGAATTTAGGAGTGGTTAGTGTCTCCAAAAACCTCGTTAAGGCGACTCAAAAATGAGCACAGATTCCTATATGTCTTTTTCTCTTTCTGTCTCACTACAACTCCTCTTCTGACAATCATTCCACTGATGAACCATCCATCCGTGTCTCTCTGCTTCAATTATCATTGATACATCGTCGATCGAAAATGACGCCAACATTATCGATACCAATTATCGATCTACATCATCAGTGATCAGTGTTTGATAGTACATCATTAATAATCAATCTTAGATCATTAATCATTAACAATCATCAGTCATCGTAAGTTACCGGTAATCGATTGGAAATCAATCAGCAATCACAAATCATAAGTCGGCAGGCCCCAGTCAATTAACTGGATCGCCTTTAGTCAGAGGTCAGAGGTCAACGTTGGAATTTAGTTTAAACCTTGCTTTTGCAGGTGCCAGACTATCTGCTCAGACTGTTCGCCGGCCCGCCACCCATTGATAACGGTGGAGTTGAGGTAAGAATAGTTAGCTGAATAAATATAGCTGTCCCATATAAAACACATGATCCGCGAATCGCATGTGTCACCTTTTTCTACGGTCGATCCCTACATGTTTTGTGTTCTTAAAAATAGTGAATGTTTGTGCATTTTCAAATAACGACCTTTAATGACCCCTGATGACCTTTGACCTGCAATTTCGACCTAGAGACCTCCAACCATCAAACTCTGTAGGCAAAGATAACATTTGAAGCATATTTGAACAAAGTCCTCTAATAAACCCCACATGACCTTTGACCTCAGTAATCCGATGAATAATTGTGACTTCCCATGCATCCAAGGGTCGCTGCATCTAAGTTTTTATGAACATCTATGAAAGCATGTAGGCCTACAATGTTGTAAACATGCCCCACAAACTGTGAATTTCATCATTATTGACCACAGTTGACCTTTGATCTATGACCTTTGACCTGAAATATATCCCACGATATCTTTGCCACTCAATGAATCTTGTTTCCAAGTTTTATGAAATTCAGGCGAATAATTATTTGGGAAATGAGTGCAATTCCAAAAACATACGGGTCTACGGTCATACGTCTTACAGAATTTAGGAGTGGTTAGTGTCTCCCAAAACCTCGTTAAGGCGACTCAAAAATGAGCACAGATTCCTATATGTCTTTTTCTCTTTCTGTCTCACTACAACTCCTCTTCTGACAATCATTCCACTGATGAACCATCCATCCGTGTCTCTCTGCTTCAATTATCATTGATACATCGTCGATCGAAAATGACGCCAACATTATCGATACCAATTATCGATCTACATCATCAGTGATCAGTGTTCGATAGTACATCATTAATAATCAATCTTAGATCATAAATCATTAACAATCATCAGTCATCGTAAGTTACCGGTAATCGATTGGAAATCAATCAGCAATCACAAATCATAAGTCGGCAGGCCCCAGTCAATTAACTGGATCACCTTTAGTCAGAGGTCAGAGGTCAATGTTGGAATTTAGTTTAAAACCTTGCTTTTGCAGCTGTTAGACGATTTTGATGATCTTAACTTGTAGAAAACTTGACTTTTCAAAAAATCTTGTTGAGCCATAAACAAATAGAAAGCACTCAGAGAGCGCAAACCTCCGCCAAGGCTAAACAATTCCCCGCCATATTGTCAGTATACCTAAAGATATACTCGCATAAATGGTGAAGAATGCTTTAAACGAATCTTGGATCCAGACCCAGATAGCTAGGTACAGATCACTTCCAAAATCGACTCGATCTGTACTTGTACCAAGGACCACCCCTAAAAAAGAGATTCCTAAAATCCGTCTCTAACTTTATGAGTTATCTTGTTAACAGACAAACCAACCAACCAACCAACTTACCTGCAAACCAAACAACGCCGATGAAAACATAACCTCCTTGGTCAATAATCCACATGATGCATACTGCATGGAAAGATTAGGGGGAAATTGATCATATTGCACCCCTTTCTCTGAATCATGTACATAACACATGTTCCTGTACAGTACGCTCATGAGCTGTATAAACTGTCACCATAAAATCGGCAATTTTAGGCATTTCTCCGTGAAACGCATAAAATTAATAAGCATTAGTGCTATTATTCAGAAAATAAACTGCTGTAAAGTGTTACAGGCCTACATCTGCATGATTTTACCAAAGCAAAAAATAGTTTAGCGGCTTTGCACAGCTACGTTGAGTGCATGGAGGAAGTCTGTTTTTTACCTAACTGCCGTGCGAGGCGCCCTTCCCCATAATGACCTCTAAGCAAGTACTTCCGGTATCCCTCTTTTCAGCGCACTTGTCCTATCTTTCCCTGTATGCGATCTTTGGTTTCAGATCAAGTTATGGTTAAGATACACAATAGTTGTATCAACCTCGTGCCCCGTGGGTACGATCTTGCAACGCCATGTTGTTTCCCATCATGCCTTGCGCGATCGTAACCCCTGGAATTGTGTAATTTAAATATACCGAAATACGGTACATTATAATTAGGGCTGCAGTTTATCCGTTTTACCTGCCGACGCCATCTTTAAAATGTTAAAAGTTGTGATTTTGAAGAATCAATCCTTTCAAACACAACGTTTGGACGTTGTGTCAATTAGCAAAGATTTGTATTAAATGTACGTACCCCTTTCGTGCCTTTACAACCACAGATACAGGGGGTTTTTTAGCGAAAAACTCGGCTGACATAATCCATATCGTACAGGCATCGCGACATTTGAATCATAATTTTTTTTTTCGTACGTGACGATACGTGCAAAATTTCCTTTGAAATAGCTGGCTCTGTTGTAGATTTGGTCATGATGCACTCAAAATTGTAGCTTTCCCCCACTTTATCATCGAAAGCAACCTTTCTGTGAATGAACGCTGAAACTTTAGGTAATGAAGATGTCATGACAAAATGAAAATGACATTTTGACGAATTTTTCACTCTCTCAATGTTGAGCAGGTCATCACGCAATAATGCACAGCTCGACTTAATACCTTTTTTTGTGGAGCGGGACATTAATGGGCAAAAAAGGGGTTTCTGTCATTCACAGAAAATCACAGGAACATCAAAACACATGTTGACAGTCGTGGAAATCCACGACTGTCAACATGTGTTTAGATGTTCCTTATAGGGTTCTCTTGCTCCATCTAAAGTCCCACGGGCTCAGATTTTTGCCAGATGCTGCCCGACTATCAAGGCGTTTTCACACTAGAAAATTCTCGGAGTGGACGCAGGGTTAAACACATGCAGTGTTTCACACTTGAAAATTGTCAACCCTGCGCCAACCCAGCGTCAAACCTGATTGATTTCGCCCCGGGTTGAACTCAACCCTGCATGCTCCAGACCAGGGTTGAGATGTTCAACCCGGGTTGAAATTCTTGTCAGGGTACAAAACATAAGCTGGGCTTACACGAAACAATTGTGTGAAACGATGCGGGGTTGAACGCGGGGTTAAAAAATCAAAAACTCAATCCGGGGCAGCACACTGGGTTCGCACAGGGTTAATTAACCCGGGTTGAGAGACTCTAGCGTGAAAAGGCCTTTCGATAATTTCAGGTATTTTCCATTCGATGAATTGATGCAGGTGTCAATGGTCAAAACTGTCCATTTCTTTGCTTTCTCTCGTCCGATTCCCTCAGGGTGACAGCGAGGCACTTTAATTCTGCAGCTTGATGGGTTGCTATGACTACCAAGGGGCCTCATGTGACAACGGGGAACGTTGCATCTGCCGAAGAAGGCAGTATACCAGTGATTTCTGAGATCTGTACAACCTCGGTAGTCGTACAATCTTTCGGTAACATTGCGCAAGTTGACAAATCAGCGCATTTATTATTAACGATATAATTTGCCTCTTGTTAAAGTATACCTGAATAGTCCAACAGATTCCTTTGACTGTTGTTACTACAATCAGCACAGTTGTGTCCAAGGTGTGCCTTTTGATCTTTTAAAGTCACGTGAACCCGTATACTTCTGGTGTTACAGGATATTTAAACTAAAATCATTTCACCACTGACCGTTTCTCCTAAAACAATTAAGCTTGTCTGATTGAAATTTAAGGTCAACATTCAAACTTCTTATTATAATACAATGGTGTCATAATGTCGAACATACATGTCTTGTAATGACGTCATGAATATCTAATGAAGTAATTCTTGCGTACACAACATGTCAAATATTATGTAATGACGCTGACCACTTTCTTTTTACGATGTTAAGGTCACGTGACCTTCACTTCCTTCGCTGTTATAATGACTTTTATTGTTTTCTTGTTATTGCGTCATGAATATTCAATAAGGTAATTCTTTCGTACATTACTTCAAAAATGCGATGACACATTTTCTAAATGTTTTGCGCTCTTGATAATATTGTACTGAATATGTGCATCTACAATGTCAAGTTCATGTAACCGTCAATTTTGGTATTACCCAAAAATACAACTTTAATTCTTATCTTTTTAATTTTACAGGTTAATGCACGGTGGAAAAGCGACATTCTTTTTTTCTTTTTTTGGGAGGAATAATTCATTACACCATTGTTTACTGTCCATAATAGACAATCAAAAGCATTTTCGGAACAGCTCTGTGGTTGTTCAGTCACAATAAAAAAAAATTAATTGAATTCAAATTAACGGGGTCTCTAACGTTCTGGGGTTGATGCAACATATGCGTATCTAAAAATAAACGTTTTTATCTTTGTTTTTGTCTGTGCACGGGCATAATAAACATGTTTTCTCTGAGCTAACAAAAGAATGGTTTGTGACAGACCACATTAATTTTCTGGTGAACGTACGAGTCTACGAGAGGAAAACTTCCAGTCTGACGACTGATCATTTAGAAACTTTGATATTACTCCGGATGTAAAGGTCAAGCAACTGTTCGAAATATTATTTTCTGGATTTGCTGGATTAAAATATAAGAGGAAAACTTCGTCTGATGATGTTATCAGTTAGCAGCTTTTTGGTGTTTTTGTGTATATTGCGAAGGGTCGTAGTAGTACATGCACCCTACGTTTAATACGTGTTAGAGTCAGGGGCGGGACCGGGGCCTGGTGGTTCTAATTCATTTGATGATTTGATTTAGACCTAGCGACTTCACGTACACGACAAATTGTTCATCAGATTGCAAAGTGTAAAATTGATTCTCTATTTAGTACGTAAGTTTTGAACTAAAGTCATTTATAATTTGATACATAACGTTGTCATGACGTCACACTCGTATGTACATTTTGGGATCACGATTGATATTCCATACAGTTTCACATTCATGGGTTGTTTAAAAACAGATAACACGGAAAGAATAACCAGCACAAAACAAAGAACTATTCTTCTAGTTTTTACTTATATGAGCATTAATTTGCATTGATAAGTTGTTCTCAAAAGCCGGCCAGTCAACCAAATCCTGAAAAGGAATAGAAAAATAAACCCAGTGTTTGTTCGCCGTTTCCTATATTGAACATATTGTAGGTCGGAAAATAGAGGTTTATGATGGAAGCCATGATCTTTACCTTTTGAAGCGCATTTCTGGTGCTGCACATAATTATGGCTACTCAAAAATAGAGTGAGTGTTGAGTCTGACGGGCTCTCTAACGTCCTTGATGGAATTTCTAGAACATACGTTTATCTATGAAAAAAAGGGTCTATATTTGTATTTGTCTTTGCATGAGCATAATACAATTCTGCTGTGAGCTAACGAACGAATGGCTCGAGGAGACAACGGTCGTAAATACCGCGGGAGGGGAGGCATACCCACCGTACCTTTTGACCATGATTCAGGGCCCAATTTCTTGGCTCCGCTTACCGTTACTGAAAAATACCTGCTTACTATAGAAGAAAATTCCGTGTTTACGATAAGCGTATTTCACGTGTTAGCGAGGAATTTTTTGCTCCTGCGCATGCGTATATCCCGTTACGGGTAAGCGCATAATTTTTCTGCTAGCGCGGTTAGCGCAAAAGTTGTGGTCGTAAGCGCGGAATTCTGTGGTTAGCAGAGCCAAGAAATTGGGCCCAGATTTGTTGTGGTAAGAAATAGAGGAATGGCGAAGTTCAGGTAATCTTGTAACTTTCCGATAGTCTAAATGTATAAATAGTTCCGCAAATATGAGAACAAAAACTACAACTGCCTTAAATGCACCGTTTTGCGGCACTAAGAACGCGCAAGTTTATATTTGTATCATAAAACAGCGCACCCTAGTGTCCTGTGTAGTAGAGCCTTCCCCAGTCCCCCATGGCTCCGTAGTTTGCGACAGACGATATCTGTTCTCGGATTGGATGTCTTCAATGCGTCGACCTCTCACCGGATGTGACCTTTGACCTGCTGGTACCATACTTTCAATGGGTGCGATGTTCAATTCCGACGATTATTAACACTAAATCTCCCCTAACCAAGCTTGCTCTGTCCGTATTTTGTGCACAGGCGGACATTATTACCAGAATAATTATCTGGGTGTCAGAGCGGGGGGGGGGGGTGTTTCGCATTACTTTTAATGAATTTCTATGGAAAAAATTGACAGAACTGAAGGGTTTGACCCCCCCCCCCCTCCTTGATCCGCGCCTTGGTGATCCCGTAGATCCATCAACAAAGAATAAATCGTACAAAAAACATAATTGTTAACGATTATGCTGTTCCTCAGTATCAACCAATAACAAAGAAAGAAGAACCAAGATCAAAGGAAAGGGTGGTCGGGGACTCGATCAGCCCGATCACGAAATAAATCCAACGGCTTGCTTACATCATCTGTAGAGCCACGTTCCTACGAGGTTCCGTCCGTATATGGAACCACGAAAAGCCCAGTTCGTTTGTCATTGTGCTCCCGGAATCTGAGGAATTCTTGGGATGTGTTAGTGAACGTAATCTAGGAACTGTACCGACACCCCTATGTTCCGACACCCCTATGTTCCAACACCCCTCCCCTATGTTCCGACATCCCTATGTTCCAACAACCCGCATAAAAGATTGTGTTGTTTTACTTCCGGTTAGAATTAGGTTTTGGGGTTGTTGTCGGCACATAGGAGTGTCGGAACATAGGGGTGTCGGAACATAGGGGTGTCGGAACATAGGTGTGTAGCCGCATATAGTGTATAGGGATACTGGCGGGGTACTTCTCTGCCCCCTATATAATATGTTCCTGACACACAGGGCGACAGCCTTTTTGCAACACGGAGGGAACCCTCATTTTGGAAATGAGAGGGTGAATTGTCTACAACTCTTTGCTGAAAAAAATGCTTTCAATGACCTGTTCTTCCTGCTTTTACTGAATGAATATTAATTTGCAGTTATTGTTCTCAAAAGCCAGCAAATCAACTAAATTTTGAAAAGCAAAACAAAATCGAGTGTATCATCGCTGTTTATTCTATTTGAACAAATTGCTGCTTCGGCAAAATACATAGGCCTATTGGCTATTATGGAAGACATGATCTCATTTTTGAGGCACATTTCTGCATAATGCTGCACATAATTATGGCTAGTCAAAAATAGAATCAGTATCGATAGACTTCAATGCGGAGTTCGACGGAGCCTCCAACGTCCTTGGAGTTTATGGAACATTATGCTTATCTAAAAATAAATGTTTTATAGCTTTTTGTTTTTGCGTGGGCATAATAAAATTCTGCTCTGAGCTAACGAAAAAATGGTTCGTGGCTATACACTAGGCCTCATTAAACAAGCTTATTTTCTAGAAATATCTGACTAATTAAACAAACTCCAATATTTAAATGTCTCTGTTTAAGCATGTTTATCATTTGGCCAAAGACAGTCAAATTTAAGGAAAGCATACACACAATAACTAATCATAAAGTACAATGAACACAAACATGGGTGTCGCCAGGATTTTTCTAGAGGGTGGCAAAACCTATTTTTCCCAAAAAAATTCTTGTACTTATCAATTTTAGAGGGGGGCCAGGACATATGCCCCCAACCCATTATATTTACACCACTATGACTTCGCGCCTCTTTTTCTTTTCTTTTTTTTCTTTTCTTTTTTCTCTTTTTTTTTCTTGCTTTTTTTTCTTTCTCGGGGGGGGGGGGCGGACAAGCGTCCCCCCTTGCCCAACCCCCCCCCCCACCTCGCGACGCCCATGAACACAAAATGAAAGAAGAACGAAGACAATGGTTGTTTGGGATCAGTCCCATCACCCCCAAAATAGTATATACGCCTATGCCAGCTGTTATGGTGAACATTATCAAAATAATCAACTTTAAAAACATCATTCCTCACGTGATTATTAACAACAGAATGCTGATGCAATCTGTAGCCATCAATTTAAACCTTTAGAGATTATTGAATAGCTTAGGGCTGCAATATGATGACTGGTTTCACCCACCGATGTCTACAGACAGGACCCAGAATGATATATTTTGTACAGATTATATTGGGTCTTATGTTCAGGCCTTGTATTGGAGTATATAAGCTTACTTAGCATGCTTAGGTCGCTTAAGAAAAGACGATTAAAATATTCATTATTATTTAACAGATTGTAGAAACGAAAAGTTGACGTTTTTGCGAATCGATGCCAATACTGAGGTGGTACCACTCTCACATGCACGCATGTCGCGCGCGTTCTTAATTTGTGGCGCGCGCGTACCTTAATTGACAACTCTATTGATTGAAGGGGCACTTAAAGTGCGTGCGTACCACCTGCGCGCGCCAATGGTTCCACCTCAGTAAATGGCTTCTTATTAAGGTCGCTAAGGCCAAAAAAAGTCTTCGGTTTCTGGTATGGAGCTTGCCCCAAACTAAGTGGTGTTTTTTTTTTTTACTTTTTTTTTCTTCAAATGTCGGCTGATGACTGCATATGGTGCCCGACTAATTTTAGTGCAAAATATATGGGAACCAACAGAGGCCACATACAGCGTATACTCGCTCGTTACCCCCATCTAAAAACACGTTAAAATTGTGCAGCAGTAGGATTCCAGTCAAACCAGTGAGTTTGGCGATTTTGAGACATCATCTTACATTGACAAAAAAACTTTTTAATTTTACCGACGCGCATGGCTACGGCGACGCGCGCGCATACCAGAAACCGGAGACTTTTTTTTTTTGGCCTAATGTTCATTTGTTTTTCAATGTTTGTAAGTTTTGACCGGCAAACATTGCTTAGCCCCCAACTAAGTAGTCCGTGTACGTCCCGTCAATGACGCCCTCAGCGTTATTGTCGGCATACCAGCACGGCTCCACAGTTTGCGTCAGACGATCTCTCTTCTCTGATTGGATGACCTCGATACGTCGACCTCTCACCCAGATGTGACCTTTGACCTGAATGCCGTCAACTGTTGCCAACTTTCGCTCCAGGTGGATTTTCCTGCGTTGGAACTGGCCTATTGGAATGTAAGCGTTTACGTAGGTATAAATTGTTTTTCTTTCTTACACGTGATATTGATTTTTTTTTTTTTTTATGTGGTATGCTGACACCACTTTTTAAATTACAATGTTTGGTTGACCCTCCATCAATAAGACAATATATAAACGATCGTTTTACAATTGGCCTGGGGATACTGCATTCTGCTCAGTTTCCCCAATCCCCCTCCCCCTTGTGCCCCCACTCAGAACTAAAGGAAACATGAAAGGCCTGAGACCTAATGACGTCACTCTTTGTTTACATGTGCGCTTACGGTCCCTACTTTGTCTGGCGTCCCGACTTCGCTCCCATAGGAAAGCGCATATGTAAGCAAAGCCATGACGTCATTAGGTCTCAGGTCTATTACTTTCACTTTTTAAAACCTATTGAGCTGAGCGCTCCTCATAAAAAAGGCCCTAAAAATGTATGCACCCCAGGTAGCCCTCCCTATTTAAGCCACTGCCCGCCAATGGCCCTTTTTTAAATCTCATCTATTACTTACCAAGGATACCGTGCACTTTGTGAGAAAACCCCTCGCCGTCTATCACGTACACACCAAAGAAATCCACTTTGTCCACACGGTGTCGCGCCACGTCGTGTCGCATGATAAGCAGTTCCACGCCGGTCTTTGGCCGGAACACAAGGTACTGGCCGTTCCGTACGGCAACACTCGCCCCAGCACCCAACTCAGCCTCCCAGTCGGTGTCCCACGTCATGGAAAGTTCTGGTCCAAGACTCACGCTGGTAGCGGTGATCAGGACCTGTCGTCCGCCGCCAGTAGTCACCACCAGACGGTCGAAGATGGTCGGGGGAGGCTCGCTAGTGCTCGCCGACTGGTCGTCATGACGGTGAAAGTTCTCTACATGACCATCGACGGAGATTCCTTGAAAGTTGGGTACAAGGAGAAAAGTCAATTTTATAGGGTGAAGTTTTGTTGAAGCTTGTGAATTGTTTTTCTGAGCACTTAGATTTTAGTGAGTACACGGTGCTAAAAGATCACGTCGGTAAAGGGTGAAATCCAATAGTAAATTTTCACTTTCAAAAACAATCTATAGAACCGTACCACTGGGCATGGTTGCATCGCTGGTTACCAGTGGCCGCGCGCATCATAATGCACAGCAGGGAGCCAGTATCAGTAAGTTCTGTGATGACGTTTTGACCATCGTCCGATTGACTAGAGGCATTTGCCCGTTGCTCTACGCGCGCAGGAGTAAGTTCCGTCACGAATCAATCACTAGTCGACTAATGGTGCCAGTTTCGGTATTGCATTGTGGGATTGATTCTGTGACGGAAGCGAGCGTGACCCTTTTTCCCTTCAAAATCTCGACCTCCACTACTTTAGCTTCGGTCAATTCATCTCTCCTTTGCTGCCCAACCCTGTCTGTACCTAGAAAAAATTAAGTCACTGCATCACCCTCCGGCATTCCTTTTTACTCCCTGGTCAAAACTTACCAAATACTGGATCTTTTATCAAGCTGAAGACATCACCGGGTTTGCCCATGATGTTGAAGCACACTGTCACATTACCACGCGGGGAATGGACCATGAAGTGCGGGTCGGCGTCCACATACGTGCCCGGTTGGTTGCCGGTTGCTGCAGGAGAATTTAAACATCAGACGGTAAATGGTATTAGTTTAACACTTCTTCGTCATTCGAAAAATGTGGGCCTACTTGTACAACCTATTAGCTATAGACTATTCCGAGCGCATTGTCACAGTCACGGAGGCCTCCTTCCATGGCAAAAGCACGCATACTGGAATTTGTATCCTTGTGGAGTCATTTCTTTGTTCTCGTATACTACAATTTTAGAGTTTGAAAGTGTAGTTTCAAAATGCTCCTATCACCAGAATTAATTATTTTCCTGGGCTGAAATTCGGACTTAATAACCCTTACATAAAATACTTCAGTTTGCGACGGATCAACACACCTTGAAAATTCCTAGTTTTTGAGTAAAACGTGATAACCTTGTGGAGACGTATTCACCAATAGAAATTGCCCTGTGGAGACATATACAATCTTTTGTTCCCTACGCATGTCTCCACAGGGTAGCGTGTACCCCAGATCGTTTTGCAAGCTATTGTACAAAGCAGTAGTCTGAGTATCACCCGTTTTTTTTACGGAGCAAGTCTTATCTGTATAACGTCTGATATGTCTAGACATACAGATAATGCAAGCCGCATTTCTTTCCTTATTTGTTATTTTCTTACATCCCTCAACACTTTTAGTACATAAGACAAACCAAAAAGGATGTCAAAATAATTTTCATACATTTCAGAGTAGGAAAAAGTTGCACGAAATGTATTCATGAGAAAAATTCATTACACAGACCCTTTAAATAAGAAAGAGAGGTGTGCATTTACGGATTGAAGACATCGTGTATGATTTCATGCAGGAAGTCTTAAAACATGCTTGACAAAATGTGAAATATGTTTGCCCATTAGTGAAAAGGAATGCCCGATCAACCCCTTACTACTGATTCAGACGAAATTGAATGAAGAACGCGATACTTTTAAATGAAATGCATCTTTTACAGGGACGAGTGAAGCAAAAAGGCGATAGAATGCTCGGATTGTAAAACTGAAAGATTCTTTTTGATTGTTGAATGTCGATCTGCGTGACCTTTCAATTTCAATCTAAATTGAATGAGCCAGGCGTTAAATTGAATGAAAACTTGGTGAAATTGGTCGGGAAAACCGATAGAAATTAATTAATGGTGTACTTACGAAGATCGAATGCGGTGGGGCCACCAGAGCCGGCGGGACTAACGGGACCAGCGGATGCGGGGGATCCTCCGCCACGCGAACTAGCGCCGGGAGCACCTGAATAGTAAATCAAGGGGGAAACTGACTGGTTTTTCCAACTTTTGGAAATTGTTTGGAAAAATCGATCTTTGCGCATACGAAAAAAAAAACAATCCGATAAATCAGACCTTTACTAGAGTTATAGGGAATGGTTTTGTATCGCTTGTATATAGACGAGCAAACGTTTTGCGATTATAAAATAACAGACGACAACCCCTGCTAAGGTATATGTTTTGGTTTTTGACAATCCTATCGTCCCCATGCATGTACCGGACGTCCTATTTAAAGACAGGTCTTTTCCCCTCCTTATTCAGACGTTTACTGTCATCGTCTCTGTCTGATTGTAAATGGTGATGGCATCAGAGATTTCGACCAGACATTTTCCAATCAATAACATCGTTAGATATTTGAAAGATTTTCAGAGGCACCAGATGACCCATATGTCTTCTCACCATCTCATAAAGGGTGCGTTAGAGCGTGCTACTTGTGTTAACACGAGTCTATACTCCTGAGCGGACGAACGGCAGGAGTACGACCCGCCGAGTATACTCTTGCACCGAGAGTAATGCGCACGCAGCGTTTTCCCTTCGCTCGTACCCCCGCCCTGCAAACAGGGTATACGCTGACGAATTCACCCTCTGATTGGATACATTTTGGTGACCTAGTGACATGCAAGTCATCACAGCCACGACCCTGCAAGGTTTGCAATGGCTGTTAAGAATGGGTCATCACTCTTTTATTCCAATGTGGGGTGTTTTTTTTTCATTGAAAAACGTAACAATATAGGAAAATCTGTAAAACTTATCCGTGTTGTAAATTTGCAATTCCCGTCACTTGCTCAGGCTCCGTTTCGAATTCACGAAGGGTCAATTGCATATTACGCGACGCTCAGAATTTGTCCACATGGTCCGCAATGAAAAAGAAATAACATCCGGTATGGAATGTGTGCATTTCAATGAGAAATTTTCGGATAGCATTTGCGCGCATTGGCTAGCTGCGGCTGCAGACAGATGCTTTATACATAGATCATGATAAATTAATACCTAAATGCCATCCCTAATCAGCGTATCTCAGCGCCCTGCTTGCAGGGCGGGGGTACGAGCGAACGTTTTCCCGCACTAGGGAGTAGCTAGAGTATAACATGCTCGAACGCACCAGTAAGTTTAGATTGGCATCCTGACATGCCAAATGGGGAAAACTGATTGTTTGCTTCCTCCCTTATTTGTTGTACAATTGTTTTTAACAAAGTAATTGCGTATCTTTGTAATTTATACATTTATTGTTTTATTGCCTTAAGTAGTTTTTATTGTTATATCTCTGTCCCGAATGCTGAATTTTCATTGGCCTAGAACGATCACGTGTTCAGTTTATAAAAAGTCATGGCACACTCCTTGTTGGATATTACGTACGTGATATCCCACAGGCAGTGTGCTATGACTTTGTATGTACGGCGCTCAAGTACTTGTATCGTTGGTACCCACGCTATTTTCACAATGTTTTCACGCATGAGTGGGAGCAGCGAACTGGCCGACGATCAGCTGTTTCGAGCACGCAACACGCATCGTTCGATTGTCATGATTGTTGTGTTTACTGCTGTCTGTTTTCGTGATTTTTATTTCAAAATCCAAACAATCCAAGACAGAGGTATAACAAAACAATTGTTGACTGCTGTGATGTGGTATATATGGCGTTTTGAACACCCTCGGGGATAATAGCACACGAGGCGAACGTCATATACCACATCACAGCAGTCAACAATTGTTAATTGCATCATTACTTCCTCCTTCTGGTGCGATATCGTCTTCGGATGGTTCCACGGCATCAACCACGGGGTCATCGTCCGGTTTGACCACCACGAGAGAGGTCAGTGGGGTCACGAAATGGTACTTGAGGGACAGCTCTAGCGCCCTCTGCGTCAGGTCCTGCTTCTCGGCTCTCAATTCGGCCGCAATGCGCTTGCGCAGGAGTTCCTTGATGGTCAGGAAGGCCCACAGGCGCTGGGCAAAGTCGTCAACTGCCTGTGGATCGAAAATAACGTCACTCTCCTCCTGTTGGACAAAAGCGATAACAGTTTATTTGGACCCAACACTTTCAGTTTAGAATATGAGTTTAATTTTAAATGTAGGATACTAGTTTAATATTAAATGAGCCAGTCAGTCGGTCAGTCAGTCCGTTATTCAGTCAGTTATTGACTCAATTATTGGACAGTTCTTGCCCTGACCCTTAGGGTCCAACAAAAGCATTACTCTCATTGACTCTTTGACTCACCAGGAGTATGTCCGTATACGGCGGACAACAATAAGTGTGTCCCCAAGCTGGACAGTTTTAATACCTCAACAACTGCACATGACAGAATGGGTGCCAGCTATATAGGACACGTACTGTCAATTAACCCCTTGTACCAAATGGCATCACTTATAATATGCTGCAGGCTAGGCCTATCCTGCTCGAAGAAACGAGATTTTTAACGGGATGGTTGAGATGTCAAATGACAGAACTCCTTGAGAAGCAGGATTGGTCAAACCCGTCCATATTATACAAACATTAATTAGCTCCCAAGAGCATGAGATAATTTACTCTGGAGTTTATGGGAGATTCAGGTTGCCGCACTGATACTTGCTCACTTTCCATGTCTGTTACCAGGATTTAGTTTTCATTCCCCATCCGATTTCTTTACAGTTTTTCCTTGAATATCGTTAGAATTTTCCTCCTGTCTCGCCGTACACTGAATATTTCTTCATCGTCTTCAACTAAACGAAATCTTCAGTTGTCGAGCTACAGTGCATGTAAACTTTGAAGACTCCTTGGTTTTATTAAAGAAAGAATTTAAATGAATAAAAAAATCAATAAAACTGTACCTTGACGTTGACTGTCATCTCCAGCTTGATTTCTGTGTCTTGTGTCTCGGCAGTCACCACGCAAAACATACTATCCGGTAGGGTCTTGTTCGTATCCAACTGGCCGGCCACAACCAGCTCCGTCCCCTCGAAATAAGTCGGGAACAGGGTCGTCGAGATGCTGTTGGTCACCATCATGTCCGGAGAGTACTTGATGTGGACGTTGACCAATAACGGAGTGGCCACTTCGTCAAAGAAGCCAACCAGCTGCAGCCCGGCGTCTGAGTCTTCGTATATTTTCCGGGCCAGGCCTTTGTTCTGAAGGGAAAGCTGTTCCAGGAACGGGTAGTCGGCGCCGCGACCGAACCCCAGGCAGAAGAGGGAGTATCGGCTCTCCAGTCGGCGCCGGATGTCCGACTTGATCTCGTCTGGCCTGGTCAGTTCTCCGGCCGTGGGAGCACCATCCGTCAGCATGATGATCAGGTAGAAGGTTCCAAAGGTTGACAGCTCGTTGGCTTCCGCTTCCTCTAACATGCCAATGGCGTCGACTAGTCCTTGGTGCAGGTTCGTACCTAGGGAACAAATTTAAGATAGGTTTATGTAAAAGGTTGTTCTCCAAAAAAGATTCTGACAGAGTACTGACAGAGTTTTCCCGAATAGTAAATTTCGAAGGAGCTTAGAAAAATATAGTTTTTTGCTTGAAATGTTATCATGGAAGTTTTATCCCGTGCGCCAACCCATCAGAGTCGACTTTAGAAATTGTGACGTCATTTCGATCAGAAAATGTGGACTAAGCTGTTGATTGGCTGCCATGTTTTTATAATACAACAACAGGCTTAATACCGAAGACCTGATAGAAGGCGCCCGCTAAATAGTCAGAATCTCGAGGTCAAGACGCAGTCTTGTTTTGCATAATCATCGAGCCTGCTCGCATACTATATACCCATGCTGTGCAAGGAGATATTCTATAGACAAGGCGAGACCCTGACTCCGAATGAACTGTTATAGTCTCCTATCAAAATAGTGATACTAGCTAAATTTCCATTGTTAGGCTTTTAACAATTAACTTCAACACAGTAACATTGTGTAGTCAAAAAACCAACCTCCCCCAGCACTCAATCCGCCTGTGTATTCTTTAGCGGCAGCTACATTCTCCCGGCTCGCAGGGAGGAGGCTAGGTCTCCAACTCTGCGTCACGGTCTCAAAAGTCACGATACCAAAGGCGTCCTTTTCCCGCAGGTCTGTGAGAATGGTGTCCATCGCCTCTTTGGTTTGCCGCATCTTCGTTCCAGACATCGATCCGCTGGTGTCCAGGACAAAGACCACGTTCTTCTGGGTGGGTCTGAATCCCGCAGGAGAAAAGTGGTGCACGAAATAGCCGTTGACAATCTACAGAGAAAAAAAAGAGAAGGCTTGGTAAAGCAGGTTCGAGAGCGCACACAATGTGTGATCCGAATAGGTATTTAGGCCCACTGGTAGTCTTGTTATGCATATTGTTATACCTATTCAAGTACGGTTTGGTGCGGTAATCTCTCGTACACTCTTGCACATTCTCGCAAAATCTCGCCCTCCATAACATCTCACACATTCTCTCGGGTTCCCTTCCTGGGTACCCAACACGTACCTCGATATTACCAGCATTTTGCTCGTGGATGACGTCATACTGCACCACAAACTTGCCCAGGTTCCCGGATGCAGAAAGTGCCTCTTGCTCTTCCCGTTTGGGATGGAACTGCACTGTGGCTTTCGAGCCGTGAAGATGCTTGGTCTCTGCCCACAGAGGGCGTAAAACCTCCTCGTTCCTACTTCTGTCCGACAGCTGAGGGCGCTCCACAAAGTAATCCAGTTTGTTTTCCTCCAGGCCTTGTGGCTCGGTGATGTGGACAACCACCAGCAGATGGTCTATAATCTGTTTACACAACGAGTAAAAAAAATGTAGAGCGCTGTGCTGCAATAGAATACCGTTCTGAATTTCGCAATGAGCTCCGCCCACCTTTGGTACATTTCTCATTGAGACCTACTTAAAGGTGATATAGAACATCTGCAAACATCAAAAACCAAAACTACCAATTCATTATGAAATACCTTACTTGACTTTAAGTGTAAGTTAACAATAGTCTCAAACATCCTGTGAAATCAAAGCACCTGGTGTGCTCTCATCACTTTCAAGAAAAGTGGATTTTTTTGTAACGATTTCCAACGATGGTCGGCCGACCATCGTTGGATTGTTTTCCTTTCAAATACTGCCCCCAATTCACCAAATTTAGTTAGTCCACATTTGTTTATGTTACACACCCGGGAACGGGTGCAAGTAGCTAGTCTGGTTCCCTGACCTGACAATTCCCCGACGTCTATAAATTGCTCAATTTTGTCTGAAGTAGGGTCAGGGAACCAGACTACAAGAACATTATGTTTTTCCAGCATCTATAGAAAGTCAGTGTAACAAAATTTGCCATAAAATACTAAACCCCAAATCGATCCATTTCTAAAAATTTCAGCAAACGCAAATGTTGTGCATTTACCTTTAATTTTGCCAACTTTGTTTCCGACTCCCGAGGTCACCTGATCAAAAGTCATGATCTGATTGGTTAAGGTGCACTGTTTGATTGACAGGCCCATTATAAAGGTTATCTGAATTTCGCCATTATCAGTGTTTGACTTTCATTAAATGCGCAGGCACAGTGTACATCACGAATCAACCACGAGATGACCAAAAATCTTTGATCGAACTCTTATAATTATACCAACCTGTCCGGGTGAAATGGCGACTGCGTTCTGAAAATGGCCGTCTTTACGCTTCAGAAGTTCTTCATATGTCATATTGAATGACAACTCACTCTCCGCCGCTACATTGATGGATATGGCAAAGAGATTCTTCTTCTCCGACCTGAGTACGGGGAAAAGGTGAGCCGAGAAATGACAATGGCGTCGTTATCTAGTTCATTACACGATCCTATATCTCGATTAAAATTCTTAGTTGGGTTCAAATAATGTGTCTGAAACTCACGTTTGTTTGACTTGGCCAGCTGTCTGTCCTTGTTCCTTTGCAGCATCGTACGTCCTCTGAGCTTTCTCTTTCTCGTCAACTATCGAGTAATAAACCTTGCCTTCAGTCTCTCTGCGGAAAGGCACATAAAACAGTGAAAAATTTACATTTTCACCCAAAAGAAGCATGAGCTGGATGGATCCTGATTTTCGAGGCCCCGGCGTCGTCTCCGAGTCGGCTCCATAGGACCTAAAAAAACATTTGGAGGCCCTCGTTGAAGAAACAAAACGAACATAATCTTAACTGTGACCTCGTTATATGGAATGTGATACTCCTGAAGCCAACCATCGAGCCACACGAGTCGGAATCCCTATAATTAAGTCAGGGAACTAAATTTCTTAAAGCCTTAGCCGCAACCCAGCCGAGGTTTCGGAAAACCCCGTCGATAGGTGTTCCCCAATAATTTAGATGAAGAGGTATGTGCACAACACATACCCGCCCTGAAAAATACTTACATTTTGAAAATAGAAAGCAGTATTAATTCCTCGTTCTAATTATCACGTATTTCTCGTATTAAATTAATCAGCAACCCGCTTATTGAGCGAACAGTTTAACCTCCACTTCACCACTTCATACGACAACCTCACGAAGCGCATGTGCAAAGAAGCTAAGCCGTGAACGCTGCAAATTCGAACAGGGGGGGGGGTTACACTGCACTTACATCAGAAAGCCGGATATGAACGCCTCTCCGGGCAGCTCCATTTTGAAAGTGGCCTCCAGACTCTGATTGGTCGGATTGACCATGTGACTGGTGACCACCGTCTTGGCATAGCGAGCCGTCACCGATGACGTCACACGGAGACTGCGTATTCGGACGGGGTCAGGAGTTTCAACGACCTGTTTGAAAATAACATGTCTGATTGGTGGCGGTTTTTATCTTTGAGCACTGGATTCAAAGTTCAAAGCAAATTTGTTCTCGTACATCAACAAGATTAAAGTTTAACGAGTTCAAAAAAAGGAAGATCATGAGTCCAAAATAGGAATATGATAGGAAGATGTAATGTTGGTCCATTTAGCGACAAAGATATCTTGGCAATGGGCCTTATTAATTGGGCAGCTGCAACGACAAACAATGTCATGTGAATCCTATGAAATGTATGGAGTATATTTACATGTTTCTATCATTTAAAATATCATTCTACAACTTCAGTTTTTAGATTGAAGTAAGTAGCCTAATTGCGTCTGTACAGCCCTCATTCGCCCCTCATTCGCTTTTTCAACATGGTTTGCTCAACAACCCATGTTCGCTTTGTTTTGTTCATAATGTACCAAAGCTACAATCGCCATTTCAGTTTCCCGCCAGTAGATCTATAAAGCGCCCAAGCGCCCTCAATGATATCATCCAAATAAAAACGCACATCACCTTCAGAACAATGTTTCCTTTTTAAAATACAGGGCGAGTCAAAAAATGCGGGACTCAAACCTCAAAAAATATATATTTCATAGTTACTTAACAAATATTTGGCACCGAAAGTAATAATGATTGGAAAGCCAATTTCATAAACTACTTTTAGATGAAAAAAATTACTTAAATTGCTCAATCCAAAGATATTCAAAGTATATCACCATTTAAACACAATGACCCTAAAACCTCTTTCGTCCAAAAAAGTTTTTAGGGGCATTGCATTTGAAATGAGGATATTCTTTGAACGGATTGAGCAATTACAGTCAGTTTTCATCTAAAAGTAGTTTATGAAATGGGTTTTCCATTCATTATTATTTTTGGTGCTACATATTGTTTAAATATGAAATATATTTTGGGGGTTTGGGTTCCGCTTTTCTTTTTTTTTTTTACTTATCCCTGTACAATGCATGGCGAATCATATTTTTAAAAAAATAAATAAGTAAATGAAGATGGGGGACTGTGCGTTGACTTACATTTACTTCATCCTCCCTTTCCCATGGGAAGCCATCCCCAGAGGAAGCCATGCCGCTCCCGCTCCCGCCGATAGCTGCTCTCTCTTCACGCTAAGTTACATCAAATTAAAAAATAATCCCTATATACCATTAAATCTACATGACTGAACAAACTCTACAAATTTTCACCGTATGTTTCAGAAGAGTTTCCACTTGTTTTAATAGTGTTTTATGTTGATGTTGCTTCAAGCAATTGAGATAAATTGCAGAAAATATATACTTCAGTCCTCTAAAATTACAATTGTGCGAAATCCACACTGGATCAGAGAATGTTTTTACATCTTAATATCCAACTCAAACAAACGTACTTTTGATTGCATTGATGTTCAAAATATACTTGTGTTCGAATCCCTTAAAACACTTGAGACGGAGGAACAAGACTGAATACAAGCCACATCCGCATGATTCCACGGACCACGTACGGTGACTCTTCTTTTCTTTTCCGTGAAATTGGTGGTTGTGCCGAACGTGACTTCACTTGTGCCAACCAGCGTGATTTTTTTCGAGCGAACTTCACATTGACCTTGTTCTCGTACATTGGCCCCCACCACACGCACTTAAAGTGGGTCGTAGGTGCAAGGTTCAAGGTCTGCATGTACGTCGTACTATACTGCGTAGCTAGTTCAGCGAACGGTTCTCTTTCGAAGAAATGCGGAACATTAACACCGCTCAGCGCACTGAGCGTAGTGTACTTTTGCAAAGAACAATGTCTAAAAACCAAAATTTTATTTTATAGATATTTTCATTCAGTTACTCAACTCAAGCACAGTGGCACATCGGGACGAAGTTCTGGTAGGAGCAAAAATATACTACATACGGAAATGACTTATAATTGACCTCATTAAAGCGCGTAAAAAACTGCAATCAAAGTTTTTATCAGTAAATGCGAGGAAAGGCGATACGAAAAATAAACGTTTCGTAAATAAGTTAGATAATAGGCAGAATAAGTAAAGCATGTCCCACAGGGCTAATTACACGATTTCATTGATTCCAAGGGTCGCTCTAATTCACTGGAAGTCTTTTCATGCATCTGTCTATAAAATGAGCCGGATTTAGCTCAAATGCCTAATTATTCGCGAGTCGGCCATGTTAGATTGATAGCAAAGTAAAAATCGTCATTTTTGGAGCTTGCAAATTGAAATGAAAGCAATCAAATGAAGTTAATTACAAATTAATATCAGTCTGCTCTGGTGAATAGTTTAAAATTTTTGATTAACTGTACCCTAATGTTTTAAGCCACAATTCGAAACAAATTGAGTCTCGGCACCATCCCATTTAACAGTTTACAATTATAGCAAAAACAAATTCGGATAACACAATCTAAATTGATTGACGTAACAGGGTTATCATTTACGATGGCACTGCCTTAATCACAAGTGAGAGTGAGTAGTCAATAAGAAAGGCACAACTACAGCTAGCTCTCTACACCAGCAAAAACAGATGTTTGAAAGCCTCAAACATATGACTCTAATCGTCTCAGTATCTCGCACATGACAATGAATTAATATGCCTTTTTAAGCCCACTTGGAGTTTGACCTTTAGAGCTAGCTAAGCCTAATTAGGCTTAGCTAGCTCTGTTAATTAATGTTATGTTTAATAAAACCGTTCGTTTGTAGTACTAGCTTGGTTTACATCAAAATAAATGTGTTTATGAAATATTAAAACCAGTGTCGTAGCCGGGGTCAAGTTGTAGGGGGTGGGGACTGGTGGGGGCTCATTTTCTGCATAAAGAGGGGGCTCTCAATATAGGTTTCTAGCAATAAATTCTCATTTATTGCCTCATGCCCCAAATTCTGAGCAGGGGTCACGATCGAGCGGGATGGGGGTGAAGGGAACCGGCCTCGCTGAGCAGAAGGGGGCGTGCCCCTCCAAATTACGATGACAACCTGGACTCACCTCAAACACCATGAGATCGTCGACGGCTAGGAAAGCTGGCGTGTCGATATCGGTCTGGTACCACGGGTCAGCCTCACTGAAGTCAATGGAGATACACGCCATACACAACACGAACCAGATCAGGGACAAGACATCTTTAAGTCGATGCATGGTTTACACTGGAAATCCGAAATCGGGGATTCACGAAAGAAAGATAAACTTCAGTTGTCGCAGACTACAATTCATGTGATGCTATATACACGCAATTATATAAATGTAGCACTGGCAGTGTCATTAGTATGTGTGGCAATTGGGCCGATTGTAAAGTCCGAAGTTGAATAGGCCTTTAGTAATGCATTGTCCGCCTTCTGTCTTGTTTACGAAAACAATTATCTTCAGCATTAAAGTAAACAACTCACCTTATCTATAACACCAAATCAGAACGAGAACAATTATATTAGCTGTTGATTCAGTGGACGTCGGTGATTGCTGTTTTCCGCTCGTTGTTCAAGGTCCAACTTTATTGCAAGAATGTGGACGAATGTGGCTTAAACAGTAGATCGCGATAACTTTTATAGTCAACCAAAGTTTAATTTTCTATAAACCGACCCATATACCAGTGCTACTCAATGTCATTACTGTATACTACCTTGACCCTATTTCTTGAAACCTTCTCTCTGAGTCAACAAGGATCGAGATAGTTGGTTTGCGACGAAACCCGGATATGGCGTAGCTTGATACACTTTTGTTGTTTCTTTTTCATTCACGTTGCCAAATTCCGGATTGAGCGGTCGTCGTCTCGTTTTCCATCATTCCAGTGTCATTTTTTTCTCTCATAAAAAACGATGTTGGAAATGAATAAATAACTAACGGTCGTCGACCTGCCGTATTTTCGATGTTTTGCTGTGAGAATGTTCTTTTCTTTGGTGATGCGTCAGTACGTGTATAGATGGCAGTAAGCCAATGAGCAATCTTTCTCACAAGTGTTTTCAATGAGCACATTTTTGGGTTCACAATTTGAACAGAAAAATCCCTACTGAACAAAATCTTCCTGAAATGACATCACAGCAACAGCACCCTCAGTTGTCTTAAAGAAAAGTAATTTTCACTAAAAAAAAAATTAACCAAAAAGGGATGTCAAATAGTATTCATACATTTAAAGAGGAGTAGAAAGTGGCACCGTGAAAGTAGGCCTATGTTCCTAAGAAATATTCATTTCATGAACCCTTTAAAGAGTTCAAGAGGTCATTTTCGTACCTTATCAGGGCGAATCCAGCTTCGGCTCAAATATAAGGGGTGGGGCCTAGCTGTCAAGAGGGAGGGGAGTAGAAGGCATGTGGTACATTTTCTGCATGATTTTCCTATTTTGTGGCCAAAGGGGTTACGACCGTCTACCCCCGTACATCCGCTACTGCACAAATAATTCGGACTTGGCACCTTGTTTAATGTTCTATGCATCATTGTTTATTGGTCGTCGACCTATTTATTCCCTTTTAAAAAATGAAAGGGTCTTTTTTTTCACTGATTACATATTTTTAAGAAATAATAAAAACTGTCTTCCGAGTTCCAAACCTTAATGCGCCAACTCCCCACTCTCCCGATATTTTTCTCCACGCGAAAATTGATATCTTTGTATTTACTCAAACAGACGCTCAAAAACATGTCTTCCACTCGGTGTTTGATATACATTTCTATTTTAAACAAATGAAATTTATATTTTATTGCAAAATCTTGTGAGTAAAAATGTTCAACACGGTACCTCAAATTCGTTCTTTTAACAGTTTCACTCTGCGTATGTGGTTATAGAATTCTCGGGGTGGATCAAACGGGGACTGCAGGGAAATTGTTGTACAGTACCTTCAACAAGTCAGTCTTATTAAAGACCGTAAGGACAAAACAAATACTTGTGTTCAGACAAAATGTATCTACATAATGTCTTTTACGATACAAAAAAACGGAAGCTGAGTATTGAAAAAAATATATCATGTTGATAAAAAAGTTTGAAGACTTTTGTGCATGTCATCAAATTTAGTTAGCCTAAACAGAACTAGTTTGGATACGACTTTGACCTTAAGTTTAAATTTTTGTGTGAAGAGCACACAATCGCAATACATGTATAATCATTTACAAGTTCTTAAGACGTACCATTAAATGCAACACAAAAAGTGTATACAAATGGAATATATGCTTTTATAAAAAAATAGAATATACAATTATATGACCTATATAATGATCAAGAATAAGTTTTAACCAAAAAATGTCAAAACGATCAAAAGTATGCTTATAATAACAGTTGGTTTTGATAAAGACTCTAAAAATACACATAGGTGATGAACCTCAATAATCAATTTGCTTCAAGCCTGGCACCTTAGGGGACCTTAAGCCTCTTTTACATAGATTTACATACGGATTCGTCGATCCTCAAAAAATCTCTCAGTAAATATCATAACCTCATGAACATCTTAATACCTCAAATTACATGAAATTATCCTTACATCTCATGTCTGCTGTTAGATAAGTGATTTGTCAATGCCTCAATAAGCCTCAAGCATTTTACTGATAGCATGGTAGTGCCCCAGTGGGTTCTCCAACAAAATATCAAACTCTTTCACTAAATATCAAAACCTCATGAACCTCTAAATGCAATATTAGCCTGAATATATCCATTAACCTCAGGTCTCCTGTTGGCTTAATGATTAAGTGCGGTAGTGCCTGAGTGGGTTCTCCAGGATGTTATTGCTGTCAGCATACCACCAGCACTCCCTGGCTCTGTCCTCTCGAAGGTCCATCCTCTCTGAGATGCAGACGTCCAGGCGCTGGCCAGCGACCGTGAGGGAACCTCTCCTCCTGTCACCTTCTCCAGACACACTGTCGGCATCCAGACGTATCTCACGACGCTCAAACTGGCCTGGGTTCATTGAAATGGCAAAAGGAGTTTAAGGGGAGAGAGTAAATGGGAGAGAGTTATTTAAGGTTTAACCTCGAGGCACCCCAAACAACCCTAAAGAACCCCGTAAAACGTCAGATAAACCTCTAGTTACTGCGTGTTTAATTTCCCAGTAACGACACAGTCGTTATTCACTGAGTTAGAAAAAGGTTGGCGCACCTATCCACCATTATTCATGTTATTGGCACCCAAGGCCCTCCATCAATTATTACCCTGGTCATTGGGCCAATTAAACATCCAAACACAATCTCAGCTCCCTGGGAGTATACAGCTCGATGCTATCAATTCGACCAAAGCAGCTAAAATCTATCACAGTAACCATCTCTGCCCTCACAGGTACCCATTTTGGGCCGAAAGAAGCAATGAGTGACAAAGAGCCTTGCCCAAGGACACATGCACCACGACCCCAGGCTGGACTCGAACCCACAACCCACAAACCCTGCAGAAATAACCTCAAACCACGAATAAGTCTTTTCGGAGTTCCAACTGCGCATTCGTAACCTATGACAACGCGCATTATTTGTCTCACATGGCCTTTGACATCATCGCGCCACTGACTTTACAAAAAGGCTGCTTGTGCATTGTGGGTACTGTCAAAGGGCATTTGAGACAAACAATGTGCGTTGTCACAGGTTACGAATGCGCGCAGTTGGAACTCCGAAAAGGCTTATTCCATGCTGCAGATAGACCACAAGGCCAGGGCACTCCATATTGTACACTGATGAGTCAGCTACACTCCAAGCCTCTACTCGAGTCACAGCTTTAATTTTGAGATTTATGTAAAGGTACTAGATTGCTTTAATGAACGGGATTTTTCTGGTATTTTTTTTCAGAAAATGGAGCCATACGTATCTCACTGGCTCAGAGGAATGTCCTATTCGTTGACTTGCACAAAGACTTAACAATCTTAGACTTAGACTTAGCAAAATTTATAACACTTCAGAATCCTTACCAATGATGCCATCCACCTGATCAGACAAGCCTTGGCCGTTCTTAATCTCAAGTCCAAGGAAGTCCCTCTTGTATTCTGAGCTGTTCCCTACTCGCTTCTGGATGACCAGTGTGATGTCCGACCCGACCCGGACGGTCAGCTGTTGACCAGTCCTGACTGAGACTTTCAGGCCTTTCGCTTTGACCTTCCAGCTCCCAGTCCAGGGCAAGGTGACCGTTGGGCCGATGGCGATGCCATCTTGGGAGACTTCAAGGCTACCATATTGGAAGGTCAGAAGGTCGAGGACAAGCGGTAAGGTCTCATTCCCATTGGGCAGGTGATTGGTCAAGTAGGCACTTGCCATGCGACCACTGACAGTCAAACCTACAAATACCGTGACAATAGAACGAGCAAACAAATAACAGGGGGTTCTACTGTATCAATACATACAATGACAATACAATGACGAATATGACAATGACCCTGGCACGACAAAAGTTATCAGAGCAGTTTATACTAAAATATTATTACGACAATACACTGACAAAAAAAGTAACAGAGCACTATACTGAACAAATCATCGGCAAAAAAAGACAATGACAAAAGGAAAAGAAAATTATCACAGCACTTAAATATATTAATACAATGATAATAGGCCTACACTGATGTAGTAGTAATATTTTTGTACAAATACAATGACAAAAAAGACAATGAAAACACAATGACAAAACATTAACAGAGCAACGTCCACGGGTTTGTTAGCTGACTGAGGCTTTAAAACGGGAGTAAGACCTGCCCCCTTCCCCTCTCTCTTCACTGAGGCCCGGCAAACTCACCTACAACTGGGTCATCAATGAGCTTGTATACTTGGTCTTGTCTTGATTTGAGAGTAAAGCACAACGCACCATCACCCTCCATGGGCATCACAAAGGTAGCAGAATATTTGCGCTGTGGTCCCATGGCTGCATGTAACAAATAAAATGTAAAACCTTCTATTATAGGACATGTGTTTCATGTAGTTGTGATGAAAAAAAAAAACAATCACCACTCCAAACCCCAGCTCATATGATGAAGAAGCAAATCTCACACACTTTGGCTGCAATACCTTTAGAAAGCTGCTCCTTCATCCTCCGTGGCCCCGACTTCCTCTTCCTAATCATGGCACACTGAATCCAACCAAAGAAAGTCATACAATTTCCCACAAAAGGAAAATGTTCCAATGTATTGTCACATTGATCCCTTGTAAATAGCTTCAAAAGTGGTTAATCTCAGAGGAGGGTCGAGTTGGTGTAGTGCATGGTTCTTTCCTCGCCTTCCACCTCAATGGCCCGCCGTTCTAATCCTGCCCTGGTCCACATGTGGGTTGGATCAGTCCCTACCCAATCCCGTGGGTTTTCCCCAGATCATTCCTCTGAGCTTTTCCTCCCACCTATACACTGTAATTTCTTCATTTAATTGTCTTCTCCTACATATTTCTTCAGGTTTCCTCATAGTTGCGAGATGCAGTGCCTCAAGCCGGTCTCGGATCGACCTTCGATTTGCTTGCGCCGCGACAGGAAAACTCAGGTCGCAAAAACATCGACAATTACTTTGTTCCCGACGTTGGTTCAAATTAGACTTAACGGGAATGCGTGCACAAATAAAACGAACATTTTTTTACCTGGCACATGGTCAGCAACAAGTCCTCTACCTGAAAACACACAAAAGAAATAACCATTGGTACCAAATAAAAAAGAGAATAGTGCCAAATCGTAGCTGGATACAATGAGAACGGTTCCCCAACAAAGAGAATATTAGAACTGAACAACAACCCAGCAAACTATTAAACACTTTCTGAACGTTTTCCGAACATACCTCTTTCGTTTTGAGAACGTCTAAAAAAAGTTTTTAGGACAGCAGTTTGTGGACACTTGAACGTTTTTTTTTTTAACTTTTTTTGGGGGGGCAACGTTCTAAGAATGTTTTTTTGAAACGTCAGAAACCATTAAAAACTTACTAGTAGTTACTAGTGACTATATAAAACATTTCGGACAATGATTAATTTCTGACGAGCCCTAAACATTCTTAGAATGTTAGTGGAACGTACAAAACGTATTACAATTCTAAAGACATGCCAAGGACCTACATAAAACGTTTTGGACGTTCATAACCACCAACTGACGTGCCATAAACGTTTTTACAACTTTACAAACAGTAAAAAGCTATATATGTAGTAAAAACGTACTTTTGACGTTCAATAATTAAAAACAACAATGGTTCCTCGGTAAGAGAGCAAAGGAACCCCACTTGCTGTTGAATATAATACGACCATTAATTATACCCTAGAGAGTAGAGAATAATGGTACTCCTCTCAGTAAAGAGAACAGTAATGAACCTCACAAGAAGTGTTGTTGGATACCATTGTTCTCTTTGCTGTTGGGTATTGTAGAATTGTTCTTTTAGTTGTTTGTAACCATTGTCATCAGAGAAAAGCCTTCAAAATTGGGCGTAATTCAAATAGTTTGAAGGAAACAACACTCGGAATATTAATGCAAAAAGTGTAAGGTGAGTAACAATGGAATTTCCATTCATATTAATATATCCATATAGTGGACCAAGGGTGAGTAGCATTGGTTTAAACAGTTTTCTGTACTCCTCATGTGATAACATTAATTTGAGAAACAAAATTCTTGGTGCTCTATATTTGTGGGGCACGCCCCCATGCACCCCACCCCCATGCTGCAGGTGCATTCAGTCAGTAAGGCAGGTTGGCAGTCGGTCAGTCAGTCAGTGACTTCTTTAATCCGAGGTAAAGATACCGGCCCTTTGGATTTAGCGGGAAAAGAGGGAAATTGGACGAAAACGTTACGGGAATGTGTTGCACAATAAATCAAATATCTTTACCTGACATATGATCACCAACATGTCCTCTATTTATTGGATCTCTATATATTGGATCGTCTGAAAATACACACTAGAAATAACGTTTTGTACCAAATAACGAAGAGAAGAGTAGCCTATTCGTTGCTGGATACAATCAGAACAATGGCTTCCCAGAATACAGAGAACAATGGTACCCCAACAAAGAGAAGGAATGCCAGAGAGTTCATGCTCCAGGGCCTGAACAGTTTGATGTGGAAGAAGGCAAGCACGCACAAAACGATCGCAATACACCATAAACGCATTGCAATGATCACACTTCAATATGTCTACCTTGAACTTACAATTCATACATTCGTGCATCGAGCTAGTAATTACAATGGGAATCCCATGCACAATTGTTTTCTCTGTACGTGCTGCATGAGGATTAATTTGTCCTTCGTGCAAAGGGATGGAATGCCTGAGTTTGTTTTTTAAAAACATGAAAAAGCCTGAAATCAGACTAAATGTAGCCTGAAAACAGGCATCCCTGATTACACTAATATTGGAACCCAACAACAAAAACAACGATGGTATACCTCGCAACAAAGACAGCCAGGATGGCCCACTCGCTGTTGAATACCATAAGAACATTAATGGTACCCCAGAATGTAGAGAACACTAATTGTACCCCCACATTAAACAGGCTAATGGAACCCAACAACAAAGAGTACTAGAACTCACCTCTCTGACGCTCGCGCTGTCGGCGAGATGGACCTGTGTGGTAAATAACCAAAGTTAAGACTTTTATGTTATATTTTGTGAAAAACTACTTTCTTTGGGCAAAATTAAGCAAACCCCTTCCCCTCCCTTGATTTTGGGGCTAATTTTGTGCACAAAAAAATCTGTCTGGCTGGTGGACTGTTCCCTAATATTAAAACTGATAGGGTGACGGGAGCCAGTCTTCCCAGCAAGAATTGAGTTATTGTGCTACCTCACAACGAAGAGAGCAAAGGAACCCCACTTGCTGTTGAATACCTTAAGAACATTAACGGTTGGGTACAATTGTTTACTTTGTTACTTTGTTACTAAAAAATTCCGGCGCTACGCGTCGTGAAAACTAAATTTTCCCATAAACGTCGTGTACACAGAGCAGAATTACCATTCGTCCATAAGAAAAATATGAATAATTAATTAGCCATAATTCCAAAACCCTTTGACCTATAGTGACGAAATTTCTTGGGTATGTTCATGATGAGTTGCTCTATGCATGTACCGAGTTTCAAAATTGTTCGTCACTCGATGGTCTAGATCTTGGGGGCGGAATCCGCCCCCCCCCCCCCCGGCTGAGAGATGGTCAAAATAACCCGGCCCTTTTAGGGTTAAGCTAGGGCTCTACACCATTTTTGGATTCTAGATGCTCTGTAGTACGATCCTGAGGTAATTTCTGACCACTTTAATCTCATCTTTTTGTGAAGAAAAGGTGGTGGTGTACACAGTGCCTGCCTTTAGTGCGACGTCACTTTAAACAAACAAATGGGTTCTTTGTTTGGGGGGGGGCATGGCTTCCGTCCCCCCCCCCTTCCCCGATCCGCCCTTGGGTACCAACAAAGAGAATTAGAACTCACCCTTCTTCTGACGGTTGGGCCGTCGTTGAGATGGACCTGTGCGGTAAATCATCAAAGTTTTCGCTTTTATGTTATATATTTTACATGAATAACTACCTTCTTGGGCACAATTATAAACACATACTTTTTGGTGAATCGACTCGACTCGAGTCCCTGAGGTTAAATGACTCAATTCAAGACACTGCCAGCAAATGACTCAACTCGACTCGAATCACTGCGAGCACAATGACTCGACTTGACTCGAGTCCCAAATCGGAAGAGCGACTCGACTCGAGCGAAGGCTAGTAATTATCGAGTCTGGGCCAAAAATAAAAGTAAAGCTTTGCGAAAAATATTTGCAATGACTAACGGTTAAATGTTCACGTCAATTTGCTAATATAGTACGGTACAGCAGCCACTTTCCGTGTACAAACATACAGCGTGTCACAGAATTCCATTATCTGGTTCTGGATCGCACACAATACCCCGGAACCGGACTTAGGCCTAACACATTTTCCAAATCATAGTTTTATCATTGGCTTTGGGCGATTTATATTAAGCTCTTGGATTAGAACGCTGGCAGTATGCCCTCCTTTTAAAAATTGAATAGATACATGCCCACTTTTAAATAATCAGAAACAGTTTTGTATAATGCAATTTGGTTTGGATGTTGTCAGCGATCAGCGAAAAAAATTCTAGATCCCAAGTCAAACCAACCTATATAACCGAAGTTTCACTTCTTGTTAACTGGTATACAGTTCTTGCTTTTATTTCTTACATCGTTTTAAAATATTCGTGACTCGAATTGACTCGAGTTTTGTATTTAATTCAACTCGACTCGACTTCACACTGTGACTCGACTCGACCTTCTTGACCTATAGACTCGACTCGACTCTACTCGAGTGAGAGTCGAGTCACTTCTTTAAAGTCGCAAAAGCAGTCACTTGTTACAACTCTGCATTGTTCTCTTTGTTGTTGGGTATACCATTGTTCTTTTTTGTTGTTGGGTTTTATCAGACAATAGTTCCTCAGTACAATGGGGCTCCACAACAAAGAGAACTAAACTCACCCATGTTATGAGAGACGTTATGTCGGCGAGGTTTAAAAGTTTAAAGTTGAAAAGTTTGTTTTATTTCACCTTTAAAACTACCTTCTTGGGCAAAAGCAACCCCCCCCCCAAAAAAAAGCTTTTCTTTGGGAGGCTTTTGTGCACAAATAAATCTGCCTGGCTGGTAGACCGTTCCTCAGTATTTATACTAATAGGGTGACGGGAACCACTCTTCCCAGCAAGAATTGTGTTATTGCTGAGAAGCATGGTACCTCACAACAAAGAGAGCAAATTTAGGCAACTTCATTTGCTGTTGAACATGAATCCCATAAGAACATTAATGGTACCCCACAATGTAGAGAACAATTGAACCAAACAACAAAAACAACAGTTGTACCCTACAAAAATAAACATATGAGTCCCCTTTCTTCTCGAATAAGTAAGAAGAAAGGTACCCTAGAACGTAGAGAACAACTAGCCCTCTTAACAAAGAGAACATTTCATGAACCCCCACACAAATAAAGTTTTGTTCAGTATCATTGTTCTCTTTGTTGTTAAGTTGGGTATTTTTCTTTCTTGTTCGGTACCATTGTTTTGTTGCTTGTGGGGTAACATTTTTTCTCTTTGTCGTTGAAAATCATTGTTGTCTGTTATGTTAGGTCCCTTTATACTCTCTTTGTTGTTGGTATCATTGTTCTTTTTGTTGTTGGGTTTGATGACAATGGTTCTCAAGTATAATGGAACCTCAAAACAAAGAGAACTAAACTCACCTATGTCAGTTTCCTGGATGGGGCGAGAATGGAGGCTGTGTCGCCCTGTGTATAAAATGACCAAAGTTTACCCTTTGTTTCATTTCACCTGAAAAACTACTTTCTTGGGCAACAGCACCCCCCCCCCAAAAAACAAAACCCTGTTAATTGAAGCTTATAATTCAAGAAGTCGTTTACATCTGGCCGTTAGGTGGCGCTAGCCAGACACTGGTCCCACACTTTTGACGAAGGGTAACGATGTTGCTTGAAACAGTCGAGAATAAAAGAGTAAGGGTCACAATCAGATAAACCTTGAATCAAAAAAGTAATGGAACTGATAGGTTGGCAGGAACTAGTCTTCCAAGCAACAATTGAGTTATTTGTCAGGTAGCATCATTTGAAAATTTTAAAAGAAATTATTCCATAGCTACACATTCGTCACATTATTTGTTCCATGCCTCATTCAAAACTTGAATAACTTTGCGTTACAAGAGATATAGCAACTGCAAAAACAACTTTATTTGTCATGGACGCGGAACGCGCAAAATCTGAGACAAACAAAACTTAGTGTACAAAAACTCCATAGGGTTGTCTGAGGACGTGACTAGTTCACAAACGGCGATAGGTCAATGATGCCAGAGAACAAATCATTAAGACTTACCAACGCCTATTCTAGATGGGCGGCGAGGTGGGGATGCAGGTTCTGAAATCTCAGACGCCGGCATTACTGAAGTTTAAAAGAAAATCATGCAACCATGAAGTTTGAAGTTAGTTATTTCCCAAACTGTAATAAGTCCATGGACAAATCCAATATGGTTGTTTGGGGAGGCTAACCACCCCTTCCTCTCGACAAGTTGTTATTATTTTACACAAGAGTAACACAAATCCTGAAGATAGTTAAATTTGCTGAATAACGTTGCAAGTATTGTGTTATAATTGCTTCAGGCCTCTGCTCTTTTTATGCGTTGCCTTCAAAGCCTCCTCCAACTCCCTATCTCCCCACCCCCGCACAATTTTCTGCTCTCATTATTCTTCAGTGACTCGTGACTTGTCAGACTTGACATTTTCGACTCGTGACTTTGATTTCAACCAAATGACTCAATACTCAAACCTCAAAAAGGATATACTTTAACATGTTTAAAAAGACTCTTACGTGGCAAGTAGCAAATTTCAGGTTTTGTTGGGGGCACCTTAGGGGAAACTTGGGAACACTGCCCCCCCCCCCCCCCCCCCCCCCCCCCCCACTGCTACGCCACTGAATGTTGGATCAACGTGACCGTCCGTGACAAGTTCCTTGTGCAATATATGAAGCCCGGGAAGGGACAGGGTGGATATTTTGGGGGGGAATTTGCTAATTCGTTCGCACGAATTCCTAATTCGTTCACACGAATTGCTAATTCGTTCGCACGAATTGCTTATTCGTTCGCACGAATTGCTTATTCGTTCGCACGAATTCATATTTCGTTCGCACGAATTCCTAATTCGTTCCCACGAATTCCTACGCACGAATTGTTAACTCGTTCGCACGAATTGCTATTTCGTTCGCACGAATTGCTATTTCGTTTGCACGAATTGCTATTTCGTTCGCACAAATTGCTATTTCGTTCGCACGATTTCCTACTTCGTGGGAACGAATTGCTTACTCGTGCATCCAGGAACGCGTTAGTAATTCGTGGGAATGAATTAGTAATCTGCCGAACGAATCAGCAATTCGTGCGAACGAATTAGCAATTCGTGCGAACGAATTAGCAATTCGTGCGAACGAATTAGCAAATCCCCCCCCCAAAAAAAAATTCTACCCTGTCCCTTCCCGGGCTTCATAGCAATGCACTTTCAGAATAACATAAGTTGTGCATACATTGTCCCACACGGACAAAGCAGTGCTCGCGGCGTCTTCCTCCTTAATTCTGTGGCTTTTGAAAGAGGACATAAAAGTACCATCTACAGTGTCTGTGCACGGATTGCATAGTAAACACGTACCAGGCGGGTGACTAAGAATCATTACTCTTTCAAATGCAGGCCGTTCAACCCTTGGTTGCGGTTTTCCGATGAGGGCATCCTCCTCGTCGGGCTTGACGACGACCAGCGACGTCAGCGGGGTGACAAAGTGGTACTTGAGGGACAGCTCTAGCGCCCTCTGTGTCAATTCTGCCTTCTCGCTGTCACCGACCGCCGCAATGCGCTTCTGCAGGAGCTCCTTGATCGTCAGGAAGGCCCACAGTCGCTGGGCGAAGTTGTTCACAGTGTGTGGGCTGAGAAGAGCGTGACTTTCCTCCTGTCAATGCAAGCAGGGTGGATAAATGCTTCAGTCAAATCAATGTGGGGAATATACTGGGACACAGCGAGGGCGGATCCTGGGGGCCCAACATGGGCCATGCCCCCCCCCCCCCCAAAAGAACCCTTTTTTGTAAGTGACGTCGCAATAAAGGCAAACAATGCATACACCACCGTCTTTTCCTCAAAAAAAAATTGGTTAAAGTTGTCAGAAATTGCCTCAGATCGCAACAAAGCATCTAGAATAAAAAAAATGTTTGGGGCCAGTTAAGTGGGCCCCGAACCCCACGCCGTATTATTTTGAACCCACACATTTTTTTTATCTTTGCCCCCCCCCCCCCCAAAAAAAATTGTGTTCTGTATCCGCCCTTGGGACATAGCTGGCGTAGTGTTCCATATTGACGTTGGTTCATTCCGCGCCTCATACTTTTTTACAAAGTCTTTCACTACCAGCATATTGTTTAAATATATTTTCAAACTTGTAATACATGTAACACAGCAATCAATCAAATCGAGAAACAAATATTAATTTTGAAAGTACAGTGAAGTTGTCGGTTCAAACCTTGACGTTTGTCTCAAGCTCCAGCTGAATCTCAACCCCACCAGATTCAGCGGCCACCACACAGTTCAGTGTGTTTGGCAGGTCATCGTTGGCCGCTAGCTGGCCGGCTACCACCAACTCCGTCCCCTCAAAGTAAGTCGGGAAGACAGTCTCCGAAATGCTGTTGACGTTGACCATGCGGGCGTCATACCTGATCCTAACGTTGACCAACAACGCAGTGGCGACTTCGTCGAAGAATCCCACGAGTTGCTGACCGGCGTCCGAGTCCTCCTTGATCTTCCGCGCCAGGCCCTTGTTCTGCAAGGAGAGCTGTTCCAGGAACGTGTAGTCCACGTTGTCTCCGAACCCAAGGCAGAAGAGAGAGAATCGGCCATCCAGACGACGCCGGATGTCTCTGCTGATGGCATGTGGTTCGGTCAGTTGTCCAACAGTTGGCATGCCGTCCGTCAGCACGATGATAAGGTAGAACTTCCCGACGGTGGAGAGATCATTGTTCTGGGCATCCTGCAGCATCTCGATGGCATCAACTATGCCACGATGGAGGTTGGTACCTGTGGTAAAAGTGGGGCATGAATTATATCGATAGACGTTTATTTGCAGCGGGAGGGAGAATGTTGTGCCCTTAATGACAGCAATTTCATAAGGAGAATTCTCGACTCTCCAGGTTAAGTTGCAGAAAAGTTTATCTGCAGTAAGCTCACTGAACTCAGAGAGTTATAGTCCATTATCATGTTGCGGCCATGAGATTTTTTCCCATTCAAATCAACGTAACCAAAGAGAGGCTGGAAGGAAAAATAGTCTGGTTCCTTTTGCACAAAAAACATTATCATTCAGTGCTGTTATTGGATACAGGGAAAATGACTGAAATGGTGGCAGCATGATGAAGGTCAATTGACAGGATTTGGAACACCTTCACACCGGAATCATCTTGTGATAACATTTTTAGTTTTAAACAATGCTTATAAGTTCATTGCAGGAAAATTTAATGAGGTCAACAAAATTATTGCTCAACTTCTTTTCAAAAAATAACCTTAATCTTCACCAAATTTGCAGTGCAAACCAAAAAAAAAAAGGTAAATCTATACAAACCTCCTCTTGCGTGCAGCCCTTGTATTCCATCTTTGGCAGATTCAATGTTCGCCTTGTTGGCAGGCACCATGCGAGACCTCCACGCTCGGGTCGAGGAGGAAAAAGTGATGATACCAAACTCGTCCTTCTTCCGGAGATCGGAGAGGATGGTGTCCATGGCCTCTTTAGTTTGGCGGATCTTCGTTCCGCTCATCGATCCACTGGTGTCCAGAACAAAGACGACACTCTTCTGTATGGGCAGGAACCCTCCCTCTGGTGAAAAATGGTGCACGAAATAGCCGTTGAATATCTGTGCAGAAGAAAAAGACAACCATAATGATTTTACAAAATATAGTCTGTATTACCTGTTTGGTTTTTTTTTGTACATTTTTTATAACATCTGCAAACTTCTTAAAGTGATTATGCTAGATTCGTGATTAAAATAAAAAATTGATTAAACCAGTGCCCACCTCTACAACCGGAAAGACCCTAATTGTTTTTGTTTAAGTTGTAAATAAAAAATATTTTAAGTTCATCTCTTTTATTAAGAATGTAAAACTCCAACAAGGGCGTTCCTTTTATTTGTGACATTACTTGCGGATGGCTTGTGATTTTTGTGTGATTGACTTGTGATTGACTTGCGATTGATTTGTTATTGACTTGTAATTGACTTGTGACAGACTTGTGATTGACTTGTGATTGACTTCTGATTGACTTTTAATGTTTGTACGAATGACTTGTGATTGTTGTGTGATTGAGTTGTGACTGACTTGTGACTGACTTGCGATTGACTTGTGATTGACTTGTAATTGACTTGTGACAGACTTACGATTTGACTTGAGATGCTACTGACTACAAATCCAGTTCTTTACCTCAATATTCCCTGCATTTTGCCTGTGGATGACGTCATAACGCAGAACAAACTTGCCAAAGTTGCCACTGGTGGACAGAGCTTCCTGCTCCTCAGGGGTCGGGTGAAAACGTACGCTGACGCGATCACTGTGTTGGCCCTTCAGCCGCGCCCACTCTGGCCGCTGAACCTCTTCGCTCCCGTTCGTCAGGAGTTTCTTGACGAAGAAATCCACGGATTCCTCCTTGATTCCCTGAGGCTCAGTGATGTGGACATCAACTATAAGATGGTCAACGGTCTGCAGAAAAGAAAGAAAGTCAGCTGACAGATTTACGCGATTCCAGTGAAAAAAATAATGTTTCAGTAATTTCTTTCCCCCAAATAATTAAGTTAAATAATAAAGTTAAAAATAATTGCTATAAATTTGTGCAGCGCAGCAAAGATTCTTTACAACAGGGTGAGTCAAAAACAAAAAGAAACCCAAATGTTGGGACCATTGTTGGTTTCAAAATCTAGGATATGAAAGCCCAATTCATAAGCTTTCTTTTAGTACAAGAATCATTCAAACCACTCATGTACTTTTCAAGTTGCGAAATCTTAAACACAACCACCTTTTTAAAGTTCTGTCCACGGATCACGAAAAAGGTGTGCGTTCTTTTAGCAAAACGAAAACAATTCACACACATCCCTATGTGATTTGGTTTTGTTTGGTTGAACGAACGCTTACCTTCTTGTGATCCGTGGACAGAACTTTAAAGGTAGAGTCCATCATTTGTAATTTGTGCATTTTGTTCGTTTGAAGCAACAAAAGAGTTCAAAATCTAATGAAGGATACTGAGCAACTAACCTGATGAAGTTTCAGCTAAGCTTCAGCTGTACATTCCGAGAAAAACAGCATTCTAAGATCTCAATTTCAAATCAAAAGTTGCTGAATCATGTTTTGAATTGTTTTGAATTGCAACTATACGCGACGTCGCGCACTGATCCGACGAATTATAACAACCGCGCGCGCATGTGCGTCGTTCGAATACTTGTGCGCGCTGCGCTGAATAACAAAACGAACTACTAATTTAAATTTTCCTACGGTGCTTCTTAAGAATCACCGTTGGAAATGCCTTCTTTCGTTGATTACTTCAAAATGACAGCTTCCCAGAAAGAATAATTTCACAGGGAGTTTAGTCTCCTTACTATCTATCAACCAAGTTAGTTTTTCAACAATAATTACGCCAGTTACTTTGCGGATGGCTGCAAATGATGGACTCTACCTTTAAAACAATGGTTGTGTTTAAAATTCTGTAACTTGAAAAGTACATTAGTAATTTGAATGATTCTTGTACTAAAAGAAATTGGGCTTTCGCATCATAGATTTTGAAAGTGCTTCACGCAGAACGTCACTAAAACAATGGTCCCGAAATTTGTGTATCGTTTTGTTACTCACCCTGCATGTATAGGCTTGCGTTGTAGTGACCTCTTTAGTAAAACACTGTAGAGTCTGAGAAATTGTTGAATCATTCTGCACAGCATTATCAAAAGGTAATTGTAACAGACAAAAGCCCTAAATGATAGGACAAAAGATTTGGACTGAGCGTAAATCTCGCACTGACCTGGCCTGGAGTAATAGAAATCATATTCTCAAAATATCCGTATTTTCTCTTCAGAAGTTCCTCGTAAGTCAGATTGAATCTCAGCCTGCTTCTTGCCTCGACATTGATGGATATGGTGAAGTCATTCTTCTCCTCAGACCTGGAGCGACAGAAATGCCAATTCAAGACTTCAAGTCCTAAACAAAATCTTGCCTCCAATGAGTGGGAGAGCAGTGGCATACCCAGAGGGTGGGGGGGGAGGCAAGTGAGTCAACTTGCCACATGAAGAACCTTGGGAAGGGGGTTGGAGCACTATTATCTTCCCGATAGAAAATCAATGCTCAACCTCAAGTATCGTTTACAATTGACAGATAAAAAAATATCGTCCATTGAAAAGATGTTGTATAGACATATACCGGGTTATGTGCGCGTCTACCCAAAATGCTTTTCAAAACCTGCATTTCCATTTGTGAAAGAGACAATCGGACACCATGGCTAGCGCCCTCTGTGTACGTACTCAGAGCCTGTTATTAGGGAATTGAAGAGATATGGCAAGGAACCCCTGGCCAGGACATGGGGCTTCCAATTCTGAGCATTTTGTGAAAGAGATTATCGGACACCATGGCTAGCGCCCTCTGTGTACGCAGTGGCGTAGCCAGGAATTTTTCAGTGGGGGGGCGCTGGGGGAGGGCTGGAACATTTCATGGGGGGGCGTCATGTAGATCAATGATAATTTTTTTAGAGACTCAAAATCTCAGTGGGGGCGACTGGGGGCGACAAGGTTTCATGGGGGGGGGGGGCTGTCCCCCCCCCCCCCCCCCCGGCTACGCCACTGGTTATACGTACTCAGAGCCTGTTATTAGGGAATTGAAGAGAAATGGCAAGGAACCTCTGGCCCGGACTTGTGGCTTCCAATTCTGAGCATTCTGGATGCAATTGGGCTCGAAAGTGGCACTATTTTGCCATGTTGTGGAGGGATCGTTTTTCAAAATGGCTACTTGTCCGCTTCGGGGAAAAAAGAGGTCGTCTTCTTTGGGTGAGAATATCTCGAAAAGTCAATGGTCAACCCACCAAAAAAATGAAAAGAAATTGAAAGATGACATGTTGATCATCATTTTTCTGTGCAGCTTAAATACCTGTGAGAGTTAGTATTTTTAAAAAGAATTCTGGAGTATGGGCATTCAGCACTAGTGTCTCTGGGAATTTTAATACAAGGCTGCACCCTGTAGACCAAGCCACGTCTGAATTACTTGGCTATACGGCGTGCAAATGTACATATGCAACGGAAGTGGATGAAGCCGCTTCCCATGTAGATACTTGTATTACTGTTAGCCCTAGCCAAGGGGGGTCAGACAAGTCGACCGTTGAGACAACTCGACTCGGGACAAGTCGACCGTTGAGACAACTCGACTGTTGAGACAACTCGACCGTATGTGCGATAAATGGAAAGACAAGTCGACCGTTGAGACACGTCGACTCGGCGCGACGGCCACCAGATCGGAGCGCCCTCTGTGCATCGAGTGCAACTTTTTCCGCTCCACGTGTATACATTTCCATAAAGTCGAGTTGTCCCGAGTCGAGTTGTCTCAACGGTCGACTTGTCCCGAGTCGAGTTGTCTCAACGGTCGAGTTGTCTCAACGGTCGACTTGTCTGACATTCTAGCCAAGCAATAAGGATGTGTCGGTGGTGCCAGCTAATGCCAGGCCACTACACCCGATCTACTGGGGCCTGTACTTACGTTTGTTTGACTTGTCCGGTAGTCTGTCCCTGTCTTCTGGCATGGTCATAGGCCTGTTGGGCTGCTTCTTTCTCGTCCACCCGCGAGTTGTACACCACACCATCAGTCTCTCTGTGCAAGGTTGGAAAAAATCTTGAAGTTTAGAACTTCTCCATGAGTGTGTTTGTTGTCATTATAAACACATTGTCACGATCGAGGGAGCTGGCCAATTTTTATATAGGGCTTTGCCCTTTGTCGACATACTTTTTGTTATATTGTTGACCAAGGACTTGACGGAAGACGTCTGCGATCGTCTTAGCAAATCTCTCCCTAAAGCAATATGCCATCTTAAAAATAAAAGTTGGTCAAGTTCTCACAAGGTCATTGCAATACTTGTTATGTCTTTTGTGGTTGCTATTTATAAATATTCATATGTATCTTTCTGGCTTTTTTTTTTATCTCTTTAACTTCATCGTGCTTGCTTTAATGTGGATATCTAACTTGCTCTCCTGAGTGGAGCGCTATATAGGACTGTATATGAGCATAGGAGGGTATACCACAGTCCTAGCGCTCCACTCAGTAGAGTTAATTTCTAACAATTTTCTTTTCTTTGTTTTAACAGTTTGGTCCTCTTACCTTCGTTTCGTTTTTCACATATTTAATCTTACGTAAAGTTTGATTTTTTATAAATATTTTGTTTTAAATTCTTTGACCTATTTTATTTTATTCTTTAAGAATTTTGGTTTTGTTAACTGTTTTCGTTGGTGTCCATGTACCCTTTTAAATTCATTCAATCATTTATTTTAATGTAATCAGGGCCCTTAAGAATATCAGTTTAAATAATTGAAAAGGCTACCCTGTCGAAATAAAACTAGTATACATGTATATAAGTCGACCACAAGTCATTGAGTCAAGTCAAGCTACATGGTATTCAAATGAGCGGTACATATTTTACATCGCCTGTTGGTTTTGATCTTACACGAGATTGACTTGTGATAGACTTTGGATTCCCGCTTGTGACCTAGTGATTGGCGATTGACTTAATTGGGGTTTTGAAGGACTTCAAATTGACGTGTGGTATCACTTGTGATGCGACTTTTGATAGACCTGTGACTTGACTTGTGATGGGCTTCTGATTTGATTACACTTGTGATGGAGTTGTGATTTCTCTGGTTATGGGATTGTGATTTGACTTGTGATGGACTTGCCTTCAACTTGTGACTTGACTTGTGATCATGGGCGTCGCGAGGATGGGGGCAAGGGGGCCCTAGTGCTCCCTCTGGTTTAAAAGTCCCTGTCCCCCTCGAAAAATGATAAATCGAATGATACGCTGGAAAAGTACAGGGATTTCGGGGGAAAATGTGCTTTGCCCTCCTCTAGAAAAATCCTGGCGACGCCCATGCTTGTGATGGACTTCTGACTTGACTTATGATTTGACTTGTGATGGACGTGTGATTTAAATTGTGATGTTTCGACTTGTGATTTCGCTGATGATGGACTTGTGATTTGACCTGTATTGGACTCGACTACAACTTTTGGAGAAGCCTTCAAAATGCCCGACTTACATCAGAAAGCCAGATATGAAGGCCTCTTTGGGTAGTTCCATGTAGAAGTTGATCTCCTGGCTCATCTCTGCTGGGTTGACCACAAAGCTCTCAACCACTGTCTTAGTGAAGCGAGCCGTCACTAAGGATGACACTCGCAGTCCACGTATCTTCAATGGCTGTGCATGCACATGCACACAAAGTTTACAAATAACAAAACAAAATCAAACTACCCGGGTATCCATAAATTAATTTTCTCCGTTAGTCAAACTTCCAGATTTTTTTTTTTTTGGGGGGGGGGGTGTTTTCAGGGATAAGCACTAGGCAGTGCAAACTTGTACCAAAAGAATCAAAGAACTACATTTACAAAGTACAGTAATTATAACATACATTGTGTGCACTCTTCGGATTTGAGGAAAATTTACAAATTATTAAGAAAGTTATGTGTCCTTGATGAATGACCTACAATGGCATCTGGCACTGCTGTCCCATCAAGGGCGTCAATTGCTTTTCAAAAAGGGGAGGGGACATTCCTTGATCAAAACTAATGGGAGCGCGAATGAAAAAGAGTTAGTTGACCAAGTAGCTGGCAATCCTTTTCTCAGCAACCCTTCATCCTTCCCCTAACCTTGACTGCAATGGGCCCACTTCAGGGCCCCGGGGAATTTTGGATTCTAGACGCTCTATGGTGCGATCTGAGGCCATTTCTGACCCGCACTTTAACCAATTTTTTTTTAGCAAAAGATCATCATTTAAACATCATTTGTTTTTAGTTTGGAGTCATTGAATCATATTCTGAGCTAAAGAATCAAATATAGTCTACATTTTTTTTTCTGGGACGGAAACAGTGGGGAGGGGGAAACAAACGATATATATCCCCCACTTTACAAAGTGGGGGGGGGGGGGGGGATGTTCCACACGTCCCCCAACCGATTGATACCCATGTGTTCTATAACGTTTCATCCTTTCACGGTAAATCTTCCAAATGAAGCGCTAGCCCTATAGTATACCTTACTTGAACTCTTAATGGGGGAAGCATGGTCTTCAAAAGTGCTGGCACCCCTTTTTGTGTGCAGTCTGTACATTAAACCACGTTTATACCCCCTCCTCTTTAAGCAAACTTCTGCGAATATAAGAGCTTAACTTTAAACACAAGAGGATTTGTTTTGTCTTACGAGAAGTATCTACAATATTCCTGTTAAAAAATATATACACAAAGATTTTCAAAATGACTGTTGTTTCAATAAACGTTTGCTTCCGACCAAAGTCTTAAGAAATGTATAGTCTTACCCTCCGGTTACGGACAATCACATCAGGGTCAACTAAATCTCTTTTGGCACGCTGGAAAAATAAAGAAATGAATCAAGATGTCAACAAAGAACTACGTTTTGTGTGTAAAATAAAAAGGAGACATATTTGAGTAAGAATACGGAGAAATCCAAACGGAGGATAGATTGGTGGATGGATATTAGTCCAAACTGTTTTTTTTTTATGTTCCCCAGTCCCTGGTAAGCACCCGTCCCTATGTTCCCAGTAGGCTCATTTAAGTCCAGTGTTCCTCGGTTCCTTTTATACAGGGTGAGTCAAAAAAGCGGAACCCAAACCCCCAAAAATATATTTCACATTTAAAAAAAACTGGAAAATAATGACTGGAAAGCCAACTTCATAAGCTACTTTTAGATGAAAAAAAATCACTGAAATTGCTCAATCCGTTCAAAGAATATCACCATTTGAACGCAATGACCCTAAAACCGTAAAAAAAAAAATTAAAGCAATCGATTGTGTATTCTGACTGTTTGGAACAAAACAAAAAAAAATTCACAGAATACTTGTTTTAACAACTGTCAACAACTGTAGTACACATTATCTTTATTAACAACCCTGGTTAAGCAAACAATCTGATTTATAAAATCCACTTGTTGAATATTTTTAACTTTTAAACTGTTGTTTTATCGCTGGTGATTTTTGAAGGCAATTGTGACGATGATTCTTGAAATCGCATTTTTGGACGAAAGAGGTTTTATGGTCATTGTGTTTAAATATGATATTCTTTAAACGGATTGAACAATAATAGTTATTTTTTTATTTAAAAGTAGCTTATGAAATTGGCTTTCCAGTCATTATTATTTTTGGTGCTACATATTTTATTTTAAATATGAAATATAATTTTGGGGTTTGGGTTCCACTTTTTTTTTTCCTTATCCTGAACGTTCCTCATGTCTCTTCCCCGGACCTTAACCCTAACCCCAACCCTAACCATATAAAGGACTTCATAGCGAGGAACATAGAGACCACAACACTGTTTGAAGTTATTTCAGAAAAGGAAATTGTGAAGTGTGCGAGTGTATTAAGGAAATGATTTATTTGGGTCGGACAGGATGAGTTTGTTGACCAAGTACCTGGCAATCCTTCTCCCAACAACCCTTCATCCTTCCCCTAACCTTGACTGCAAATGCAAAAAGTGCATGGGAAAACAACTCAAAAACTCAGTTCAATGAAAAAATGTTCCAATCCTAAAGTTTCAGCTCAGTGGGTATTACACATACATTCTGGAATTTGTATCCTTGTGGAGTCATTTCTTTGCTCTCGCGTACTAAAATTTTCGAGTTTGAAAGTGATTTTCAAAATGCTGCTGTTTTAACCAGAAGTAATGTCCTGGGCTGAAATTTGGGCTTAATATCCCGTTCCTGAAATCATGACTTCAATTTGCGACGAACCAACACGCATTGGAAATTCCTAGTTTTTGAGTGAAATCCATATCTATTTCGTGATAACCTGGTGGAGACGAATTCCCCTATTATTGCTCCGTGAAGACGTATACAATCCCTTGTTCCCTATTGTACACATGCCTCCACAGGGCACCGTGCACCAGATCACTTTTTTGAGAACACAATAAAAAAGCATGCACAACCTATGGATAAACAGGTATTATCCCATGTTTATCTCCAAGGAATTATCTGTCCACCCATGTCCACCAAAGCCCATACTAACCCCGCCTAACTCTTCAGAATTTAGATTTCAACAGCGACTCATGAAAAGGTTGTCCCTTTTGTTTTTCATAAATACAAACTTAGTCACCCTAGTGCCCCCCCCCCCATCCCCGAAGACAAAAATAATTGCATAGTCAAAAATGAGACACAAGAAAAACACACACACATTTTTAAAGTAGAGTGGCAGTTTGGGGGGAGAGGGATATTCTAAGAAAAACTAATTAATTGATTCAGTGCTTTTGAAACAAGTGCAAAATATTGCTCACCTGCGATGCTTTATCCAGCGATGCAATGAAAGATGGAGTTTTGATGGCACGATGAGGCGCTGCATCATTGCACCAGAAGGTGGCAGCAAGAATCATCAATAGCGATAAATCTCGCATCATCTTGACAGAGATGTGCAAACAGCTGAGAAGTAGAGGAAACGATTTCGAATGAGTTGGGCTAGCTTCCACCAATGACATGTTACTTTATACAAGCACCTGTCTTTAGGTCAAGTATTTGAAACCTTTTATAAGGCTATAATCCTGGCCAAATCTCGCTAGGCCCCAACCCCCGCCCCCGTTCAATGTTGTCTCTCATTGCGCGGTGTGTGTTCCATCAGCTGGAGAGAGCAACATTGACCGGGGGAGCGGGGGAGTGGGTGACCGTGGCAGGCTCAGGAAGTGTCCCAACCATTTTGGCCGGGATTGTAGGTTCAGCAAAACTGTAAAAACCGTCCACCCAACTCCACAACAACTATGTAGTTTAATGGACATGTATGGGCGTCTCGGGGTGGGGCGAGGGTGGGGCGAAAGGTGGAAAAGAAGACGAGGGGCGAAGTCATATTGCTCTTAATTTATTGCACATTTAACAACATGGGGGTCCGCAGGGGTGTCAATGGGGGTAGGGTGAGCAAATGTCCCCCCGCCCGCCTACCCTCGAAAAATTTATAAATTGCTTAAGAAAGTAGGCCTACATGGATTTTGGGAAATGATGTGTTTTTCCCCCATCTTTGTGCATGTCCTTTACACACAACTGAACACGGCACATAATGTGACATGACAAGAGTGCAAATGAATTTGATTGAAATACCTGCATGTTAGTTTCTACATGAACAAGTATCTCATCCTGTTTAATCCTATTTAAATCCCTTTCAGCGTCATAAATATGTCAAAATACTAAAGAAATCGCACGAATGAAGAATAATTGCATAGTATGCTTGCAGTACAATGTTTTACTGATTGAAATACTTGTGTACAGGTTGGAACATGACTACTTTTACATAATAATTGGCATTTCCTCAGCAACCAAAGGTAATATTTTCATGATTGTTTTTCAGTAATTGAAAGAAAAACCTCTCAGCTTTAATCTCATACCCAAAACATAAAAATCCACCGCTCCCTTTTTTAAGGCAAATGTCTTAGGGTTGCATTGTTTTGGGGTCACCCTGTATAACAGGTAATTCCCGAAACATAAAAGTATATTTTTGTTCTATTATGGAACGGGGTCTCGCTGATTCAACTCAATTCAAATCAATCTATTACAATTTCTATTCCTATTTTTAACCACAAACAAATACAATTCATATAGCATGTACATTGAGGGAAGTTAAGATAAAGCATTTATAGCAAAAACAAATGCAGAAAATATAAAAGAACATGCAATTAATTAGTAGCCATAATAAGCCTAAGCTTGTCAACAGCAGGTGTATGAGAGAACATTGAAAACTAAGAAGCAATCATTAAGTAAAGGGGAAAATAAGACATTTTATCATTAAAATTGATTAAATGCTTTACTCCGCAGAATGTCCCAGTGCATGTAGGTGTTTTAATTTACTCATGGCTGAAATTTCCCGAGACTCACACCTCTATATCACTCATCATATTAATTGACTGCTGTGTATACAGCTCACGATAAGAGATTAGCTGCGATATACGATTTACTCAAGATATTTGCTTTGAAGTCCCATTGTAGATTTTGGAATCACACTGTGCATACATGCACAGTGTATCCATGTGTAAAGATTTACTGCACAAAATGCCATTGCAAACTTGGATCCTGGCCTTATCATGAGCAGCCAATCAGCTGCTGAGTTGTCAAACTTGTTCATGAATATGCATTACTTCTTGTAGGCCATCTGGCTATGCGTGTAAAGCTGTGAGTGAAGTTCCACTTCACAAAAGGATATTGCATTTTGTAACCTTGAAAACTTTCACTTTGAATTTTTGCCTCGCTAAAAAAAATCAATAATTTGGTAGCAGTTCTGCATGTAAAGGCCAGAGTGTGAGGATGGGTAAATGTGTTGACTTGCCCAAATGGCATTACAAATGATGGAAAATGGAAGATTCTGCACAGTATCAGCTCCTCAGGTTGGAAACTGTTTCATGTATGTATGTATGTATGTATCATCAAACATCAAACTTTCAGCCAATGGGGCAGATTCTTATTTTTTGTTGGAAAAGAAAGCGCGACATTAGGCGTCAGGGTGACCGTTTTAGCCGATTTTCGGCTAACTTTTACATATTTTTTTGTTAAAAAACGAGTTTGACAGAAAACTTGACGGAATATCTTTTTGCAAAAGATTGAAGCTTTTTAAAACAAATGTACATTTTTTGTATCCTTTTTTTTTCTTCAAATTGCTATGTTTTTCTGTCAAATAACCATTTTTGCAGAATTCTGCCAGAAATCTGCGAAAAAAATCCATTCTGTCAAATTTTCTGTCAAGCTCGTTTTTCAACAAAAAAATATGTCAAACGGTCACCATGATGGCTGGGTCTGGTGCCCTATTTTCCAGGGTTTGGTCTGGTGTGCCCTAATTTCAGGGTATGGTGTGACCCACATGCACACCGGTAAATAGATAAGCCTACTAATGCTGAACCCATCCGCCGAGCTCATGAATAAACGTTATACACTCTGCGAGCCATAAAATTGGCGAATTGAATAGAGAGAACATGAATATGTATTTCTTCAGTAAAACAGTCATTAAAACAATATACTCAAGACAAAAAAAATCGGGTACCGGCTGTACCGGGCACAATATAGAAAAAAAATAACTATCAATGCAAGTGGATTACAGAAAAGCCAGATTTAAATGCATGAATAAAAAAGTACAGGCTAAAGCAGGGTGGAATAGTGGCAAACTTCAACAAGTAAATATTGAATGAAAAGCCTTTATGACAGAAAACATACATTAGACACTGAGAAACATGGACAAGGCAAAAACAAAACAAATGGCAAAATGATATCAAAAGAAGAGGAAATCGTAGAATAAACAGAGATGCTACACTCTTAGGTAAAAGCCAGAACATTAACCATGGAGGAATAAGAACAAACCAAGATTGCCAAGTTGGAAAAAAATGTTGCAACCTGACGCCACTTCAGCGGTTGTGTACAAAGTCTATGGAGAGTCAAGAACATTTTCAAAGTACTTCCTGACAAAATTCGAAATGTTTCTCAGTCCCAGATTCCTGTCTTATCATCACTCTTGCAATGAATGACCTTCATTGAGATAAAAGACCAACATGAAGAAAAAAGTGGCGTCAGGATGCAACATTTTTTTCCACCAAGTTTTATAAATAAAGCTTCATGATTAGTTGAACCACAAAGGGAGTGACTACAAGCGGATCAATTTTACTTACAAACAAAAAGAATCTCAGTTGAGTCAAGCTGAAGGTTTCGCAGTCAAGATGGAAACTTGAACACCTACATGTAGCTTCAGCAGTACGCCCAGAACTGCTTCGCACCCTTCCAACTCGTCAAGGTTTTTTTTATACCCTACGCGTGTCTGATTTCTTGGTTATTGGTCATGGCAAGCTGCGCCGACAGTGCTGGGGTAAATAAACAAGTCGGGAAGAGGGTCGACATGGTGTGATTTCCTGGAAGCTATTGGTAGATCAGGGGGACGTACCCAGATAGTTGCACCACGGATCCTACACACAAGGATACGCGACTGTTCAGAGCTCTAGTACAAAATGCACTGAGCGGACTTGCCTTAATTGGTTAGACGCGTGATAACGAGCACACCCGTTGGCTTGCAATCGCGAATTTCCAGGTGTGCCATTTTGTTGGGGTTTTTTTTTTGCATGACATCTAAAACGGAAATATTCTTAAAACTGTAAGCAAAACTACTCCTTATGCAAGATATAATTGTTCCAAAATAGTTAAAGAATAAATACTTCAGGGTATAACAGACAAGCTGATTTACCCGATCATAGATCGGGTAGGGCGTAGTGTTGGGGATGAAAATGTGGGGAGTTAAATGTTAATGGGGGATATAGTTGGGAGACATGCAGTTATAGTAAAGCAATTTCTGTGGTGTGATCTGAGGCAATTTCTGACCACTGAAACCAATTTGAGCAGAACATCATCTTTTAAAGTTTTGAGTTTTGAGTAATTGAATCAGCTACATGTATTCTGAGCAATAGAATCAGTCGCATTTGTGAGGCAGTCGCATTTGGAAAACGTAGTGAAAAGGTTACTGTAGTACACAGGCGAAGGCTGATTGTACAGTTTTGACAATAAATCATAATGCAATAAAACGTGAAGGTGTCATTTGAAATGAAAATGAAAACGGTCTGAATCATGGAGGAAGGTCATAATTAAGTTTCAGTATTGTTCTCTTCAACAAACGTAAACTTGAACTTCTTACAATTTGCGAGACCGTCTGCGAGGAAAAAGTCGAGTCAACTTTTATTCAAGTTGGTTCAACCATCTATAATAAGAGCAAGTTTTACTCGGCCTCCGAGAAATGTTTGCTCCTGAAAGGATCCGAGACCGCGGCTTCACGTCCGTGGAAAAATGTGGAGGGTGTGTTCCACCGGGTCGGACACTATTTTGTCGATTTTTTGTGACAGCGTTTAAGATCGCGGTATTTGAAGCAATGCATCGATCCTTCGTTGATCCAAAACAGGCCCCCATTACAACGCGACACTGAATTATACGTGGCGGGCAGCGAACTCACAACGGTCAGCCTTGGTGGATGCATGGAGCTGCAAACACACGATGAAAGCAACAGAGCACTATACACGTCACTCACATGCTTGTGCTTCAAATCATGCAAATAGCGAGCACCGTAGACTCAACCTCGTTTCCAGGGTGTGGAGCAGGCTGCAGTACGCGTTGCCATCGACAGTTTTGCATAGCCCGGAAATACTACGCAGTGTAGACTTTCGATTGGTCAGACCGCGCAAGGCATACTTAATGTGAAGTCCTTCTGAGTATTCGTTGCACTCGGCGCAGGGGCGGCAAGCGAAGCATATGAAAGAATAGGGGCACTTGGTGGCCACGCACCATGGAGAAAAAATAGTTTACCAAGGTCACCCCATAACACAATTTGGTGAACGCTTTTGCAGAAGGGCTGAGTAGAACACGTAAACGGAACCCCTACGTTGACCTCGCTGACCTCGCACAGTCTAGACACGCAGAGAAGCCAGCACAGGGGGCGACCAGGCAGTCAACGTGAAAGCGCACACGACGGCAAATTCCTGCGAAAAACGCAGTCACGAAAAATCGACGAAAAGGATCGCCGGTCCGTACGGGAAAATCAGGACGACCCGAAGTGTCCGACCCGGCGGAAGACACCCTCCGCATTTTTCCACGGACGTGGAGCGATTTTCGCGCAGCGGGAGCCCGCGGTCTCAGATCCTTTCATGAGCAAACATCGTCTCGGGGGCGAGTAAACTTCTCTCTTATATATATAGATGGTATTGTCTTATAACTCCATGATATTGTGCAGTTTTTGACGTCATAGATGAAGTATTTGCCCGAGAACTGAAGAAAGTCAAATTTCGATGAGAACACCGTTTACCCAGATTTTGTTTTTAATTAGGCTTTCATTATAACGTTTTTGAGAGATGTGGTCCCGAACCGATGAAACAAGAGCCACATTCCATAGTTCATTTTAAAGCTTAAGATATTGTGCTCGGCGTTAACATGGCTATGTAGTTATCACTTATCAGAATTAAATAATGAAGACCACAAACGTAGACTCATGAATACTCAAAATATGGGGTCCGCTCAAAAGTCCGACGCCTCATAGGTCCGACACGTCGGCGCCTCATAAGTCCGACAAAATCGCATCCCCCAACCAAATTAAGGCCCATAAGTCCGACACCTCATAAGTCCAACAGCCATTATTAATTAATACAGTCAAACATTGTATAAAATGTCAGAATCTTAGAGCCTCTATTTATTAGTTGGCGATTGCACATTGACATTAAGGAATGTACCAGACCTTCCCTCCCCCCCCCCCCGGATTTACGCCCGCAGCATCAACCCTTGCGCCAAAAACTGCGCGTTTGCGGACTGATCTCCGTCCAGTTAGTTCATGCTATGCACAGTGCGCCGTTCGTAAGTAGACCTCGCGGACTTCAAACATTGTAAAGTGTGTTTTTTAAATCTCGTTCTTGCTTTGTCGGACAAATGAACCTTTTCCAATGTCGGTCCATAGCTCCGACGCCTCAAAGGTCCGACGCCTCTTTTTTCCGAGGTCTCGTTTTCCCGACGTCGTCGGACTTTAGAGGCGTCGGACCTATGAGGCGGAGTAAATACATTTTATGCCTCGAAAGTCCAACACCGGACCTATGAGGCGTCGGACTTATGATACGGCCCCAAAAATATAATTGACAGACTTCGACACCACATCGGGCGCAGGGTCTTTGTTGACAAGTATTCGTAGTACATGTATTTTCATGTGCGGGACGGATCACGCGTCTAACCAGAAGTCGTCCGAGTCGTTTATCCTTGTACGAGTGCAGATGGGCGAAAATTCCAGATGACAGCCGCCGCGCGGCCCTCTCATGGCAAAATGGTGTATCTTGAAAAAAAAAATCGAAGTTACACCATACTATGAGAGGGCCGCGCCGTATTAAAAACGAAGAATTAAAACCAAGGAGACAATAAATAGAATTACATGTGATATGAAAATAATTGAAATCCCGAAACAGCTTTATAAATTGCAAAAGACAAGGCTGCCAAGTCCACTCCAAACCGTGTACAATTTTATTTTTTTAATCATTACTGCTCCTGCACTGAACAAGTTCTTTTAATTTTATATACAATATTCAGTAAGCAAGTTCCACTAAGGGGCCTTAGTCCGCCATCTTTGTTCTTGACGTTCTTCATCTACTTCCCAATAAGTGGGAAGTGAGAATCTTGTTTGCGAACACCGTTCGCGTGTTGGTTCCCCGTCCTTATTATGAACCAAGATCTCGTATTCATTCACCATGAGAACGGCAATACACCGTTAGTGTCCTTTATCTCAGACCTTTACGCAAAAGGCTTATTTGGTAGAAATATAAGTTTCGAGCTGAAACATGAACTTCTTCTATGATAACGCTGTCGTTAACTTTGTTAAGAAAATAAAATACAAAAAACCCTTGATATTGATTGAAAAGCCAGAACTTATGAGCAAGGACGTTTGTATGCTAGATAGATTAGAAATGTATATGCGTGCAAAAAGCAGAACAGTTTCGTCTCCATTTTGCCACAAACGTGGAACTATGGACATTTCCAAATTAAAGAACACGGGAGCGTATCCCGTGTGGTCCGCCACCTTGAAATGAGATTAACAGTCCGAGTATTGATACAGGCCTACTGGACAGAACAAACACAGTTTGCTCTGCTGGCATCCTATGACGTCAAACAAACCCAATAAAAACAATCTCCATTGACTTGAACTTCCTCTATCTCAGCGGGAAAAAAAGAAACCGTTTCCTCTACTTTTGTTCAATGTTCCAATTTAGGCCCGAAGTGCAAAGATGGTGCCCCATGTCCTACAACTACAGGGTGACTCAAACAAAACCCAAATGGCTAGATGAATTTTTTGAATGAAGTTTTGCCTGTAGCACTTTCAAATCTAGGATATGAAAGCCCAATCAATGAGCTTTCTTTTAGTACAAGAATCATTCAAATCACTCATGTACTTTTCAAGTTACGTAATTTTAAACACAAACACCGGTTAAGAGATCTGTCCACAAATCACAAAAAGGTAAGTGTTCTTCCAGCTTAACGAAAACAATTCAAATGCAACATTCAGTTCCGGTCAGTATGCTCTGACCGTCTTCAGGAGAGTGCCTAAACTCTAAGAAAGTAAACACAAAAGTACAAAATGCGAAATCGATGGAGTGCGAAGCTATTTCCTCGGACTCAGTCTCCTATACCCTAGGTCCTCCCTCTATTGAGACTGCAGCCCTTCTGTTCCACTTCAGTGGGCACATCAAGCTTGCTCTAGGCTCCCAGCTACTTGGCATCAACACAGGATGCAACTTCAAACTTCATCGATTTCGCTTTTTGCTACTTAAGTGTTTACTTTCTTAGAGTTTAGGCACTCTCCTGAAAACGGTCAGAGCATACTGACCGGAATATTATACCGCTGGTTCTTTTCAGAACCATTCTCTTAATTTAAAAAAATTAATTATTCCCAGATGGTTTTTCTGCAAACCTTTCATTCATTCACTTATAGATGCCTCAGTAAGCCTCTAGCATTTACTGTATATAGTGCAGCAATGCCTCAATGGGTTCTCCCGAAAATTATCAATATCTCTTAGTAAATATCAAAACCTCAAGAACCTCTGCTCAGTATAAACTAAAATAAGCCTGAATGTATCGTAAACCTCAGGTCTCCTGTTGGCTTAATGATTAAGTGCGGTAGTGCCTCATTGGGTTCTCCAGGAAGTTATTGCTATTGCAGCAGTGCCTCAAATAAAAAATCTCTTAGTAAGTGTCAAAACCTCATGCACCTCTCAATGCTCAGCAATCTATTAGACTGAATGTATCCCTTAACCTCAGGTCTCCGGTTGGCTTAATGATTACATGTAAGTGCGGTAGTGTCTTATTGGGTTCTCCAGAAAATTATCAATATCTCTTAGTAAATATCAAAACCTTATGAACCTCTTAAGGCTCAGTAATCTAATATTAGACGGAATGCATCCTTAAACCTCAGGTCTCCTTTTGGCTTAGTGATTAAGTGCGGTAGTGCCTCAGTGAGTTTTCCAGGAAGTTATTGCAATTGCAGCAGTGCCACAAATATAGAATCTCTTAGTAAGTATCCAAACCTCATGAACCTCTATCATGCTCAGTAAACCTAATAATGTATCCATTAACCTCAGGTCTTTGACTACATGTATTAAAGTGCGGTAGTGCCTTATTGGGTTCTCCGGAAAATTGTCAATATCTCTTAGTAAATATCAAAACCTCATTAACCTCTTAATGCTCAGTAATCCAATATTAGACTGAATGCATCCATAAACCTCAGGTCTCCTGTTGGCTTAATGATTAAGTGCGGTAGTGCCTGAGTGGGTTCTCCAGGATGTTATTGCTTTCAGCATGCCACCAGCACTCCCTGGCTCTGTCCTCGCGAAGGTCCATCCTCTCTGAGATGCGGACGTCCAGGCGCTGGCCAGCGACCGTGAGGGAACCTCTCCTCCTGTCACCTTCTCCAGACACACTGTCGGCATCCAGACGTATCTCACGACGCTCAAACTGGCCTGGGTCAATTAAAATGGCAAAATAAAAGAGCGGTAAACTAAGGCTTATCCATAAGGCTGTAAAACCCCATAAAACCTCAAATAAACCAGATTCATACGATGGAATTTTGCGTCGAGGTGATGTAAATAAGATTAGGTTTTGCCCTTCAGCGATGTTTAAACACTGTATACTCAGTGCGTTTTCACCCCGACGCAAAGTTCCATCTTATATGAATAGTTAATGCGATACCCGCTGCTGTGTACATTAGATTCAAACCAGCCAACCAATCCCGTTAATTTGGTGGTCCAGTGGTAAGACAACTGCACTAGAAAGCAGGAGGTTGTGGGTTCGAGTCCCACCTGAGTGATTTTTTCCAACTTTCACTCAGGAGGTAACACACTGAGTATACAGTGTTTAAACGTTGGCGAAGGGCAAAACCTTTATCAAATAAACCTCTTAATACCGCATGTTTCATTTCAAATTAACGACACATTATTCACTGAATTTGAAAAGTTTGGTTTGTTTGCAGAAAGTAATAATACTAGTAGGGTAAATAGGGGAAATATTTCAGGGAATTGTGCCTTTAATTATACTAGCATGGCATTTGGCACACAGTCAGAGTATGTCATGAGAAAGATCTTTGGCCATAGGGCCATCGCAGATTTGTCCTTTGAAAAGTTTATGGATAACAAGCAAATTTCTAAATTTTCAAAATGGTCGAAAAGTTTATGGATAACAAGCAAATTTCTAAATTTTCAAAATGGCGACCATTGCATGTTATTCAAAGATAGTTTTTTAAGAGACAAATTTGTGATGGCCCTATAGCCAAATATCCTTCTCATGACATACTCTTACTGTGTGCCAAATGCCATGCTTGCATCAAGAAAGGCATAATCCCATCATCCATCTGCCGTACTATACTTTGCCTTTATAAAGTGCACATATATCCACCATTATTGGTGCTCCAGGAGCAACATCATTAATAACCTGCTCATTGGGCCAATGAAACATTCCAAAGACTATCTCAGCTCCATATACAGCTCCTTGCTGCCATTTTGTCACAAAGCAGCTTAAATCAACCACAATAACCCATCTCTGCCCTCACAGGTGCCCATTTACTCCTGGGTGGGGGTTGAAGCAATGAGTGGCAAAGTGCCTTGCCCAAGGACACACGCACCATAACCCTAGGACGGACTCGAAAACCTGCAGAATTAACCGCCAACCACAATTTGATGCTCCAGACAGACCACGAGGCAACGACATGCCACATTGTATACTGATCAGTCAGACTCAAAGCCTCTCCTCAGAAAATGGCGTCATTATAATAGTGCCCATGTTTGCTCAAAAAATATTGGTTGATGCCACGAAGACAAAAAAGTATTAGATTTAGGCTTCAGTTGATTCAAAATTTACAAGACTTAAGAATCCTTACCAATGATGCCATCCACCTGATCAGACAAGCCTTGGCCGTTCTTAATCTCAAATCCAAGGAAGTCCCTCTTGTGTTCTAAGCTGTTTCCTACTCGCTTCTGGATGACCAGTGTGATGTCTGACCCGACCCGGACGGTCAGCTGTTGACCAGCCCTGACTGAGACTTTCAGGCCTTGCACAGTGACCGTCCAGCCCCCGGTCCAGGGCAAGGTGACCGTTGGACCAATGGAGATACCATCTGGGGAGACTTCGAGGCTGCCGTCTTGGAAGGTCACACGGTCGAGGACAAGCGGTAAGGTCTCATTCCCATTGGGCAGGTGGTTGGTCAAGTAGGCACTTGCCATGCGACCACTGACAGTCAATCCTATAGAACACAATGACAATACAATGTGACAAAACATATTAACAGAGGTATATATTTTACAAATACAATGAAAACACATTGACAAAAATGACAATATGAAGGCAACAGCTCTTTTGCTGTATGAGGCTCTAATGCCGACTGAGAAATTAGGGAACCCCCCCCCCCCCCCCCCCGGTATTTACTATGGCTCGGCACACTCACCTGCCACTTGGTCATCAATGAGCTTGTAGAGTTGGCCATGTCTTGCTCTCAGATTGAAGCATAATGCACCATTACCCTCCATCGGCATCACAAAGGTAGCACGATATTTGCGCGGTGGTCCCATGGCTGTAACAGACAAAAATCAAAACTATATAGGACATGTATTTCATTGCTATACAGTCTTCAACAAGGCTGGGATAAAAAAGCTGTAATCACTCTGAGTGATCCCCTTTTGCTATTGTCCAACTTTGCAGCTTTGTTAACAATGCTAGCACAGACGAAACTCAGTGTTGTAGTACTCATACTCGGTACTCGTACTAGACTACTACTCGAGTGCTTTTTTAACTCGCACTTGTACTAGAATGTCAAAGTACTCGTACTCGAAACGACAGTACTCCGACAGCAAAGTACTCGTACTCAACATGTCGAAATTGTACTCGATCATCAAAGTACTCATACTCGAATAGCAGTACTAAAAAAACAACGAAAACAAGGCTTCCAAATGTATAGTTTTGAGAACATAAAATGCACACTCACGTGTTGTCGGTGTTGGGGCTGTGGTCGCAAGGGTTGTGGTCGCAACGGTTGTTGTAGTTGTTGGTGCCTTTGTTGGTGCTTTGTGTAAACTTGTAGGCGCTATGTATAAAAACACATGTGCACAAGTTGTCAATTTGCGGCGTTAAATATACCAATGTTTGCCCTGTCCAGCTGGAAGTGGAGTCATCAGTTTCATACATCCTTTGTACTCAGTAAGTAAAAGTCAATCAGTCAGGGGTGGGAGGGGTGTGGTGGTTGGGAAGGGGGAAATGGCCTGGCAGCTGTATGAAATTCGCAGCAGTAGGTATTAATGCATGAGGGGCGAATCAAGAAGGTAATAATACCCCTTGCCACAAATTTCTATAAGGGCAATTCCAGTCTATAGTCTTACACAGTAAACTAGGGCTAAACCGGCACTCTCTTTTTTTTTTGTGGCAAAAAGTGTAATGCAAGTATAAATGTGGAAATGTCATTAATAATCATGAATCCATTAATTTAGTATTGCTTGTATATTTTAAATGGGACCCCAATATATACAAACCTGGACACGACATTTGCTATTGTGTCTATGAGCAAAATGCTGCCATGCTGGGCATATAGAATACTTCAGCCAAATCCCACTCGTACCGTACGCGCCACGTACGCAACCAATGACCATCGGCTGCGCGCTTACACATGTTCCTGGCCAGGTTCGAACCCACGCACCTTCGTACACGAGTCAAACACCATAACCATTGGACCATGGCATTCTACAATCGTCATGGGGGGGGGGGGGGGATAGATACATAAAAATGTTATGGAAATGCTTGCTTAATAAAAAAAAAAAATCTTACCTGGCATAATACCAGCAACACGTCCATAGTTTAGACCAACTAAAAACAAACACAAGAAATAACGTTTGGTACCAAATAACAAAGAGAATTTTCACCTGTAAAATTGTTGTTAAATTTGATACAATGACAACAATTGTACCCCTGAACATAGAGAACAAATGTACCTCACTACAAAGAAAACAAAAACAACCCAACATTGTTGATAAATATGACAAGAACATTAATGGTACCCCAGAACATAGAGAACAATTGTACCCCTACAACAAAATGAACAATGGTACCTCACAACAAACTGACAAAAAGAAACCCAAGATAACTGTTGTTCAATACAGGGCGAGTCCAAAAAAGGAAACCCAATGGGCAGGACCAATTATTTTAATGACGTCCTGCATGTAGCACTTTCAAAATCTAGGATATGAAAGCCCAGTCAATGAGCTTTTCTTTTAGTACAAGAATCATTCAAATCACTCATGTACTTTTCAAGTTACAGAACACAAACACCGTTTTAATAAAGTTCTGTCCACGGATCACAAAAAAGTAAGAGTTCATATCCTAGATTTTGAAAGTTCTAGAGGCAAAACTTCATCTAAAAATTGGTCCTGCCACTTGGGTTCCATGATTTTTTACTCACCCTGTACATTAAGAACATAAATGGTATCCCAGAACATGAAGAATAATTGTACAAAATGCCCCCACTCAACAAAGAGTACAATGCAAACCCAACAACAAAGATAACAAAATGCCCCCTCACAACAAAGAGAACAATGCAAACCCAACAACAAAGAGAACAATGCAAACCCATCAACAAAGAGAACAAAATTCCCCCTCATAACAAAGAGAACAATGAAAACCCAACACAAAAAGAGAACAAAATGCCCTCTCACAACAAAGAGAACAATGCAAACCCAACAACAAAGAAATTGTTCTCTTTTTGTCGTTGAGTAATATTGCTCATTTTGCAGATGGGTTTCATTTTCTCTTTGTGTATTGGGATTAATGAGAACAATAACTCCCCAGAACAAAGTTAATAATGGAACCCCACAATAAAGAGAACTTTAACTCACGGTTGAGCTGAGGCGTTTGCCAATTAGGACTTGTGTGGTAAAGGACCAAAGTTTACACTTTTATGTTTTATTTCACCTGAAAAAACTACTTTCAAAAGCAAACCCCCCTGCAAAACATGCAAAAAGGCCTTTATTTTAAGGCTTTTGTGAACAAATTTGATCTGCCTAGCTGATAGACTGTTCCCTAATAATGAAACTGATAGCGTGGCAGGAACCAGTCTTCTCAGCAAGAATTGACTTCTTGTCAGGTAGTATCATTTGAAAATTTGAAAAGAAATAATTCCATAACTAAACATTGGTCACTTTATTTGTTCTGATCCAATGCCCTATCAAAACTTGAATAACTTTGTATTAGTACAATAATATGCTACCTTTCTATGGGTATGGCATCTTGAAATTCAAAGCGAGGCATATAACACAAACAATCAAGGCGGCGTAAACAGTGTGTGTGTGTGTGTGCGTGTGATATACTGAAATTTGTATCCTTGTGGAGACATTTCTTTGTTCTCCTGTAGTAAAGTTTTCGAGTTTGAAAGTGAAGTTTCAAAATGCTCTTATTTTAACCGGAATTAATTTCCTTGGCTAAAATTTGGACTTAATATCCCTTTTCTAAAAATCTTCCATTTGCGACTGATCAACCCACCTTGGAAATTCCTAATTTTTGAGTAAGTATATCTATTTCGTAAAAAAAATCTTGTGGAGACGTTTTCATCTATAGAAACTGTCTTGTGGAGACATAAAAAAATCTTTTGTTCCCTATTGTACACACATCTCCAGAGGGCACGGTGTATCAGATCAGTGGTGAATGAGTTACAGCACAGTGACGATCTTTTAAGTGATCTGATACACGCATACTGAAATGTGTATCCTTGTGGAGACATTTATTTGTTCTCGTGTACTGAAGTTTTCAAGTTTGAAATTACAGTTTCAAAATGCTCTTATTTTAACCAGAATTAATTTCCTTGGCTGAAATTCGGACTTAATATCCCTGTTCTAAAACCCCTTCATTTGCGATGGATCAATCTACCTTGGAAATTCCTAGTTTTTGAGTAAAATACATATATCTTTTTCGTGAAAACCATGTGGAGACGTTATAAGATGGAATTTTTGCGTCGGGGTGATATATAAATCAAATTAAGTTTTTTTGCCCTTCACCAACGTTTAAACACTGTATACTCAGTGTGTTACCTCCCGAGTGAAAGTTGGAAAAAATCACTCGGGTGGGACTCGAACCCACGACCTCCTGTGGAGACGTATTCATCTGTAGAAATTGCCCTGTGGAGACGTATACAATCTTTTGTCTCCTATTGTGTGCATGTCTCCAGAGGGCACGGTGGACATGGGTAGCTCACATTCCCCGAAACATCAATCAAACATTCTATATTAAGGTCTGTCTCGTTGCATTTTAAAGAAGGATCTTTTAAATATAATTAACCCTGGCCAATTTATTTTAAAAAAAATATGTTTCCAATAAAATTGGACAAAGCACAGACTGAAAATCTTTTAGGTTGGAATTGAGGAACATGTCCAATGATGCCAGAGGATAAATTTACGGTGGCCCACAACTGTCACAGCAAAAGCAAAAGCGCCACGGCAAGCGCAAAAGCGCCGCGGCAAGCGCAACAGCGCCGCGACAAGCGCAACAGCGCCACGGCAAGCGCAAAAGCGCCACGGCAAAACAAAAAGCGCCACGGCAAAACAAAAAGCGCCGCGGCAAAAGAAAAAGCGCCACGGCAAAACAAAAAGCGCCGCGGCAAAAGAAAAAGCGCCACGGCAAAACAAAAAGCGCCGCGGCAAGCGCAAAAGCGCCACGGCAAGCGCAAAAGCGCCACGGCAAGCGCAAAAGCGCCACGGCGAAAGCAAAAGCGCCACGGGTTTATTGGGAAAGGGGCATAATCATACATGCCGCTACTACATCAAAAATAAAATGGGAAGGAGAATGGCCGCCACCAGGAATTCTTATTAAGCACAGAATGTAATTCTTTGAGAAGTGATTTTATGGCGGAGAAAATAGCAAGGCCAAGGAAAACCGGTCAGGAAATAAATCGTCGATATTAATTTGTTGTAGGATAATTATTATTCCAAGAGAGTTGCTGCCGTGAATCAGAGTTTATAAAGGAGTGGGACTCACTATCAGCACCATCAGGGCCGTTCCTCATTTCTTTACATTTCGTGGGATGCAAACAATTAGGGAGGACGGGAGGCTCTGTGAGCTGATGCATTTTTTTGAAGAGTTTTTTTCCTTCCGACTAGCATGCAGAGAAGAGTTCCGTTAATTTGAGCCTTTTTTTCACAGGTGTATACCAGTGTAGGCACGCAAGTGAGCTGCCCAATGGCGTCGCGAGGGGGGCAAGGGGCCGCTCCCCCCCCCCCCCCCCCCCCCCCCCCCCCGGGGAAGGGGGAAAAAGAGAAAAAAAGAAAAGAAAAAGAGGCGCGAAGTCATAGTGGTGTAAATTGAATGATTTGGGGGGGCAAAATGTCCCTGCCCCCGTCTAAAACTGAGAAATCGAGAATTTGTTCAGAAATACAAGAATTTTTTGGGAAAAATAAGTTTTGCCCCCTCTAGAAAAAATCCTGGCGACGCCCATGAGTTCACCGGTGTGTATACCAGTGTAGGCACACAATTGAGCTGCCCAGAGTTTGGATATAAAATAAGAAAGAAAGAAATTAACTCAGAACCTAGAACTCATTGGCCCACCCACCCCCGGCTCAAGAAACCAACAAGCCGAACAAGACCTCATGATGCTTAGCGATAGCGATGATGAGTTGCCCTGTGGACAGTCTTCCACATCGCAGAATCAGCCTGCAGGGCAGAAAGAGGGCTTGTTTCCGGCATCAAATAGTTCCGTATTCACTCGAAACATGCAAACGGCTCTTTTCAGAGCCACCAAATTTTCATAGAAGAGCTTAGAACTGTGCATCTCAACGATAACACTTCTCCTTTGTTTAGTGTCTCTCCCTTACCCCCCCCCCCCTTTTTTAAGTTAATTTATTTCTTTCTTATTCTATATCCAAAGTCTTCACCTGTGTTACGTTCCTTACATGAAATCCACGACCTAACCTCCTCTGTCGAAAGCGTTGCAACTGTCTAATAGAACGATCCATTTCTCGATTTGTGAGTTATCTTCAACTCAGTCGTGTTTATTGGGAAGGGGCGTAATCATACATGCCGCCACTACATCTAAAATTAAATGGAAAGGAGTATGGCCGCCACTATGAATTGAGAAGTGATTTTATGACTGAGAAAATAGCAAGGAAAACCGTTAAGTGCAAGCAACGTTCAGCGAAGAGTTTTGAAATTCCCGCTCTCTGGGAATTTCTAACCTAATGGGCCCGCGGGCGAGTTACGTGTTGACAAGCCTTACCCACCCACTGCCGCAGCCCTGCAGGAGAGCCTTAATCGACTTCCTAGATGTGTATGATATACTGAAAAAGAAAAAAAAAATAACTCATACACTCTGGGCAGCTCACTTGCGTGCCTACACTGGTATACACCTGTGAAAAAAAGGCTCAAATTAACGGAACTCTTCTCTGCATGCTAGTCGGAAGGGAAAAAAATGTCTTCAAAAATGCATCAGCTCACAGAGCCTCCCGTCCTCGTAATTGTTTGCATCCCAAGAAATGTAAAGAAATGAGTAACGGCCCTGATGGTGCTGATAGCGAGTCCCACTCCTTGATAAACTCTGATTCACGGCAGCAACTCTCTTGGAATAATCTTGGAATCATCCTACAACAAATTAATATCGACGATTTATCAGTCCCTGAACGTTGCTTCACTGACCGGTTTTCCTTGCTATTTTCTCAGCCATAAAATCACTTCTCAAAGAATTAAATTCTGTGCTTAATAAGAATTCCTGGTGGCGGCCATTCTCCTTCCCATTTTATTTTTTGATGTAGTAGCGGCATGTATGATTACACCCCTTCCCAATAAACCCGTGGTGCTTTTGCTTTCGCCGTGGCGCTTTTGCGCTTGCCGTGGCGCTTTTGCGCTTGCCGTGGCGCTTTTGCGCTTGCCGTGGCGCTTTTGCGCTTGCCGCGGCGCTTTTTGTTTTGCCGTGGCGCTTTTTCTTTTGCCGCGGCGCTTTTTGTTTTGCCGTGGCGCTTTTTCTTTTGCCGCGGCGCTTTTTGTTTTGCCGTGGCGCTTTTTGTTTTGCCGTGGCGCTTTTGCGCTTGCCGTGGCGCTGTTGCGCTTGCCGCGGCGCTGTTGCGCTTGCCGCGGCGCTGTTGCGCTTGCCGCGGCGCTTTTGCGCTTGCCGTGGCGCTTTTGCTTTTGCCGTGACAGTTGTGGGCCACCGTATAAATTAATTAGACTTACCAGGACCAGATGGCGGTGGATGCATTGGACTCGCAAGAATTGCTGAAGTTTAAAAAAAAAATGCAACCAATTAAACTTTCAAGTGCTTTATCACCCTAACAATATCAAGGTCATGGGCACATAAAGGAGGGTTATTTGGTGAGGCTAACTACACCCCTCCCCCAATGTTTTTTTTTATATAACCGACATACAGATCCAGATAAAATTTGTATGCCCTAAAATTGTTCGTTTTAGAGTATTTTGTGGGCCTTGCACTTGAAGGTTTGTAAAAAAAAGAAGATGGGTGCACTGGAGTGCGAGCTCATATTGCTGTGAAATTCGCATGAGATTGGGTCCATGCTCTGTTTTGCAAGTGAGCACAGGCATCATCTGTCTAAATGGCGATGGGCCACAGGACTGCTTTGCGGGGTGATCATCTTTAGATGAAACTTTCACCCAAAAGTCGTCAGATAATTGATCAAAAATTAAATAGAAAATTAAAGATTATAAAATAAGCTTTTATTGGATTGCTGTCTTAACCTCCTTGGAGAGTTATGAGTTAAGTTTCTGGAAGGCCTGCACCCTCAAGCTTAAGGTTTGACGTTATTGGGTCACTGACATAAAATTGGGCTCACCTGATTTTAGAGGCTTTTATTTATAAAACATCTTAACAAATTTGCATCTATGATCATTTGTATTAGATTGCATCATTCCCCCCCCCAAAAAAAAAATGTAGTTTGAATTTCTGAAGAATCACCCTAATGATGGTTTAAAGGGAACATCACTGGCTTTTGCTGTAATCTTCAGAAATGAACTATTTGAGGGGTTACTATAATAATTCAAATATTATTACACTGACATTGAAGTTTTGTGTTCGAAAACGCTGGAAAAACACAAAAAAACACAAATGGTGGAGGAGTCTGGTTCCCTGACTCCATTAAAGATAAAATGGATCAATTTATAGATGCCGGAAAATTGTAAGGTAAGGGAACCAGTCTAGCTGGCCTGCACCCGTTCATTAACATGTAACTAATAGCAAACAAAATTTGGACTGAAAAAAATGGTAAATTTGGAGCAGTAGTTGAAAAATAGTCAGGTTTTTCCAACGGTGGTCGGCCGAAATTTATACAAAAATACCATTTTCTTAAAAATGACTTCACACCAGGTGCCGTAATTTTACAGGATGCTTTAGACTGTCATTTACCAACATCCTAGTAAGGTATTTCATAAAAACTTGGTAGTTTTATATTTTGATGTTTGCAAATGTTGTATATTCCCTTTAAATGGCCTCATCATTTGTACTTACATGAACCTTGTGGAGCAATGGGCCCAATGGGCCCAATGGGCCCGACTGAGCCTGACCGTTGACGATTGGGTTGGGAAGGAGGCCTTTGTTTCCTGGAAACTACAAAATGAAAAAGAGTGTGTTACATTCAGGTTATGCATTGTGATTTCAGCTTTTAATTTTTGAGGCACATGTACATACCTTGAGTTAAATATTGCAAAGCATTTGTACTTGCACCAAATCAAGTCCTGATGAAGAAAGAAAGTAAGGCCATGTTTGTGGGGTTTTTTTCTGAGGCTACCGACCTTTTTAATAATACATGATAATTCTATGTGCGCATGCGCATAAATGGGTTTGCGGCAAGAAGTGAAAGGGGTCTATTTAAAATGTACAGGGATGCAAACTTTCTGGTTATTTTTTTTTTCAACTTCTACAGGATTTGTCCCTTAATTTTTCTAAACAGAAGATGCCACAATTATAGAAACTTTCCAAGTTAAACTGTTTTGATTTTCATGCACAAAAATTGATTTTAAATGTTTTTCTTATTATGACCTCTTGTCCCCCTCTTTCCCCCCTCAAGCCCCCCGAAGGCACCCCCCCCCCTCCCCCACTGTGGGAGAGACCACTGGGTATGGGAGGGGCAAGTGAAAACATGCAACGCCTGATGCTCACATGAAGGCACAACGGGATTGTGCACTTCACTTTCTGAATGACATAAATTGTGCATAGCATGCAGTGTAGGCCCGCGGACTGTTCCCCTTCTGGGGCTTTCGAAAGCGTTCACAAAGTGCATCTAGCTACCGTTTGCACACTGATCAATAATGAACACATACCAGGTTTATGCATCATCATGTCTTCAAATGCATCGTCTTCCATCCTGGGTTGCGGCTCTCCGATGAGGGCATCATCCTCATCGGGCTTGACGACGACCAGCGACGTCAGCGGGGTGACAAAGTGGTACTTGAGGGACAGCTCTAGCGCCCTCTGTGTCAATTCTGCCTTCTCGCTGTCGCGTTCCTCCGCAATGCGCTTCTGCAGGAGCTCCTTGATCGTCAGGAAGGCCCACAGTCGCTGGGCGAAGTCGTCCACAGTGTGTGGGCTGAGGACACTTTCCTCCTGCCGATGGGTTAAGAAATGCTTCAGTCAAAAGTAAACAATTACCAAGAGGGAGTGTAACAAAGAGTTGCACAAGGGTGAACAGGATCCCCCTTTCTTTTTACCCCCAATTGCCCCGAAGAATGTTGAGAAAAAAGTGAGAGAGCACTGTTTTGGTAGAAAATATCCATTGAGTACCACCTAGAAATATGAGGCCCAAGTGGTCTTTCCTTGCAAATTGAAGGCTATTCATTGCAGGACCTACAGAAATTCTCTAGCAATATCGGTCTCAAAAATACATTTGTATTAAACAGGAAAGAACTGGGTTGTTATTTTGATCCTCAACTCAGATGAAACATGTTGAGTTTTATTAGTAAAACAATATATTTTTAGAAGTACAGTTAATTGTCAGTTCAAACCTGGACGTTTGCTTCAAGCTCCAGCTCTATCTCAATCCCACCAGATTCAACGAGCACCGTACAGATCACCCTCTCTGGCAGGCTATAATTGGCCGCTAGCTGGCCAGCAACCACTAACTCCGTCCCCTCAAAGTAGGTCGGGAAGACAGTGTCCGAGACGCTGTTGGAGATGACCATGTTTTCGTCGTACTTCATTCTAATATTGACCAACAACGGAGTGGCGACTTCGTCAAAGAATCCCACGAGTTGCAGGCCAGCGTCCGAGTCTTCGTAGATCTTCCGCGCCAGGCCCTTGTTCTGCAAGGAGAGCTGTTCCAGGAACGTGTAGTCCAAGTTGTCTCCGAAACCAAGGCAGAAGAGAGAGAATCGGCCATCCAGACGCCGCCGGATGTCTCTCTTGATCTCGTCTGGTCTGGTCAGCTCTCCAGCAGTTGGCATGCCGTCCGTCAGCACGATGATAAGGTAGAACTTTCCGACGGTGGAGAGATCATTGTTCTGGGCATCCTCCAGCATCTCGATGGCATCAACTATGCCACCATGGAGGTTGGTACCTGTGGAGAGTCAGGCATGAATTGTGAGACGCTTGCATAGGGATCGGAGGGGGAATGTTAGTTCAATGTTGGGTTGTGCCCTTCACCAATGCAACTTCATAAGGAGTAATCTCATTTACTCTGTCCGGAAATAAGTTTCAGAATACTTTTATTTGCAATAGGCTCACTGTACAGAGTGTTATTGGCAGGATTTGGAACACCTTCACCGGAATCATCTTGTGATAACATTTTCAGTTTTAAACAATGCTTATAAGTTCATTGCAGGAAAATTTTATGGTGTTATTGAACTTCATTGCAGGCCAATTTAGTGGAGTTGAGGTTACAAAAAAAATGTTGTTGAAACTTCCTTTCAAATAATAAACTTTTAAGATTTTAGGCTTTGCATGGTGGAGTATTAGTATCGTTCCGGTTTGCCCGTCTTGTGTCCTGCTCGCTCAGGTGTGTCAGTTGGGTGCTGTTATCAGGGGCCAATTTCACGGTGCTGCTAAGCACAAAAATTTGCTTAGCACAAAAAAAGGTCTGGCTTATAAAAGTGGGTTATCAGCCAAAACTGCATTTGATGTATGTTGCTCGTGATCAGTATTCAGCTGTTGTTTGCTTAGCGTGAAAATCCCATGGAGTTTTGGCTGATAACCTGCTTTTATAAGCCAGACTTTTTTGTGCTAAGCAAATTGTTGTGCTTAGCAGCGCCGTGAAATGGACACAATGGCCGATGCGACACAGATGGGATACAGCTGGAAGGAACTGGAAAAGTGAGCAAAGAACAGACCAAGATGGAGGAGCTTTGTTGATGGCCTACATGCCACTAGGCATCATCAAGGCATTGAGTAAGTAAGTAAGCACCGTGAAATTGGGCCCCCAAAACTAAAAACTACTTAGCGAAAGTTGAAAATAAGCAGGAACATTTCTTATCAGAACCAAATATCCACTGAACGACAGTAGAGATAACCACATGGTGTTACCGCAAACCGAAACGATAATAATAACCTTAATCTTTACCAAATTTGCAGTGAAAAAACCCTGCAAATCCACAAACCTCCTCTTGCTTGCAGCCCTTGTATTTCATCTTTGGCAGATTCAATGTTGGCCTTGTTGGCAGGCACCATGCGAGACCTCCACGCTCGGGTCGAGGAGGAAAAAGTGATGATACCAAACTCGTCCTTCTCTCGGAGATCGGAGAGGATGGTGTCCATGGCCTCTTTGGTTTGGCGGATTTTCGTTCCGCTCATCGATCCACTGGTGTCCAGAACAAAGACGACGCTCTTCTGTATGGGCAGGAACCCTCCCTCTGGTGAAAAATGGTGCACGAAATAGCCGTTGACAATCTGTGCAGAAGAAAAAGACAAAAACATTGGTTTCACAAAATATAGTCTGTATTTGTCAGACTCATCGTACCTCTTTTTTCCCTTCATTATTATAACATCCACAAACTTCTCAAAATGATATACATTTGTATGCTCAACTCAAGACAGACATATCAGGTTTGCGTCATTAACTTTAAAAGTTTGATTAAACCAGTGCCCCTGCACTCATCTATAACCACAAATAGCCCAATTGTTTTTGTGTAATTTGTGAACAATAAACTACATTCATTTCTTTCAATTAGAATACAAAACTCTGACAAAGTCATTCCGTTTGCAATTGTTATGTTCTCCTCCCTTTACTTGTGTCTGACTTGTGATTGTCTTGTGATTGTCTTGTGATTGTCTGGTGATTGAATTGTGATTGACTTGTGATTGATCTGTGACTGAATTGTGATTTTCTTGTGATTGACTTTTGATTGTCTTGGGATTGAATTGTGATAGATTTGTGATTGACTTGTTATTGAATAACGATTGTCGTGTGATTGACTTGTAATTGTCTCTTCACTGACTTATGATTTGACTTGAGATGCTCTGGAGTACAACTCCGGTTCTTTACCTCAATATTTCCTGCATTTTGCCCGTGGACGACGTCATAACGCACGACAAATTTGCCAAAGTTGCCATTGGTGGACAGAGCTTCCTGCTCCTCAGGGGTGGGGTGAAACTGTACGCTGACGCGATCACTGTGTTGGCCCTTCAGCCGTGCCCACTCTGGCCGCTGAACCTCTGTGCTCCCGTCCGTCAGGCGTTTCTTGACGAAGAAATCCACGGATTCCTCCTTGATTCCCTGAGGCTCAGTGATGTGGACATCGACTATAAGATGGTCTACAGTCTGCAAGAAAAGAAAGGAAAGTCAGCTGACACATTCATGCCTTTAGTTTTAATTGAAAAATAATATGTGATTTTTTTTTTTCCAAATATGATTGCTGCACAGAGTTGTAACGAGTCACTGATTTTTGTGACTCGAGTCGAGTCGAGTCATTTTAAAGAAGTGACTCGATTTGAGTCATTAGGTCAAGAAGGTCGAGTCGAGTCATTTGCCCTTAGGGACTCGAGTCGAGTCACCAAAAATTGCGACTCGAGTCGGGATCGAGTCGAGTCATTGACTCGAGTCATTACAACTCTGTTGCTGCAATAAAAATTGTGTAGCGCAGCAAAGATTCTTTTCTAGACTGGCTTAAGCCACCTCTTTAGTAAAACACTGTTGAATAATTCTGCATAAACGACAGCAATGATAGAAACAATTCCTGGAGTGATTATGTGTCTAACAATGTTTCCAGTAACTGCGCTATGGAAGACATACCTGCACTGAACATTTGATGGCTAAAGATCTGGGTGTTTTTTTTTAAACTCTACACATATGTAAAGAACTATCAATGAAAAAAGTATAAAGAACAAACTAATACATGTAATCAATACTTACACAGCGCTTTTAACTATTAAAGATCAAAGTGCTTTACGCTATTATTACCCCTGATCATTGGGCCCATGAAACATTTCAAAGACAGTTTCAGCTCCCTGGGTAGTATATAGCTTGATGCAGCCATTTCAGCGCAAAGCAGCTACAATCAACCACAATAACCACCTCTGCCCTCACAGGTACCCATTTACCTCTGTGTGGGGAGAAGCAATGAGTGACAAAGTGTCTGACATGCACCATAACCCAGGCTGGACTCGAACCCACAACCTGCAGAATTACCTGCAGACCATGAGTTCAATGCTCCTGACCATGAGGCCACAGCACTCCACAACTAGAGTATCAAAAGTATTCTTGTGTAAGGTCATAAGTATGAAACGGTACTCCAGAGTATGGCTTCATCTCTTCTCAGCAATTCCCCAATGTAGCTTTAACTGTCAAAGCGCTAACTGACAGCGACAAAAGATTTGGACTGAGCGTTAATCTCGCACTGACCTGGCCTGGAGTAATAGAAATCACATTCTCGAAGAATCCGTCTTTTCTCTTCAGAAGTTCTTCGTAAGTCAGGTTGAATCTCAGCTCACTTCCTGCTTCGACATTGATGGATATGGTGAAGTCATTCTTCTCTTCTGAACTGGAGAGACAAAAATGTCAATTTTAAATCATTATTTGATGTACAAAATCTCTGCTTCAACTTGCCTCCAAAGAGCTGGGAGAGCGGCGGCACATCCAGAGGGGGAGGCAAGTGAGTCAAATTACCTCTCAGTGAGCCCTGGGATGTCGGGGTGCAATTTTCTTTCCGAAGAAAAATCAATTATGCTAAACTCGTGTATCATTTACAACTGACATAGATACAAAATATCTCTCATTGAAAAGATGTTGTATAGAAATTTAGATACCTGGTTATGCATAATGCTACCCAAAATGCAGTGTGGCAAAACCTGCATGATAATGCTCGGCTACTAGCTCACTTTATTATAGCACCTCCCCCACAGATTCTGTATCTTGACATCATTTGAGAGAGACCTATTACTGTCATCAGCCCTAGCTGATGATAAGTAATAAGGATGAGGCGGGGCTACCATCTAATGCTAGGCCACTACACCCTCTACTGGTCACGACAGAGCCTATCCGCTCCGTTCACAAGTACCCCCTCACCGGCAAAAAAGGACAGTTGGGGGTGACGTGATCGACGCCATCTTGCCTGACTGCAACGCTGCGAAGCGCCACCACTGCATGTACATAGTACAAATCCTCTGGTGCACGTGGGTCACATTCAAAGAACAGTGCACACGCGTCAACCAGCGAAATGCATGTGTCCCGCCCATGGAACCTCGTTGCAAGGTAAAAGGGCGCCCTCTTTTGTTGGCGTACAGAGCCCATATAGACCTACTTACGTTTGTTTGACTTGTCCGGTAGTCTGTCCCTGACTTTTGGCTTGGTCATAGGCCTGTTGAGCTGCTTCCTTCTCGTCCACCCGCGAGTTGTACACCACACCATCAGTCTCTCTGTACAAGGTTAAAAAAAAATCTTTAAGTTTAGAACTTCTCCACGAGTGTGGGGCCAAACACCGTGTTTGTTGTCATTCTAAATACATTGACATGACCGAATTGACTTGTGATGGACTCGACCACAACTTTTGGAGAAGCCTTCAAAATGCCGGACTTACATCAGAAAGCCAGATATGAAGGCCTCTTTGGGTAGTTCCATGTAGAAGTTGATCTCCTGGCTCATCTCTGCTGGGTTGACCACAAAGCTCTCAACCACTGTCTTAGTGAAGCGAGCCGTCACTAAGGATAACACTCGCAGTCCACGTATCTTCAACGGCTGGGCACACAAAGTTCAATATTTTTTAATCAGTAGCTATTTAGGCCAAAAAAAAAAGTCTCCGGTTTCTGGTATGCGCGCCCGTCGCCGTAGCCATGCGCGTCAGCAAAATAAAAAAGGTTTTTTTTCAACGAAAGATAATGTCTCAAAACCACCAAACTCACTGGTTTGATTGGAATCCTGCTGCTGCACAATTTTAACGTGTTTTTAGATTGGGTTATGGTCGAGAATAATCTTTATGTGGCCTCTCTGGACTCCCATATATTTGCACTAAGTTACAGTCGGGCACCATTTGCAGTCATCAGCCGACATTTGAAGCCAAAAAATCAGGTAAAAAAAAAAAGCCGCGTCGCCGCACCACTTTTTGGGCAAGCTCCATACCAGAAACCGGAGACCTTTTTTTTTTTGGCCTTATCAGTAACTTTGTTGAATGATTTTTTTTCAAAGATAATTGTACTAAATTTTAAACTGTTTTTTTTTATCCTGAAAAACAACCTGTAATTTTCAATGCAATCTCCTTTTTAGATCTGTTTGTTTTCTTATATTTTAGCTTGGGGTTATTGTTTGTGGTATTTTGAATATGTCAATTTCTGTGTATGTATTTTAAGCTGTTATAATTATATGTAAATTATATGTATCCAACCTAACGGTTGCCAATTAATAATCCTTATATCCTTAAAACAAAACAAAACAAAATATAAACACCATCACAACCATCAGTTGACCCATCAGTCTGTGTTTCAACTTGTTCCCTCTCTTCATATTAGCAAACTTCCAAGAATAAGAGCTAAGATTTTTTTTTCTTTAGAGAATTATATACATTATTCCTGTTCACAAATTTTCAAAGAGCAACTGTTGTTTCAATAAACTTTTCCTTCAAACCAAAGTCTTAAGAAATCTTTTCTTACCTTTGGGTCTGGGTCTGGGACAATCACATCAGGGTTGACCGTGGTCTGAGTAGTCTTGGTGGAAGTAGTTGTGGTGAAAAAAACCTTCCATGGGTCAACTATTACAGGCATTATAGGACTTTCTCTTTTGGCACGCTGGAACAACAAAGAAATTAAGAAAGATGTCAATAAATAAAAAAGGTTTGTGTGTAAAAAAACGAAGAGAATTATTTGAGTAAGATTATGGTGCGCCACTGGTGAGGGGGGGGGCCAAGGGGGCACTTCCCCCCCCCACCCACCCACATCGAAAAGCCCCCACGCTACCCTCCCTTTGCCCCCCCCCCCCAAAAAAAAGGGGGGGAGGAGAAACATAAAGGAAATAGAAAATGGAAAAGAAGGTGAGGGGTGCATCACATTTTTGTTAATTTAAATAATAACATGGGCATCGATGTTTTTCACCTCATTTCTTGTGAGTGTTTTGCCACCCCTCTACAAAAAAAATCATGGGATGCCCATGAAGTTGCATTTTGGAATCATCCACATTTCTTGATTTCTTCTAATTTCTAAATGACAGCAATTAATTAGCAAGACTTTTCCAAAATTTCCACCCAGAATTTATTTAAGATTCACTGAAACCCCCCCCTTTCTCGCCTGGTACCCCCCCCCCCCAAAAAAAAAACTCAGCACCAACATATAACTAAACTAGAAAGACCCAAGCCCCCAATCTTCCCAATTCCCACAATGAATGTTGTTGACAAAAGAAGCTGTCAAGATTGTTTTGTTTAAGGCACAATTTATCTGTAAGGAATGTGACAAACAACCCAGTAGGAGGCACCACTACTGATCCCTTATCAGACCCTCACATACCATCACTGACCTTGTGAGACTGAAAGCTCCAAAGGGCCAACCTGTGCAAGTTACTGTGCATCTACTTAATGTTGGATGTATTTATTTACTTAGAGCACAGAGCATGGAGGAATAAGAACACACTGAGCAAGGAACAGAAGGTGGAGGTTGTGAGTTTAGAAGAAAAAAAAAACATTCAGAGTACATGATGCAAGGATAGGCCTGGAAGTAGTTTTCTCAACACCTTCTCTTGATATTTAGGCTGTTTTGGATGATTTTGCATTTGCTATTCACTATCAAAGCTCCCCTCCTCAGAATTGGGACTTGAGACATTTTTCAAGTTACAACTTGGATGTTTTCCCAGCAGGTATTATCCCATGTCACCCGAGCACCCCCCTCACCAAAAAAAAAACACCGATCCAGTGCTTTTGAAAAAAAGGGGTGCTAACTAAATTGCTCACCTGCGATGCTTTATCCAGCGATGCAATGAAAGATGGAGTTTTGATGGCACGATGAGGCGCTGCATCATTGCACCAGAAGGTGGCAGCAAGAATCATCAAGAGCAATAAATCTCGCATCATCTTGACAGAGATGTGCAAACAGCTGAGAAGTAGAAAGAAAGAATTTTGAATGAGTTGGGCTTTCAACATCTTTTTGGCAAAATACAAGCCCCTATATATACTGTCTTTAAAGACACACATGTACTGATCATTTGCTTTTCATGCATTTTGTTCGTTTCCAATTAATGCAACCACTCAAAATCCAAAGGAAAATGTTTAACTAAAGCCTGACTTTGAAGTTACAGCCAAGTGGATATTTCACTTTTCGAGAAAACAGTGAAAAGCCATGCCAAAACTTGATTTGGTCTACAGCCCTCTATATTTAAAAAAAAAAAATCAGTTGACTGATTGTTGGAAATCACCTACGTCATCGCGTCATGTACTTTTTTATGAAAGCAAGTTAGACGGATCCGTGATTACTTGGTCATGTTGGTACTTAAAATTAGTACCACTATAGTAAAAAGGCACTACTATAGTATCAGTTTCGGTATACGATCTTTGCAGGTTTTTTTACTTTACTGCAAAAGATTTGGGATTACTGCAAAAGATTTGTATATGCATTTAATGATGAAACTAAACGTGAAGTACGTTTTATTGTAGGGGCATGTACGGGGCATGTACGGAGCATGTTTAGGGTGGTTCAAATAAAAAAAAAATAGCGGTCCGGCAAAAACTGTGCAACCCGCGTCAAAAACTTAGTCAAGATTGGGAGTATTGCTAATGGCACATGTGTAAGGACAGATCAATTTTACTTACAAACGAAAAGGATCTCTGTTGAGTCGGTCAACAATGGTTGAGTCCAGCTGAAGATTTCGTAGTCAATACGCAGAGTCTTGCACACACGTACGTAGCTTCAGCAGCAGCTCACCCCAAACTACTTTGTACTGATCGAGAGTTGTCGTGGGGTTTTTATACCGTGCGCGTGTCCGATTTCTTGGCCTTCGGGGCAGTTGGCGCACGGTGAACGTGCCAGTCGGGAAGAGGTTTGACGTGGTACGATTTCCTGGAAGCTTGTTTGTTTCGATGCGGATGTCTCATTTTTGGGGGATGTACCATGGTTGTACCGTGTTGATGCACTATAGCCCCATTGTCCTCGATCATCTCAGCTCAGGCGCCTACTCAAAAGACTTGGTAGAGGAAGGAGTTTCCGGCTAAAGCATTATTTATGATTAAGCTGTCGCCACGGTTCTTGGCCTTCTTAAAAACCCCTTGAGGTTTATTGAAAAGCCAGGATCATTGAACTATAATGGGGACAGGACGTTGCACGCTAGATAGACTAGAAATGTATCCCTCATGTACATGTACGTGTGCGATCGCAGAAGCACAAAAATTTGAGTTTTGAAGCATGGAGGAATAAGAACATTCCTCCATGTTTGAAGTTTCAAGGACTTGAGCAATTGATGAGCATGCTGTAAAAAAGAACATCGCGTTCTCATCGGCGGGGCTTGGTCCCCACGTGGCCCTAACATACCACAATGCAATATTATAATCTTTTCATTTGTCACGAGTGTTGGATGTGGTTTGGAGAAAGGTATATAAAATCAATTTCTTTTAATGGAATAAATTTTCAAATAAACCACAAAGGGAAACTGACTTGGTCAATTATATACAATTAAATTGTTTATCAATTGAACATAGAAATTGACTGGAGCGGGGTTTGAACCTGCGACCTCTGGATTGCCGTTCCCCGGTTTGGTGCTGTTCCAATTAACTCATCCTGTTCTATAGCCTCTATTATGTTGGCGATCCCTCATTGTCAATGTCTTCAAATTTCAGGGGCGGCGGGGCGCTAGTCAGAGGCCATCAACCCGTTTTGCTGGTGTCCCCTATATACAAGGCCGTACGCGTAATTTTTTTCCCTAGGAGGGTTAGGGGCAATGTCATGAATAATTCAGTTTTTCCTTTGAATCATTGCAAGACTTAGGTTCTCGTTCTATTTTCCCCTTAATTTAAAATTATCTCAGTGATAAATTTGGAGAAGAAAAATAGCTGATGAAAAATGAGCAGCGACGACGTGGATTCGAACCAGGGATCTTTGTATCCATAGCTCATCTCGCTATCCACTAGGCTACTGTGTGGTAGCTCGACGACAACCGTTCTTTAAAATGCTTTAATGTATTGTAACTAGTTGAGTAACTAACAACAATGCTGTTGATGTCATTGTCCGTTCTCATGGATAAACATGAATTATTCATGACATTGCCCCTAACCCTCCTAGGAATAAAAATTACGCAGGCCGTACCCACTGCCTGGTGGAAGGGGGGGGGGTCGTTTTTACCATGAGGTGAGTGGGCCTTTTCATGTCCAATAAACAGTTGATTTACGCATGGAAACACATTCAAATTAATCGCAATCGCGGGTCACCCCCCCCCCCCCCCCGCCCCGCCGTGTAACGTGGCGCACTTTGATTTTCCGCCTGTGCATTGCCGGCATAATGCCAGAACAAAAGGTTTACCTCAAATGTCACGTACAGTAGGCCTATGTGAAATTTCATCAAGCTAAACATTCTCGTTCATAAATCTTGAGTTTACTTAGTATACCCGTTACAGAGTTAACAGAGAAATTAAATTTTGGCGTGATTTTCCGATTTTTTTTAAAGTGCACAATTACTTGAACCCTTTTAATATACGCAAAAATAATAAACTAATTTTCTGATAAACTTGTATAGTAGTGGTATGAGTGGAGTTAATAATAGTTTATCAGAATGTGTCAACTTTAAATAAATTCTGTAAACTTGGGATTTTCCGAGATTTATTCAACTTGGTGCGCCACGTTAAAAGGGAACACTCGGCCGATTTGGTGCCCAATTTCCGGATGCCACGGTTTTTTTTTATTTCGGACTAAATTTCATGACACTGAAATTGTTCTCAAAAGGTTCAACAGCAAGCATTATTAAGGTAAAAGGACCGGTATTTAACTGAATGAATTCGAAGTTTGTCAGTGCAATGCAAGGAAGAGGTTTGGCAACGCTGCATGAGGAAAATCCGAGGGAAACGTCGAAGCGCCACGTTACAGAGACTCCACTACATGTCAATTAGCCAGGGATCACGCCTAAAATCATGATGCTATAGCAACAAAAGCAATGCTGCAAACCTTCGGAAAACTAGGCGCAACAGGGATCACGAGGATACGCTATTTAATACAAATTTTAAGCACGACTAAATCATGATGAAAATCATGTCAAGCCGATCGTAAGATAGACACACTGCAAAAACGGGTCCTCTCATCCGAAGCCTCATAGGTTGGGCGCCTCATAAGTCCGACAAAATCACACCCCCAACCAAATAAAGGCCCATAAGTCCGACGCCTCATAGGTCCGACGCCTCAAAGTCCGACGCCTCATAGGTCCGACGCCTCATAGGTCCGACGCCTCGTACGCTTCGTTTTTCCAACGTCAGACTTATGAGATGTCGGACTTATGTTGAGGCGTCGGACCTATGAGGCGGAATAAATAAATTAAGTCCGACGCCTCATAAGTCCGAAATTTCGGACTTACTAGGCGTCGGACCTATGAGGCGTCGGACATTATGATACGGCCCCGCAAAAACAAACCTGTTAAATTTACGCCACAGTTTTTGCTGTAGGCCGAGTGCATTCACGATTAGTCCGAGTATCAACGGAGCCAGCAAGCTCCGCAACGTCGGATACTCTGTGATCGAGCATGATCCCGCGCGCCAGTTGGAGTCGACTTCAGAAATTATGACCTACTTTCGAGCGGAAATCCGACCTATAAGGTTGCAGACCAGTAAATCGGTCCGAAATTGCCTACGCCGGCCAAATCACGATTTGCATGCCTCAAAATCTTCAGTATTTGAGCATACTGTGGGCCATGAACTGGAGGGTTTGTAAGAAATATGGGTCGGGAAGCCGTGCACAGGACTGTGAGCTTGTAGTTCCATTCAATTTGGATGAAATTGGGGCCCTAAAAGCGCTCTATTTTGCAATGGAGTGTAGGCATCGTTTTTCAAAATGGCGATGGGCTTCAGGACTATTTTAAGGGGTGATCATCTTCGGATGGAAATTTCTCCTAAATGTCATCAGTTGACCTCCCGTAAATTGAAAAGAAAATGAAAGATGATGAAATAAGCTTTAATTTGATGTGTGTCTCGAACACCTTGGAGAGTTGTGAGTATTTTTTCCCGAATTTCTGAAGTGGGAGCATTTATCATTGGGGTCAATGGAAGTTTATTTACTGGTCTGGAACCATTGGCTGTTGAGCTAACAACAGGTTATCCCGAAGACCCGATAGAAGGCGCCCGCAGTGAATTCATTCCTGAATCCGCGCGCACAGAGGCAAATATGCTAGCGGCTATTCCATAGACTACACAATTATGTGTCACTCGTACTTTCTCTATGATCGCACATTCTCTATCCCGCCTACTGCCGCCGAGTGGACAATTAACACGTGCTCCTATCCATCCAAACGTCATACGCGTATGGACGTCGGACGTAAATCACGGCTGTGAATTGGTCTAAAGCATTGGCGAATCCAAGATTTGCAAGTTGGGCCGTGGGCGTTGAAGTCCCAGCTTTTTCAAGCTGCTGGGGGGGGGGGGGGTGTCATGGGGGGATCATGGGGAGACCATGGGTGGGAGTAGCAGTCAACGCATAAAAACACCGAAGACCCGACACACTTTGAGTCCAGATTTGCAATTTTGAGTGAGTGCCGTTATTGCAAACTAAATTTGAGATTTTTCATAACTTTTTTTGGGGGGGGGGGGGGGTGGTCAGCCACCCTGAATTCAGACATTATTTTCTTTATCAGTTCAAGTATTTACACAGGCCTACCGGACGGAACCAACTTGGTTTATATTGGCTTCCTATGCAGACAAACAAATCTATTAAAAACAATCTTTAATGACGTGAACTTCCTCTGAGCGGAAAAAGAAGTCGTTTCCTCGCGCCACGATCGACGTGCCTGGCGTGAAGTTGAACAGAACAACACTTAGAATTAGATTAATAGCTCATTGTATAATTGGCCTAAGTTGAACTTGAAAACTTGTCAATTTTTTTTTGTACCAAGGATAATGTGCATAAAAAAGGTTTGCCAATGCTGCATGTTGGAGTTTCACAACCAACCGGTTCTAAACACACTTCTTCTCAAGATTTTCCACACCGGTACAACTGTCACAACAAACCCTCAATAGTCCACCATGCAAAGTTTCAAAACTTACTTCTGTTGCGTTCGTTTTTAATGTTCCATTTTAGGCCCATACGTGCAAAGATGGTGTCCCATGCTCTTCAAAATACGTATTTTTTTTCTCCGAGCGAAAGTTCAATTTGTCCTCTGAAAAAGGGGGTTCCATTTTGCACATTAATGAACCCACCCTGCAAGAGTCGAATTATTGTCCGGCCTCAAATAATTCGAATTTTGCAAAGAAATAATTCAATAACTGAACGTCGGTGGGGTTTTTTTCGTTCGAAGTCTTATTTACAAGTTTAACAACTTTTATATTAGAAAATAGCAATTGAAAAAAAATATGTATTTTTCGTGTGGAAACTCGACATAGCAGGGGGAATATGCATCTTGAAGTTCATTATGGGGGCACTAACAGGTATGCACGACTTTTTCTCCCATTTCCAATCTCGACCTGTTTGTAATTAGGAGTTTTGCTCGCAATTTTGAATGCCTTTGTTTATAATGTAGACTAAACATCAAAGAAGTACATGGTACAAGTTGGTAAAGGCATAATGTTCCAGTTGGCGAAGGTATATGGTACCAGTTAATTGGCAAAGGTATGAGGAACCAGTGTGCGAAGGTATGATGTACCAGTTTGTAAAGGTATAAGGTACCGTTTGGCAAAGGTATGGGGTACTAGTTGGTAAAGGTATAAGGTACGTACCAGTAATTGTTGAAGCAGTTGGCAAAGGTGTACCAGTTGGCAAAGTTATGAGGTACCAGTTGGCAAAGGTATCGAGGTACCAGTTGGCAAAGGTATCGAGGTACCAGTAGGTAAATTAGGTACTAGTTGGCTTACCAGTTATTGAAGGCATGAGGCACCAGTTGGCAAAGGTATGAAGTATAGGCAAAGGTATGAGGTAGGGCTACTAGTTGGCAAAGGTATGAGGTAGAGGCCAAGGTATGAGGTACCAGTTTGCAAAAGTATGGGGTACCAGTTGTCAAATGTGTACCAGTTGGCAGAGGTATGAGGTACCAGTTGGCAAAGGTATGAGGTACCAGTTTGCAAAGGTACTAGTTCGCAAAGATATGAGGTACCACTTGGCAAAGGTATGCGTTACTGAAGGAATGAGTTGGTACCAGAGGGTAGGGTTACATGTAGATAAATGTGTGAGCCGATTTGAAATCCACACCCGATGGAATCACTTCACATTGATTTAACCCAAACTCCCAAGGCATTTTGTTTTAATTATCTTCCTGAAACTTCTAATGGCACATAGGGTACACTCGTATGGTTCATGTGAATGAAGTCATATTTAAAGTAACATTGATGGGTTGGCTGTGCCTTCCTCAATCCAAAAAAAAATCTGACAAAACTTCACGGGTGGTTTTTTGAGACTCAGGTTAGAATATTTAGGGATGTTTTTCTGACAAAAAGAGCCTGAGGTTTTTTTAACACAATTCCCTAAGATGAGTATCAACTAAAGGCAAAGTCGAGATGATGAATGTAATACAATCGTGTCTACATGTGAGATGTATTCTACTGTTAAATTTGTATTCCTTAACATGCTCAGTACTGGTCCATCACACATTTGTCTTCACTTAATCTTCAATATAACTGTTTGAAGTGTGGCTGAAGTATGCAATACATTTTTGACTACAAAGAATGACTGGTTCAGTGCGCTGCGATTCTTTGAAGGTCATACGAGTGGACTCTGTGTCTAACAACACTAAACAACCCTGTGTGTCATACGACATTAATAATAAAATGCTCCTTTTTTACAATTGTCCAATTAGACATTTCATCATGTTGCCTGTACATGTTCATCAACAAGGACTAAACGAGAGACTTCAACGGATCCAATTAAAGAATCTCTCTGTGGACGTTGCAAGGCAATGATTAAGTTGGGCAATCAGCAAACTGTCAACATCTGGTTACAAGGATTCCATTCTCCGTCTTTTTACTGAAAGAAAGCAAATCAAAAGAAACACTGCCTGCTCAAATGTGAGTCTAGAGATATGTTTTGATAATATTTACAGGCTTTCAAGCAGACCCAGGTGAAAAAAGTAGGAGAACAGTAGGATCAAAATTTAAACAAAATAACGAGACAAAAGTAGGGACTTTTGCAGGCTTTCAGGAGTAGTTTTCATTGATATTCATCCACGTCTACAGCATCATAAGCCTCATTTGGCATGTTCTGTACTCACAACACTTGTGCTCCATCCTCAACTAAGCTCTTGGAAGTACAGTTGCAGTACTCCTGCGCCCAAGCCGTACATTGTGTGAGTTACATAATGACAGTGTGTAACACTATTATGAACAATATTATTCGGAGTTGTGAGACAAAAAGTAGAAAAAATAAGGAATTTCAAGAAAAGGAAGAGGAGCATGGTAAAAAAAAACTAGGAAAAAGTTAAAGAGGTAGGGATACTTGAAAGCCTGTATTTACAACAGAATGTGCAAAAAATAAACTATTAATATTAATAGACACAGGAGGGGGAGCTACCACCCCTACCCCCTCCTGTTACATTGTCTTAGCCCATCCCCCCTCCCCCTGAACCCCATGTCTGCGTACAATTTTGGTTTCAGAATGCTCATATACAGATACCAGAGATTTGAAATGACATGCACGGGCCGACCTATAGGGCGCACAGTCTTCAAAATACGCGCGCAGTACGCTCTGAATCGCCAGTGTCATTTACGTGTTCCTCATGGCCAGGGGTTTAAGAACGCGCACGCGCCCATGGAGTCGAGGCCGCACCCCTGTCAACTCTTCAAAAAGAAGAGGCAAGATGTACATTTGACATAACGTTAAACTTTGGTGTCTGTCTTTTTTTTTTCTCTCACCAGTACTACGCTCGTTGTGTCCCTGTCGCCCGCTGTCTTTTCCTCCACTCCTGTGACCCCAGGATGTACCCCCATCTCTCCCATCTACGCCTCTTGGCTTCCTGTCGGCAGCTTGAGCTGACCTGCTTTGCTGGTTGGCTGACTGCCCAGTGATGTCATTTACTAAGGTCAGTCTCTGATTGCGATTGGCTGCCCTTCTGGGAGACATCCTGGGTCTGTGGTTGCGTGGGGAGGATCGAGGGGTGGTCCTCTGCTCAGCCACTCCATGTTGTTGCTGCTTGTTGGGGGCGGGGCTGGGGCTGATGCTCGGGGGCGGAGGCATCTGACGCGTGTCGGCTTCTGGGACGGGAACTTGTGAAGCGATCCAGAATTCAGGGTCATCTGGATGTCAACAGGGAGGTATTACGATTCATTAAAATTTGGGACTCCACTTTAATACGACATTTCATTGACATCATGAGATCACATTGACTCATGATACGTTTCAATATTCTGCAACAGAACAAGGATTTGTTATAAAAAAAAACACCAAACATTATTTACTATATGTACCAAGAAATCTGACATTTAAGGAATTCCTTCCTGTGAAAAAAAGCTAAATGGACGGACTGATCGACAATTTAATACAAATCATGCTCTCCAGCAGGATTCAAACCAGAGCCAAGTGGGAAATGTCAGTCTAACTTGGACATACATCTAGGACTTCTGTCCATAGGGAGTCAATTGGTTCATTGGATTATGAATTGGCTTTTTGTGGCCCACATTTGAAAAAAAGTGAGGGTGCTACTTTAATAGCAAATAATGTTTATAAAGAAAGCCTCTTTTTGCCCAAAACTTTGTCATTTAAAAAAAAAAAAAAAAATTGAGAGAAAAGGTGGATCAAGTCTTGACTCAAGCCCCCATAACATCTCATGGGATCTGGGTCGTTCTGTGAATTTAGGGTCCAAAAAGTGACATTTTTCCTGCCCTTGTTACCTTGGTACTTTGTAATTTGTCATTCATGTATCATTACCCAGTTTGCATCGGATGATGTGTTTAAATGCAAAGGTTTGGCGGTATTCGGAACGGATGACAGATAAACATGCAGGGAGCGAGGCCGGAAATATCTGTCAGGGACACGCTCGCAGCAAGGCAGGCCGGAAATATCAGGGTGTGCTACTGCAGATCAAAGCCTGAACCCGTCTGGGATCGAGGTTCGTGAAAAACAATCCCGCGCCTGGGTTCGGCGCGAACTGGTTAAGAATGACTTCAAAGGATTCTTTATTTGCAGGGTAGGTAGTTTCTATTCATAAACACTCTTGGTAGGACGACTGCATTAACGGAGTGCTAAAATTATAGATGTCAGATGTAACAGGGACAGCAAAAAAAAAAGAGAACCCCAAACTTACAGAATGATCCTTCTGCACACGTGACTTTGCATTTTTATAGCTCATTTTAATATGAAGATATTGAAGAACGTTATGAAGTTAAAGTGAAGAAACTCCATGCTTTGTTTAGTTTCGCTGAACTTACCATCCGCAAGAAGAATTTGTTCAATCTCGGTGAAGTGTGTCTGAGCGATGGCTGGTGAACGGACCTCGTTGGGGCCAGGGGTGGCACTTCCAGCAGTCGTCAGTAAAACTGTGTCCAAGGGAGTGGAAGTTGCCATGGGAAACAACGGATCTGAAAAGGAACAGAGACAACAAACATGACATGGGTTTCCTGAAAATTACAGCTTTCAAACTGTTGCTTCAGTATCTGAATTTGATTGAACTGCATAGTTCCTCCAATGCCTTCACAACTTTGAACATGGAAATTTTAACATAATATCCAACATCTGCAAACATAAAAAAAAAAAAAAAATTACTATGACATCCCTTACTTGACTGTAAGTGAATAATAGACTCAAGCATCCTGTGAAATCATGGCACATAGTGTTCTGTCATTTTCGAAAACGGTGGAATTTTTTAATCAACGCCCAACGATGGTCAGTCGACCACTGTAAAAAAAAAAAAAAAAACCTGACTTTTTTTTCAAATACAGCTTTTTCAAAATACATTTAAATCTAGTTTACAAGTTCTTCAAGACAGGGTTCCAAGCACTTTGTCATGTCTGTGAAAAACTAAAATTCCCCAAGTTTGCTGTTGCCTCGTGGTTAAGGGCATTGGATTCGTGATCTGTGGGTAAAGCTGCAGGTTGTGGGTTCAAGTCCAGCCGGGGTCATGGTGCGTGTGCCCTTGGGCAAGGCGCTTTGTCACTCATTGCTTCTCTCCACCCAGGAGTAAATGGGTACCTGTGAGGGCAGAGATAGTTGTGATTGAATAAGCTTGCTTGCGCCTAACAGGCTGCATTGAGCTGTATACTCCCCAGGGAGCTGAGATGGTATTTGGAATGTTAAATTGGCCCAATGATCAGGGGTATTAATAATAATACTGTAAGCGCTGTGATTTAGTTTACTAATTAGAGCGTTCTTAAATGCCGATTATTATTATCTTATTATATTTCCCTGAGAAATTTTCAAAACTCCAAGAGGTGGGGTAGCACAGCCAATTGTTATTGACACATACGCCCAACTGGTTCTGAGTCACTTTCGCTTCCGAGTCACTGTCAAATTCCCTGAGTTTTCCACAGACTTGACAAATGGAAACTCGTTTTCAAGGTTTTCCCTGATTTCCAGTGCGGCTGGGAACCCTGCAAGATTGAGATTGCAGCTAACTGATACAAGTTGCATGGTCAATCCAATCACCTTCTTCAGCATTTGGTACTCCTCCTTCAGTCCCTTCCTGAGGATCCCCAGGTCCCTGCTGCCTCAGGGAAGCCTCCGACATCCCTGCTGGATGCTGCGGCTGTGCCACTTGCTGCCCCTGCTGCTGCTGTTGCTGCTTGCGGAGAAGCTGCTCCCTAAACTCCCGCTGCTTCTGCTGCTGACGCAGCTTGCGTTGCTGCAGCAGCTGCTCAGGGGTAAGCTCAGCGGCAGATAGACTGCGAGTGATATTATGGAAGATCATCTGACATTCATTAACTGTTTCACCATATTTGTCCAAAAAAGTGTATGTGCATTCTTAGTGCATGCTACAGCTCAAAATAGATTTTTCTTGTACATTGTATATCTTTTTCTGACCAGGATATCTGTCATATTTCACCTTCTAATTAACAAACTTTGTCCAAAAGTGTACATGTGCATTCCCACATGTAGTGCATGTTACAGCTCAAAATAGATTGTGCTCGTTCATCTTTTTCTGACCAGGATTTTTGTCTTCTGGTCACTTTCTGGTCAAAGAACGCATACAATAAAGTTGGACACCAAAAAGTTGGACTTCAGAGAGAGAATCGAAGGCAGGCAAGATCTGTTACACAAGATAGATAGCTTAAACTGTTCCGCTATTTGTGCTTTTTTGTTGTTTATCTCATACTTGAGTTGATTTCGAAAGTTCGCACACAGGGTCCTTTTCATACAGTACTCCATTTAACTGCACAATCTTAACGGTGACCTGTGTCAGGTCCCTAGCCTAGACCACCACATAAATGGGTTTTTTTTTCATTGCTTTTGTCAAACAGTGGAAGTGATTGAAATGTATTGTATACCAGAGTTGTAATGACTCGAGTCAATGACTCGACTCGAGTCCGACTCGAGTCACATTTTTTGGCGACTCGACTCGACTCGAGTCCCGACGGGTAAATGACTCGACTCGACTCGAGTCACTGCGAGCAAATGACTCGACTCGACTCGAGTCCCTCATCAGAATGACTCGACTCGACTCGAGGAAGGCTAATAAGACTCGAGTCCCAAAATAAAAGCAAAACTTACTTGCGAAAAATATTTGCAATGACTTACGCTGCGCCGTTCGCGTTGCCAGTTTTTGTTCACGTCACGTTAATGTTCGCGAATAATGTACGTTTATATACAGCGGCAGTCTGTTTCCTTCCTCCATAATGAAACAACAAACATACACCGTGTCGCGGACTCCCGACACCTTGTGGTTCTATAGCATGTAATGCTAAACCCGGAACCAGACTTAAAACGCATTTCTCAATCCGTGGTTTCATCATTGGTTTCGGGCGATTTTGAAGTTCTTGGTGGAACGCTGGCTAAATTCATGTCCCGATTTCACACACAAAAATGGATACGGACGGGCCCACCTTTAAATAATCAGAAACAGTTTTGTATAATGCAATTAGGTTTTAACGTTGTCAGCGATCAGCGAACAACAAAATCTAGACCCGAACCCAAACCAGTTATAAGACCGAAGTTTCACATCTTCTTTTCTGTGACGTGAGCTAGCAATGGAAACTGTTGGTTGGGTACCATACAGCATACTTTATGTCTTTGGATTTCCGTAATAGACTGGTGCCTTGTATTCTTTCTCTCTTGTGTTTGTTGCTTTTTATTGTAATTTAGTGTTCAAATATTTGTGACTCGAATCGACTCGAGCTAAATACTTGACTCGACTCGACTCGACTCGACCACACTCTGTGACTCGACTCGACTCGACTCGACCTTGTTGACCTAATGACTCGACTCGACTGGAGTCACTTCTTTAAAATGACTCGACTCGACTCGAGTCACAAAAATCAGTGACTCGTTACAACTCTGTTGTATACCCATCAGAAGGCACTGGCAGACCAGCAAGGGCAGACATCACTTCTTCTGGAGAGAGGTGATGACCATCTGTCATCAAAGCATCCTGGTCCACTACTTCCATATCAACATTCTCTTCATTTTGGCACATCAGGTTAAGTTGTTTCTCCTCAACCTTTCGTGGACCCAAAGCACCATGGGAGCCCGGTACTGGCAAAGTATCAGTCCTGTCTTGGACTTGCTTGAAGGACTGATGATTTGCTGAAGGATCTGGAATCTCTCTGTTGGGCTTAGAGGGTTGATGGGCATGTGGCTTGGCCGCGGTGAATTTAGTTTTGGGACTGGGTGGTCGGACGGCGACACTTGGATGGGTTGGGGAAGGAGTTGCGTCTTGATTCTGTTTGCCATCCTGGTGCCTGCCTGTCGGAACTGGATGCTGAGTTTGTCTGTGGAGCACTGGCGGCACAGAAGCAGGGGTGACACATTTTGGAGTTGGGGCCTGAGTCGGGCAAGGCCTCCGATTGGGGGTTACAAATTCCGCAGTGGTGTGATTGTTTGTGGCGTTGCAGCTACTGGTCTGGACTCGGGATAGGACTGCCTCCGCAGTTGGTTTGCCGGCTGTTTGGCGGCAGGGCTTCTCTCCTGGGCCCTGGAGATTCCCCGGAGACCGCTGGTGCTTAGTTTGGGATTGATAGCGAGCTTGGAGGATCTTTGGGTCCACTGTACTTCTCTTCATGTCAGTTACATTAAGTATCTCTTCCGGCTGTCCGTGAATAAGAGCAAAAAAACACAAAGCCAATGAGGTAAAATGTAATTGACTTTTATACAAAACCAACTAAGCCCAGTTAAAAATTGGTTAAATTGATGGTAAATTACAAACAATAGAGGACCTTAAACTTTGACACTGAATTTTCTCGAAATGCGTTTTTTCAAGTTACACCCTTTACCCTTGAGGGGGCTGAGTGGTTTAAATGCCACCTAAGAAAGTTAACTGAACAGTATCAAAATATACAAAATGTTTCAGAGTTCTGTTGGTAAATGGCAAAACCCTGTATTAAAACTTGCAGATCAACTAACATCCTCTAATTAGAAGAGCTTAATGTGTTGCACTTACTGGTTTGGGCGCCCTCCCGATGCATCTGAGGTATCCTTTATCATTGAGGCAGTTCCCAAGACCATTGCCAAAACTCCTACAAGACATAATAATAATACCGGAGTCTTATATAGTGCACGTATCTTCCAACAATTAGGTACTCAAGGCGCTGGTAATTATGTCTATTTTTAAAGACAGGTAAATGAAGTTTATGAGAAATATGAGACCCATTATGTAGCATCTTATAAGGGTTTACAAGGTGCTGCGGCGCATATTGCAGCCACCATGCCAGAAACACCAGGCCAAACCCCTTCTCTTAGCAATAAGTGTTACTGGGTTCTTTAACGTGCATTACACAACGCACGGGACCTACAGCTTTACATCCCATCCGAAGGACGAAGCAATAATGGTAAAGTGCCTTGCTCAAGAGCACAAGCACCATGTTCCCCGTCAGGATTCGAACCCATGTACCACGGCACACAAGTCAAAACCGTAACCATCGGACTACAGCATACAGGTACAATAATGTAGATTTTAACATGGTTTGATTTTAACATGGTTTGATTTGCATGAAATGCTGTAACCACTGATCAAAAGAGCTCAAAATTTCACGTGGCTTATCACAAAACACACTGCAAAATCTACATTGGTCATTAGCTTCAAACTTTCGTAAATGGTCATTTGTCTGCTTGTTGCAAATTAAAAGGTCAATGACATAAATTTTTATTAGGAACATATTTTGTGCAACTTTCTACTCCTCATAAATGTATAAAAACTATTTGACATCCCTTTTTGGTTAATGTTATTCAAAAGTGCGCTTCTCTACACATTTAAAAAAAAATTCATGCTTTTCCAGACAATAGAGGGTGCTGTTGCTGTGACGTTATTTCAAGAAGACACTGTTCAGTTTAGGGGTTTTCTGTTCAAATTGTCAACCCAAAAATGTGCTCATTGAAAACATTTGTGAGAAAAGTTTGCTTATTGGCTTTAATACTGCCATGTAGTGACACAACAACGAATCACCAAAGAAAAGAAAAACAGCAAAATATCTAAAACTCTGGCAGCTCTTTGTGCTGAAATAGCTGTAACATTGAGGTTTCTGCCTGAAATGACATCATACCTTTGCTCATGAATATGTAAATTTGCATTAGCACGAAAACAAAAAAAGGCACCAAAATACCCTTGAAAATGGCAAAACGAAAATTGCAAACAAGGTCAAATAGGACACAAAGGTGTATTTTCAAGGAATGCATTGCAAAACTTACACTGCGTGGGACCTTCAACTTATGTATTTGTCAAGATTGAGATTGGGGGTTTGACCAGGGTTGCTGAGGGCACCAGAGCAACGTAGGGTCTATTGTGTATGTTCCTATTTGCCTTAAAACCAACATTTATTTTTGTTCTATACAAACTTTTAGCGAAAACACCTTTATGGGAAAACCTAAGGAATTCCAGATTTTAAAAGGGATTGTTACAAAATCCTGAAATCAGGAAGAATCTTGGGAGGAAAAGCAGCCTACTGAAATATTATCTAAAAGCTTACCGCGGTACTTGGATTAAAGATTGTACTGTATAAACACCCATGAAATTATTTTGCCTGACCTGCTGTCATTCAGATTTTCAACGATCTGTCAATTGACTGATTTTTGGAACTTTGAAGAAAACAGTTTTCGTGATTAAACAGGTGTGCATGAATTTTCACTGTTTTCTCGAAAAGTGTATTAGGCCCAAAAAAATAAGTCTCCGGTTTCTGGTATGGAGCTTGTCCAAAAAGTGGTGCGGCGACGCGGCTTTTTTTTTTTTACCTAACTTTTTTGCTTCAAATGTCGGCTGATGACTGCAAATGGTGCCCGACTAAACTTAGTGCAAATATATGGGAGTCCAGAGAGGCCACATGAAGCTTATTCTCGATCATAACCCAATCTAAAAACACGTTAAAATTGTGCAGTAGCAGGATTCCAATCAAACCAGTGAGTTTGGCGGTTTTGAGACATCATCTTTCATTGAAAAAAAAACTTTTTCCTTTTGCCGACGCGCATGGCTACGGCGACGCGCGCGCATACCAAAACCGGAGACTTTTTTTTTTGGCCTTATCCATTAAGCTAAGGTTTTAAACATTCTTCTTTGGATTTTGAGTGGGGAGAACAGACTTTAATGAGAACAGACGTATTGGTCTTACTTGAGAGCTCTCTTGAGGCCGTCCGTCACCGCTTCCTTCCTAGCTTTCTCAATGGACAGAGCCTTGGAACGCATCCCTTCACTGACGCCATAGCCGATGTCTTCATGAAATACACCATCCTAAGTAGAGAGAAGAACACTAGGGCTGTGTCGAATATTCGAATATCCGATCATCCATTGAATATCCATAAAGCATTTTTCAATTTGGGTATTAACAACATGTAAGCAGTCAAGAGGAGAGTGAGGAAAAGTATCCGTGATGTTTTTTAAATCCAATAAGTTGCATGATTTTATTGTTAGTCAAATGCCTCATTTTTGCCGGCAGTCACGTTACTCGCGTGATTTGAAAGCTTATCCACAGAGCGTATTGCTCTAATTTTCATCATGTTGAATATGGAGATAGTATTTCTTGTTTACATCAAAAATGACAAGCAAAGAATAGTTGAGACTTTACCAAATAAGTTATAAAATGACTTCATGGACAATCATGGTAACTTTTTTTCTCGTACAGCAGTGTCCCTTGGAAAGATGTACCCACAAGAAAAATAAAATGCTTTTTTGGTTTCAAAAGTTATCACAGCACATCTGTTTTGTCATATACTAGTACCTTGAGCTGAACCTTGACAAAAGCACTCACACCGACGAAGTACTTGGCTCCAGCCTGCTCCACGAAATCTGTAAGTTATAGTCCAAAACATTCAAAGTCTTGGTGAATAAAGAAAACTTCCTGGGTCCGGACGAAAACTTACGTATTGTGATATGTATTGTATCGTGAACAATTCGGGCGATTCACAATGCAGTGCGCCACCAAGAGTTTGCCATGGAGAGTTAATTTTTCAATTTTACAGTCGACAAAACATGGCCCATTTGAACGAGTGTCAGTAGACAACTTTAGCTAATTTGTTATAGATTGGAGCATAGCGTTCTGCTGCCTTACAAAAAACACCATATTGATAAAAAGAAAAGGGCAAACGTGTACTCGAATCATACGCTTACGAAACTACTGACTGGAAAAACTAATAAATTCAAACGTCCCTCGCTGCAAATTTGTCGACCATCTCCAAAAGTGCACTGGGAATAATTAACTATGTGGCAAACTCTTGGTGGCACACTGCATTGTGAATCGCCCTGAATTGCAGCCTTACACCTTTATACCCGAGTATGATCGCTGTTGTGCACTCATGGTACTCTATGGAGAGACTGTAGGTTTGTGCTCATTGCAGAAAATATGTGCACGCACATGGTGTGTCCGAGGGCCAATTTCACGGCGCTGCTAAGCACAAAAATTTGCTTAGCACAAAAAAAGTCCGGCTTATAAAAGCAGGTTACCAGCCAAACTCCATGTGATTTTCATGCTACGCAAACAACAGCTGAATACTGATCACGAGCAATATACATCACGTGGAGTTTTGGCAGGTAACCTGCTTTTATAAGCCAGACTTTTTTTTGTGCTAAGCAAATTTTTGTGCTTAGCAGCGCCGTGTCATGATGCTGCTAAGCAAATGATTAAGGGAATCAATGTGTGCCTGGGAGGTTTTAATCATTCTGTTTAAGATTTCTTGGAGTCTGGGTGCTGATAATTATTTGGCAAGGGTAATTACCAGCTCCCAGACTTCAAGCAGTCTTAAACAGAGTGATTAATTAATACCGACCTAGCACATATTTATTCCTTTTCATAAATACCTTTTCAGTATAAAAATACCCAAAACTTTTTGCTAAAACCCACCCGACTTTGTTCAACAAGTTCACTTTATGGTTTTTTGAAAAACCTCTCTAGCTTAAAAATGGAGTGTCCAGTACGGGAGTAAGATGCAAACAACTCTCTTTATGGAGATTGGTGCGCGCGATGACGCGCAGAATGCAAATGGGGCGTTGCGGTAGTATTACACATGCCGATGTGAGGATTGTTGAATGTTCAACCAACAGAACTTTAAAACAGAACAGAACTTTAAAACAGGGTTTGTGTTCAAAATGCCGTAACTTGAAAAGTACATGAGTGATCTGAATGATTCTTGTACTAAAAGAAAACTCATTGATTGGGCTTTCTTATCCTAGATTTTGAAAGTGCTACGGCAAAACTTCATCCAAAAATTAGTCCTGCCATTTGGGATGCAGTTTTTTTACCCCTCCCTGTGTACTGTAATAAGGAGTCCATAGGCATATTTTTGTCATATGTTGCTCCATACTGAAATTCGAAATTTGAAATTTTATATTTTACAAATCTGGAGGACATTGTAAAAATGGGGATATCGTTCTCATACCGATGTTTTGATGAGTGACCGAATGTGACCAGCCGTTGAAACCAAACGTCTCGTTGGCCAGAGATATCAGACGCCATCCCTCAATGTAGGCAAGCTGTCAAAAGAAACATACAAGAAAAATAAAAATACAATGGAATATCGCTTCTTCTGTCATTGCAATCAAACACAAAGTAAAGCATCTGATCAAGTCATTTTTAATTACATTATGCTTAGATATTCAAAAGAATAAATATGATTTAGTGCTTAGGATAAAAGTTAAACAAGTATATCCCCTTAAAGTTATAGTCAATCATTTGTAATTTGTGCATTTTGTTCGTTTGAAGCAACAATAGTGCTCAAAATCTAAAGGGTGCTGAACACAGGCATGCAACTGGGTATTCACACAAAAAGAGGAAATTCAAATCTTTCCAAGACTTTGTACAGTGTTTTTCTATTTTCAATGGCACACATGGAAGTATAAAAAGAGGAAATCAGCTGATCCGAGGAAAAGTTGCATGCCTGTGAACAACTAACCTGATGAAGTTTCAGCTCAGCTTTAGCTGTATATTTCGAGAAAAACAACATTCTAGGATATCTCGATTCAAATCAAAAGTTGCTGAATCATTCATGTTTTGAATTGGGCCTGTATTCAGCGTCCGAGACACGTTCTCACTGGGCCGATTCCAGCTAGGCGATGTCGCGCACTGATCCGACGAATTATAGCAACCACGCGCGCGTGTGCGTCATGCCAATGCTTGCGAACTTCTAATTTGAATTTGAATTTCCTACGGTGCGTCTAAGAAGCACCGTTGGAAAGGCCTTCTTTTGTTGATTTCTTCAAAATGACAGCTTGCCAGAAAGAATAATTTCACAGGGAGTTTAGTCCCCTTACTATCTTTCAACCAATGTTTTTCAACAATAATTACGCCAGTTACTTTTTGGATAGCTGCAAATGATGGACTATAGCTTTAATGGTTACAAAAGGGAGAGCTGGTGAGACCACTGGGAGTGACATTTGAATGCAGAACCTGATGCGCATGCAAAGACACTACGATGGCACTACGATTTTGTTCACATGCAGAATAAAATCGTGCATTCAGAATACTTGGTACTTGGTTGGTTCTTCTCCTAAGGACTTCCACAAGGGAGTATAAGTAGGAGGCCAGAAACACTGGGGCAAACCCCTTCTCTTAGCGATAAGTGTTACTGGGTTCTTTTACGTGCTTTAGGCCTTATACAACACACGGGACCTCCGGCTTAACGTCCCATCCAAAGGACGAAGCAATAATGGTTAAGTGCCTTGCTCAAGGGCACAAGTGTCCGGACCCGGGCTCAAACCCACGCCACTGTTGCCTCTGAAACACCAGAGCATGAGTCCGGTGCTCTTAACCGCTAGGCCATGACACTCCATAGCTTGTTTAACGCTTTTGATACTCCAGTGTACGGGACACACCGTGTGCACACACCATAGCCTACAAGTTTAGGCCCATACAGGGTCAAGTACGCGCGACTAATGTTATTCTGAATGCGCACAAAGCCATAGCACTTGGCGTGAGCATCGGGCGTTGTCGGCAATGTGTTCAAATGTCTCTCCCAGCTAGTGGTCTCCCCCAACTCTCCCTTTCTTACCGTTGAGGGGGCACTTGTGCACAGAGCCCATAGGCCTAACCACTACACACACACGCTGTGTGTCCTTCCAACTGCAGCATTCGAAAGTGGTCACAAAGCACATGTACCTACCAGGGTGACCGTAAGGTCAGAGCCAAATTCTGCTAAATGCACATCAAAAACCTGTTAGATTTATCAAAAATCTGCCAAATTCCCCAGAATTGCTCAAAATACACTAGAAACACTTGGTAGTATTGCCTTAATTTAGATTCAAATTACATAATAAACATAATAAACATTCTTTTTTTCATACATAATAAACAATCTAGTCACATAAAGATGTTGTGAAATTATTGGTACATTTTGGGCAAAACGCAGATCCGGCCACGACGAAGTCCGTTTCCCAGTGAACCTCAGCACCTAGACCAGCCAACCTGTCCCATTATGCAAGGGTTTGTTTTAAAGGATTGAAGCTTTTTTAAACAAATGTACACTTTTTTTTTCAAATTTGCTGTTTTTTCTGTCAAATAACCATTTTTGCAGAATTCTGCTGGAAATCTGCCCAAAAAAGTCCATTCTGTCAAATTTTCTGTCAAACTCGTTTTTTTAACAAAAATTCTGTCAAAGTTAGCCGAAAATCAGCTAAAACGGTCACCATGGTACATGTATCTACTGTTCCTGCAGAGAAAGTCCAAACTAAACAGCAAGATCGACCGACATGTACCTTTTGTCCTCCAGCTCCTGACCTTTGACTGATGAACTCTGGCCCCAACTTCTGTCGGAGGGCTGCTTGTACGGCAGCATGTTCCTCCTGACTAAATTCAACCTGAGGTGCACAGAAAAATCAATGAGATTTCATTTTTCTGAGTTGTGGGAATTTCAAGAAATAAAATAGGAAAAAAGCACAATGTTATCAATTAATTTTCCCTTTCTCTAACAAAACAAATGGGTAAATAATTATTCATGTCTGGCATGTTGAAACAGCGATTACTCGTACGCATGTTCCATGTTGCCGCTTTGTGCAAAGCAGAATCGGAACTGTATTTTGCCCGTGTGTCACGTCAGGCCGTCTGACTTTTCTGGTCACGATCATGGGGCCAGAACACGGCTGTGACCTCGTGTGGTGAACCGGAAAAGAAAACCATAACTTTTTTTGTAATAAGAGATACATGTACACATCTGATTTGAAAATCAACTTGTTGTGATATTAAAAATTTTGTTCGGTTTTCATAATTTGACAAAAAATGACTAAATGTTTCACTGGATCAGTGGATTTTGCCAATTAGCAGAGGCTAAATTGTTATATTTCCAAAACGCAAGCTTGTATAAAAATAATTTAAAATTAGTTTTATTTATTAGTTGGACAATGGTGGAGTTGACTTTTCCAGTTGAACGCACAACGGTCGAGTTGGACAACAGAGGAGTTACTCAGTTAGTAAACGGTCGAGTTGACTTGTACAGTTGAACGCACAACGGTCGAGTTGGTTCAACGGTCGAGTTGGTAAAGGGGCGAGTTGCTCCGAGTCGAGTTGGCAAATGGTCGAGTTAAGCTGACACTGCTAGCTGATAACCACAAGAAGAAAGGTCTGGGAACCAGACTAGGCCTACAACTTCAAGAACAACATTTTTTTCCTTGTTTTTTCCAGCATCTAAAAACTTTAACACAGGTCTATTCCTTCCTCCATGTGTAACAAATAATTAACCATAAAATAAAGCCCCCAAAATTTGGATTTGGGCCAAATCCATCTATTTCTGACACTTACACTACAGAAAAAAGCAAATGTTGTACTTGTACATTATGAAAGGCAAACCAAGCATCAAGTACACTTGAGCTGAGCTGAGCTGAGATGAGCTGAGATGCATGCGTTCAGTTAAAAAAAAATAGCCTGCCTGATAAGGACAGCCGCCAAGTTGAATAAGAAACTACAGGCGCTGGTATTCAGTGGTATAACTTAATTATAAGTACTAAGTAATAACGGTTACACCTCTATGTTCCGACACTCCTATGTTCCGACTGCACATATTCCTATTCCTAACCCTAACCCTAACCGGGAGTAACACAATCTAGGTTGTCGGAACATAGGGGTGTCGGAACATAGAGCAGTCACCGTAATAACTAGGCCTACATGTATTACAATCGCATTCGCATGATGACCGATCCGATATTTATGATTATGAACGTAAACCGATTGGGATTGGCGAAAAAAAATCAAACAAACAGCCAAAGATCAAACCTGTCCAAAACAAGCACTTCGTTGACTCTGATTCTGGACAGTTGACATGATCACAGAATCTGGTCCATACACAATCACATCCTTGGTATAAACATTATGTGTCAAAACTGCCGAATGAATGAGTACCGGACGTTTGAAAGGTACGCCAAAACGAGAAAATTATACGCTAAAATTGTCAATAGAGGTCGCCCTAACAAACTAGCGGTCGACGTCTGAGCTGCATATGCGCGCATTAAGAAAAATAGCATACTCCGCCAAGTTGAATAAGAAACTACAGGCGCTGTAGGATCTTTGTATAATATTGGTATGGTATAAGTACTCAACAAATTAGAAGAATTTCTTTTAGTTGTGTTAAAACTCTAAGTGCACGCCAAGATTCACGTCGAACTTCAGTGCAAATCAATTAACCGTGCATTTATTTACCCGAGATGAAATTTAAAATGACATACTTTTAAATTTATACCAAAAAAGTTGACTGGAAGATTTTCCTCCTATCTTAAAAAAACTAAGGCAGCTAACTTGCATTTCCGCATCTTTTGGAGTCCTGTACTCTCTTTTCAAGGCATGACTCTTTATAAGAAGTGAGGGCCAGGTTAATTAGGGACTCAAAGTTGCTTTTTTTTCCTTTGCCTCGAACTATTAATGATTCTATCAGGGACAGATTTTGACGTATGACCGATCATGGGCCCGCGCTTGTGCCCGTGATGTACCGTTGCCCTATTAAAAACCAACCAAAAAACTAATTAATAAAAATTAAATTAAAAAAAACCTACAATGAGTGACACGTGGCGCACTACATACAACGTATCTTTTAACAGGAAATAACAACTGCACCTGTGACATCAACTTGAAAATCGTTAAGAGCTGAGGTAGGTACAATTTTGGATCAATTTTTTTATTACAAGCTTTTGTGGATTTTGCATGATAACGTCGGTGAAGGGCAAAAATAAAATTTAAAAGTGAAACGGGTACCGAGTACTAAAAAACTGCATGTGTTCACGAACAGGGATCATTGCAATCATATCTAATGTGATTAATATGAGGATGAGGTATCCATGTAGTATCATCATTATTTTGCATAATTCATCAGGCGGTACAAGATATACGCGCTGCATGCATCAATAGCGCATCATCGACATCACATCACAGCCGGCCATTTTGGATTTGCTGGGCGTGCGAGGAGCCGGCACACGAACGTGGAAGCAAATGTCTCAGTGTAACCACTACTCGTCTGTCAACACCGCAAGTTAGCCTCAAAATAATGACTACTCGACCGTGAATAAGACAACATTGGTGACCCCCTGGGTGTGTGGTGTATGTGTACAGCAGGCCTAGGCACACGAGACAATACACAATGTACAGTCCAAGGCAATCGCCGTTGCCGCTAGACCACAGCGGTACCGGTGCAGCAGCGGAGCGAGACGGTAGTTCTAGCCGGAGCAGTTCCGCTTCGGGATCGGCAGCCTCGGGGACACGATCGCCGTCGCGTTCAGCCCGTCTTCGTTCCTCACGACCTGATGTGAGCACTTCTCTGCCGATGGAGACGATACAGTCGTTGAATGCTGCTTATAATGCAGGACCTATTTACATGGGGGACGGAGTTGGGAGTCCTGTTCAGAGCCGGGCTTCGCCCGTGTCGAGCGGCGCGAGTGGCAAGTCCAACTCGCTGTCACCGCGGAACTCTCCAACCCCAAGGTACATGGACCTGCGGTGTGTGTGTTGGCTATACATGTACATCAAGAATGGCTACTTAACACAACAGCTTGGATAGCACTCTGGAATGATATTGCTTCTGTTTTCCCAGTTGTCTTCAAATACGATTGTACAGCGTTTTTAATATTTACCTATATCGTGTTTATAGTTTGGAGATCCAGACATTGTTGCTGTACAGTACACATGATGATGTATATAATTAGAATGAAACATTTGCATGTATGCCAAAATGCATGACAATGTACCAAAGTAAAATCTAACAATTACCGTGGCATAGGTCAGACTCAGATTACGTTTTGTTGTGTTTCGTTAAATTGTAGTCCCAATATCCAAATTTTGGTTTGCAGTGATGGACCAAGGTTAGAATATAGTGAAAGAGTGGCACATAACTTGTGCAATTATGTTTAAAGGCAATATACAACATTTGCGAACATCAACAAACAAAACTACCCAATTATTATGAAATACAACTGTACCTTACTCAGTTACTGGACTGTTAGTGAATGACAGTCTAAAGCATCCTGTGAAATCATGACACATGGTGTGCTGACATTTTCAAGAAAGGTGGAATATTTGTATCAGTTTCCAATGATGGTCGGCCAACAATCGTTGGAAAAAAAAAATTCTTCAAATATACATGTACATTTAGGGTTTAGTTAATCCACATTTTGTTTGCAGTGAATTACACATCCATGAACAGGTACAAGCCAGCAAACTGGTTTCCTGACCTTACAATTCCCCAACGTCAGTATAAATTGCTGCATTTCATCTAAAGTGGGGTCAGGGAACCAGACTAGGGTGGCATGGGTGGCTTGTGCGTAAAGCGCTCGCCTCTCACCAAGTGACCACGGTTCGAATCCTGGCCGCGGATCACATGTGAGTAGAGTTGTGCGTTGGTTCTCTCCTGTGCCACGAGGGTTTTTCTCCGGGTCCTCCGGTATTCCTCCCTCCGGAAAAATCAAACACTTTCGATCTCAGGCTGTGCTCCGTGGTCATATATGGGTCGATGTGGCCGGCAGCCATAGGCACCTTTAAGTGCCAGCGGTCCGACCACGTTGTAGCCGCGTCCTTCGCAATTCAGCACACCAGCTGCCAGTAAGGATGATTAGCCTCCCAAATTATTATTATTATTATTATTACTACATAATATTGGTTTTTCCAGCATCTACAAACATAAAACCCTAAACAGGTCAGTGTAACATGTAACAATATTTCCCATAAAATAGGGCCTACCAATTACCACCCCCAAATCCATCCAATTCTGAAAATTACAGCAAAAGCATTATGTTGTACACATTCCCTTTAAATTGGGAAAAATTGCTAAAGTTGTAAGTTTACGATTTAGGGCTTGGTAGGTATGCTTCGGGCAACAAGTTCACGAAGATATGCTATATGCTGTGCAAATCAATATTTTTAAACAAAAAACTTTTTTATAATTTGCATTTGATCTAAAGTGAGGTTATTTAAAAGCTAATATATGATATTAACGAAACTTAAAATTGACATAACTGAATTTGAACTTAATTAACAAAACTCAATCAAAACATATATATATTCAACACAAACTGAACATTCTAAATGTACCGATGATGTCACACTTTGTTTACACGTGTGCTTTCTTATAGGAGCCTGATGGGGACTACGGTTTCGTAGCCCAACGGATAAGCGCACAGGTAAACAAAGTGTGACGTCATCGCATGTTACCTTAGTTTGTTAGAGCAATAATTCTCTATGGTATTGCTGTTATTCCTCCCTACCCACTCCTAGCCATGATAGTCGTTCCAGCAGTTTAGGATCCAGCCAGGGTCTCCACGGTTCCCCACTGACCGGCTCCGACGGTGCCGAACCCCATCCCTCGGACCAGCTGGCCATGAACAACTCCAACTCCCACTCCAACTCCCATCATCCCGAGGATATGCGCCCGCCGCAGGACTCCATCATGCTGGACGTTCACACCCAGCTCCGGGAGTACCAACTGGAGAATGCCTCCCTCAAGCAGGAGTTAGAGGCCAAGGAGGCCAAGCTGGCCTCCAGCATGAACAGCATCAAGACTTTTTGGAGTCCCGAGCTCAAGAAGGAGCGGGCTCTCAGGAAGGAGGAATCCATGAGGATGCAGGTCTTGAGGGAGCAGTGTCGGACTTCCTTGGAGGAAAATCAGGTTGGTACCGAACGGCTTCATCTGAATCAGTTGGTTAAGGCTTGCTTGCAGTGTATCCATGCACATGGAAACAGTGGAACCCGCTTCCCATAGTTGCATGAGTTACTGCCAGCCTTATAGCCAAGTGGTTCGGACGTGTCCTAACAATGTATTTGAGAACAGGCCACAGTGGATGTGTTCAATAGCTCACCCAGGTCTGCTCGGGTGAGCCCCATGCCGTTCGATTTACTCTGATATCATTCTCAGCAATCAACCGTTTGCGCCACCTCATACCTGCTCTCCGAGCAGGATCTATGTTGGAGTTACGTCACATGCATGCATTGTTCATTTCAAGAAGCTGACAAATATGGCTGCCAGCTAACATGAAAGATCCTTAAGTCCTAGCTAATAGCATGAATGATCCTTAAGTCCTAGCTTATAGCATGAAAGATCCTTAGGTCCTAAATAATAGCATGAAAGGTCCTTAAGTCCTAGCTAATAGCATGAAAGATCCTTAAGTCCTAGCTAATAACATGAAAGATCCTTAAGTCCTAGCTAACATGAAAGATCCTTAAGTCCTAGCTAACATGAAAGATCCTTAAGTCCTAGCTATCATGAAAGATCCTTAAGTCCTAGCTAACATGAAAGATCCTTAAGTCCTAGCTAACATGAAAGATCCTTAAGTCCTAGCTAACATGAAAGATCCTTAAGTCCTAGCTAACATGAAAGATCCTAAAGTCCTAGTTAACAAGAAAGATCCTTAAGTCCTAGCTAACATGAAAGATCCTAAAGTCCTAGTTAACAAGAAAGATCCTTAAGTCCTAGCTAACATGAAAGATTCTTAAGTCTTAGCTAACATGAAAGATCCTTAAGTCCTAGCTAACATGAGAGATCTTTAAGCCCTAGCTAACATGAAAGATCCTTAAGTCCTAGCTAACATGAAAGATCCTAAAGTCCTACCTAACATGAAAGATCCTTAAGTCCTAGCTAACATGAAAGATCCTTAAGCCCTACACTAGGTCACTAGCTAACATGAAAGATCCTTAAGTCCTAGCTAACATGAAAAATCCTTAAGTCCTAGCTAACATAAAAGATCCTTAAGTCCTAGCTAACACGAAAGATCCTTAAGTCCTAGCTAACATGAAAGATCCTTATGTCCTAGCTAACATGAAAGATCCTTAAGTGTCAAGTGGGCTAAAAAGTCAACTTTGTTTTAAATATAAAACATAATTATTTATGATCTCTTTGCGACTGCAGAGGCTATAATTCCAGTTCTATGTTGTTCATGTAAAGGCAAATGACCGGGAAATAGACCTACAGTGTAATCAATTATTACAATGGCTCAGTTGTACTAGAACCATAGAGCTATATTAAATTACTAGAGCGCTGACTCATGTACAAAGTGATGCCTGCTGGGCGCATCCATGTTTGCACACAAACCAGTGGAGAACTAGACATTTTGTACGTCGTTTGTACGGCTGTTATATCTGCCTTTGTATTCCATACACCGCTGCGTCATTGAAGCCCATACAGCCAAAACCGAAATGCACAATCAGCAAATGAGCGTGTTACTTTGCTGTACGCAAACAGCGCAACGCGTGTGCGTATCCGCTGCAAATGATTCACCGTGTTTTTTTTAAACCGTAACATGCGTAAGAAGTTGGCGTGCGTTTTACTTGCGCATTGCATTTAGAGTACACTTTCAAAATTCAATCCACCTAATTTCATTGTCATGAAAGAAGTTCATCCGTAAATGAATTTTCTATAAACACAGGGCTTACGTGGTTTTGTTTACGTTTCGACAAGTTTCACTAGTCATCCTCAGAACGAAGCACCACCAGTCGGCTGGTGGCGCTGTTTCCTGTTGTGGCCACTAGATGGTGGTCTGGCCGCTTGTGTCCCAAGTACCCCAAGTACCACCCCGGGGGAGGACATAAGCGGCCAGACCACCATCTAGTGGCCGCAACAGGAAACAGCGCCACCAACCGACTGGCGGTGCTTCGTTCTGAGGATGACTTGTGAAACTAGTTGAAACTTAAACGAAACTACGTTTAGTAATTGGCTGTGTTTATAGAAAATTCATTTACAAAGTTGTAATTTCATTGTGTTCTACAAACATGCACACGAATTCATAATGTTTGTGCTGCCAGGACGGCTTCAGAGCATCTCTGCGCCCAAGATCAAGAATGAGGAGTTAACGCTTTAGTAATTTACATGTAATATAGCTCTATGACTAGAACCAACAGTCACTATGGAAATATACTTAAGATTTTGACGGCGAACTGGATGGCCGATTATTGGAACTGTACACGGCACAGTTACATGTAGTGACCATTATGCCATTTGATGAAGAAGTCACGGTTAAGTGACATTGAGCTCTACTATCTACCGGTAGTTCCATGACTTGGTTGCTAATCAAATGCTTGGCTTGTGGCCAATCATGGAGAAACTGGATGGTCATGTGACACTTTGATGGCATACGATTGGAGAGTGTTTTTGATGTTTTGGACGATAGAGTATTCTGTCCATCCTCAGCAGAAAGTTAGTGTCGTTAAACCAAGATTTCTTCAGCGACGAAATTGATTCTCTTGTTGTAAATGGAAAACCATGCTAATCAAATCTTATTTAACACCTGCATTGTATCATGCATTGTGAAATCAACATAAAATAATTTTTTTTTTTTAACAAACAACAGTACTGACTGCAGTTTGTACATGTAGGTATTGAGCAATCATTTCATGAAATATTTCAACATCAAATTCTAAAGCTTTCTTGATCTCAAACTCATAAAAACCAACGAACCGTCACCAGCTGGCTTGAGTTGGCTCAATGCATGTAATTCACGGATTCCACTTTGATATTAGTTGGGCCCATCTGGCGGGGTTCAGCATTGCGTAAAAATACATAATGTCATGTGGGCGTTGAGGCATCAATGACAGCTGGTGTATTGGCTGTTCAGTAATAAAGATCGGTGTTCATGTACAAGTACATCATATTGTGTATCATGTCAGACCTTGACCTCATGTGGAGGAGGGGGGGGGGGCACAAAGCCTCAGCTTCCAGCTTAAGCTTAGCCTTGTTTCAATACTGGATTTAGTGTTTGTTCCCCTAATACAGTCCGGCCAGTCGGCACCTTACTTGCGCGATGAAGCTGTTGTGGCAGTAGAGGTTGCTAAGTTTGGCCTGGATATTCCAAACATGCCGGACATGCGTGCATTAACCCTCCTGCTATTTAAACAGTCACAGACAGACAAACTTCACTTCCACTTCCCCTGCTATACTTTCAACAAAGGCTAGTCACCAGCAGTCAGATCATATGTTAAGTAAGCACTGTAACTAGTCAAACTGGGTCAACAGACAAAGCAGGCAAGTTGTGGTCACAGCTGTTTTATCACTCACCCAGAATTAAAGCACAGCTGTATCAAGTTAATTAAACAGTCCTAGCCAGTCAATCCTGCTTTACATGTAGGCTGGAAATTCCTAACTGTTGAAAAAAGGCACTTGATTGATTTTGACTGAAAGGACTAATTTCATGAATTTCACAAAATATATGTTTGCATCTATAGGAGGATTTAAGCTTGAAAATGGCGATGCTCAGAATTTTCTGGGAAGCGCTTGCCAAAGTTCCCAAGACGAGATTTCATTCATTACGGGGTTCTTGTCCATCACTGACAAAGATGCTACATGGCTGCCTAGATGTGCACATTTAAAATAAATATAATTCGTGGACATTCAGAACAAATAAGTTGTGCGTACCCCGCGCTATACCAGTAAGCGCAGGGACCATGCAGTATGCACATGGACCAGTATGCGCATGGACCAGTACGCGAGCGAACCAGTACGCGCGCGAATCAGTACGCGCGCGAACCAGTACGCGCGCGAACCAGTATGCGCGTGAACCAGTGCTCGCACGAACCAGTACGTGCACGAACCATTACGCGCGCGAACCAGTACGCGCGCGAACCATTACGTGCATACAGTGTGTCCCATCCACGGGGCTCTCAAATGTTGTAATTAAGCATCCTCTCTTGTTCGCAATAGAGGGCCCCATAGGCCTACCATTTGTGCATTCATTGTAAATATAACAAATTAGCAAAGAATGCCCTCTGAGACACCTTCGACATGCTCAATGCATAAGATCTAGGCCTATAGGGCCTACCGGTAGATTGAATCAATTTTTTTTTCTCTCACATCAAAGTTCTTAATTGTTCAATTGAGCATGGTTTTCAATACAACATGTAGAAATCACAAGATGGAAGTTGTTAACAATTTGTTGTTTTTGCAAACAGTTGAAGTGAGGGGTAGCATTACAATCATGTATACACATTATGCACATCAACTTTCAGAAATTTCAGAAATGGGTCCTTGATACTGATTCTTTTTGGTGGATTTTTTTAGGTTACTGTTGCTGTAAAAATATCTTGTAAAAATCCATTTAATTGATGTGTACATATTGGTTGTAAATACACCCATACATCTATGGCATTTTCACCATGTCTTTGCATGGCTTGCCTTACATTTCTTCTTTTTCCTCCATTCGTACATGATGTACGGGTACATTACATTATTCATTGAACATGGCTGTCACTTTCACAAGGTCAAATGAAAAATTCTTACATGTACTGTACATACATGTACAGTATGTTAAATAATTACATACAATTACTCGATAATTACAGTCGGGTTGGCCACTTTCCTCGCCTTCCACCACTGTGACCCAGGTTCGATTCCTGCCCTGGCTACAAGTGGATTAGTCCCTACATGTACATGTACATGTACATGTACCTGATACCATGGGTTTCCCAAGAATATTCTTCTGGGCTTTTCCTCCCACCTCTAGAACTGTAAGTTCTTCTCATTGTCTTCTCTCTACAGGTTTCTTCAGGCTTGCGAGCTACAGTGCCTAGAGCGCTTTTGAGGAATGCTTGGTTTCATTACCAGAAATGATTAATAGTAATAATAATTATAGTACCTTGTAAAGATGTTAATTGGTTTGGGTTGCTTTACTTGCTTAATAGATTCAGTATGAAAATACAGGCACACATGTACAATGTAATTATGTGAACATCATGTACATGTACATGTACATGTACGTACGTGTACATGTATGTATTCCTGATACATACATGTATGAACATTATGTACACGTGTATGTGTATGGGATACATGTACTACATGTATGTTGTTGAGAGATGCTATACTTGCACATATTGATCACTGTGCCTAACAAGGGTACCGGTACATGTACAGGTACAATGTACGTACATGTACCTGTACGTATGATTCAAAGCATTCATGTACATGTTCATAAGCATGTACATTGTACATGTGCATGTACATTAGAATGCACATGTATGTTAAAAAATCATCCAGTATAAATTAAAATGAGGATAAATTACATTTCCCCTAAAACGTGTTTCACATCTTATAGGGCCTAATCCTTCGTTTATAAATTCTTTAAAACTGGACCTGTGCTTGCAGACATCTGAATGTTCAACAAGAAAATTGAGGTGAAACGAAAATAGTTCGTCTCTGGATTAAATATTCTACAACTTCATCAGAATGACTCAACGAGAAACCTGTAAATCCCTTCCCAAAATGCCAAAGCTCATAGCTCACTGTCTTCTATGAACGAGCCTCAGCCTACTTTCTTAAGTAAACAAAAATAGATTTTGTTCACAAGTTACAATCCACAAAGTAGAGAAGATCTGGAGAAGTCTTTGCCCTTGATTCCCAATTCCCATAGAATGATTGCCAGAGCCAGCCACAGTCGCTGATCTAATAACTAACCCACTGAATTGAAACCGGTGTGATATTCACAAGTGTCACGTTACCCCTGGCCTATTCAAGAGTGAGCCTCCCTGCAAAGCAGGGCTGCTCGGCCTGTGTGGATCCGGATATGGAGAGAGTTGGCCACATAAGAACGGTGCGACGACAACAAACAGGGATCAGAGTATTGAGGGAGATGTGGGCCGGCCCTGCGTGGCTGAGGTGTGATTCACTGTATTCTGTTTCGCCTTTGCCAGGCCTTCCCATAGCTCTGTTATGTTCCCTCTGTGGCTTGGGAAACTCGCCCACTAAACAGTCCCCGACTGTTGACAGTTTGAAACCATCGGATGTAGAAATTGAAAGAAGTGGGTTTATTATTATAATTCTCTGGATTTAGACATTGGTACTAAATATGCTGAGAGCAGGTTTGTTCAAAATCGTGACTTTTTTTTAATTAAAAAAAAATTGGATCTTTTAAAAAAATTTAAATCAACTTTTTTATTTACATTTAAATCGTTTTTTTTAATTTTTTTTTATTTTTGTCTTTGTGTGAGTTATCGAAAAAGTTATATCTTACACAATTATTATTCTACACACATAGTTGCAAAACTCTGTTTGATAATAATCAGAATGATACATTGTAACATCAGTGTATTAAAATGGGGTGAAAATTCTTTAAAAAGCCCTTATCTACTGGTACCCGCATATCGTGTGATTTTTTAACTTTTACATGACTTGATTTTTTTTAAAATAATTTTTCATAATTTTTTTCACTAACTGAAATCGTGATTTAGATAAATGATTTAAAACAAATGATGTGTATCAAACAACCCTAGCTGAGTGTCTTACTAGAGTTTGTTTCTGCATTCAGTAGGGGGCGTTGAACAATGGAAGACAATAGGGTCCCCTATTCCTGAGAGGTCCCCTTGGATTCGTGTACAAAAGGAATAGGAGGTCTTTCTGAAGAGTTAAAGCTTTGGTCCATCATTTGCAGCTATCCGAAATGTAACTGACGTATGGCATGCTTTCATGTTGAAGAAATCGACAAAAATAGTCCTTTTCAACGGTGCTTCTTAAGATGCACCGTTGCGCGCAGTTGCTATGATTTGTTGGATCGGTGCGCGACATCGCGTAGCTGCAATTGGCTCAGTGAGAACTTGTCTCGGATGCTGAATTCAGGCCCAATTCAAAACATGATTCAGCAACTTTTGATTTGAAATCGAGATCCTAGAATGCTGTTTTTCTCAAAATATACAGCTGAAGCTGAGCTGAAACTTCATTAGGTTAGTTGTTCAGCACCCTTCTTTAGATTGTGAGCACTTTTGTTGAGAAACGAACAAAATGCCCAAATTACAAATGATGGACTATACCTTTAAAGTACAAACAAACTGACAAAAGAGGGATGATGGGGTCCCTGATTGCAGGCAAATATACGCACAAGTGTGTATATGTGTGGTTTTCTTTTTTATTTAAGCAATTCATTAAAGTCAAATAATTGCTCAAGTATCGTTACGGTCAGTCTATTAACGATTCTTTATTTTATCTTGATAAACTGTGATCCAATTGTCATTTAGGCCAATAAAAATAATAGTTCTGCTTCCGGTTACCCTACCCTATTCTGACAGCCCCTACCCTAATACCCTAATTTTTGTATGGGAAAAATGAGGGGGAAAAACACCCAAAACCATCAATTTCTAATTTTACCCTTGACGAATGTCATAATCGGAAGCAGAACTATTTTTTTTGCCTTATGTTTGATCAGATTTGATCTCACATTGTTCGTGCTCACTCGATATTTGTAATGTGATTCATCTTGTAAATTTTGTGTTTCATATTTAGTTGAAATAAAAATAAGTTTAAATCCCTATATAGATTAATTAAAGAGCAATATTTAACATGCCACGAAGTATAGGAAACAAAAATGCCGGTGCGTGTAATAAACTCTTGACAAGTTGACACTATGTACATGTATTAAAGAACAGCAGTATAATAAATGAACACAATTTTAGTTGCATGCATGAATTACAACAAATTACAGGTTTTCATCACAGCGGCTCCCAATCTCACAAACTCCAGCCAACTCTGTGTAAATGGCAAGCAGAGCTGTACATGTACAATGTACATGTACATGTGCATGTACATGTACATGTACCGTACCTGATGTGTCAGCTGGAGATGAGTTCTTATTCCCTGTTTTCTCTTAAAGGGAAGATACAACATTTGCAAACATTAAAATTAACAAAATGATCAAATTATCATGAAATACCGGTACCTTAATGGATTGTTAGGGAATGACAGTCTAAAGCATTCTGTAAAATGGTGGCTCCTGGTGTGCTGACATTTTCAAGAAAACTTGTATTTTTCTAACGCTGGTCGGCCGACCAGCGTTGGAGAAAACTGGCTCCTTTCAAAAACTGCTCCTAATTTTTCATATTTGGTTATTCGGCATTTTCTTTGCGATTGATTACACACCTGTGAATGCGTATAAGCCTGCTAGACTGATTCTCTGACCATACAATTCTCCAAGTCTATAAATTGCTACATTTTAACTTAAGTGGGGTCAGGGAACCAGACTACAAGAACATTGTTGGTTTTCTTGGATTTGCCAGCATCTCCGAACCCAAAAAGTAAAGCAAGTCAGTTTAACAATATTTGCAATTACATACTAATACCCCAAATCCATTTATTTCTGAAAATTGCAGCAAAAGCAAATGTTGTACATTCCCTTTAAGACATTTACATGTATGTACAGTGTATTTCTGTACAGTCAAGTGGTTAAATCATACAAAGTTACAAGTACCGTACATAAAACACTGCCCACTGCAGTACTTGCATTGCTGCATCACTATAATATTATTTTGTGTTTACGTGATATTAGTTTGTATTTTGTTAGAACATGTGTTTATAACAGCATTCCTTCAGGCAATGTCAAGGGTCAGTGCAGTAATTGCTTTACGGCATGTCTGCACCGACTGCTCCCCCCCCCCAACAGTCTTCTTCCAGTCCATATTTAGCATACAAACCTGATAATTTCCCCTGTTTTTTTCTCCGCACCTCAGAACTACTGCCAGGACCTGAAGCAGTTTCAGGAAGAGCTGCAGCAGCAGCGAGAGTTCAACGCCCAGCTGCAGGCCTCGCTGTCTACTCACGCTGTCAGCGGCGCCCACCCGCACCACGAGGTGGACGCGCTGCGCTCGGACCGCGACCGCCTGTCCAAGGAGGTCTTCCTGCTGCGCAAGACCCTGGAGGAGATGGAGATCCGCATCGAGACCCAGAAACAGACCCTCTCGGCCCGGGACGAGAGCGTCAAGAAACTCCTGGAGATGCTGCAGAGCAAAGGCTTACCCACCAAGCACCTGGAGGTGGAGCGGGAGGAGGCGGACCGGCTCAGGTCAAAGGTCGTGGAGGCGGAGTCCCGTATCCTGCAGTTGGAGACCATGCTGGATCAGCGCGACCGGGAGAGGAGTAGAATGGCAGATGTAAGTCTGAGGGTGTCTGTATTCAGTAGACAAGGCAATGCGTGTGGAAACACAGGCACTAATGCAAGTTACTTTAAACCACTGATATTAATCCATTAACCCTAACTCCCTAGCGTGTTTTACTAGGAACTGGACCAAGTCCATCAAAATCCATAAATCACTGTGTGTCCAATACAAAACTGTACATGACATAATGGAATTCACCAACTGACGCACTGGTTGACATTCATGGACTTGCTACACATGGCTTTTATCACAGTAGCAGTACAGGAAGCTAGGCAAAATCTATCTGATACCCTAGCACTGCTTGAGGCCATTAGGCCCAAGTCCATCATACTCCATCAATATTTAGCCACGCCAGGCCTCCTGGACCAAGTCCCCCAAAATCCACCAAAATGGGGGGGGGGGGGGGGGGGGGGGGTTGGATTTTGATGGAGTTGGGGTGGTTACATGTAGGGTTAAGCTTTACTTTTCCTAAGTATGTGCACTGTTTCCTTACAACTGACTCTGCATCTGTGAAGGTATCACCTTTGTTTATGTGTACCAGCACATTTAAGGTGATCCCCTTCATTATTTACTGGCAGAAATATAGTTAATATTAAATGTATGATATCTGTAGCAAAAGCAATTTTCCAGGTGGGCAATTCCACGGCTACTCAGGTTACATTTTCGTAACGTGAGTAACCGATTTTGTGCGTCTTGTTTATCATACATAACACATTTTTCTGGATGTCATCTTTGGTGCTTAGGTAGGTCTAGGTCTACTCTATCTACCATGGGGATAACAGTTATTTTCAGTAAGGTAATTACAGCCCAAGGAAACTCAAAAGTACATCAAAAATGTAACGTGAGTAACCGTGGAATTGCCCAGGAGGGTTGATGCAGTTTTGCCACATACTTTTTTTTGCATGTTTGTCGTTTGTTTTTGATGATTTACATATTTTTAACAATTGTTGAAACCTCCACTAAAAAAAAATTCTGACAATTTTCCAATTATGAACGTTGACTGTGGACCAAAGTCAGTTTGAGAAAAAACTTGTCTAGTTTTTCTCAGAACCCTTAAATATTCACTCAAAACAGACCCTAACGTCTTTTAACCCTAACGTCTTTAACCCTACATGTGCGTCCTGTGTCATTTGGGCTATTAACCCTCTCAGATCCTCAAAACTTTACCAGGATGTTTGGAAGGATTTTGCAGGATTGAGAAAGGTGGGGCTCAGCAAATAAACAGTTTTCTTTGCAATGGGGCTTTAAAATGATTCCTTCCAAATGGAGGCTTACGTACATGTAGGATTCTGAAATGTTCGCTGCAAAAAGTCCCAAGAATTTAGTGTTATAAGCTTCTCGACTCCTACAAAATATCATGTACACTGTACTTTGTAACACCCAAACAGCACCTTCCTTATAGAAACATCCCCCACCAGCACCACAACCCCCCCCCCCCGTCCCCCCCCCCACACCAAAAAAATTAAAACAATCAAATCAAATCAAAAAGTTCGAAACTAAGACCCAAATAACTGACTTTAGCCAAACAGTCTTGAATTCATTAAAAAAAAACCTGCAAAAATATGGTGTTGGCTTTTGCCAGAATAGACGACATGTGTAATTCATACAATGTTCTTGGGTCAATCCAAAAATTCAGGGTCCAACTTTTGCTGTGCATTTTCAGGACACATCTTTCAATGCCTTAGAACTATCTCCAAGAGCGATTATGTAAAGCAAAGTACAATGTACATGTACTTGCCAAATAGGTACATCCAAATTAGATACATTGTAATGTACCACTGTAAAGTAATTTGTGTGATTTCTGTTCTGTTTCTTTTTGTATCTAACACGCATCCTACTAACACCAAAACTGTGCCAACTGCATCTGTGGCATGCCGTGAAATGTCTGTATGTGCCTGTCTTGTGATTGGCTGGTTTTTCGTTACGCCAACTACGCGTGGGTTATTACATGACCTAGGAGCTACGCCAGTCGGCCGCGCAGGCAGGCTGGTTTGAGCAGCAGCTGGTTGACTCTGTGCTTCAGTCGGAGGAATCCGTGCAAACTAACCTGGTGAAATCGCTGTGTGAAACCACCAAAACTAAGGTATTGGTTCTTAGGATCAGACGTTTGAGGTGACTGGTGGGTGTTGGTTGGTGCTGGTAGTATATGAGGGTATTTTAGAACCCTTTACCATAACATGTAAAAAGGAGAGGGGCAAGGGTTGGGGATTCAGAGAACAGGAGAAAATTTTGTAAAACTATTTCCCCCCCCCCCTCCCCCCGGAATTCCCAGGTTTGCAGCATGCTATAATGTCTCAAGTGTGATGGTTTTGACTGTGGTCTCTGGCCATGCGTCTTATGGTTTCTGATCAGATACCGCTGAACAAAGACATTGAAAATGTTGGCGACAGCTAATATGGGTTCCGCGAACGAGTGCCCCGTCAACGGTAAGAAAGGGAGAGTTGGGGGAGACCACTGGGAGAGACATTTGAATGCATTGTGGGTGACGCCTGACGCTCACGCCAAGTGCTATGGCTTTGTCCACATTCAGAATAAATATGTGGTGCCTACTTTGTGCTAAATGCGCATGAACCGTTCTGCGCACTTGGTGTGTCCCATCCACTGGGCTCCAGAAGGTGTTTAAAACACCCTCTCTTGATCGCGCAAAGAGCCCATAGGTCTTGATAGCTCAGTTGCTTGAGAACTGATAGGGTCTTCCAGCGGGCACAGGTTGAAATTCTGCTCGTATCAATATGTACAGAGTGAGTCAAAAAAGAAAATGACATGGATTGATAAAAAAAAATGTAAACGCAATCAAATTTGATACACCAATGAAGTGTCTTAAAAGAGCATGTTCTGCCACTCATCTGAAAACCAGAATTACTGAAATTGATCCATGCTATCAGAAGTTACACAATGTGTCCATGTTTTACGAAAAGAACCTACAGGTACACATATTTTTATAGCTGTCCATGGAATGCCATTGGAAGCTGTTGAGCAGAGTGATAATTACAAAAATTTGTCAGAAAGTTGTCCTCACATTTATACTAGACAAACCGAATTCTCCCTATTCATGAGCACTACACAGCGTGTTGTACCAATTTCCAGTCATACATGTACATGTACATGTGTACAACATTCATCTGTGTTAACATTGTGCAATGTCATACAGTGTATATGTCTCCCTTCACATTCCTGCATGCTGCATGCTATGTGATACGCTGCCCTGGTATGTGATTGCGATTTGATGATCGTGTTTTTTTGGTGTCATGATAAACTAACCTACACATCAAACCGACTATCGTGTTACATGTGGCCTGCATTTTTTTTTTTTCATTTGAGCATTCTTTTGCATGCATGGGCTCGGTGATGAATCAGTTTTAAAGTTGAAAAGAGAAGTTGCATTTTGATTTTTTGTTGGTCCCGGAGGGCCAGCTTAGTTTCCACTTTGTACCTATCTGACTAAAGTCTCACTTATGGACTAACCATAGAGCTATATTAAATTACTAGAGCGCTGACTCATAATAATTAATTGTGCTTATATAGCGCTTTTCATTGTATCAACGATCTCAAAGCGCTTTACAATTATTACCCTGTTCATCAGGCCATGGGACCAAGCGGCAGCCGATATCAGCGCTCAATCGGTCCTCTACCCTCACAGGTACCCATTTATACTCCCGGGTGGAGAGAGGCAATTGTAGTTAAGTGTCTTGCCCAAGGGCACAAACACCATGTTCCTGGCAGGGTTCGAACCCACGCACCTTCTTACACGGGTCAAACACCGTAACCACTGGACCATGGCGTTCTACCGTGACTCATGTACAAAGTGATGCCTGCTGGGCGCATCCATGTTTGTGCACAAACCTACATGTATGGAAAACTCGAAATTACCAAAGCCAATACGCCCAAAACCGAAACGCATGATCAGCAAATGAGCGTGTCATTTTGCTCTACGCGAACAGCGCAACGCGTGCGCATATCCACTGCAGATGATTAACTGTGACTTTTTTTTTTAAACCGTCATGACGCGCTTAAGTTGTTTGCATATGTTCTACTTGTGCGTTGCATGTAGAGTACACTTTCAAAATTCAATCCATCTTATTTCATTATGTTCTACAAACACGCACATGAATTCAAACTGTCTGCACCCAGGACGGCTTCAAAGCGTCTCCGCGCGCAAGAATGAGGAGTTAGCGCTCTAGTAATTTAATATAGCTCTATGGGACTAACTCAGTTCTGCAAAACCCTTTAAAACCCTTGGTTTAACCCTATCCCCATAGGTCAAAATACTGGGAGCCTTCCTAAGTCCACCAAAATCCATCACCTTCAGTTATGCACAAAATACTTCAGTACCATATCTACTAATGACAGTGCTGGTAGGTTTAGATGGATCTACAATGTAGTACTAATGGCTAAAACTGAAAACAAAGGAAAACTAATAGCTTATATGATACTGTACTGTATCCGTCAAATTCCACAAAAACCAGGGTTTGGATTTTGATGGATTTGGGACAGTTAGGGTAAAGGCTGACAATACTGACTAGAAACGAAGCCGGGACTTTTTTTTCGTCGAAGTACTCATTGAGGGACGCCGTTTTAAAGCTATAGTCCATCATTTGCAGCCATCCGAAAAGTAACTGGCGCAATTACTGTTGAAAAACAAACTTGGTTGAAAGATAGTAAGGGAACTAAACTCCCTGTGAAATTATTCTTTCTGGGAAGCTGTCATTTTGAAGTAATCAACGAAAGAAGGCATTTGCAATGGTGATTCTTAAGAAGCACTGTAGGAAAATTTAAATTAGTAGTTCGTTTTGTTATTCAGCGCAGCGCGCACAAGTATTGGAACGACGCACACACGCGTGTGGTTGTTATAATTCGTCGGATCAGTGCGCGAAGCCGCGCGTATAGCTGCAATTCAAAACAATTCAAAACATGATTCAGTAACTTTTGATTTGAAATTGAGATCTTAGAATGCTGCTTTTCTCGGAATGTACAGCTGAAGCTTAGCTGAAACTTCATCAGGTTATTTGCTCAGTATCCTTCATTAGATTTTGAACTCTTTTGTTGCTTCAAACGAATAAAATGCACAAATTACAAATGATGAGCTTTAACATGCGAACCTTGCTGAACTGAACCCGAACCCAAACATGATGGTTTACTTGAAGCACTAATGGGAGGGTTAGGGCTCATATCTTATTTCAAAACCTCTTTGTGAAGATTTCCTCATCTTTTCTTCATGCTCTTTCAGGAGGATAAGATTGCTACCTTGGAGAGTCGAGTCCGCGAGTACGAACACGAGCTGAGAAGGGTCCGATCGCTGGGCTCGTTAAGTCCAGAAGAGAGGGAAGATCGACAGCGTGAGATCAACGACTATAAGTCTCATTCCAAGATTCTCAAGAGTCAGGTTAGTATTGAAGTAAAGTCTGTCACAAGCCAATGTGGCCCATCGGACCAGAGTTTATCTGGTTTCAGTGGCATGAAACAACTGAGAATATGTCTTTTTCCCCCTGGATGGGATGCCAGTCCATGGCAGGTTACTCCCAGCTAATGCCGGTGAAGAGAGGCAAGTGGGGATGAGTAACTTGCCCGAGGACACCACATATGACCAGCAACTGGATTTGAACCCCTGACCCTCTGATTAGGAGTCAAATATGAATACATTTTTCAACTTTTCCATAGGAAATTTTACATTTTTTAACCAAAAATCCTCCTTTTTCCCCCTTTTTGGACGTCTGCAATGTATTTTCAAAAAAGGTGGGTTTTTTTCTGCTTCAGGCATTTAAAATCCGCCTTGCCAGCAGACTGGCACCCAGTCCATACATTATCGATACTGATTGTGGGGCAGGAACCAGCCTACCCCACGAGAACGGAATTATTGTCCGGCAGCCAGTAATTCGAAATTGTAAAGTAACAATTCAATAACTAAACAAGGGCCATTTTTTTTTTGGGGGGGGGGTCGATGTCTCATTCAAAACTGAATAACTTTTGTGTTGTCAGAAAAACAGCAATAAGGGAATAACAGTGTGAGGAGCCGGTCTTCACTGCGTGATAATGACCGGGTGTGGGGGTGACCGCTGTTAATGGACTGAGACGAAGCTGAGGTCCATTAACAGCGGTCACCCCCACATCTGGTCATTATCACGCAGTGAAGACCGGATCCTCACACTGTTATTCCCATTAATAAATACCTTTTTAACGAAATAAACAGTTAAAATGCTCCAATTTTGTGACTTTTTTCCGGCGATATTTCCAGACTTCTTGGTGTTCATGTTCATGGGCCATATTTTAGCTTAACTGCTATGACGACGTAAACTCAACAGAAACTGCTGCCGTAGTGAAACAAATTAAAACAATGTTTTCATATCTTTACCTGATGGAGGAAGCTGAAATCTCGTTTACACATTCCTTGTGTCCGGAATTACAAAGATGCTTGGTTTAGGAAAGGTAAATATGTCGGTGGGTGAAGTGTTTCAAAAGAAAATAAATCGTAGATCTACGCTTTCGTCGTAAACATCCTCAGTAGTATATACTGCACTGCTGTACGATGTCGTTTCAAAACTTCCTTACGCGCGCATCCCTAGCAACTGTGTTGCGTACGCGCGCGTCAGTCTCGCGCGATGGGGGTTGAGCGCATGTGCAGTGCTGTATTGTTACAAGCTACCGCAGGACTGTTACTATATTTTGACCAATCATTGGCTTGCATGGGGCTGAACGGGGCTGGATCAATGCTGGTTCAGGGGCCATTTATTCGCTTGATCTTTGAAGCCGGTCCATTATCACCGTTAATGACCGGCCACGTGATCGAGTCTCGACCAATCAGAAACCATCAACTCTCCAAGGTATTTATTAATTTAGAATCAAGATCTATTTGTTGGGATGATTCTCCAAAATAGCACTGGGAACGCAACATTAACATACTTCCACTCTGTTGATTGTGCAGGAAATCCTATTATTCTGACCAAAGAGAGTGCAGTGTGGTTGTTTAAAAATAGATTATCATGTAGAAAACCATTCAATGGAATTAGTTTCACAAAGACAGCATGGATTGTAAGCTTAAAAGCATCCAGTTTCATCCATCTGAAGCAAAGGCATAACATCCCCACAATTCTCACCTGACTGAATGCCCGGATTCTCTCCGTAAGCCTCCATCCTCCCCTGTTTCGTGACCTTTTCAGGCCGAGGACATCACACTTGTTCTTGTCCCGCCCCTTGATAGCCTCGGGGCACACCACACACTTCGGGTCACTAACAGCAGGGAGAGAACAAAATAGCTGGTGTTTTTCAAAGGTCAATGACGCTGTGATGTGCCTCAGACTTTGTAATTATCAGCACAACAGACAATATTTGGGCATAACAGCTCTGTGTATTTACAGGTACAACTGTACTATATAGATGTCTACCCAGAGTGTTTCAACACATTAGTACACATGGGTCATTTAATAAAATTAGGGTCCACTTTTTTTTCTTCCCCTGTCCCTGTTACATCTGATATCTATGATTTTATAATTCTGATGCACTCCTTAATGCACTCGTCCTCCAAGATTATGAATAGCAAACTACCTACCCAACAAATACAAAGTCACTCTTAATAATACATGAATGGCAAATTACAAAGTACAAATGTACCATACAACATGTACAATTGCGGTCAGAAATTAGATTTTTTTTTTGACGATTTACCACATTTTCCAAAACAAAAGGAAACTGCTCAGTGATATTTTGTACTGGAAGTGGATTTTGAGTTTGTGCCAAAAAAATTGACACTCTGCATGTTTTAGTTCAAAAGTGATTGACTTTTAGCATGGGCGTCGCCAGGATTTTTTTCTAGAGGGGGGCAAAGCACATTTTCCCCAAAAAATCCCTATATTTTCCTGCATTTTCCCGATTGATCATTTTTTTTGAGGGTGGGCAGGGACATTTGCCCTCTCCCCCCCAACCCATTAAATTACGGTAACAACAATGTGACTTCACACCTCTTTTACTTTTTTTTCCTTTTCTTTTCTCCTTTTTTGTGTTCTTTGGCTTGTCCAGGGTAGGGGAAAGCACTCCCCCTTGTCCCCCCCCCTCACCCCCCCCCCCTCGCATGCCCATGTCTTTTAGCCTTTTTGTCTTTTTGGCTGAGCTGTTTTTGTGTCAAATTTCACCCTCAGGTACCCTATGAATTGAATGCATCTAACTTATTAGGATGTGAAAAGGTATCACTTTGAACAGATGTCAACTGTACCCCTTTCAACCACTTGCCATCACTTGAAGATTAAGTCAAACACCTCAAATACTGCACCTGAGAGTCAATTGTGCAGTATTTGTACGATGCATTTGTACTTCTCACCGTACATGTAACTATACATGTACCCCATATTGCAACACCCCGAGGCCCAACCACTGAGTGATATTTGCTACAACGACAGGCCGTGTACAGCATGCAGCAAATTCAAGTTCAAAACACGGTGTGGACAAAACCAACGGAAACCACCAGAGGCTCAGAGAAGGCTTGACAATTTAACCGGTCACCTGCCCCTGCGAGTATACCATTACATTGCCAGATCCTGTTTACATATCCTCCAGTGTCAAAGAGGTTGTGGAATGCTTGAAGACATTTCCGTCATTTTTCGGGTATATGTAGCCTAAGGTGTGATGAAATAAAAACGACTATTGTGTCTATCATGAAATGAGTACAAAAGGTACTTTTGAGAGCTGTTTTTCAGGTCCTGTTTCGACCCGAACGTGCAATTTGTGTAAAAGTCGTCGTTGGGGGCAGCAAACAAAACATAGTAAACAGGACTCGTTTATACTACGCTGCATTGGGAGTCCTGTTTATTACGTCACGATTTACTATGTTTTGTTTGCACAACCTCTTTAACTGGTTTCAGCAAGTTCCAACACCCTGGACCAAAACCAAATGACAAATTCCTCACTTTTTATTCTTTCTTTCAATGTGTACAGGTTGATCAATTCAAACTAGAGCTCAACAAGAAATCTTCCGAGGTTCAAGCGCTCCAGACGAAGATCGAGACGCTAACCCATCAGCATCAAGACTACCAGGCACACGTCAGTCTACTCAAGGAATCGTTAGCCGCCAAGGAACAGCACTCCAGTATCCTGCAAGCAGACGTGAGTAACACTAACTAGGTTGCTGAGACGCGATATTCAACAGCCTGGGGGTCGGAAGGGGGGGGGGGACTAGTCATGAGGTTCAGATATTCACGTGTGCAGAGCCACATTACAAATGTCTGGTATAGCCAGGCATGCGAATATTATTTGGCCGGAGTGTTAGCCAATTGGATCCGCCTTTAGAAATTGTGACGTCATTTAGAGCAGTGGCCGAAGGTGTTGATTGGTCAGCTGACTTATCGCATTGATCAAACTGATACATCATCAGGTTGCTGAAGGCACGATAGAAGAAGCTCGCTTGGTCAGAATCTGGCGGTCAAGACACAGTTGTTTTGCATAATTGACCTTTCGCATTTCGCGTGTCAGCCAGGCCCCTTAGACAACCCTATTTTATGGAATTTTGTACGTTAAGTTTTGTTTGTCTCAAATATTGTGCAGTCTGCGTCCATTTGTATATCATGTAATTGGACAAAATTTCACAAGCTGCGTTGACGTGATTCTACCGCGCTAGGTTAATTAATCACTGAATCTACATCCTAGACGCTTGCACTGACTGGGGAAGGGGGGGGGGGACTGGGGTTGAAATTAACCCCTTCCATTTTCCAACGAGTACCATTTTTTCATACGTCCAGAGGCATGACGTACAAACAAAAAATGAGTATGACGCCCATGGTGTACACCATACATAAAGATTTCTAAAAAGCATACAGCTCGCAAAGGCATGACACCGTATATCTTGTGTATGAGATCAAATAAAGGTTCCACTTTTGGGGTTGACAAACCCTTCCCCAGTCAATGACATGTGAAGACAAAATAAGACATTTAGAAAAAAGTCAAATCATGTACAGGTTCAAATCAATACTTTGCAATTCTCCAAAATACTGGAAGGTGCTTCTGGTCACACTTAAAAATCTTCATAATTTAGCGTCGGGTGAAAATCCTTTTGACGTGAAGGAACATTTAAAAAACACCCCGATGTGTTTTGCACGCTTGGTTCAACGTTGTGTTGACTCAGATGGTCCCCCTGCATCGATTGTAGAGGTGAATTAATGATACAAGACGTATTGGAATGAGTGGGAACCGGTGATTCACACAAGGTACTTTATCAAACCGTCGGACATCGGAAGGCGACGTTCTAATGAAATCTGTTTATCGGTGTGGGGCAAATGTGAAACCAGTCGGAACAAAAACTAATGGCTCCAGGCTCAATTCTCCAGAACAAATTAAAGTTTATTATTTAATAGATAAATAGATGTAAGCATTACGTGTAACTGTATCATTTTGGTAATAGATAGTAGAGCCTTCTGTTTCCTTTGTAATATTTTGAGATCCAGAGAGGGGGAGGGGGGGGGGGACACAGTTGGGGGGACACAGTTTTAAGAAGGGATTCAGGAGATTTTACATAAACTTAATTTTGACAATCACGCACTGATTGGTTCTTGTTTAATAATAGAGATGGTTAGCATTAACTACACTTTTTGAATGCATTCTTTGTTGTGTGGTACAGAATAATGGACAAAGAATTAACTACGTGTACTTGTACAGGACAAAACATGAATGTGCAGGAAATCAATTGTGCGGCGTTCTGGCAAAATAATACGGAACTGGGCATGACCCGCAGTGGAGAAAATGAAGAAAAATTAGGAATGGTGGTTCGTTTTCTAATCTTTGATGAGGCTACTTCACGTATTTTAAAGAAATAGTTTTAAAATTGTGGAATACCAGTGTATTGAATGAAAAACAATTGGCATCTTTCATTTTCAGGAATAGAAAAGTCCAAATTTTAAAGGCGTTATTCTCAGTATTTTGCTTTTTTGATGAGTCAATGAATGTGAATCTTAAAACAGCCATAACTTGTCAACAGAATGTCCAATCAAACTGCAACAAACTGTACTGTAAGAAGAATTGTATTCTCTATCCTAATACCAGCAAACCCTCATTCCGACCTCTGCCTAGTTCTGTCTCATTTTGCCAGAACGCCTCACATTTGTGTTGAATAACGGTTTCTGCACGAAAGAGCTCGATCCTTTCTTTATGCTCCGTGCAGAAGTACTCCCTCAACGGCCAGAAAAGGAGAGTTGGGAGTGACCTAGAATGGTTCCCGGTCCATCCACTGCGTATTTCAAATGATCCAAAGTTATTAGGGGCGGGGATTAGTCTGCGAGACCATCGCAAGTTCAGGATAAACACGTCGTGCGTACTGGTACTTCGCGCGCTAACCAGTCCCTTGCGCACACGCGGTATCCCGTCCAAGGGGCTCTCAAAAGTGGTAAAAACACGCCCTCTTTTGTTGGCGCACGGAGCTCAGAGAGCTCTCACAGAGCGCCTCACTGTCGACAGGTTATTTAAATTCAGTGACAGTGAAAGTAAAAAGTTTCAACTCATAGTTAACACACAGGAACAATGCCCTGTCCACAGTGAGTGCATCCAGCACAAACTTTCTGCAATTATATTGATGGGTAATGCACCTGTTCTTGTCATTGCTTGAATTGAAAAATTTTTACCCGATTGTCATTGATTCATTAATAAAATGAGACGTGCGTACATGTATGCACTCTGCGCCATGTGTGCTTGAACCAGTGCGCGCACATGCAGCGTGTCTCTTCGACTTGTACTTTATTGAGAGATCACAAAGCATTTTCTAGTATCCATGCCTTGAATCCATAAAATGTGCTGTAAAAATGGTTCATGTCCTATAGACTTTTATTATGCTGCCACCATTTCAGTCATGTTCCCTGTATCCAATGACAGTACTGAATGATAATGTTTTTGTGCAAAAAGGAACCAGACTATTTTTCCTTCCAGCCTCGCTTTGGTTACGTTGCTTTGAATGGGAAAAAATTAAGATGGCCGCAACATGATAATGGTCTGTTGCTTATAATGGAGACCTTTTCCTTGTTTGGTTTTGATTCATTAAATGCACCAATCAGGTGGAAGCTTTGAGGACGCGCCTCGACGAGAAAGAGATGACCCTCGTCAGAAAAGAGCAACTTCTGAGCACGCTCAGCACGGACAAGACCAAGCGCTACTCGGAGGTCAACGAACTCAAAGAGATGTTGGATATCAAGGAGCGCAAGATTGGTGTTCTGCAGAGGAAGGTAAATTAATGTAGAATGTGACTGGTGCTCAGCACATACAGTTGATGCACAATATTCTCATCATGGCATCTCAATGAAGTTTGGGATACCGGTGTAGCGTGAATATCCGACTTCATGAAATGTGGACTTATTGGTAGTATTGCGCACGCGTGAGTTCGATACTATGCTATTTTTAGGATCGTTTCATGAGAGTGACCTGTCACGTGCGAGGGATCAATCAATAATAGGGAAATAGGGGGTCCGATTTTCATAGGAGTCGGATTTTCATGTGACTCCGGTAAACTCTTGCATTTCAGCCATTGGTTAGGCTTCATGGTGTGACAATGTGGACATTTAGAAACGTCTTGTTTTATAGCTGCAGAATAGCAGCTCAAATCGTAATGTCTCTCGGTTAGTAACAAACATTGACATTGTCTACTGCTCCTACATATTTTGACCGATTTCAACCAAACTTTGTCAAAAGTATCAGTAGTCCAGCCCCAACATGACACATGACCAACCTGGGGTCAAAGGTCGTCATGAGGTCACTGGGGTCAAAAACCTGGGTTTTTTTAAAACTCAAAACGCTACTCCTTCCAGAAATTACATGACACTATCACGATCACATGACTCACACATGAACACGAATTCGTTGAGCCGCAGCTTCGGAGATCCTATCGAGCTTGTTTTATCTGAATCTAGCATCAGAATTCAAACTTTGGGAATGAGACCATCAAGACTGCTTTGTCTAGATAGTAATGCAATCTTAACCCCCTTCAAAATGAGGCTCTTTCCGATCAACAAAATGTTGATGTACTCTGAAATTACTGATGTGGGATGAAATGTCAATGCTGTTTTTTGTTTTGTTTTTGTTTTTTAATGGAACTTGTGAAGTAAAACACTTTGACAAATGTAAAGTTCATCAAGTTTATTGCAGAACATTACCACAACCTCTTTCATCCTGCTAGGTCCAACATAATCCAAATGCATGTGGCTAGGACACATGTTGGAGTTTGGCAGTAGGGCGTGACTGGGGTCCGATTTGCTGGGGAGGGGAGGCACTAAGGGAACCTCATTTTTGTGGAGGGGTCATACAATAGGTTTGGTCATACGGTAGTTTCAACCAATACAATGTTACTGGTTGCCTATCTCCATGTTCTTAAGGTGGGACACAGGCCTTGAGTGGGGGAGGGGGAAGGGGGGAGGGAGGTGGACACAGGCATCCTGATAACCCCCATATCCCCCCTCCCCCGATACCCCCATACACCCCCACCCCATACACCCCCCCCCCCCCCCCCTTAGTTACACCACTGAATTAAAGCTTGTTTGGAAAATTTTAAAAAATGATTTTGCATTGCCACAAATCATCCTTTTCCCTGAACAAGTCTTCAAAGTATTGTTTACCCATACTTACAAGTAGAAATATTTCCCCTCGGCAATATTTTTCTTCAGAATTCAAAATATTCATCTTTGTAAATGCAGGTCAGTGTTATCTCTGAAAGTTCAAGTCGAGCCAAACCGACGTCAAATTATTTACAAATTATTCGAATGTTAGTAATAATGACTCTTGCCTCGAGTAATGACAAAAACCATTATCAACTAGACTTGATGAACTGCTGGTACCGGCTCTTTTTACATATCTTGACGTATTTGCAGATAGCAAACGTTGGAGCTCGTTTATCACTGTTGAATGATAAACGGACAAGGGGAAATAATGATCATTGCAAACAATGGGTTCAGCTGTTTATGTACCTTTTTGAATAATAGCCTGTCAAAGGAGAGTGCATTCACATTTGTTTCATTCGGCAAGCTTGTGTTTTTCAATGACAATGTATCCATAATACATCTGTTAATCTGCTGATGGAACAGTAGGGACAGATGTTAAAGAGGGGTCATTCCATGTCAGGCCAACACACTTTTTTATAACAATTTTGATAAAAACAGCTGTGCTTGTACGTCCTGATGAGCAATGAACGCACACCAATTTTTAGCCCGATCCGACCTACGGTACCATGTGGTCAGGGCAGAAAACACAAAAAATTGACATTTTTAGAGTAAAATACCACCCTTTTGGTAGAAATATGTCAAAACCATGTCAATTTTTATCGAATATATGCGAATTTGGTATTAAAATAATACAAATTGCATGCTCAAATCAACGCTTTTGTCAAAATGAAATTTTGTGAAAAGTAGGTCACGTGACCTTTAATATGTTATTGTGACCTTTGACCCAATTTGTGTGATAATGTATCATTCCGAAAATCAACGAAATGAAAATGGCAGTTTCTTTGCTGAGACTGTTCAGGTACTCACTGAGCCACTCACCCACCGGTTTGATCGTATTGCATTCGACAAAAGATGGTTACGTGTTTCGAGAAATAGAAGTGTAGAGAAAAGGGGGGGGGGGGCAGTGGCAGTTTCACTCCCTTCCCTTTTTTAAAGGATCTCCCAGTAGTCCTAGGGTTACATTGAATATATTCATAAAATCTCCTATTAAAGCTCTTTTTGCTTTCAATCCAAAGTTTTTTTTAAAAGCGTTTGGTAATCTTATTTGAAATTTTATTTTAAAATCAGTGCATGGCACTTCTCCTACCATGTAATGTGAATCCAGGTTTGTTAAAAAGTCAATTTTTTTTTTCAATTCAAAAACTTATTCTAAATGAAGGAAGGGGAAAACGTGCATTACACAAGCCTACATGTACATATGTACATGTCTTGATTTTTTACAACAAATGTATTTTAAAATGCGATGCAATTGTATCGCATCACCGAAGCAAATCAGAAAATCAACGGCCTCGCTAAACTGATTATAGCCAGCCGTGAGGGTCCCCTGTCCCACACTTGTTTTTCATCCGTCCGCTCGCTATCCCCGCGACGTAATGAAATTAACGCCTTATTACAACAGATTAGCTGCCCCCACCATGGGAAATCAGCGGTTCTACCGGTAGGGCTAGGGCGCTGCTCGGTAGTTAAAGATCATATTCTGGCAACGTGCCACCGAGTTTAACATCTCAAAGCCACGGGCCCAGAAACGTTGAAAACAGATCACGTTGCTTGAAATTGAACATGGATGTCTGGTGTTTCTTCTTCTTTTTCTCCTTTCCTTTTCTCCTTTCCTTTTCCTCTTTCCTTTTCCAACGCTTGTCGGCCGACCAGCATTGGAAAAAAAACTGGGTGTTTTTTTTTCAAATACCGTCCCCAATTTACCATACTTACATGTACTTAGTCTGAATTTTGTTTGCAATCGATTACACATGAATGGGTGCAAGCCTTCTAGACTGGTTCCCTGACCTTACAATTCCCCGACGTCTATAAATTGCTCCATTTCAATTTAAGTGGAGTCAGGGAACCAGACTACGTGAACATGATTGTTTTTCTTAGTTTTTTTCCAGCATCTACGAATGCAAAACTTCAAACAAGTTAGTGTAACAATATTTGCTATAAAACACTTATCCCAAAATCCATCCATTTCTGAAAATTACAGCAAAAGCAAATGTTGTATATTCCCTTTAACTTTTTAACGAGTGTATCAGAATTATAGAATTGCAGATGTCAGTTGTAACAGGGACAGGAACAAAAAAAGTGGACCCCTAATTTATAGACTTGCCAATGTACAAGACAAGATAATCAAATATCTACAAAATATCCAAATCAACTGTGACAAAGCCATTACTTTGTTGTTACTCATTCCCTGTTACTTGTGACTAGGCTTGTTTAATGGACTTTTGATTTAAGTATGATTTCACACAATTACCAACGCCATGAAAACTTTGCTTCAGCGTCATAATTCTGTTACTTTTAAGTACAGAAATACGTACACTGTGCATTTATTTCCTGACGAAAAAAAGTACAATGTACTTTTCCGTCACGAGGTTGGTTTTCAAATTATTCACTTCCTTGCTGCTTAGCAACAGGTTTTTTTTAACCTTTCAAAGGAAGTGAAAGTAATTATTTTGAAAGCATATTTTTCATTTCCAGTCCAGATAATGACAGCCTAAAGAATAATCCATTACGCCGGTTCCAGGAATAAAACCATTTGACAAATTGAGACAAATCGGGAAATTACATGTTGTAAAATACAAAAGCAATGTTTCAGGATACAAAGGCCCAGCTGTGGTACTGACTAATCATCATTGAGGATTCTATTGTTTGATGGTTGGGTTTTAGGATAATGGCCATTGAACACGATCATTTGTCATTGCTGACATTTATTACATGTTTTACACAGTTACACCGTAGAAGCACTAACAAAATTCACTTCCACTACCCCTGCTATACTTTTAACGGAAATGTACAACATTTGCAAACATCGAAAAACAAAATTACCAAATTTTTACGAAATATCTTTCTAGGATGTTGGTAAATGACAGTCTAAAGCATCCTGGAAAATTATGGCACCTGGTGAGAAGTCATTTTCAAGAAAATTGGTCTTTTTGTATAAATTTCCAATGGTGGTTGGCTGACCATCGTTGGAAAGATATTTTTCATCTACTGCTCCAGATTTACCTTCTTTTTTTTTCAGTCCAAAAGTTGTTTGCTATTGGTTACATTTTCATGAACGGGTGCAGTCCAGCTAGACTGGTCCCCTTACTTTACAATTTTCTGGCATCTATAAATTGATCCATTTCATCTTCAGTGGAGTCAGGGAACCAGACTACTTGAATCTTTTTATTTTCTTGGTTTTTCCTGCATTTTCAAACAAAAAACTTCAAACATGTCAGTGTAAGAATATGTGATCTACATGTATTATACTAACCCCTAAAATAGTTCATTTCTGAAAATTGCAGCAAACACCAATGATGTACGTTCCCTTTAACAAAGGCTAGTCACCAGCAGTCAGATCATACCGGTACATGTACCAGTATGTCAAGCGAGCACTGTGGCTAGTCAAACTGGGTCAACAGACAAAGCAGGCAAATTGTGGTCACTGCTGTTTTATCACTCACCCGGAGTCAAAGCATAGCTGTATCAAGTTACTTAAACAGTCCCAGCCAGTCATTCCTGCTTTATGTAGGCTGGGAATTCTTAACTATTGAAAACAGTCACTTGATTGATTTTGACTGAAAGGACAATTTGGCACAGAGTGTGTGTTTGCATAGGAGAGTGAATGTGATTTTTGCCACATTCCCGTCCTTTAGCTTCCAATCATCATAGTCATTAGTTTAATCTCACCAAGCCGGCTTCTAATCCATAATTTTGTTTGTCATTGTTACATTATTTTGTTGCTTTCGCTGCCCGTAAAGCTTTCTGATTTGACTAATGCCATGGACATCAAGGAGCGGAAACAATACATACTACAGATCAAGGTGATAGCTCTACTAACCCACTAACAACTCCTAAGCATCTCTTAGAGGCGTACGGAATCATTTGCATTTATCCCAAAAGTAACCTACCGAATTATTATCAAAAAGCTTACTTGGATTAAAGATCCTACTAATACCAAACACTCCATGCAGATAGTCCATCTGGCTTGCTGTCATTTAGAAGAAATCAAAAAATGTAGGTGATTTCCAAGGATCAGTAAATTGACTGATTTTTGGAAATAGGAGTTCTATTGACGGTATCGTGTTTCGTGATCAAAGGTTGCGCATGGTTTTTCTCTCTTTTTTTTTTGTTGAAAAGTGTAATGTCCAAAATAAGAGCTGAAACTTCAACAGGTTAGGTTTTGAACATTCTTCTTTGGATTTTGAGCGGTGTTAATATTGGAAACGAACAGTGTGCATGAAAAGCAAATGATCCTTAAAAAAAAAAAGAGCAAAGGATCAATTAAGGCCAAAAAAAAAATAGTCGGTCTCTGGTCAGCGCGCATTGATAATAATCATGCGCCTCAATCTTTTTTTTTCTCCAAAATTTCCAACAGCGCCCTCTATTGCTGCACCTCCTCAAATGATCAATTAAGGCAACAAAAAAAAAATAGTCGGTCTTTGGTCAGCGCGCATTGATATTAATCATGCGCCTCAATCTTTTTTTTTCTCCAAAATTTCCAACAGCGCCCTCTATTGCTGCACCTCCTCAAATGATCAATTAAGGCCAGAAAAAAAAATAGTCGGTCTCTAGTCAGCGCGTGCATTGATTTTAATCATGCGCGTCAATCTTCTTTTTTCTCCAAAATTTCCAACAGCGCCCTCTATTGCTGCACCTCCTCAAATTTTTGTACCAAGGAGCACCAAGGAATGGGATATTGCACCAAGGCAAATGATCGAGAGCACCCAGGCAAATTATGGAGGACACCAATGTACATGAGGACACCAAAAAAAAAAAAAAAATAGTACCCCACCTTGTCTGTACAATCCAAGCTTGAAAAAAAAAAAGCAAAAAAAAAAAAAAAAAACTTAGCCACATCAATTCCGGAACTTTGGTCTGACCAGAGACCGAGTATTTGTTTTTTTGGCCTAACATTCAGCTGTTTATTATTATAGGCCCATTGGACCTTTTGTATTTCTTTTGTTCTTTCCCCGCTCTTAACTACAGCAGAACTCGAAATACCGAGGTACAATGTATATTGCTGAATGTTTTTAAAGCGAACGTGTTGAAGTTACAGTTGTTACTTGTAGGATGCTTCAGACAACATTTGGAGAGCTCCCTGCTTTGCTCAACCATTTGTGTTTTTTAAATTGATGTAATTGGATTAAAATGAACTATTCTTTGTTTTTAATCCATTTTCCCCCCAATTTTGCTTGTAATTTTCATTTTTAAAGGCATGTATGTATACAATGTCTCTTTCCTTTATTTCTGAAGCAATGATACCCAATACTACTGGATAGCGCAGTTCCTTTCTGCATTTCTCTTGATGTGTTTGGCATTCCTTAATCTTTCCAAAGCATTCAAATACGTGTATTTCTTAACCACTGACTAATTTTTCTTCCAACAAATTCCTTTTGTGCTTGATTTTTGTTGACCCTGATGTTGATGAACTTGCACACGAAAAATCTGTATTGGTAGACAAATATTGAGTGGCTCAGAGTGGAATGGGAGGAATATTATTGCAAGGTAAAATCTGGATTTTCTGGAAAAGTCCAGATTTTACAGAGCGATAATACTCCTCCCATTTCACAATTTAAAGCCACTCAATATTTGTTTTATATAACTGACATGGTACATGTAGATCCTTGTCATTTGATATATTTGAACTTTTATTTCCATACAAAATTGGTGGAAAATGTATTTCTCTCCTCCAAACCACCCCTTCAGGAAAATGTTTGATCCCAACTCTGTAGCGCTGGCTCTTTGGAACAATACGCGTTACGCGCAACGCTGAATGCGCACACCAGCATGCATTTGCACACAAACACCGCGTCGTGGAACAAGGATGATCCTAACTGTTGAATACTATTTCCCATTCCCCATGGGCAAATGGGAGCAATAACGAATGTCACGTGATGTGAGTTCCACCAAACAAATGACAAGGATCTGTATGTATATATAAAAATAACAATGTAGTATCTGAGATAAATAACCTCTTAACCCCATGAGGGCCTTTCACGCTCTCCAAAATTTCAAAATTTCAAAGATTTCAACCAAAAAAAACCTTTCAAACTACATGTGGCAAGAATCCAACACAGGACCAGGGTTGAGAAGGCTTTACCCGGGTAAAAACAAAAAAATTCAAAATGGGTCAGCTGTAGCTGACCCATGGCCAGTGTAAGTGTGAACGGCATGCCTTGCCTACCTGGGTTTGATGAGACCCCAGTTCCAATCATGATAGACTCGGTGCTGATTTCAGGGTAGGCATGATGGTACATAGTATGAAAAGGCCTGTTTTTACAAGCCTGTTGGAAATTCATGCCCTTTTCTTTAGTGGTAAATACATGTTTGAATCAAAGTACACATATATATTGATGTTTTGCTTTAATCGTTTCTTCGTACTAACAATGTAAACTTACGCTTATGAAGCGTTGTCTTGTGAATGAACAAGACGGTTATCTTTTGTCAGTTCTACATGAACTTGTCATCCTTTTCTATTATGTACATGTAGTAACATTATTGCGTATCTTTTCCCCTCTTCCTGCAATAGCTATGCATATTTCTAGATTTTGATAATCCAAATGTTACAACTTTAGAATTCTGTTAACTGAGTCTACATTTGTTCCATATTGGGTTTTGCCCTTCACGAATGTATTCTATAAACACTCTATACTCCGTGTTGTCTGAAGGCCTGAGAAAACAAATTCACAAGCTTACTCAGGTGGACGATCGAACCCACGACCTCCTACTTACTAGAGCAGATGTCTTACCATTTGACCACCAAGCTTTCCAGGGTCAGCTGGCTGTTTTGATTCTGTCCTATAGTTTGGTTGCGATGCCCGCTGCTATATCGGACTCGAAACAGCCAGCCGACCCTGGCCACCGAGTCAGTCACAAGTCCATCACAAATCAAAGCAATGCCTTTGACTTCAGATATAAATTAACTTGTGAGGACTTGTGAGGACATGTCAACTCTTGGGGAAAAAAGAAACAAAAACAGATCAGCTTCCGTCAAGGTCACATAAAGCTCTACTCACTGATGCAAAGTAAGAGTGAATCCATCTGTTCTCATCTCTCTTTCTCTGTTGTCATGGCAACAGATCGACAACCTCCAGGAGCAGCTGCACGACAAGGAGGAGCAGTGCAACCAGCTCCGAGCCAAGCTGTCCTCGGTCCAGGCCGACCAGACCAGCTCGGACAGCGCCATGTCCAGCCTGGAAGACGCACTGATGGATAAGGACAAAGCCTTGGACCGGGTCAAGGAGCAACGAGACCGAAACATCAAGGAGCACGAGGAGGAGCTGCAGAACCAGCAGAAACAACTCAAGGAGGTCAAGACGCGGCTAGAGAACCTGCAGAAGGAACTCAGTGAGAAAGAGGTTGGTTGTGGGCTAAAGTGTTCCAGCAAGAAATATTGCTTAGTAAATTTTCGTCCCACTGTTGTTTTTTTCATGAAGCAAGGCCTGAACAAGGCTAGAAGCCGCTCCAGATACAGGGATACAAGATAAATAAAAAGAAGAGACGGTACTCAAAAAAACTGAAGAAAGGAATTAACATTCCTCTTGAAACAGGACAGATCACGGGTTGGAGGGACTGTTCTTCATAATAGCAATTAGTGACCAAAGCTCATTTCCATGGTGATGGGTCACATTTAAGTTTAAAAGATTCATCTGCATCCCACTTCTGCCACTATTTTATTTCTCCAGGCAAGTTTGATGGACCTGAAGGAGCACGCCTCCACGCTAGCCTCATCAGGTCTCAAGAAGGACTCCAAGATTACAACATTGGAGCTGGCTGTGGCTCAGAAGACCGAGGAAACGGCTAGGCTGGAAGCTGACCTGAAAAAGGTGGGATAGTCGCATCCTGCAGCCGATGTCATGAAACAGTGCGTGACTTATACCATATGGACAATTTACGCCAAAAAAACGTATTGCACGGCTGTGCAATAAACTTACGCCTTTTCGTGCGTGATTTCTGTTCAGTAACAAAACAGTCGTTGAATCACCTCTGCCTGCAATTTTGAAAATACAAGTAGGGGGTTTTTTTCTTCCAAATTTCTTTGGAATCGTACAGCAACTCTTATAAAAAACCAATTCTTCAATGTATTCGTTAGAATGCATCACATTGTCTAGCATTTATGCATTTTGCATTTTTCACCAAGGAATGTGTTTGAACTTGAGCTGAGAATGAGAAACCATCTGCTGCGTTTATTACACCGTTCTCTTGCTTTTAATCCAGAGGAGAGTTCATGCACTTTGTCAAAAACTTTCTGAAGCCGTCTTGTTTTTTTCTTGAATTCCACCCTTCTTTTAGTCATTTCCTTATCATGTGCCTCATCTGCTGCATTCATTGTACCATTTTCTTGCTTTAATTTCAGACGATAGTTAAGGTGCATTTTCACAAATCAGTCTCATGCTGTCTTGCTTTTTTCACAGAGATCTGCCATTCTTTCGTCTTTTTTTCACACCATGTGCTTTTTTCCTTCATATCTTATTCCTGTTGTTTTGTCATCTCATTTCATGGTCAACTCCAAGTCAGAGTCCAGAGTATTTGCAGCCGAATAAAAAAAACTCTGCTTGAGACAGTCCAGATCTAACATATGGGCTATATCTTGGCTTGAATTGAGCCCTGGATGGAATGTAGATTTGATTCTGAATTCCAGAATTCTCTGAACCCTAACAATTCCCAAGCAGCCAAACTCCAACACAAGGGTTTGGTGGAGTCCAGCTGGTTAGTGCACAGTTTTAATAGGACAGGGTGTTTGAAATTTGCAAGGATGAGGAAAGTTCCAGTAAATCATCCTAGGGAGTTAGGGTTCTGCAATCGACATGATTGACGTTGAGACACTGTTGTAGTACAGGCCATCTCAAGTCCATAGGGCTCGTTCAATGATGGCCATCTCTGTAGGAGAACTGCAACTGCGTATTTTACGCCAATCAAGCACGCATTGCGCAGTGTTGAAAATGTTCCAAACACGCGCGCTTGTTGCTCGAAATGTGTTCGAAATGCGACGCAGCTGATGCGCGTTATGCAAGTTGACGCTCAAAATGCCGATACACGTGGATGGTCTGTAGGAAACGACGTCATTTGAACGAGACCTATTAGTCCTTTTACAAGCAGATCACAAGTCATTTCACAGGTCTGGTCACAAGTACAAGGATAAAAAATAAGGAAGAAAGGCCGTTGTCATCTCAAGCTTGAATGGCTTTGACTTGAATTTGGACTGGATCAATTGTGATTGACTTGGGTGGATGAGCCTCATGACCGCTCATTGATTGCAGCATAGTCTAAGGCTAGACGCTGTTATGGTTTGATACGCGATAACCCGCCACCGATAACCCGCCGCCACGACCAACCAATATCGCCCACGGACTTGTCAGAACAACGTCTAGGGAATCTGCTGAAATCTCCCCCTAAAAACGGGGGAAACTAGTGCGCATGCGCAACTTCTGCAGGCAATTACAGTCCATTTTCAGTCCCACATACTACACATAACAAAAAAGCTGACCAGTGATGTTGCACAAAGGTCTTGCTGCATCTTTTATTGCCTTGGAAGAAATTTGAGAGTTTGCTTCGGAACCACTATAATTTTTTTGAATCGCGCGCTGCATATATAAGGCCCAACAGGTGCACACCCATTACACAACCAAAACGAGTTTCCCTAGATGTTCTGACAAGTCGTGGGCGATATTGGTTGATCGTGATAGCATCCTCTCACGGCGCCGGGTTATCGCGGTAGCGGATTATCGTGTATCAAACCATAACAACGTCTAGTCCCTAGACTAATTGCAACACTGTCAAGTCCCGTAGTAGACATTTGTGAAAGGCAGTGGTTAGAGCAGCATGAGTATCACGATTAAATCTTTGCATATGATACAAGCTGATATCGTCTCAGAATGATGCCCCCTTGTTAACATGAGCTGATACCTCAGTTTGAACTCAACTGCTTACAAGTATATACTATGGCAGCTATTAATTCTGTAGTGAGTAGCCCTTTCTCATTCATCTAACGCTCACTTTCATTCCTGAGATTCATTCTTTTCCTTCATGCATGTTGCAGAAAGCTCGCAAAATATACATGGTAAGTTGGGTGTGATCTCGCACAGGCATACACTGCATGGTCCTACTGAAAAGCATTCCCTGTTTTTGAAGTTGAGTTTCCCCCGAATGTATGTTCCTGTTTCATTAAAGAAATCTGATTTTTCTGTTTTGTTCCAATTTTACACATGGACATAGGTACATTAGGACATGTAATGGGGTCTTAAAATCTGAAGTTTTTTCGAATTTTTTAATAGGGTCAACTTCACTCAAAACAGTTAAAAAGTTGCCTATTGTGTACATTGACTGTTTTTCTTACAGACCAATCCGGGGGCATTGCTAGGTCTATCATGGCCTTGGTCAAGGCGTTCTAGTAACCCATGATTGGCTGTGCTAACATATACAGCTAGCTGCACGCTATGCACGTACTGTATGAAGCATGAACAACAACCTCACACGGCTAGGCTACAATATGCAAATATCTTGTTGCTGAACGAACGCCTTGGAACAACCGTGCGCTTTGGCTTCTGTTATTCTTGATTTTGTCGCTGGATTTCCAGCGACGACCTCGTAAATAAATAGAAATTATTATTCAGTACTTGGTCGTGGAGGCGCATACATTTTTCATGGATAGAGAGCTGGATAGTGTGATGACATTATCCAACAAGTTTGGAGTCCGCAGAGCAGATATAACTCGATGCAAATCCAGCGACAAATTGACAAAATTGCCTGGAAAAGGGTTGTTCCAAGGCGTTCGACCAGCACCAATTGATTTGCATATTATAGCCTATTCACATGTGGTCGCTGTTCGCATTTCGCACAGAACACGGAAGTGCATAGCGCACAGCATTAAAATGCTTTTGCAAGGCTTTGTCTATATAAAAATGAGTTTTTGCTAAATTCAAAATTCGATGAACTTCACTAAGCTTTTTAAAAAAATTATAAAAACTAGCACTACAGTGATTGAGTTGACAATTTCAACTGATAAAGTTTTTCACATGTAAAATTTACCGGCTTTGGTTTTTAGTATTACACTGCAGCATGGATTGTAATTCCTGTCCAATGTAGACAAGTCCCTTCCTGTGTATCTGGCCAAAAAAAAGAAAAATCATCTGCAAAAACCTAGCATTGGTTCCCTATCCATGTATCTAACATTTCCCTTAAAACCTTTACTAACAATTGTGGCTTTTTCTTTTACAGCTTTTCCCAATCTGTGTGTTTTGAGAGTAGGATGTGATACTAGTTTGAATACAGTCCTTTTATCCTGACTAATAGCTAACATTTTTGACCCACTTTGTTTATTTTATAAAGTCAATTATTTCTCATACCTTTAAAAGACTGTATGTACTGCAGCCGTCGCAAAACTTAACTCGTTGTTGTAAGAAAACAAATCCAAAGTTGATGATGTACGGCCAGTATTCAAACTAAAACAAAACCATCTCATGATTCTTGTTAGTTCGAGGATCAGCCATTCACGTGTGCAGAGCCACACTGCGAACGTCTCATATATCCTACCATGCAAATTTTATGCGACGCCGCGCTCTAACCAATCGGTCGACTTTTCAAACTGTGACATCGTTTCAATCAGAAATATGGACTATGCTGTTTATTGGTCAATTTGGCAGTACATGGAAAGTGTCCCGCAGCTGTTAGTAACAACATTCTGAAACATGGCCTTCTCCAGTCTTCTAGATCGTTGCGCAGTTCCTTCAGGAATCATACAGCATTAGGCAGGTGAAATCTAGAACTGCTGGCCACCAATGAATGATCCTTCACACCCCCCCCCACTACACTACATTATGGAATGCTCTCCCTGAGAACATTGTAGGGATTCAAAGGCCTGAGAAATTTAGGCAAACATTGGCCAAAAATATCTCGGGAATATAATTGTTTAAATTAAAATGCAGCAACGTTTACGGAAGACCCGATAGAAGGCGCCCAGCCCGCTGAATTGTCAGAATCTCGAGGTCAAGACACAGTCTTGTTTTGCATAAGAATCTGCGCAAATATCACAGACGCTTGTATGCAAGCAGCTTTTCCATGGACTAGATTCTTGTCCCAAATTCAGGGAATTTGGATGACTTTTTTCACCAGTGGAGTTGAGATTTCCTGCATGCACTCGTACCACCAAAATCCCAGATAGAGTAGTCATTACCTAGAGATTTAAATGTACGTGTAACCCCTTGTGTTCTTGTGCACGACAGTATGCTGTATGCTGGAAGTACATGTACTAACATCAAAACTAACTTCAAAAAAATGTGACTTTTAATGCAGAATCTCAACAGATTCTTCCAGCTGTACTTTGGGACGCCTTTGGCCGTGTGGTTTGCACAATTCCCTTAAAAAACAAACAAATCCCATTCGAATTAGGCTTTTAAAACTGAATAATCATGCTGATGCCTCTGTAATAACCTTAGGAAAAGCAACATGAATTCTTTTTAATAAATACAGGGCATCCTGAAAAAAAATGGTGCATGTAAACCCCTCCATTTGCTAATTTACAACCAAAATTGTCTGCGGATGTTTACACAATCTTCAAGGTAATAGATTTAGCTTGAGAATACCGTTTGTTTCCTTGAGATTGCTTTTGTAAATCCAAAGATATGTTTGAATAACGGCAAAGACAAGAAACGCATTTTGTGCCACTTTCTGTGAAGCAGTTAAATCAGTATAGTCCTAGTCTAAAACCAAATCACTTTACTGTTAGTGATTTGAACATTTTTAAGCAGAGTGTGCAATATTTATTTATATTTAATTGAACTCTTTCATTGAAAACCCTATATTGTCATGTAAATGGAATGTTTGTCTTACACATAATCTTATGAAAAGAGCCATACTGGCATTGTCTGATCTTTGAAGCACTCACTTCCTAAAAGTGGCACAGAATGTTTGTTTGGGGTTTTTTTTGGCTTTGCGGTTATTCAAACATATCTCTGGATTTACAAAAGCAATCTTCATTAAACAAACGGTATTCTCAAGCTAAATCTGTAACCTTGAAGATCGTGTAAACATTTGCAGTAAATTCCGGTTGTAGATTGGCGAAAATGGCAGGGTTTACATGCACCAATATTTTCAGGACACGCTGTACATTGATAAATGAGTTTATAGGTAAAAATAGTATCCTAGACGTTGACACCATGATGCATTTGATTGCCATTGAGTTGTCTTCCTCAAAACAATGGGGTTCATGGGTTTTAGCACACCCCATGGCAAACGACCAGAGGCGTATAAATTGGTATGCCAAATGTTGTCCCTTGGTTGGGCCATAGGCTTTAATCGTATCTTCAAAGAGCCAAGGAAATTAAGCCATGAAATCTTGTACCGCCCTTAACTGCCCTGCCCATAGGCAGTACACCCAAACCCGCCCGAGCACTCTATGATGTTATGGATTCGCCAGGGATTAAACACAATGTAATACAATGTAGTTAAATGCATATAGGATCATTTGCTGTTGATGCATTTTGTTCGTTTCCCATAATAACACCACGCAGAATCCAATGAGTAATGTGCACCAAAACCTACACTTTTTGAGAAAATTACACTTTTCAAAGAAATAGTGAAACCATGCTCTAGCAATTGATCACGAAACACGATTTCATCATTATAGCTCTTTACTCCAAAAATCGTTGGAAATCACTGACATTTCTTGAATTCTTCAAAATAACAACATGCCATGGAATAATGTTTAGTACCAGTACGATCTTGAATCCAAGTAAGCGCTTGGATAATACTTTGGTTGGTTACTTTTTGGTAAATTCAAAGATTCTATATGCCTTAAAGTAACTGGAATTTTGTCAGCGCTCTTTGAACTTATTCATACGGAAATTTGCACTTTTTCCTGACAAGTATGATGCCCAATGTCCATTTTAGTGCTTTCGTAATTGAAATTATCTTATGTCTCACAGGTGCAATTAACTCCTTTTGTTCTCATCTAATTTGTTTTCAGCTGCGAGAGGACAGGGATGAGGAAGAGAAACGGTCAGCCAAGGCTCTGGAGGAGGCCATCGCAAGACATAAGGATGAGGTGGCCAAGACGCAGAACGAAGTCGACAGACTCCTGGAGATCATGAAGGAGATGGAAGGAGAGAAGAACGACAAAGACAAGAGGGTGACAGAACTAGAAATGTACGTAGATGGTAAAAGAAGGAAAGGTAAAAGAAGGCATGGGAGAAGAATAAAGAAAAGAGAGTGATGAAGCTAAAAGCGTACGTTGATGGTGAAAGAAGGAGGCGGCGGGGGGGGGGGGGGGAGGACAGGATGTAGTCATGTCCTTCACAAGTCCAGTCACAAGTAAATTGCAAGTCCAGTCACAAGTCTAGTCACAAGTCCAGTCACAAGTCCATCGCAAGTCTAGTTACAAGTCTAGTCACAAGTAAATCGCAAAGCCAGTCACAAATAAATCACAAGGCCAGTCACAAGTAAATCTCAAGTCTAGTCACAAGTAAATCGCAAGTCCAGTCACAAGTCTAGTCACAAGTCCAGTCACAAGTCCATCGCAAGTCTAGTCACAAGTCTAGTCACAAGTAAATCGCAAAGCCAGTCACAAATAAATCACAAGGCCAGTCACAAGTAAATCTCAAGTCTAGTCACAAGTAAATCGCAAGTCCAGTCACAAGTCCAGTCACAAGTCCAATCACAAATTCAGTCACAAGTCCATCACAAGTCCATCACAAGTCCAGTCACAAGTCCAGTCACAAGTCCATCACAAGTCCAGTCACAAGTCCATCACAAGTAAATCGCAAGTCCAGTCTCAAGCAACAGTAGATGAACATTGAACAGTACCAAAGGAATGCCTTTGTCAAAGCGCGTTTGAATAGCTTGTGAGTTGAATTGGGACTGGAGGACTTGTGATGGACTTGCAGGGACTTGTGATGGACTGACTACATTCCTGGGGAAGAATGAGAATGACAAGAGTTGAATGGAGCTAGAAACGTACATTGCTGTATTGTAGTGGAGTGCATTTCCATGAGTACCCGGTACGAGTCCGAGTCTGATTACCTTGCCATGAGTACGAGTTAGAGTAAAAGTACATTCCCCTGATCTTTTAAAGGGAATATACATCATTTGCTTTTGCTGTAATTTTCAGAAATGGATGGAATTGGGGGTTGGAAATATATAGCAAATATAGTTACACTGACTTTTTTTAGGTTTTGGGTTCGAAAATGCTATAAAAACCAAGAAAAACAATCATTTTCCGGTAGTCTGGTTCCCTGACTCCATATAAGAAGAAACAGAGCAGTTTACATACATTGGGGAATTGTAAGGTCAGGGAACCAGTCTAGCTGGCTCGTACCCGTTCATAGGTTTGTAATCGATTGCAAACAAGTGCGATGGTCAATTGGGGCCAGTATTTGAAAAAAAGCCAGTTTTTTCCAACGCTGATCGGCCGATCAGCGTTGGAAATTGATACAAAAATACCACTTTTTTTGAAAATGACAGTATACCAGGTGCCATGATTTTACAGAATGCTTTACACTGTCATTCACTAACAGTCCAGCAAGGTATTTCAAAATGATTTGGTAGTTTTATTTTTTGATGTTTGCAAATGTTGTATTTTCCCTTTAAGAGAGTGGCTGACCATAAAATGTTTTTTTGGAGGCAGCTGATAGAGCAATACTGTAGACCATTATCATGTAGTGGCCATCTTGATTTTTTCCCATTTACATCAATGTATCCAAAGCGAGGCTGGAAGGAAAAAATAGTCTGGTTCCTTTTTGCACAAAAAACATTATCATTCAGTGCTGTTATTGGATACAGGGAACATGACTGAAATGGTGGCAACATGATAAAGGTATATTGGCCCCATGCTTATGGGCTACCTAGCCTATCCCACTGAATGATACGTCAGGGAGATTCCAGGTTTTGACGTTATTGTATAGGCACTGTTTACTCGGGTACTAGTAATCTGTGCTCATATACAAAAATATGTCAAAAGATAGACACATACATGTAGTTAAAATTTTTAGAGTGTTGGTGAGGGACCTAAAAGTCGATCCAGGGACAAGGGCTTGGATCATTCTAGCAATCACTATAACCATGGAATATGTGCCACTTTTGAACACTAAACAGAAAATGTTCAACACGATGATCAAACTGAGGGAGATATAGCAAAATGCACAGCAAAATTAGTCCTTGTGAAAAAAGTCTGGTCACAAGCCAATATAGCCCGTTAGGCCGATGTTTATCTCTGGTTCCCTTGGCATGAAATGACTGAGAATATTTCTGTTCCCATGCCAGTCCATCATTGGTTACTCCCCAGCTAATGCTGGTACCCATTTATACTTCTGGGTGGAGAGAGGCAAGAGGGGGTGAAGTGGCTTGCCCAAGGACACAACATATGGCCAGCAGCTGGATTCGAACCCCGGACCCTCTGATCACGAGTCACAAATCCTAACCACTAGGCCACACTCCCCCACGCATGTGAGAAAGCAACAAGTGAAAATATATTTCATAAGGCTCATTTTTGGGATGCGGTCACACATTTCATTGCTGGTACCCGGGAACGAAAAGAGGCGGGGCTTCATTTGATCTGAGGGCCATTCTTGTGGCCAAAAAAAATAGTGACTCATGACTGAAAGGGGAGGGGGTAAAAACACCCAGTATATAGCATGTAGTGAAATAGTCAATAATGCTGTTTGTCATTTGTGCTTTAATCAAATTAACAAATCAATATAAGGGTTTTACCCTTCACCGATGTATAAACACTGCATACTCAGTGTGTTACCTCCCAAATGAAAGTTGGAGAAAAAAATCACTCGGGTGGGACTCAAACCCACGACCTCCTGCTTTCTAGTGCAGATGGTCGTGGGTTCGAGTCCCACCCGAGTGATTTTTTCCAACTTTCACTCGGGAGGTAACACACTGAGTATACAGTGTTTATGCATCAGTGAAGGGCAAAACCTAAATATTCGTTGCAAAAAATCCATCTTATTAATAGGTCAAATTAACAAATAACATTTTTTATGTCTAACTCATAATTTAGTATAATCAGGAAGCATTGCCCTAGGTGAGTGTTTCTGTCAGAGTTGTAACTGAGTCAATCACAAGCCAATCACAAGCCAATTCACAGGTCAATTCACAGGTCAATCACAATTCAAATCACAAGTCAATTTTGCAAGTCAATTCACTAGTAACGGGGGACGAGCTATGTCTCTGTCACATGTCTTTGTCACATGACTTTGTCACATGACTTTGTCTCTTTTGATTAGCTTGCGACATAACTTGAGACTCGATGACTTGTGATTGGTTTCCGACAACTTGTGACTATCTCAAGTTACAACTCCAGTTTCTTTTTCAAGAATTGTTTACCCATCTGTGTCATCAAACTTATTGTCATCCCAAGAAAGCAGTGGAAGATTTGTGATTTGTCTAGTGGATACTTCGTGGCATGTTTCATCACAGTGTAACTTGTGTTGTGCATTTCATGTGTGTTTTGTTGTTTCTGTTTTTTCTTTCAGATTCGGAGACATTTGTACAGTCACCATCTTTGGCTAATTTTGTGCGCTGCTCAAAAATACTGAACTAGCCTTAAGCGCACTTCATGCCGTAAGCGTGCGGATGCATAGATGCACTTGGAGATTTCTGTTGCTGCATCTGCTGCATCTGCTGCATCACTATTCTCAGCATAAATTTGCCCCTGAAGTTAGCGTGATCTCAGCTGTGCTTACAGTTTACGATCTCTCTGAAATGGACAAAGGTTCTGTTTGGAAAATTGTTTGCTGACTGCTGACTGCTGAGCAGTGCTATGGAATTAGACCCTGGCTCATTTTGTTAATAGACGTTCACAATTGTAAAATCATATGACCCGCTTCAGTTAATGTGTGTATAACATGGCACACAGTCAGTGAGAAATGTCCCATGTTCAACAATGGTACTTTTCTTTTAGTGTGATTTGATTGTGTCTGGAGCACAGACTCTATGCATAGCTACCGGTAATGCCTTTAGCCCACAGCACAATGGGAAACTGGTTAGCAATTGCTTTGGCCAGGCTCCGATCTGTCTTGTTGTGTCAAGTTGCTGCATTGCACCTTCAGTTGAAAACCGGTCAAGTGCACACCATGGCAGTTGCTGTGCAAGTTATAGCCTTGGTCAAGTCTTTGACAATAGTGTCCGATGATCGATGGCCAGCTGCTAACATTAACAGTGGCTGTGCGCTATGCATACACCCACACGTACTGTGACCTCATGTGGCTAGGCTACAATATGCAAATGAGTTGGTGCTGGTCGAACGCCTTGGAACAACCGTTTGCCTTAGCTTACGTTTTTCTTTATTTTGTCGCTGGATTTCCAGCGACAACCTCAAATGGGAATAAAGATGAAATTATTTTTCAGTACTTGGTCATGGAGGCTCATATGTTACACGGATAGAGAGCTGGAGAGAGTGGCAACATTCTTCAACAACTTTGGAGTCTGTAGAGCAAATATAACTGGCCAACACGACCGTTATTCCAAGGCATTATTCCAAGGCATTCGACCAGCACCAACTGATTTGCATATTGTGGCCTAGCCGCATGAGGTCGCTGTTCGCGCTTTGAACACTACGTGTGAGTGCATATAGCGTGCAGCTACTGTTTTTGTTAACGGCCCACCATCCATCATCGAACACTGTTATCGAATGCCTTGACCAAGTCTAAGCAAACTACTGTGCCCTTTTGACATGTTTGAGGAGGTCCTTGCAAGGGACAGTGGTACCCAATAGATCATTATCATGTTGCAGCCATTTGATTTTTTCCCATTCAGATCAACCAAAGGCTGGAAGGAAAAATAGTCTGGTTCCTTTTTGCACAAAAACAGTATCATTCAGTACTGTTATTGGATACAGGGAACATGACTAAAATGGTGGAAGCATGATAAAGGTCTATAAGTCAGGCTTTGTTTGACTGTACCCCACGAGGGAAGTTCTAAAGAAGAGGGATACTACGACAACTAAAACCCAAAAAAATAAGGTTGCGTGCACGTCTGATTTGTTTGCCTTTGATTGGTAGGAGAAGGCTTCACTGCACCATTTACATTGTATGCGTTGAGTCCATTGAGTATGACTAGCATCGTGCATGTTGGTCACCATTGAATGTGAGATATTCATAGATGTACACGTATGTACCTGTATGTTGCATTAATGCATGCATGTGGAATTGTGATCTTTATTTTGCAACATCATCATTTATCATGTGCATATGTGCATAGCAATGTCTTTTTCTTCCATTTGTGCATTTTGTTGGAATACTGGTTTTTGTGTTCTAATGTTTTATATATTTCATTCTTAATAAGGTGCTCATTTGATTCAGTTTTACAGAAATCGATATCACATAATTCTGGTGTTTGTACATGTATTCATGTCATGTCAACATTTCAAAGCATTTACACAACCAGTGAGCAAAAACTAATGAAAATGTCATAAAAACCGGGAAACTAACAATTCCAGTGATACATGTTCATTTCACAGTAATTTTCTGTAGATTGTTTTCCTGGTTATTCTGTTTAAGGATAAAAACTACTAAGGAGAAGCACATTGGTTTAGTCTATGAAATAATCTTGCTCTTGGGGCTAAAATAGCGCCAATCCTGCACAATTGAGAATTGTTGAAGATTCAGCAAAGCTTCCAAGCCAAAAATGCATTGAGTTAATCTTGAAATTCTCGTCGTATGGTTTGAATCCTGCAGTCAGCTGAAGGATGCGACAAAGAGGCTGACAGGAGTCAAGAGAGACCAGCAGCTGCAGAAGAGAAAGAACGCACAGCTCCTCGAAGAGGCGAGGAAAAGGGAAGGGGAGCTGAGCACAGATACACACCAGCTTCAGGTAGATGCTGGAGGGAGTGGCATTTTAAGGAGGATGGTTATTATTTGGGAGAAGTTTGGGGGATACAACACGTTGACCAGAGTTGCTATCAAGTCAACTACAAGCCGGTTCACAAGTCACTTCAAGTCAAGTCACAAGTAACGGAATGAGAATGACGAAGGAATGCCTTTGTCATGGTTCAGTTTAACTAGCATATCACTTGACGGGAGAATGGACGAATTGTGACGGACTTGTGACTGACTTGTGATTGACTTGTGGCTGATTTGTGACTGACTTGTGATTGACTTGTGGCTGATTTGTGACTGATTTGTGACTGACTTGTGATTGACTTGCGGCTGATTTGTGACTGATTTGTGACTGACTTGTGACTGACTTGTGACTGACTTGCTGCTGATTTGTGACTGACTTGTGACTGACTTGTGATTGACTTGCGGCTGATTTGTGACTGATTTGTGACTGACTTGTGACTGACTTGTGACTGACTTGCTGCTGATTTGTGACTGACTTGTGACTGACTTGTGATTGACTTGCGGCTGATTTGTGACTGACTCGTGACTGACTTGTGACTGATTTGTGACTGTCTTGTGACTGACTTGTGGCTGACTTGTGACTGACTTGTGCCCGACTTGTGAGTGGCTTGTGACAGACTTGTGACTGACTTGTGACTGACCCGTGACTGACTTGTAATCAACTTGTGACTGGACTCGTGACTGACTTGTGACAGACTCGTGACTGACTTCTGACTGACTTCTGACTGACTTCTGACTGACTTCTGACTGACTTCTGACTTCTGACTGACTTCTGACTGACTTGTGACTTCTGACTGACTTTTGGCTGACTTCTGACTGACTTCTGACTGGCTTGTGGTTGACTTACTTGTGATTTGTTGTGACTTGATTATAACTCTGATGTGAAGTGACTAACTGTATGATGTAAGAGAAGTTTTCCAAGAAGAACGAGAGGTATTCAGCTTGATGTTCTGGTCAGTAGCATTGATGTTTGTCATTCTCCTGATAATAGTCAGTGCACACTGCCTGAAACTTCAAGTAAGCACCGCCGGTTTTACTCGGAACCTTTTGCTTTTTACAGCTAATCACTTCACATCCTGAACTTGCCCAGTTTTTTCAAGTTGTACTCTCTATTGTATAAAGCCTCCATTGGCATTTGTCGCGTGTTATTGATTCTAATATAATAACCTGTTGTTGTTTTTATTATGGAAGACCATCAACCTACTGCTGGATAGCTCAGTTAGTAGAGTAACACTTTCTGTTTGTTTGTTCGACGAAATGTTATCAACCTGTGGGCCATATCTCTCAGGAATTCAAAATTGAAGGAAATTTTGCAATGTCAAGCATTGCTTCAGCTAACTAATATTCAAAGACAAGTGCTTTTGCAAACACCAATTCTCTTTGGAAAAGCCTTATAAATTGCCTTGACCTCTCATCTGCTCAATTCTATCTTCCAGACCTTTGTTAGGCAGAGAGATGACAGGATAGAGGAGCTAGAAGAAGCCTTGAAGGAGAGTGTTAGCATCACAGCTGACAGAGAGATGATCCTAGCTCAGCAGACGCAGACGATCAGCAATCTACAGAGACAGGTAATGATAATATATCATCAAAGATTCCCCAACTCATGGGTAGGGCCTTGAAGGAGAGTGTTAGCATCACAGCTGATAGAGAGATGATCCTAGCTCAGCAGACGCAGACGATCAGCAATCTACAGAGACAGGTAATGCTGACATACATGTAAGGACAGTGGATGGTGCTTTGTCATCACTCGAAGGAGCTCCAGTTGGGGAAATAAGACACATGGGCACACTGGTTTGAGTACCTATTGTGTGGTTATTCAGAATCTACACAAATCCATCAATTTGGTCTCAATGTGTTTGCCAGGCGTTCAAATGTCCCTCCTAGTGCCCAGTGGTCTCGCCAAACACTCTCTTTAGAACCGCTGAGGAGTTTACTTGTGCATTGGGAGAGATGTGTACCAGAGAGAGAGACGTGGGGTGCTGTGGTCCAATGGTTACGGTGTTCGACTCGTGTGCCGTGGTACATGGGTTCGAATCCTGACCGTGGGAACATGGTGCTTGTGCTCTTGAGCAAGGCACTTTACCATTATTGCTTCGTCCTTCGGATGGGACGTAAAGCCGTAGGTCCCGTGTGTTGTGTAATGCAAGTTAAAGAACCCAGTAACACTTATCACTAAGAGAAGGGGTTTGCCCCGGTGTTTCTGGCAGTGGCTGCAATATGCACCGCAGTACCTTGTAAACCCTTATAAGTTGCTACAATAATGGGTCTCATATTTCTCATGAACTTTATTTACCTTTCTTTAATAAAAGACATATCTCCAGCACCTTGAGTACCTAATAGCTGGTAGATACATGCGCTATATAAGACTCCGATATTATTATTATTTCATCAGTAGCATTACGAACTGACATTTTTTTGTCTGATGCGATATAAATGTATTTTGCATTTGGTTAATAAATGGGATATATATCACTTAACAGTGCTTTGTTACATATGACACCAAGGAACCAGCAATTTGGCATTACTTGACTGAAATAAGCAATGTCGTATTTGTTTAATTGCGTCTGAGTTCTGTTAGCAATATTCAACAAAATTCTGTTGAAAGTTACTCACATGGGATATGTATGATAATTCATCTATCATAAAAGGTTTAGTGTGGGACCACCAGCAACTGGATTTGTGGTCACTACCATTGCAAAACTAGGAGTCTAGGAGCTAATCTTTGGGTACTAATTCCATGGCACTGCCGTTCTGTTGGGTGATGGTACATGCGTCGCACGCGCGAGGTAGCTTTTGTTAACGCTCCTGACACGTTGGTACATCGACCAATCAAAGAAGCACGTTTGGCTCATGAATATTAATGAGGTGTAATAGTAACTTCGGTCTTTGGTTTGGTCCCAGATTGACAATCTGAAGAGGGAGTTGGAACAAGTCAAGAAGCAGTTGTCCACAGCCAGCAACAAGCTGTCCACTACGACCACCGTGCTGAGAGAGAAGGAAGCCAAGCTGAGTGCCTTGCAGAACGAGAGGAGGAAAACGCTAGAGGAAGCAATGGAAATGAAGTGAGTTTGCTTAACCCTAACCCCCCAAGTCCTTCAAAGTCCAGAGTTGGAAGGATTTTGTAGGGTTGGGAAGGGCCAAGCCGTAATACTAAAAAGAAAAGGAAAAGCTAGAAGAAGCCATGGAAATGAAGTGAGTCGTCTTAGCCCTTAACCCTCTCAGATCCTTCCAAATTCTAGGTTTTGCAGGATTTTGCAGGATTGAGAAAGGCGGAGCCGCATAGCCACCTTTTATTTTACTGTACATGGGGATTGATGACCTTTAGTAAGTTAACCCATTTATCCCACCCTAAAATGCCCTGCCTGTTACCCCCTACACTACCCGAGATTGCCCCAGCACTGTTTGTTTTTGTGGATTCATCCAGGAGTCAGTACATTAGGGCTAGATGCACCTGTACAGATGTAAGCCAATGATGTTCCATTGGTTTCTGCCCAGTGCAGGATTTTGGAGGATTCAGAGAAAAAGACCTGGGAGTCACTAGAACCATTTGTATTCCAGTTTTTTTTTCCTTTATTCTTCGCCCACTTTATGGCTGTGCTACCAACGTAATTCTGTAAGCACAGAATCCTAGTGCATAAAATTTGCAATTGAACATATAAGTCCAAACTTTCCTCCTTTTGTGAAGAATCTTTGTTCAAATGATAAAAAGAACTATGAAATTTCGCCCCTATAACGAGCACTCATAAGATGTTGCGGATGCAGAATAAGATAAGATGTTGCGGAAGAATGTTGCCACACTCTTTAGCTCTCTATCCATGTAAAATATGAGCCTCCACGACCAAGTACTGAAAAATAATTTCATCTTTATTCCCATGTACGAGGTTGTCACTGGAAATCTAGCGACAAAATAAAGAAAAACGTAAGCTAAGGCAAACAGTTGTTCCAATTAGGCATTCAACCAGCACCAACTTATTTGCACATTGTAGCCTAGCCACATGAACAAATTTCTCTCTTCAACAAATCTCCTTGTTTCCAAGACACTTTGTTGCCGCTTCTGAAGATCGATGATACCCCTATCAACAGGGTCTCATCTGCAAAATTTCTTGGGGTCATTATCGACCAAAATATTTCCTGGAATGATCACATCTCTTCCATCACTAAAACTATCTCTCGCAACACCGGTGTACTTGTTTTGAGGTGTTAATTGTTCAAACAAAGTAGAAATATCCTGAACATTGGCTTCAAATGTATAGAATTTAATATGCCGGAAGCAGAACATTTACCTATATTGACCCAGAGTCCCCAGAGTCAGGATCCCTAAAAAATCTCCTGAAGCTTGAAACACAGCAAAGATTTGGAAAACCCCTCAGAGTCCCCTTTGAACATTTCGAAATATTACCTTCATTCATATAAGAAATCATAGACTATTGGACTCTGAGCATGAATGGTAGAGGGCGCCATGTGACCACTTTAAAGAGTTCCAAAGTGTGGGACTCCCCTTTTGGGCACACTGGTTTGTGCATGGATGGTGCAAAGCAGTCGTGGCTAATTTCAATCTGGGAAATGGCACTGTTAGTGTCTGTCATATCTCTGTCTTTGTCAACCTTGAGAGGGTACTTGGTCAGAGGGTGTTATGGGAAAAAGTGACATTTAATGGGAATACCAGTAAATGTAAATAGCGCCCTCATTTGACTCAGACATGCAAGTTAGTTTGGTCTGGAATTGCAATGAGCCAAAGCAGTAGTGGCAGTTTTGACAGGATTGGAAGGAGTATTTAAAAAAAAATTTGGAGCAATGCCAGTTGACGAGATACCTGACCTTATATCACATGCATTCCAGGACAGGCAAAATCCTAAGTGGTCATCAAATGTAATTGGTTAGTCTGGGCCTTGACGATGTCGCGTGACCTGTCATGTGAATGGCCTTCTTTAGCATGCTTCATGTTATGCAGTACGGCGTATCCTATTCATTCACATGGATGTTTAAATGAAGTTGACCTCTGTGTCACAGGTCAATCAGCCAATGACAAGCTGGCAGTTCTCAGACTGCCTTGCATGGGAGAATGTTGAGGCTGTATTCAGATCAGGCTAGTATTAAGACTGATCCACTAGATTCCCGCCCACTGGGCATGTACATGCAACAACGCATGTGCGTCTCCAATGCCACACGACATGTTACACGATGTATGCACTTCGGGGGCACGCATGGACGCACACATTGCAGCCCTGCTCTACTATTGTCAAACATTAATCATAGCTGTGATTGGTCCAAAATATAATTGGGTTGGCTTAATGGATCGGTCCGTTCCCATGGGAACAATCAGCAGCGACGCCCAAAATCAAATACACGTATTTGAACAGAACTTAACGATTTACTCTTTTTTGCCCATGCTTGCAATGTACCTCTGAAAAAAATTAAGATTAAAATTAAAATTTTTACTGAAATTGCCCTCTACTCTTGTAATTCTTAGAGTACGTTTACTCGGCATTGACTACAGTTGTGGATTTGTTTCTCTGTGTAAAATTGGGACAGTTTGCCAGTTTTGTACTCGAGTCCCTGCAAGTCCATCACAAGTCCATCACAAGTCCTTCAGTCTGAAGTCAAGTCACTAGATGAACTGTTACACAAGCATTCCTTTGTCATTGTTCATCCAGTTACTTGTGACTGGACTTGTGAATGGACTTGTGAAAGGACTAATGTTAAATTTTTGTGCAGGGTGTGGCAAAATGATTAGATTTCTTTGACCATGGGTGGAAAGGGTGCACGCTGACCAGTGTGTGGATTAGTAGGGACAACTTTCTTGGTATTTGTTTATGGGCTCCGTGCGCCGACGAATGAGGGCGCCCTTTTACCTAGCAACGACGTCCCATGGGCGGGACATTTCGCTGGTTGACGCGCACCGTTCCTTGTGTGTGATGCACGTACACCAGGGGATTTGTTCTATGTACACGCAGTGGCCGTGCTTTGCGGCAAATGAATTGCAGTTAGGCAAGATGGCGTCGGTCAGTCACCCCAACTGTACTCTCTTTGCCGGTGAGGGGGTACTTGTGAACAGAGCGGATACTTTGTAGATGCCCTTTTATACTGAATCTTAGAAAGTTTTTGTTATCGGATAGCCGAGAATGATTTTGAGGGTAGACAGAATTCACCTTGACTTTTGATGGTAAAACTGGTTCTGTTGCTCGAGCATACAGCACACCATCAAGATATATATATTATTATGGTTTCTCACATTCCAGCTTCTCAGTTCAACAATAGTTTGGAAGTCATTTTCTAAAAAATTTAAATGTAGAATTAGGTCTGGCATGAAAATCAACAGCGGTTAGCGTGTAGGCTTTGTCTTGATCAAATTCCCTGCGAGGGAAATACTTCTGTAGTTTCAAAGAATTATTCCGGCTCCCAAATGGCCTAATCATATTGCCACAGGCACGTGGCCCGGCCAGGAAATTTCAGGTAACGTCTCAATTTGATAATGAAAAATACACGCTTTTCAAACTCCATCCCAGTTAGATTAATAATTGGACGCCGCAAAAATGCCTACACAATTATTGTCAGCGAGGCTGATTGGTCGGTATTTGGCATGGCCGGCGCCGTCGTCCAGTCACAATCACTTTTAGGTGCAACCCATTCCAGATCCCATTCCAGATGGTGCGGTCAGAATCGATTCCAGTGCGGTCACTGTTGAAGCATAACACGACTTTTATTTTTATAGAAACAGAAAAGTCATTCCAGAATTTTATCAAATACTGCCGAGGGGAAAACTTTAATATAGAAATGCATTTAGTTGCTTTACCGACCAAATGGAAGTTTACTGATTTATTTTTTATCAAAGCCAAGTAGAACCGCTGAATTGTGCAACTCGTACCGAGCCAAATTTTTACAACTTCCACCTGCATTTGATTTGATTTCCACAGATTGAATAAAACAGTGGAACATAACAAGTTACCGGTACAAGGTAGCATTTCCCGCCCCCCCCCCCCCCCCAATTTTATTAGATTTGTTGACATGCGTAATAGAAATTTACTGATTTTTCAAAACCAGTCAGACATGGGGAACATTGACGACTCAATTTGGGCTGAGGTCTTGCAGTCTGCTGTCTACGTCTTAAATGAAGCTATCGATCTTCAAGAGAAGGAGAAATTTCAACGGGACTCAATTTTGACAGCCAATTTCGTAGCCTACAAGAAAAATGTTCCCTCTGCAACCTCAGCGAGGGAAGGTTTTTTTTTTTTTTCATGTTTCGTCGCATGATTCATGGGGGGAATGAGGAGAAGCTTAATATGTTACTTAACCCTCGCACGCTATCTTTCTGCATACCTCCGGCTGCGTGAGGGAAAAGGCGCATGTTGCACGAGGGAAAAGGCGCATGTCGCGCGCTGTCCTCTGACGTGCATAGTAAAGTGACCTTTTGGCTGGAGTTTTTGATTGGTGAGGAGCAATTGGCATTGAACTTTTTTCCCCTCAAAATTTCAAAATATATCTGAATGCCAGAAGGCAATTACAAAATAATTGCTTAAATTGAATCAGAATTCACCAAATCATCTTTCCAGACTCTAAAAATGACATACAATAAATACGGACAAATGTTTTGCCCGCCATAATGTCTTTTTGGTCAAGTTAAAATTCCAACCAGAATACGGGAAAAAAATGCATGCATTCATTGAAAAAAAAATATTTTAAATTTATAAAAAAAAAGGGTAAAATGTGCTCAACTTTCACTGTTGTTGTCATTTGCCATTGTTTCCCTTGTAGTACTGATTATAAGGAAAAGCAATACCAGGAAAACATTCTAGACTTGAATTGTATTTGAGACCAAACCCCAAACTTCAGGCATCCCAGCATATTTTTTGGGAGAGCCTTATGAGAAAGGCCCTAAACTGTCCATGATGTCCTTCTAAGCTCTTGCCCCCCCCCCACCACCACCCCCCCCCCCCCCCCACAAAATCCCTTCCTTCACTCAAGGGAACTATTAAATCTCCATGGGTGAGCTCTCAATGTATCCCCACTGTTGATCACAAGGCTTCCTAACGTCAGTCAGTGTGATTGATTCATGCCTGACTTTGGACAATAAGACAACAAGTCTAATCTCAAAATCCCTTCGGCCTCGGTGTGCGATCAAGATCTCACTGTTTCCCAAGTGATGGATGGTTAGGGTTTTTGGGTGGTTACTGGGTGGACAGCAATGGGATCTCAAGCTGGCACTAATCCACGTCGTACATCACGAAGCGGATCGCTGGTTTCTGTCTTGATCTCAGGGATGGGTTGGTATTAGCTGAACGGTTTGTCACAGTTCCAAGGCCAATCAGTCGAGATTGATTTGTAGAGTGTTGGTTTGATTGAGTAATCTCTCACACACACAAAAAGGAAGAATGAGATTAGTTTCCAAGGGCAACCCCAAAAACCCGAGTTCCCCCTAACAGTTGTACCATGGGTCCTTTGAGCAGTCTAGGTAAAAATGAAGTTTGAAGGTTCTTACATAAGAAAGTAGCAACTTTTTGTTTAAAAAGTACACCCTCATTTATGTGTGAATATCTCAAAACGATGCAAAGAGCTTTTTAGAACACTGAGAGTTAAGACCACCAATGACGATACTGAATTGTTTAAAAATAAAAGTTCTGGTTTTTTTTAATTCATACAGAAATGTTCTAAATTGATTTCAGCACTAGTATTTATTATAACACCTCATCCACAGATGCTGCATCTTGATTGGCCGAGAGCAAGTCACATGACATTCGCTAGTTTTGCTATCTTGCTGTTCACGGCCAAAAGTACTACATGTAAACCTGTAGAAACCAATGCAAAACAACCGGTATTGTGTGCAAAAGCATATGGGTGTGTGCGTTGTGCATATTATTCCCAAGCGCTACAGAACTGGGTTCAAACATTTCATGAAGGGGTTGTTTGGAAAAGTGCAAGTAAATTCTCAACTTATTTCGTATTCAAATAGAAGTACATTTTAGTTGTATTTATCAGTTATCGTTTAAAATAATGCAGAACCTGTGGGAGAGGTGCTATAAAACAAATATTGACTGCTTTGTCTTGTGATGCAGTAAAACTAGCCTCCCTCGGTGATCCATGGACATGGAGCATTCTATTTTCCATCGGCTTCGACGCGGGAAAAAATACAATGCTTCATGGATCACCTAGGGAGGCTAGTTTTACTACACCACTCGAAGCAGTCATTAATTGTATGCGATTCAACTTCTCTGTCATTTGTGAAGCATTTTGGCAAAGTATGACAGAACTGGGCACAAAGGCCATAGTGGAGAAAAATGCATATAGACGAATTGCTGTGATTGTTTCTCGATTTTCAAATGTATTGATATTTTGAAATCTTTGTCTACTGCACATAATGTGTTAACTTAAAGGGTTTTTAATGAAAAATACAATTGCTGTCATAAACGTTCATGACTACAAAACTCGAAACTTTAAAGGCCTGTTTTTTGATATTTACTTTTTTGACATGTCAATAAATGCAAATTTTAAACAGCCATAACTTGTCAACAGAATGTCCGCTTGAATTGCAAGAAAAAGTACTGTAAGGAGCATTTTATTCTTTTTCCTAGTAACTGTCAACTCTCATTTCAAACTCTGCCCAGTTCTGTCTCATTTTGCCAGAACGCCGCAGGTTTGTATTCCGCCCACATGTAATGGCTCGACTAACACGCAGTTTCACATCCAATTCAATCCTGTAGTAAGTAGTATATAACCGGATCCTCGACACCTAACAAGTCTTGAAAATTAGATCAAAATGCATTTCCGTTTGGGCTGTGCAAAATAAACAACACCATGTCAAGTTTGACCCATTCTCAAACCACAGCCGGTAGCCTGCACGGACCTAAAAACATGGCAGTGCAATTCCAACACCCCTAATTTTGTCAAGCTATATAACAGAATTTTCAATACTGTAAATACACGAAATTTTGACATTTTCCTCATCATTAAAATCTTAATTAGCAGAATCTAAAAGCAGTCCTGAAGAACTGTAGAATAATTATTTTAATAAGAGTGTATTTTTTTGCGGTTCTCCAATGGACAAGAAATCTCTTTTTTTTCTCAGAACCTCTCAATTTGGTGAGTTTGTGAAGTACTTTTCAGAACCTCACAATTTTGTGAGTTTGTGAGGCTCTTTTCAGATCCTCACAATTTGGTGAGTTTGTGAAGCTCTTTTCAGAACCTCACAATTTGGTGAGTTTGTGAAGCTCTTTACAGAAGCTCACAATTTGATGATTTTGTGCATTACTTTTCAGATCCTCACAATTTGGTGAGTTTGTGAAGTACTTTTCAGAACCTCACAATTTGGTGAGTTTGTGAAGTACTTTTCAGAACCTCACAATTTGGTGAGTTTGTGAAGTACTTTTCAGAACCTCTCAATTTGGTGAGTTTGTGAAGTACTTTTCAGATCCTCACAATTTGGTGAGTTTGTGCAGTACTTTTCAGAACCTCACAATTTGGTGAGTTTGTGTAGTATTTTTCAGAACCTCACAATTTGGTGAGTTTGTGAAGTATTTTTCAGATCCTCACAATTTGGTGAGTTTGTGAAGTACTTTTCAGAACCTCACAATTTGGTGAGTTTGTGCAGCACTTTTCAGATCCTCTCAATTTGGTGAGTTTGTGAATTACTTTTCAGAACCTCACAATTTGGTGAGTTTGTGAAGTACTTTTCAGAACCTCACAATTTGGTGAGTTTGTGAAGTATTTTTCAGATCCTCACAATTTGGTGAGTTTGTGAATTACTTTTCAAAACCTCACAATTTTGTGAGTTTGTGAAGTTTCTTTAGAACCTCATATTTTGTGAGTTTGTGAAGTTTCTTTAGAACCTCATATTTGGTGAGTTTGTGAAGTACTTTTCAGAACCTCACAATTTGGTGAGTTTGTGAAGTTCTTTTTCAGAACCTCATCACAAACTCACAAGAAGAGATTCCTTCAAATGGTGCTCCCCAAAATCTACTTTTATTGCTCACAGTACTTCACCATGCAAACCTTTAAATCTTATCTGAATTCTTGTAGTTTGGGGGTTTATTTTACTCAAGTACGGACATCTGTTGTTTTGACAAGTAGACCAGGTTTCACATTACTCAAGGCAGGTGGGATAGGTAGTGCAGTCTTGGTATATAAGTCAAAGTATTTAAGTAGAAACGGTGCCAAGCCTGATACATAGCCCAGACTAGCGGAAAAGTCTTGATAGGGGCCAAGGTACTTTAGTGTGTCTGCCATCGCTGGCAGGTCTTCAGTATTGGGAGAAGCAGGTGTAGTCATAAAGTACATGTACAGGATGTAAACAAGGGGGGATTTTTTTTAAGGGTGGGGGTAAGAAATAAGATTTTTCAAGTATTATTTAAGACGTGTTTGTGTAGTATTGTGTTTATGTGATTGTTTATATATTATTTTGCATTTTTGGGAGCTTTGTTTGAAATATGAAGCTTGATATTATGTTGACACAGGAGTTAGGTAGAATTTCTTTTTGGCAAAGATATCAACAATGCGGTTGATTGTAAATTATGGGATTGTAAATTGCATTGTGGGACTGTGCATTGCACTGTGGTGCCGTACTGTTGGACAAAATTTTGCAGTGTTAGACCATATTATTGCACTGTTATATTGCATTATTGGACCGGTATATATTGCATTGTAGGACCATATTGCAAACTAGCACCATACTGCACAATGTTGGGCCAATAGTGCAATATGCACTGTTCTATTGCATTGTTGGGCATGTATATGGGCAACTCCATGACATGAGAAGTGGACGTGGCTGAAAAATTGAAAATCTATGAAATCTACAAAACAGCAAGTATCACAACCTCAGTGAGATGGAGTATGGTTAAAAGTAATTTTTGTCCCAAAAACAACCCTTTTGGGGGGGCTAAAATTATGGATTTTAGGTAGTCATTTTAGCACCTTGTTTTTACATGCCAAATGCAAGTGTTGTTGTGAGTGTTTTTTAAGGCAGAGGAAGAGGTTCATATTTTATGCAAAAAAAGTATTTTTGTTGGATTTCAGTTTCTTATATGTTGTAACTTGTACCAAAGATGGGTGGACAAACTGTTACCGTAACGTGAGTTACCGAAGTGAATCCCTCCAGAGATCCCTTTATTTCTGCTGCTCTGCTACTTTCGATTTCGTCATATTTGACTCTTAGTGACCCTTGTGATGAATTTGTGCCGGCCAGGTCTGTCCTGTGAAAGCCTGTAGACGATGTTGATTTGTGTTATGTCTCTCTATTAACTGGGACAAAGTGCTGAATCGATTATCGTTTTCCCTCCAACCTCGTTCCTTGCAGACAAGAAGCAATAACCGCCGCCATCGGGGAGAAAGACGCCCACATAGCTCTCCTAGAGCTCAACCGTAAGAACCCCAAAGCCTGCGATGAACTCAAAGGCCTCAAGAAAGAGAAAGATGCCCTGGTACAACTACTCAAAGATGAGGTAGGCCCATTGTTATTCTTATAATATTGTACAAACTCTCAAGAGTATTCTCTTTGTTCATGCTTGTGGTACTCAATTTCCAATTACATGATTTCTTTGTCAAGGTCTTAAAATGCATTCAAGGGCTTTCCTGCTTTTTCCAGGAAGGGGAGGACAGTGTCTCTCAGTCCAGATGATGTTTAATTCTTTAACCCATTAGCACCTGTACTATAGTACATTGTATTACATTGTATTACATTGTATTACATTTTGTATTACATTGTATTACATTGTATGTATTCCCTGATGAATCAATAAAACTATAGCATGCTTGGGCAGTAGGGTAACTCGCAGGGTGGTTCGGGGCGGTTCAGCAAGTAATGGGTAAATTTGTTTGGTTTGTTTAGGTTTTAGCAGTCATACGTTTTAACATAAATGGACTGGAAATTGAAACTGTATAAAGATGAATATTATTGGCTGAGCAACTTCATAAAAATATACATGTGATTAGCCCCTGGCCCTGTAAAGGCCAAAACCGCCCTGTCTGTTACTCCCTGTACCGCCTCAAACTGCCTTGCCTGTTCCTCCCTGTACCACCTCGAACTGCAATGCCTGTTTTTCCATGTACTGTAATGTCCCAACCTGCCCTGCCTGGTACTCTCTGTACTGCCCCAAACTGCTCTGCCTGTTACTCCCTGTAATGTTCCAAATCGCCCTGCCTGTTACTCCCTGTACTGCGCCAAGCTGCCAAGCCTGTTACTCCCTTAATACTGCCCCAAACCACCCTGCCGGTTACATGTACTCCCTGTGCTGTCCAAACTGCCACTGCCTGTTACTCCCTGTACCGCCCCAAACTGCCCTGGATGTTACTCCCTGTAATGTCTCATACTGCCCTGCCTGTTACTCCTTGTACCACCACAAACCACCTCTTTACTGTATCGTTTTATGAATTCATCGGGGAATAAGTTTAACAAACTCATGGTCTGAAATTGTCCTGTAAAAAAGTTTGTTTTAAAACACAGCCCTGAAATAAACCCCATTCTTGAGTGTAATGTAGTTTCTGTTCCGTTCAAATCAAAACTCCACATTTGCATGAAATAGTTTTCCCCTGTTATTTGCGCAATTCATTTTGTTTCGGTGAACCGTAGAAAAGGAGGCCAAGGGTTTAAATCATCCCGATTCCCGTCACATATCGGTATGGGGACCATAAGTCAACCCAACGGACCCCTGCCCTGCACCGCTGACACACCCCTACCCCTATTTAGATTCGCACATACCCTTCTCCAAACCTTTGGCTTTTGGGGCATGCACTGCGGAATTTTGGAAAGAGAGAGACATTAATAATATCTGGCCACCAAATCATTTTTAATGAAGATTTTTTTAGGGGTAATAGGATGATGGAAGATGTGGATGGATGATAGATAGTCACTCAATTGGAAGACTAGAATCAATATTTCTATGTCATTTTTTCCCCACTATTTATGATGTATGGATATGTATTGAAATGGTAATCATTTGAATTCAAGCAACCTATTGATTCAGCCACGTTTTACCAGTCTGTTTAAGTTGGTTAACAATCCTGTTCATGCTCAATCCACAGTATTGTACGAGGTACCAGTTTATCAGTCAAGAAGACCAAACTGTTCTGGAAAGCACTATGTTATGTTTGGGAATTTGCCTATTTTTAATGTCTATTTGAAAGTAACAGGTTTTCCCTTTGACGGGATAATTGTGCACAGAGCCCATGTAGGCCTAATACCGACATGAGAGTGTGCCCCTTTTGAAGTTCACATGTTTGGATTTTACCACAAGAGGGAATGAGGAGAACAAATATGATTGATTGAGTTGATTTTACTCCCTTGTTCAAGAGCCCTGCTCCATACATATCCACACAGCACTCTCATAAATTTAACCTATAATATTGTTGTGAATGCATGGGCAGGACTTCACCCTCCCTCTGAAACTGTCATCGTCCGGTCTGGTAACCATCATTCACGCATGTGGACCTTTCCCTTGAAATTAGGCCCCCATAGGAACACCGGGCACAGCCTGATTCCTAGCGCTCCTCTCAATATATACTCGTGTCAGTTGCGGCAAAAAGAAAACTGTAACAAATATACTCGTGGGTTCAGAAATGGAGAGTGATAAATTTAGCAATTTTACAAATTGTTTGCATTTCTTGGGGGTCAAGGTGAGGTGAATGGAAGGGGTGGCACTGGGGAGGGGAGGGGGTTGACATGTGGGGTGGGGGTATTTATTTCCCCCTCCCCTTGAAAGATTTAAAGCCTCTTTTAAGTTGTGGAGGTTTCACTAGGGGTTTGGGGTCACTGCAGGGGACTTTAATTTAAAAAAAAAACCTTGATGTTTTCATCGCAGTTCAAATTTCCAGCCATATGATAAAGTTGTGATCTACCGGTGCCGGTATCTGGGAAGGGGCTTTTGTTTGCCTCGTGTCATTTCAGTAACTGGTTTAAATGTTGATAATGAACGGACTAATTTGTGCTGGATTTTCTTTTGTTGAATAGCTTATGCGAATATTACACCTTTGGTCACTGGTTGAACTTGAAGATGATGGTGAAAAAGATTCCACATTTGACTACAGTCTGGGTCTGGGCCCAATTTCATGGGTCTGCTATCCACAGAACTCTACGCATGTACGATCCCCATTCTGTAGTTGGTACATGTACACTAATTGTGTGGGGGTCATTCTACATCAGACATCAATGATAAAATCATTCTGATGCACTCCTCCTCCAAGAGCACATGAATAACATGTACCCAACATACAAAAAATTGTTGGAAGTCATTCTCAGTGAATGACAAATGACAAAGGTTCAAGGTTAAGAGAACTGGAAAAATGTCACACATTGGACCCTAAATTTATAGAATGACCCTTGTAGTTGTAGAATAGCCCTAGACTTTGACAATGTCCATTTCAGGACACAGGCCTTAGAGTGGGTGGCTTGTCCTGAGAGTTTCTACTTTGCCTTGAGTTGAAGTTAATCAAGATAACAAAGGATATGTGAGCCAGCAAGAGTCAAGAGTAACGACAGGTCAGCAAAATTACTGCTGGTTGGGTTGAAATACTACACACTGCAAAAAAAAATGAAAAGTAGGGTAAACCGTGTAAGATTGACCTCAAGGCAAGCAGGAAGAGGTTCTGAAGTTTACATTTGTTATCAACACAACATTTGACTTTCAAGGTTTATATTTCTAGGCCAAGGGGTCTAGGTTTTTATCCATTACATGTATGTAGACAACAGTCTGCCTTGCTGTTTATAGGTGAATGTGTTACAAGGGCCTTACTGATGGACAGTTAGTGGGCTCGCCACCTTGTAGTTGAAAAAGGTCACATGGAGTTTATTTTCAACTCTATAAGGATTGATAGTTGAATTCAATTGGACAGTGGTTACTGGTTGGGTTTGTATGATGGGAGAAAACAAAGGTACTACCGAATAAAAAAAATTTTGATTGGTTTTGAAGGATCCATGACTGTAGACCTCTGGATTCATTACTTTACCCACAGCTTTGATGGCGCAGGTACAAAGAATGTGGACTTGGACAGCTTCAGATTTTAGCGGCTTAGGGAAGGCTCCTAGAAAAGTTATAAGAAATGTCACAAGAAAGGTTCCTAGAAAGATCACTGGAGGTTTCCTAGAAAAGGTCCAAGATAAGTACTCTTATCTTAGATTTTGTTGGATTCAGGAAGACTCTAAAAATGTTCCTGGAAAGGTTTCTAGAAAGGTTGCAATAAAGTTTCCCAGAGGGTTCCTAGAAAAGTTCTGAAAAAGTACCCTAATTGTGCCAGCCCATAGTGTTGGATTTCGTTGGATTGAGGAAGACTCCAAAAAGTTCTTAGAGAGGTTTCTAGAAAGGTTTTTAGAAGGTTCCAAGAGGTTTTCGGGGGGGGGGGTTTCTAGAAAAGTTCCAAGACTTGTCAGAAGGCTTTAAGACTCAGTGCCAGTTTCCCACGTCATTGTTTAATGGGCACTAGTCAGAAGCCTGCGTAGCCAGGGATCATGCCCAAAGTCAGGATTGGGGGCCGTATCATAAGTCCGAAGCCTATGAGGCGTCGGACCTATGAGGCATCAGACTATATGAGGCGTCGGACTTATGGACCTATATTTGGTTAGGGGATGCGATTTTGTCGGACTTATGAGGCGTCGGACCTATGAGTTGTCGGACTTATGAGCGGACCCCCAGGATTGCTAGCAACATAAATGCTTCAAACCCGGAGATCACTCGGAGAGGATAGGGCTACCTAACTTCATATTGAATGTGCACCATTTTGCTTTGCGTGAGGGTCAGGCACCATTGGGAATGCATTCAAGAGCCCCTCCTGGTGGTCTCCCCCAACTTTCTCTTTGGAACATAGTCAATAGTCAATTAGAAGGGATAGACCTGTTGAGAGTCATATGAGGTCAGGGGTTCACCGTGCCCTGACCTGCACTTTCAAGCCCCACTGACCACCAGACCACTCGACCTCACTGGGACACAGCTGGTCCCCGTCAATCTCCATTAACTCTGATGGCTTGTTGGCTGGTACTTGGCCCAGATTCGTATCAGGATTTGTTATGAATTATTAAATTTCTGGGTTGGGTCATATGACAAACTGAATCAGGGGGTTAAGATAATGATTGTTAGAAATGATCTCACAAAAAAAATTCTGTCATGTGTTTTGGAATTAGTTGTAGAATAATATTTTGAAACCAATTTTTGAATTAGCATTTTTGGTTGTACTTAGAACAACATACCGATGTGCGAACAAGGTACCGCCCTACCCCTACTTGCTCTCCTTGCTCAGTGTTGGTGGTCACACCATGGTCTCACAAACTAGTCCAGGGTATTTGTAGCTGCGAGATAGCAGCTTAACAAATCACCATGTTGTCTCTCTGTTAGTCTGTTAGTTAGTAACAAACGTTGTCCATTGCTCCTACATATTTTGATGGATTTCAACCAAACTTTGTCAAAAGTATCAGTGGCCCAGCCCCAACATGTCACGTGTCCAAACTGGGGTCAAAGGTCATCATGGGGTCACTGGGGTCAAACACCTGAAGTTTTACTCAAAACCCTACTCCTTCCCGTGGCACAATCACGTGACTCATACACGAACACCAATTTGTTGGCCTGCAGATTCCGAGATCTGATCGAGCTTGTTTTTTTAACACTTTGATGGAGCTGCTCAGAACAAAACATTTGCTAAGCACAGAAAATCAGTACAAATCAGGTTACCAGCCAAAACGTTGTGGGATGTGTATTGCTTGTGACTGGTACTCAGCTTGTCATCAATGCTCAACTTTTGAAATTCACAGAGTAATATTTTCCGCTTAGGAACAACAGGATATTAGGGCTAGGGCACAATTTTATGACCCTACTTACCGTTAGTGAAAAATCCCTGCTTACTTTAGCGGAAAATCCGTGCTTACGGTTAGCATATTTGAACTGTTTTTGTTTTGCTGAAAGAAGACTTACTGTGATTCATGGACAGAAGTTTTAAACGGTGGTTGTGTTTAAAATCCTGTAACTTGAAATGTACATGTGTGATATGAATGTTTCTTGTACCAAAGGAAAGCTTATTGATTGAGTGCATATGTATATGCAGAACTTCAGTTAAAAAATGGTCCTGCCATTTGGGTTTCCTTGTTTTTGACTCACCCTGTACACGCAGATTTAAATTCATAAGCATCCCAACTGAAAGTGTTCCTGGTATAAAAAGAGGCAAGACCTTCGTCAATGAAACATATTTCCTTTTGAATGCAAAAAGTTGGTGTCATTGTAAAAGTTCCAATGCAAGAACCGAACCCCACTGACCGTGCTTACAGCTGGCCCAAATCATTGGCACGCTGGGCGCACCGGGGTTTCATAAACATTTGCCTGTTTCGTTTATTTACGCTCAAGCTATGAATGAAATTTTGCAGCAGATTGAATCAAATTGAATGGAAACATGGACCGGATTGAGGATTAACTTGAAGAAAAAGAAGGGAAAAAATGACGGAGTATCCAGTGCTGGTGTATCAACGATATCATTCTAAGCAGCAGGGCCGTCACTTTCAATTTTTAAGTATCGGCAAGAGGCAATAAAATACAGGGTGGGCTGTGGTTGGAGTGGTGGACAAAACTTCTTGAATTTTAATATCATTACACATGTACAGCTTTGAATACCCCAGCCTTTCTCCTATAGTGATGGAAAAACAGAAGAAAGAAAATCTACATTATCTGAAAGCACATTTGTACATCAAACTTGTTTCTTTGAAACTGCAGGTGCTATAAAGAGAAGTGCCATAAAATGAAGTCCTGCAGTGTGAAACAAAAAGAGACAAGAAAACTTACAAGTTTTGAAAACTCGCAGAGTGTAGTAAAAAAAAATAGAGCCAAGGACACAACATGAGTTCTCTGAAGCCTTTTCAAGTTTAGCTGTCTTTCGCATAAAAATGCCTTCTAACGTTTACACAGTATAAGCGTGCATGTATTTTTAGCCAAGTTGTGCGAAAGGAAACAGTAGACATGCATATGAAGATGCATGGAACCGTGTTTGGTTTCATCACTATGTTAAGCAGATTGCTTGCTTTTTTTCTAGCCAAGATGTGCTACTAGTAGACACCTGAAGCTTTTGTACAGAGATTTGTACAGTTTCATCTCTAATTTAAGCAAAAGTCATCCTTGGTTTTACTGCTGACTGTCTCTGTGAATACTGTGTGCTACAGTAGAGGGAGGAATTTTTTTCCCTGCCTTCCATGACTGGCAATTTTTTGGGGCTTATTTTTATCCGTGAACTTGTAGTGCTGCAGTATGTAGTGTTTCAGCTTGTGGGTCTTCGTTGTTCAAGTGATTCATGTCTTTTGATGTCTTCCCGAACTCTCCCTTTGTAATCGTTGAGGGGGGTACTTGTGCACGGGTCCATAGAATGTTGGATTGACCAAAGATTGCCCATTGGCTTATCCAAGGGAGTCAATCTCTTCTCAAATGTGGGGGGGGGGAGGGAGACTTACCATGATCAGAAGTAATGCATGGGATTCGGGCTCACTTAAGTGCCCCAGAAAATTTTGGATTCTATACCCAATCTGAGGCAATTTCTGACCACTTTTTACCATTTTTGGGGTGTTTTTTTAGCAAATGATTGTAAACATCATATTTGAGTTTGGAGTTATTGAATCAGCTATCCTGAGCTATAGAATCAAGCTTAGGCTACAATTTTTATTCGGGGACAAAGAAAGTTAGGAGGAGGGGCAAATGATATGTAATCTCCCTCACTTTAATAAGTTTCCCCCTCCCCATCCCCTCACTGATTGATGTCCATTGGCTTATCCATGATAAAGTTCATGCTGTTGTTGCTACAGTATACTTGCTATTTATCAACCTGTGTGCTCCACATTGTGTTCCTCAGTTTAGGCTAATGTAAACTTACATTGTATGAAATTACCCAAAACCACATTGTATTGAATTTTACAAAGTAATTCTTAGAAAGAGAAAAAGATGAAAACCTAAAGTTGATTGCGAAGGTTTGGCTGTCAACAAGATGAGACCTCCAAACGAAATCTTTGTTCTAGAGTTTGATCTCTGCTCTGCTATCCGCATCATCAACCCAACAAAACAACGTCAACAACCAAACAGATCTCGTTCAAAACTTCACACAGTGTGTACTCACATGCTGACCTCCTCTTCAGAAAGAAAAATATTGTAGAAGGATCCTTCAAATCCTGCTCAAGACCCTCTCCACCTTTCCCCCACCTCCTACCCCACCTACTTTAAGAAAACAATTTCTCATGCCCTAGCGAGGCCTGGACAAGTGAGGGGGGTATATATATCATTGTTGATCTCTGCGCCCCGACGCTTCCAGTTTTAGGAAAACTTGCATAAATTGAAACTCTTGTTTATGTGGTTTCGGTCCTTCTGCACTGGAGAGGCGTAATTGTGGGTTTGAAGAGTGTGGCTGCGCTGGTTTTGGGTTGGATCGGCATAGTACCACGTATTCAGCAGCTTGTAACTTGAACAGTTTGTTGAAAGGCACTGTCTGTTTCCTCAATCAGTTGTAGAATCAATATTACAAACAAGAGGACCTCCCAGTGTCATGTGTGATCTGTGCATAATTAGCTGGCAGTTTGAGATCTATTGCTTTTGTTTTAACCCTGTACGTGCACCAGTACATGTACCTCCCCTAAATTCAAAACTGTGTGTACAGGACTGTACAGCCCATTCATCTGCACTTAAAGGCAATATACAACATTTGCAAACATCATAAAACAAACCTGCCAAATTATTATTACCTTGATTGACTGTAAGTGAATACTAGTTTCAAGCATCCTGTGAAATCCTGGCAACTGCTGTGCTGTCATTTTCAAGAAAAGTGGAATTTTTCTATCAATTTCCAACGATGGTCGGCTGACCATCGTTGGAAAAAGTGACTTTTTAAAAATACTGCCCCCAATTTACCAAATTTCGGTTACACATCTGTGAATGGTTACACGATGAATCGGTTACACATCCATGAATGGGTGCGAGCCATCTAGTCTGGTTCCCTGACCTGACTATTCCCCAACGTCTATAAATTGCTCTGTTTCGTCTAAAGTAGGGTCAGGGACGGCATTTTTTTTCTTGGTTAATATTCCAGCATCCATGAACAAAAAACTTTTACAAATGTAACAGGTCAGTGTAATAATATTTGTTATAAAATACTAACCCCCAAATCCATCCATTTGATTTCTGAAAATTACAGCAAAAGAAAACGTTGTATTTATAGAAATATGCATTACATGTACATAATTTATGTTTGTTAAGCTGCTTCTTCTTCTTGCACTACATGTCCATCGCATACATGCTAATACAAATTCTATCCTTTGATTTTCAAACACACAAAAAAGTCTGTGAACCATTCAGATGGTAGCTTGGCACTATGAATGAAAGTAGAGCAAAAAGTATGAACCCAATTTTTGTTTTTCCTAGACTGATGATAGGTGTTTCAAAGTTGAACCTTGGAAAAGGAGACAGATCATTCTAAAATTTTGGGTCCAAAGTGCAAAGTTTTTCCTGTCCTTGCCATTCAAGTATCATTAAGAATGACTTCAAACAATTTTTATTTTGTTGGGTTGGTAGATTGCTATTCATAATCACTCTTGGAGGACGACTGCATTGTGGAGTGCATCAGAATTATAAAATCGTAGATGTCAGATGCACATTTGTAAAAGGGGCAGGAAAAAAGATTTGTAGAATGACCCAGTGCCTAATGTTGCCAAACTTCTGTTTCTTTCTTGAATAGCGGTAATTAAATTATACTTATTAATCAAGAAGAATGATCTTTTATAGCACCGTAGCTCTCTTATGTAGGGAAAATAGATCACACACAATGGTGCTTAATTGATTCCCCATTGCAACTGAACACTGTATGAACCTTCATCGAAAACAAAAAAAATAAAGAAGAGAAAAATTTGTAATGATTATTTATGGATTGAATCACAGACATGCGCCTGATGTTTGACCTTCTAGAATCTGTGACCCCACCAGCCCAGAAACATACCTGACAGATTTATCATTCAAATTCTGGGGTCCGCATATTTTGTTAGAGGCTTGGAAATATCTTCCTCCGTTAACTCGTTTACAGTGCAAACTACAGAGTTATGTCCAATTAATAGGCCGGCGCTGACTTCTTGCGAGAGTTTGTGAGAGATTTACATGTTTTTGTACCCTCTGTTGAACTGTCTGTCAAGCCTCATTGCAGCCATGTTCCAACAGATTCTGTAACACTACCCATGGAGGGAAAAAAAATTGATTCCTAGCTCACACAAGAGTGAATATTTAAACACAATTTTGAAAAGTGTGTTTCTGTCATAGAAGGAATCCCATAGAAAAAACCTAGAGATATACTTCTAGGTTGAGCACAATCAATTGAAGTTGGTTTCGAACTTGCAAATGTTCACTTTACCGGAGCTCTACCAAACGTTCTCTTTTGAAGGTCTCCCAGTTGGATCCTCCATCATGTACAAAACAAATGCAATATATCAGCCAATTCCTCCATGATCTAGCTGTTCTTTGGGTACTGTTTTATTTCAGTTTAATTAAGCCTAGGCAGTAATCACCGAGATAAGGTTGGCTTCTTAGTTCCTCAGTAGAGATATTCCATTATGATAAGTGGGCTGAAACCTGGATTCATGATCCACATTCATGACCCGAATTCCCCCCCCCCCCCCCCCCTTACAAAAAAATGGGGGGGGGGGGGAATGTAAATACATGTAAAAGAAAATTCTGATGCACCAAAAAAGTATACACAGATGTACAACCTAGATGAAGATGAATGAGCACAAATGGGATATCACTCTACTACATCTACATTGTAGCTCAATTGAGAATCATCCTCAATCATCAGTTCTTATGCTGCATTTATTGATGATGTCTGTCACTTTGGTCAGTCAGTATTTTGTCAAGAACTTTAGATTTCATCGATTGCACTATTCTCGTCATCTTGATACATGTACATATATAGGAGAAGATGTACATTTTGGATTTGGACCCTTGCAAACTATTTACTTCAGCCTTCTGAAGTCAATCAATTTTGTGCAATTTTGCACTGAAGCTTTGCAAGAAGTAATTAAGTTACCACGTATACATTTGCTGTGATACAGGTTTCCCTCAGCTGGCCATTAAATAACTTGTCAATGTTTTTAATAGCAAACAAAGTTTCTATTTCTGTAAGAAAATTATTGTTAAAAACCAACCAGGTTTTTCCCTCCATTGCTTCCAGTCAAGGAGCCTTTTGTGGGAAAATTAGCAAATATTTATTTCCGTCCTTCTTTGGGTAAAATTATTTCAGATTTTGTTCAAATACAAGTAAGGCAGACCAGTTGTTCTCAGTTAAGAAACATGAGTTAAAGGGAATGTTACAACATTTGCTTTTGCTTGCAATTTTCAGAAATAAATGGATTTGGAGGATAAGTATGTTATAGAAAATATTGTTAAACTGACTTGTTTCACGTTTTGGGCTTGTAGATGCTTGAAAAACCAAGAAAACCAACCATGTTCTTGTAGTCTGGTTCCCTGACCCCACTTAAGATGAAACGGAGCAATTAATACACATTGGGGAATTAGGTCATAGAATCAGTCTAGCACTGGCTTGTACCCCTTCACAGCTGTGTAATCAATTGCAAAGAAAAGTCAGAATAACTAAATATAAAAAAATACGAATAGTTTTTGAAAAAAGCCAGTTTTCTCCAACGCTGGTCGGCCGACCAGCGTTGGAAAAATACAATTTTTCTTGAAAATGTCAGCACACCAGGAGCCACGATTTTAAAGGATGCTTTAGACTGTCAGTCCCTAGCAATCCAGTAAGGTATTTTGTGATAATTTGATCATTTCGTTTTTTGATGTTTGCAAATGTTGTATCTTCCCTTTAAACTTGTCACTCTCAACTTGGTTTCCACCCCAAAAAATGTATAACATTACTGAAAAGCATTAACAGGACTATGGGGGAAACATTTCTCCTTGGTCCAAATGTTATCCAACAGCGCGAAGTGAAGACAAATGGATCCTTATTGGTCCGTTGTGGCCAATAAAGCCCAGACCAGTCTCTGGCATTGCTTTCAATACCCCTATCACTTACCAGCCCTCCTGGGGTTGAGAAGTCCGGGTACAAGTCAAGATAGAATCCATATTGGGCTCCAAAACTTGATCAAGCGAATAATTCCCTTCATTTGGGGTGCCTGTGAGACTGGGAATGGGTATTAATGCTCAATGTGGGAGACCTGCATTATAGCGATTGACCGCACATTCAGTGCATTTCTTAAAATTGGCTTCAGCGAACTATGCAGTGGATGGTCTATATACGTATAATATCAGTAACCTGCTTCCTGTGAAGTTTGTAAAATTTGATTTCTGAAAGTGTTTTCGACCAGAAGAGAGGAGTAAACTTGGTACCAGTAGCTAAACTCCGCAATAAAAGATGGTCCACACTCATTGGAGGGGTCATAATTTTGAATCTGATCGTCTTATGATAACGTCATTTATATAGACCTTTGGGGAATGTTGTTAGCTACATTTTGATACCCCGTTTGCTACCAAAGACTGTAAATCGTTCAAGATTGACAAAGGTTTATGAAAAATGATGCAGTTTCAAAAGTTGAAAATTTAACGAGTATGTGAGTGGAAATTGCTAGGTGACAATGTCACACTGCCCGAAACGGGATCATGGTGATATGCATTTGCCCCCTCATATCGAAGGAGAAAGACACACATCCTGAAAGATAGATGCACCACCGTGAAATAAAGAAAGAGAAACCCATCATTTTAGGCACATGTACCTGGCACTAAAGGGCTTCCGTAAAAATGCCTGACGTTAACTTTTCTTGGCAGTTAATATCTCTCATGACTTTTCAGTGTTACATTTTAATCCCCCATCGTCACACTGTTTGGCACCAGAGGTGTGATGTGATTTGAAGTTAAACCTGACCGACGACATGAATTCCAGCCTCTCGTCTCGTAAATCATCGTTTTCTCAGAGACAGATATGAGCAAGTGTTTGCAAATTTCCAAATCTCTGCGGTGCCATAAAAGATATAAAAGGTGGCAAAGTGTAGCCGGCTGGGGTTAAGTCATTTGAAAGCTGAAAAAGAACAGACCTTAACTGAACAGGAAAAGAAATGGTGCCAAACAAACATTTTGAAATTTCCACATGCTCACTTTGTCCGTTAACTGCAGTGAAAGTGTTCATCAAATTGCAACTCATTCACCATCCCTTTTTTTTTACAACCCCTTAATTAGTCCATTATCTCTCCCCTCGATGATCAAAGCTTATTTCAAAAAAATTCTCTAAATTACTTTATCAAAATGTGCTTCATATTTTAAGCTGTAAATGACAACCTCGCATGATAAGTTGCATATTGGGCTAGGCATACATTCTTGCAATGCTGTTATTCACAAAAATATTTATTTATTTATTTAATTTCTTTCTTTCTGGTATTGAAACCAAAGATCTTCAAAAGCTCCCTAGGCACTGTAGCTTGCAAGCCTGAAGAAACCTGTAAAGAGAAGACAATAAGAAGAAATTACAGTGTCAAGGGCGGATCCAGAACACAATTTGGGAGGGGGGGCCACAAAAAAATTTGGTCCCCAAAAAGTGTGTCCAAAAAAAATTATGGCGTGGGGTTCAGTGCCCGCTTAAGGGCCCCGAATTTTTTTTGGATTCTAGATGCTCTGTGGTGCGATCTGAGGCAATTTCTGACCACTTTAACCAATGTTTTTTGAGGAAAAGATGGTGGTTTACGCATTGCCTGCCTTTATTGCAAAGTCATCTAAAAAAAAAAATTGATTCGTTTGGGGGGAGGGGGCATGGCCCCTTTTGCCCCCCCCCCCCCCCCCCCGATCCGCCCCTGTACAGTGTTAAAGGTGGGAAGACAACCCCAGAAGAATATTCTGGGGAAAACCAACATGACCGATAGAATCTGAAAACCCCATCCATGTGGACCAGGACAGGAATTGAACCTGGGCCACAGCAGTGAAAGGCGAGGACAGTAACCACTGCGCCAACTTGACCCCCTTAAAAAAAAAATGGGGGGGGGGAGGGGAACTTTCCAAAAAAAAAAATTCCCTGGTTTGTTGTTGCCGGATAAGGATTTCTTAGTTGATGAAAAGCTTGCCAAATTACTGAAGGTCTACCGCGCAGTAATGATGAAAACTTCGTAACGAGCTGAAAAAAATGGTTTCTATGATCGGGAAATCTAAAGGGAAAATTGACTTGATTGTTGCAAGATCAGTTGAAAGTGATACAAGTGTTTTTGAGAAGGCAAAAAATAGAAGCCACAAACAGAACAGATAGTTAACGTGATGTGGGAAGTTACAGCTCAAACCACTGCCAATAAAAAAAAACAACCGAACCCTAAATGTGCAAGCTCTTGACAGGAATTCCATAAAAACCGTTTAATAAATCAAGGTGTTGAATGATATGCCTAAGTGTTTGGCAAGTCTGATGAGTCTGCTAGCATCAGCAGTACGAGGAGGTGGGGGGGGGGTGTCCACCGATTATCACAGCCCTAGCGACTCTTCTCACTGAGTGCCGGTCCAGTTCGTGCCGTTCAGGAAACCCGATTCGTCGGCTCGGCCTTTTATTATAGTCATAAACCGTTTTCTGGTCTTTGGCAAGAATGTTTGGAAGTCGGTTTTTCGGCAACAGACAGAAAGTCTTTATTCTTGTCTGTTGTGTATTGCGCAGCAGGTGGGGCGGGGGGAGTTGAAGACATAAAAACTGGCAAACGGGGGAAAAATAAAAATAGGGATCTGGACAGATTATGGCCGTGTGATTTATTCCGCCTGTTCAGTGTGTGAAAGGTGATTGTCGGTTGATCGGAATGAGGGATGTGGGTGGATTAAAAGCGGTTTTTATTGTTGTTTGAAGTTTTGCAACTGTAAACACACCCTTGGCCTCGTTTGGTAGGCATTTAATTCGTGGGTTTGGTCTAGACTGTTTCATTTATTTCTTCATTCCTTTGTTGCTCAATCTTCATTTGTGGATTATTCAAGCAGTTGATTTGTTCAGGATTCCTGGAAATCAGGGAAAACCTTGAAAATTAGTTTCCATTTTTGCAGTCAGGGAAAACACAGGGAATTTGGGGAAAATTAACCTAATCCCCGAGGCCCTTTCCAAAATTAGTTTCTAAAATTGTCAGACAGTCCTGCCTCAAAAAATGCATTCATTCTCAATCCTCAGAAATCCTCCTCTTCAAACACCATTCATCCTCAATCCTCCAAAATCCATGAATGTGCTTCAACACCTTTCATTCTCAATCTTCAAAAATCCTCAAAAACCGCCAGGAGGATTTTGGAGGATTGAGGTGGGTTAGGGTTAATCACCCTCATGTGCATGCACAACTGTGTTTCCCTGTTACCGTGACATGAAGCTTGTTAACTTGTCTGACACCACCAAGTTCATACGGTACACTGAACATGGAGTTAAAATCTTGTCAGTCAGTCCCTGTCAGTCAGTCAATCGGCCAGTCAGTCATGTACATGTACACAAAGAGGACACTAGGCTGGCCCTCTGGGACCAGCAAAAATTGAATGGGAGCATAAGGCCGTGTCCGAAACGAGCTTCCAGAGCTACGGCTACGTCTATTGTCGGCGCGTCCCCGCGTATTTCCAATGGGTGCAGACCTAGACCTGGTTCTAGACAACTGGATTCGGATGCAACCTATAAGACAGGTCGGTATTATAATTGATGGGCACGCACAATGATATGGGTCATGGGTCATTCGGGATAATCAAACGCTCATTGAAGGCCCATGAACGCGCAAGGAGACGGTCGCATGACGCTCGCGCTTTAATTACTTGCAGAATGGGCATTCGTGTAACATCACGTAACATCGCGTCAGCAAATTTTATCCCAAATGACATTTGATGACCTAGACTACTTCATCGAGATATCAAACTGGCTTATTGGAGTCACAAACTGGGTGGTCATGTACCGGTATTGTCTTTGAGTTCCTTCTGAATGATTCAGGCAATCGTGAATTGCGGGTTTATTGGACAATGTTTCTAGAATTCCCATGATTCAAAAGAAGGTGCCCCAACCACTTGAAGGGATCAAGAGGTCAGTTCCTGTCAACAGGTTTAGGAAGCTGGAATCTTTTGAATCGTCTTTTGAAATTGGGCATTTCATTTTTCTGTGAATTAAAGAAAGGTGTATTCGTTGAGTATCAGACACTATACACAGTGGTAAATTTGTGAAATTTTCCATGTGGAAAACTGTTTTGAAAATTGGGAAAAGGGGTTGAAGACATCATCTTCTGGTGCTGTTTTTTTTGTTTTTAACTTGTGTAGCAGTATGTGTAGTAGTATGGGGTCTACCCGATGTTCCCCAATACCTACGTTCCCCAATACCTATATTCCCCAAAATCCTTAGTGTTAGGGCTGGGGTTGGGGTTAGATGGGGTTAGGGTTAGGGTTGGGGAACATAGCTAGGTACCGGTATTTGGGGTACCTACAATGTATAGACCTGTATATATGCCCCCAGTAGTATACAATAATAGTTAAATGGTTGAAATGTTGAATTAACAGGAAGTGTATATATGCAGCATTTGTTGGAAGGTACATGTACACCCTTTCGATATGCTCCCCCACCCCCACCCCATTCCCCTACCCCACCCCATCCCCCATCCCACCCCCACCCACGCTGGTCGGCCGACCAATGTTGGAGAAAACTGGCTTTTTTCAAAAACTGTTCCTACTTTTTCATATTTAGTTATTCTGCCTTTTCTTTGCAATTGATTACACACCTGTGAAGGGGTACAAGCATGCTAGACTTATTCTCTGACCTTACAATTCCACAAAGTGTATTAATTGCTCCGTTTCATCTTAAGTGGGGTCAGGGAACAGACTAATGATAGGTTTTCTTGGTTTTTTCAGCATCTACAAGCCCAAAACTTGAATTAAGTCAGTTTAACAATATTTTTTAAAACATACTAATCCTCCAAATCCATTTATTTCTGAAAATTGCAGCAAAAACAAATGTTGTACATTCCCTTTAAGAGACGTCCAAGCCCAAACCCTGTCCACCTTAGCTTCTCAAGTGAGAGTTCCCTCAATCTTTCTCAGCCCACCTACCAGCACTGGCAAGTAAACTCACCCTATCAATCACTACCCACCAACATAATCTTGCTCCTGCATTGAGTAAAGGATCCCCTGCCTGGTCGTTGAAGCTATACAAGCTCCTGACGAAATATCCTTTTGCTGAAAAGTCCATGTAACAGCCAAACCCCGATCGCTCCAAAATCTCCCAGTGGACCTATTTTGGAATCGCCAGCCATCTCTAGTTCTTTTTCTTTTTTCTTCATCTTCTTGGCTTTTTCATGCCTTGTGGTGGGACACGCTCTGTCACCAGAGGTATTATTCCCTGCCTTGTTTGGGGTGCTGACATGTGGGTCCATTATTCCGGCTCAACCTCACCCCAAAAATTTAACAAGCTTCCCAGACATTTTTTGTATGCCATGCAAGTCGATTTTGATCCGATTTGAGAAAATTGTTAATAGCTGTAGGATTATGCAATAAAGCCTAAATGCGTACCAGTTTGGATAGATTATGGGTGGATTTAGCTGATCGTAACAGCCAGTTTTCATCGAATTTACTATTTTTTCCCCCTTTTGTTCTCTTACCCTAATCTGGGACCGATATTCTACTTTAGTTAGAAGATTGGGAGACTTGGGAGAATATTGGGGGTGGGGAGTAAATTGATTTTCTGTGTACCATGCAAATTCGTTCAGATCCAGTCTATGGTCAACAATTGCAGGATTATGCAATTAAGTCTAAATGCATACCAGTTGCATTGGATTATGATTGGATTTAACTGATTTTAAGAGCCTGTTTTCATCAAATTTCTCATCTTTTTCGATCCTTATTTCGTCGTATCCTAAGCTGGGATATGCATTCTATTATTATTTTAGTTATGACATTGGGAGGAAAATTGTGCTGATGGCAATATGGGGTACAGTGGTAAACGGGATGTGGAAAAAGTATCTTTGAAGCTAACCTGTGCTTGCATATTGTAGTCTTAAAGTTTGAAATAAACATTAATGTGTTTGGCAATGCATTTTATGCACACTATGGGCGTTGCAAGGGGGTTGGGCAAGGGGGCGTTTGCCCCCCCCCCCCCCCCCCCCGGAAAACAAAAAAAAGAAAAAAAAGGAAAAAGGGAGAAAAAAAAGAAAAAAAGAGGTGTGAAGCCATATTGCTGTTAATTTGATGGGGGGGTGTTAGGGCAAATGCTCCCCTGCTCACGCTCGGAAAAATGATAAATTGTGAAAGTAATGAAAAAGTTTAGGAATTTTGGGGAAAAATCTGCTTCCCCCCCCCCCCCTGGAAAAAATCCTGGCGACGCCCATGATGCACACTTAAATATTTGACTAATCCCCTCCCAAATCTATCTTGGCCCCACCCACCCCATTTCCCTACCCTGCATCAACCAGATTACAAGGTCATTTCAAAGAAGAAGCTAGCAAATAAAAAAAGCCATTACAAATATTGTTCCCTTCTTTATCCCTTCTTTTAGCTATAGGCCCCATCCCTTTTTAGCTATCTTTCATCAACACTTCATACAATCTTTTAGTCTTTGATTTGTCATCAATCTTATTTTGTTTCTGTTTTGTTTCTTTTCTTTTCAGACCCAACGTCGCATCAAGTTCATCCACAATGACATGGAGAGGCCTACCGCATTGGAGCAGTCACCTGTCACTCCTGAACAAGTAAGTGGCGCGTGATGTCTTTGTCTTTACTCTTTCTTTACATGAAGCAAGCAAAACGAAGCTTAAAATGGCACCGGGTTGAGAGGTGAAGGAGATAGATCAGATCAACTCGGCATCAATAATGCACGAATTGTAACTCTGTCCTGTTAACAGGTAATGATCCCACCACGTTAGTTTCATTTGCTTGCCGCTGCCTTTTTCAGAGCAACTTAAAGGGATAATACAACATTTGCAAACATCAAAAAATAAAACTACCAAATCATTTTGAAATACCTTGCTGGACTGTTAGTGAATGACAGTATAAAGCATCCTGTAAAATCATGGCACCTGGTATACTGTCATTTTCAAGAAAAGTGGTATTTTTGTATCAATTTCCAACGCTGATCGGCCGGTCAGCGTTGGAAACAACTGGCTTTTTTTCAAATACTGGCCCCAATTGACCATCGCACTTGTTTGCAATCGATTACAAACCTATGAACGGGTACGAGCCAGCTAGACTGGTTCCCTGACCTTACAATTCCCCAATGTATGTATACTGCTCTGTTCCTCTTATATGGAGTCAGGGAACCAGACTACAGGAAAATGATCGTTTTTCTTGGTTTTTATAGCATTTTCGAACCCAAAACCTCAAAAAAGTCAGTGTAACTATATTTGCTATATATTTCAAACCCCCCAATTCCATCCATTTCTGAAAATTACAGCAAAAGCAAATGATGTATATTCCCTTTAAAGGGAATGTACAACATCTGCTTTTGCTGCAATTTTCAGAAATAAATGGATTTGGAGGATTAGCATGTTATAGAAAATATTGTTAAACTGACTTCATTCACGTTTTGGGCTTGTAGATGCTGGAAAAACCAAGAAAACCTATCATATTCTTGTAGTCTGGTTCCCTGACCCCACTTAAGATGAAACAGAGCGATTAATACACTTCGGGGAATTGTAAGGTCAGAGAATAAGTCTAGCAAGCTTGAACCCCTTCACAGGTGTGTAATCAATTGCAAAGGAAATTTAGAATAACTAAATATGAAAAAGTAGGAACAGTTTTTGAAAAAAGCCAGTTTTCTCCAACGCTGGTCGGCCAACCAGCATTGGAAAAATACACTTTTTCTTGAAAATGACAACACACCAGGAGCCACGGTTTTAAAGGATGCTTTAGACTGTCATTCCCTAACAATTCAGTAAGGTATTACGTGATAATTTGATCATTCCGTTCTTTGATGTTTGCAAATGTTGTATCTTCGCTTTAAAATGCGCTATTTGGATTGTTACAAACAGTATTGATGTTGTGAAAAAATTATTACATTTCTCAGTCTGGATATCATCGTGTATACTGAGAGCATTTTCAATATGAGGCCAACTCTTAGTTTTCAAGTTGATACCAGTGTTGCACATGTAGTTGAGTACATTTCCATAGAGTATGAGTACAAGTACGAGTACTTTGCCTCAAATATGAGTGCAAGTACATTTCCACAAGTAAAAGTACAACTAATAGTACTTTCGATCAGTAGGAGCACATTTCAATGGGTACACATGTTCGCAAGGGCTTTCTGCTTTCAAATTAGGCACTATATAAATTTGGTACATTTCCTGCATGCAGCTCTTAAAATTATTTAAATTTCGGTGAACTGGGTCTTCTGTACTGTCTGCTCACAACGCATGTGGATAGAATGTATGCACATACATGTACATTGTGGCAGTATAATAACCACAATGCTGTACATTTCCTGCATAATATTCTGTGAGACATAAACCATCACTAGTACCCTTGGACAGGGGCAATATATGAATGAAAACAGAAACTCACACAGATGGCAAAATATCTCCCTCCCACCACAGCCATGCATGCGCACGGATCGTGACAGTTACCCACAATGCTTTGCATTTCCTTCCCAATATTTTGTGGGAGATAAGCCATCACTAGTGTCCTTGGACAGGGGTAATAGATGAACGAAAAAAGAAACTCCCACCGATGGCAAAATATCTCCCTCCCACCACAGCCATGCATGCACACGGATCGTGACAGTTACCCACAATGTTTTGCATTTCCTTCCCAATATTTTGGGGGAGATGAACTGTCACTAGTGCCCTTGGACAGGGGTAATAGATGAATGAAGAAAGAAACTCCCACAGATGGCAAAATATCTCCCTCCCACCACAGCCATGCATGCACACGGATCGTGACAGTTACCCACAATGCTTTGCATTTCCTTCACAATATTTTATGAGAGATAAACCATCACTAGTGCCCTTGGACAGGGGCAATAGAAGAATACAAACCCCCACAGATGGCATGTCTCTTGGATGGGATCCCTCCCACCTTGGTCCATAGTTATCCTGTCTGTGATTTACAACTTGTCAGGCCTGCATTGTGGGTCCAACCTGCTACCCTCTCACAAATAAACACCAACAAACAAGCCAGTTCCCTCAGGAACTTGACAAACCCCAAAATAAAACAAAACAAGAGACTGCTAAAGACAGGCTGCACATCCTGTAGCACTTTTGAAGGTTCTGCGAAACATCAGGCATTACATGAAACTCCTAATTAGAAATCGCTGCCTAGCAGATAAATTTGTAAACGATTAGCAAAACTTTTTTGAGGTGTACACATGGGTCAATTTGGCTGCCGTGTTTTTGTGATACAACGATGAGTTACAGAAGGCCGGATAGAAGGCGCCTGCTGAATGGTCAGAATCTGGAGGTCAAGACGCAGTCTTGGTTTGCATGATTAATCGACGAATCAGCGCGAATATCACAGACATTTGTGTGCAAGCGGACATTCCATAGACTACCCAACATGCTGAATCAGACAAAAAAAATATCACTTTGAAATTGGAGACTTTTTGAATTTACCGCAGTTCTCAAAGTTATTTGAGTCTCCGGACCAAATCCGAAACATTTGCATCTAGAGGCCCCTTAAAAAAAAGTTTCACATTCTTGTGCTCAAATCCCCAAAGTTCAGCAGGGGGTTCACTATTAACCCTCCCTGTACACCCCCTAGTCCAACCCCACTAGAAACCCTGACGCAGAACTTACTTTCTCTTTGAAATCGCACGGCTTTAAAGAATTATAGGGTCATTCCATGCCAACTCAACAAATGGTGCACACCATCACCTCTTGGATTTTTTTCTTTTTTGGTGTACTGAAAGATACTTAGGAGAAATGCAAATTCTGAAAATTTGGGGTCTCTACGACTTTTCGTTCTTGCGCAACAGCATTTTGAAATTTGAGGTGGGCGGGGCCAAAAGTGCGTCGCGTCACGAAATTCAATGTTTAAAGGGCCATATATTTAAAACTATACCCCCCAGACATTTCAAACTTGGTAATCTGGGCTACTTTTTGCTGTAGATTTCAAATATTTAAACAGAAAGAAAGTAGCTTGTTTCATTTTTAAGTTAGAGGGGCCCCAAAATGGCCCAAAACTCATCTGGACCAATGTTCGGGGGGGTGTAAGTCAAAAATTTAAAATATTTTTTTCACCAAATTTTTTGCCTGTAATAGCCCCCAATTGAAACTACTTTCATGTAAAATCTTACACTTATATTAACTTCATTGAATGAAATATAGCCCTTGCAAAAAGCAAATTGTTTATTTTTACGACAACTTGACCCCCCCAAAAACCAACGTCAGACATTCCGCACCAAATTTTGCTTCACATATGTTTGAGGTTGGTCCTTAGTGAAGTCCTCTGAAAAGTTTCATGTTGGTGTCTTAATTTCTTCAGTGGATAGCTGGGCTTTATAAAGAGTCTATATCTTATGACGCTGCAGGTTCAGTAACATACATGTGCATGTACATGTACTTGTATTTTACGGAACCAGCACAACAAAATCCCCCGACTGTTGAAAGACTTGGGTCAAGATTACCCATTTCCTGCTCAATAAACAGTTGCTTGTAGACCTATGTGTGCATTATATGCAAATTAGGTTAAATGACTTGAGAGTCTTATTCTTTCCATGTGCTCATCACACAGCATGCATGTCATGTATGTAGTAATTAACCAGTTCTCACTTGCACAACATAGTATAGCATAACCTGAACCAAAGAGAAGTGATTCAGTTTGAGTAGAGGGTCTATGGTTTTAACCTGATTGATCTTAGTTTTCATTATGGATAAGGGGAAACCTAGTTCATCCAAGGAGTTGCATGTGCAAACTCATCATGCACCAATTGTAGCAGCTGACCTCAACCCAGGAAAATATGTTTGTGTGGTCTATGATGATGTTTGGTACATTGCTATTGTAGAAGATGTATCACAACTTCATGAGGATGTGTATGTCTGCTTCATGTACAGGACGGAATCAACAAATACTCTCTATTGGCCACAAAGAGAGGATAAATGTAACATTCCATTTGTTGATGTGTTGTGTTGCGTACCAACACCAGAACTTCTACATAGCGGTGGAAGGCAATACAAACTTAGTGAGCCAACCATCATGCAACTCATTCAACTTCATCAAAACTACATCACAAGGAATGCATAATTTCACCTGTGAAACTGTAAACAATTATATCAACTGTCTACATGTACAAATGTAAGCTAAGTTTCATACCCAACTTATTCTTTATGTACCAACTGCTGTTTTATTCTATGTACGTGTACTTGTATGTTACGGAACCAGCACCGTAAGATATAGACTCATTATAAAGCCCAGCTATCTACTGAAGACATTTAGACACCAACATGAAACTTTTCAGAGGACTTCACTAAGGACCAACCTCAAACATATGTGAAGCAAAATTTGGTGCGGAATGTCTGACGTTGGTTTTTGGGGGGGTCAAGTTATCGTAAAAATAAACAATTTGCTTTTTGCAAGGGCTATATCTCATTCAATGAAGTTAATATAAGTGTAAGATTTTACATGAAAGTAGTTTCAATTGGGGGCTATTACAGGCAAAAAATTTGGTGAAAAAAATATTTTAAATTTTTGACTTACACCCCCCCGAACATTGGTCCAGATGAGTTTTGGGCCATTTTGGGGCCCCTTTAACTTAAAAATGAAACAAGCTACTTTCTTTCTGTTTAAATATTTGAAATCTACAGCAAAAAGTAGCCCAGATTACCAAGTTTGAAATGTCTGGGGGGTATAGTTTTAAATATATGGCCCTTTAAACATTGAATTTCTTGACGCGACGCACTTTTAGCCCCGCCCACCTCAAATTTCAAAATGCTGTTGCGCAAGAACGAAAAGTCGTAGAGACCCCAAATTTTCAGAATTTGCATTTCTCCTAAGTATCTTTCAGTACACCAAAAAAGAAAAAAATCCAAGAGGTGATGGTGTGCACCATTTGTTGAGTTGGCATGGAATGACCCTATAGCCATGAGAGAATTTTTCAGAGATTTTTCTTGGAGACCAAATTCAGTGAGTTATGGGGGCTGCTGGATTCAAGTTTAACCCCTGATGACCTAGGTGACCTCATGATTATAAAAAATCAATCTCTCGGTTTTGATACAGTTGGGTCAGTTCGCTGTGGGGAATTTTTCAGACGGGTTCCCATGTTCTTGCAGTATGGTCCCAAATTCCTGCAGACGTATAAATACATGTATGACCCATGTATGACCCATGTATGGATGACATAATTCTAGAGCCAAAGATTTTTTTGTTAAGATCTAATGAATGGAATTTTAGTGTACATGTTGTTGTGTCCAGACTTTGAAAGCCTAAAACTTGGCTTTAACAAATGTGAAAGTACCAAAAGAGATTGTTCAGTATGGGTCTGCTGTGCACTTTTTACCACTTTTGAGAGCCCCGTGGACGGGACATCGCGTGCGTGTACTGGTTCGTGCGCGTATAGCGTGAAATGTGCACAACTAATTATATTCTGGATGTGCATAAAGCAACAATGTCTTTGCCTGAGCGTCAGGCGTCGTCAGTAATGCGTTCAAATGTCACTCCAAGTGGTCTCAACCCTGTCCCCCAACTCTCCCTTATCCTTGAGGGGGTACTTGTACACGGACTCAAAGAGCCCATAGTGGTAGCATGTTACAGTGAGTTTCTGCTTTCAAGACTTAATTGAACTTGGGAGCCAACAGAGATGTTCATTATAGCCAAATGTTCAGTATAGCAGTAGCGTTGGTTATTGTGGCTTTTTGTTGTGTACTTCAGATTTTTGGAAATATGCATTCTGTTAAGGCTGCCCGAATATGCCGAATACTCAAATTTCGATCATCAACCAATCATACGATATTCGAAAAATGCGAGTGGTCTCAAGGAGATGATGAAATGCGTCCACGGATATGCAAATATTCAATCAAGTATCCTTGACCCTCCATTATCTGCGCAGGTAACGCTTGCATACGCACGCGCGTAGTCACACACAAATTGAAGGTAAATGCGTAGAAAAAGGACAGCGTACCTTTCGGGGGTCTGACGATACAAGTAAGAATAATCCAAACATAAATGATTAAAAAGATACACAGCACTACATTCTGTTCAGGTGCTCAGGGCACACACAGGCACAATTAGTATTGCCTGGAATAAACTGAACTTCTCATTTCCATTATTGTGAGGCTTGTTCTTCCGAACCATGTCCTCAATACTAGCCCCCCATCGTTACCCAAACTCTCCACCTCTGAAATCCCCACCCCTTCCCAAAATCCCCACCCCTCTACCCTGCCCCACCCCTCTACCCTTCCCCACCCCTCTACCCTGCCCCACCCCTCTACCCTTCCCCACCCCTCTACCCTTCCCCACCCCTCTACCCTGCCCCACCCCTCTACCCTTCCCCACCCCTCTACCCTGCCCCACCCCTCTACCCTTCCCCACCCCTCTACCCTTCCCCACCCCTCTACCCTGCCCCACCCCTCTACCCTTCCCCACCCCTCTACCCTTCCCCACCCCTCTACCCTTCCCCACCCCTCTACCCTGCCCCACCCCTCTACCCTGTCCCACCCCTCTACCCTTCCCCACCCCTCTACCCTTCCCCACCCCTCTACCCTTCCCCACCCCTCTACCCTGCCCCACCCCTCTACCCTTCCCCACCCCTCTACCCTTCCCCACCCCTCTACCCTTCCCCACCCTTACCCTTGCAGGGGTGTGAAATCTCAGCTTTAAAGCTGATTTCAGCTTTTTTGTTTTGGATTTCAGCTTTTTTCCTTCACTTGCTGTGTACAAAAGTATAGGAGATTTCCAAAGTTCAGCTTTTTAACACCTTTTTCAGCTGTTTTCAGCTACTTTTATCAGTGGTCACTCACACCCCTGCCTTGCCTACACGGTCAATATTCTAGATCTTGGGTTTTTCTCATGTCACAATTTTCTCTTAAATTATGTCATGCAGTGGTCATCATTTAACAGGTGTAATCAAAGCAAGCCACAAAAGCATTCCTTTAAAAAAACTTTATTACAAAGTTCTACTCACTGTTTCGAGGTTTTGTTTTTGATCACTCTGTGGCGAGTTAGAGCGCCCCCTATTGACAAAGTACAAGGGGCACTAAGTGCAGTCTTGTAGCAACGAAACATTAGCCGCAAAGGAAGGGAACCATTTATTATGTTACCCTATGGTTTTGGATCAGAAAGCCATGAAAATATTGAAATGCACCATTGATCCCCTACCATAACAGCTGTCGCAATCATCAACCACCGTGGCCCGCCTGAAATAATATTTTCCCAATATTTTTGTTTCTTCCTTTATAATATCATATTCCCGTGATAACTCGGTAGATTATACTGATTGGGATTGACAGAGCTTGCTTTGGGATGTCAAAGGTCACCTAAGCCTTTCAGCTCGGCCAACGACAGTGTAATTCCTTGGCTTGATCCGCAAAACTGACAGCCATCGTAATGAAGATACATGCTACGGGATCAGTTTGATTGCAACCGCACATTGTAATTATGATGCTATTTAACATTGAATAGCAAGCAAAGTTGGGACGGGGGTTTAAGGAGATATTTCCTAGTCAGTAACAGTTACATGTACTTATTGTAATATGCAATTTTGACAGTTTTTTGCTATGAACTTGATCTTATACAATTCAAAAGGAATTCACAATTATGGAAATGTAATTTTTGAGGGAAGTCAACATCACAACACAGACCTAAGTGTCACGCCTCCAGGGTGTGTCACACGCCTTGGAGTCAATTCACAGGCCGACACGCCGGACAATCATAATCACACTCCTCACACCCTAAATTGGAGGTTGTCTTCGTGTTTGGGTAAAGCGTTTTGGCGACTTTGGTTCGGGGTAAAGATCGTATAGGCCTAGCGCCGCACGTGCTGGTACTTGTTTGCAATTGGCCGTAACTCAATAAATATTTACCCGATTGGAAAGAGTTTTTCGGTGTTGAAAAGCTAAGGAACTGTACTCTGCAAATATGTATCGATATTTGCGAGGTATGTTTTCAAAAGCTGTAAAAAAGAGGGGGCTTTGAGAGTTCATTTTTTTGTGAGACACCTATCTAGAAGATTGAAAAGTGTAACATGTACATTGAGATGCCAGTTGGGTTATTGTTCTAAGGGTTAATGACAAAGATTTCCACAACAGTCACGGGGCATAGCGGCAACTTTGTATCCCATTCATGATTTCTGACTTCTTTAAATTGACCCTTTTGGCAATCGTCAGTGGAGTTTGACGCGGCAGTGGCACCAAGGAAAAAGAACGACCCATGTGTCCCATAAGCTAAATTTAAATTGATGGAGACGGGAAATTTAACAATGTCACAAGTTCAGCGCAAACATTTGCGTCGCTGCCATAAACTGGCGTATCAGTTTACCAATTTTCCCCACAGAGCAGTCAGGGTGGTGCCCGCACGCTACATGTTACTGTATCACCCCTCAGCTGCGCGTGGGAACCAGACTGCATTGGTAACTTTTTTACTGAAATTTGGATGTGGCACCAAGGAATGTTAATTATAAATGGTCGTGACATTGCATAAGTTGACCTGCATCACGCGGGCCTGATTAACCTACATGTATGTAGATGTACATGTACATACATGTTCACTGCTCAAAACATTCACATTTTTGCAGTAGGTTACTACTGGAACCTTCGTCGAATTATTGTACCCGAAAGAATATTTAGTGAAGAATTGCGAATTCTTCAACCCTAACCCCCACCCCCTCATCTCCCACCCCCCACCCCCAATCCCCCACCCCACTCCAACCCCACGCCAGCTTTCACCACCACCCCACCCCGCCCTACCGGCCACCACCCCTCTCCCCAGCTCCCAGCACTGCCATAAGCCGGCGTATCAATTTACTGATTTTACCCACAGAGCAGTCAGGGTGGTGCCCGCACGCTACATGTTACTGTATCACCCCTCAGCTGCGCGTGGGAACCGGACTGCATTGGTAACTTTTCACTGAAATTTGGATGTGGCACCGAGGAATGTTAATTACAAATGGTCGTGACATTGCAAAGTTGACCCACGCCAGTTGGGCCTGATTAACCTATGTATAGAAGCATGTTCTACACGTTCGCTGCTCATAACATTCGCATTTTTGCAGTAACAGGGTTGTTATCGGTACCTTTATAGAAATAAATTTTATTGTACCCACAAGAATGTTTTGTGCAAAACTGCAGATTCTTGAACTCAAACCTTCCTTTGAGATCATAGTCTGGTTCCCTGATTGATAATTCCACCCTAACGTCTATAAACTGTAGGTCAAGCAGCCGCCACGGGGCTAAAAATAAACATCATGGCCGCTTTTCAAAGTCGGTTTTGCTTTGACTTTATCATTAAAAGCTTTTCATGTTCCGATCACATTTTTAAAAAAATCACTTGCTTCATATATCATACAGTTTGATATTTCCGTAAGATCAACAGCTGGAATCTTCAAGTTGGGGACCCAATTAGCAAGGGAAGCCAAAAGGAGACGATGCTGAGTTTTGGAATACACCTAGGTAACCGTCGTCAGATTCAAAATACCCCCTCAGATTCGTACCCCTCATACGATCCGAGTGCGTACTTGATGCACAAAGCAACTGGTAGATGATCTGAACAACTGCTAGCACAATACTTTCGCCAATGGCCTCCGTGACAGTGTTGTAGTACTCGTACTCGTACTCGAGTACATTGTTTTGGGACTCGCACTCATGCTCAGACTCAAAAAAATGAACTTGTACTCGTACTCGTAAACGCAAGAAAAAATTTACCTGTACTCGACTTTGTACTCATGACAAAGTACTTGTACTTGTACTCTTGCAAATGTTCTCCTGCAAGAATTTTAAAAAAATTAAGAGCTAGGTGCAGGAAATTAGAAAAAGAACCAGTTTTCTACTGTTTGGGAAGCTTCTGTATTTGGTGAATGCCTAGTTTGACAGTGAAAAGCCCTTGAAAACTTGAACACGTGACACATTGAAATTTGCTCCTACTTGTGGAAGTGCTTATACTCGTATTCTTACTCATATTTGTACTCAAGGACATTTTTTGGTACTCTTACTCGTACTCGTACTCATGACAAAGTACTCGTACTCATGGTAAAGTACTTGTACTCATGGCAAAGTACCTGTACTCATGGCAAGGTACTCATAGTCATGGCAAAGTACTCGTACTCATGGCAAAGTACTCATACTCATAGCAAAGTACTCGTACTCATGGCAAACTACTCGTACTCATGGCAAAGTACTCGTACTCATGGCAAAGTACTCATACTTCTGGCAAAGTCTCGTACTCGTCATGGAAATGTACTAGAGTAATACTGCTTCGTGATAGAATAGATAGCATTGATAGATTGGTCTGTACTGGAGGAATCATGATCAGGAAGTTTTCTCATCAAAAAATGCCTTGGGAATCAATTCTAGGGTTATTTTCAAAGGAACTAGCTGACAAACTTGAGATACCATACTTGGAGGAGAATGCTATATATATATACACTACTGTATGAGAACAGGGGTGGATCCAGGAATTTTTGCAGGGTGGGGTTTTTATCGGCAAAAAAAATCTGAAATGTAGACACGTTTTGACATTATTACTAGCAACAGAATTTTGGGTGTCGGAGCAGGGGGGGGGTTTCGCATTTTTTTTCATGAATTTATATGGAAACAAAAAAAATGTTGACGGAGCTGGGGGGGATTTGACCCCCCCCCCCCCCTCTGGATCCGCGCCTGGAGAATGGTGCCTTCTTTTGACCAGATTAGTTTGGCCTTTGCAAAAATACTTGCCTCTACATGTAACTCTGTACAAAGCATGTTCAGTGGTAGGAATATCCCTGTAAAAGTGAGATTTTACATATTTAATGGCTTCTGAATCATTAAAAGTCTTCACATAAACCTTTCATGGCATTGTATCTTGATAACTAATCAAAATGAGAAAACAAATTCAATCCCCAATTGAAAGCTTTAAGGTGGAAGAATTTTTTTTACAAACTCTCACTAGCAACAGGACCAAGAGGCTACAAGTTAAAAAAAAAACCTCTAAATTTTGCAGCCATCAGAATTTATGGAGACACTGAAATGCTCTGTATGTATAGGGTCAGAGTGATGATAGATTTATGGAGGGAAAGCCAAGCTGCAGAGCATGTTTTGACCTGAAAACAATTTTACAAGGCGTTATCAAATTAAACTTAACGAAGCTGGTGTGTTGTGATGGTGTAACATTTCCGGATCACATTCTACAAATACGTTATCCACCCCGAAAAGTTCTTTAAAAGCATGATGAGCAGATGTTCATTCCCATTGGTTGGGTGTATAAAATAAAAAGAATGTAAACTTTAAAAAGTGACAGACACTTCACGTGATTTCATGAACTGCAAGAAAATATGTGTTGAACCGATTGTTTGAAGGTGAACGAATGTTATTTGCATCAATTACAAACTTTTCCGGGCGACAAACAGCAGGCATGCAACTTTTTCTTCGGATCAGCTGATTTCCTTGTTTTTCACCTCACGCTTATGCCATTAAAAATTGGAAAACACTGTACAAATAAGTCTTGTAAGATTGGAATTTCCTCTTGTTACGTTAATTGCAAGTTGCATGCCTGAAAAACAAGGCAAGCCTCAGAAAGCTGGTATTAGAACGCACACACATTTATTCAGTTGATTCCGAATGGCTATTCACTGGAAACCTTTCATGCATCTGGTCCACACATGGGCCAGATTTAGCCTATTCATTGGTGTAAGGGATTACGCATACAACAGCACTGCCCAGCTCACAAGTGACAGTCAATGAGTCAGTCAGTGAAGCCCTTTTCACACTAGACAAATCTCGGGGTTGACGCAGGGTTGACGCAGGGTTGACGCAGGGTTGAAAACATGCATCGTTTCACACTTGAAGAATTTCAACCCTGTGTCAACCCTGTGTCAACCCCGAGATTGATTTCGCCCCAGGTTGAACTCAACCCTGCTCCAGACCAGGGTTGAGATTTTCAACCCGGGTTGAAATTCTTGCCAGGGTTCAAAACAGTAGTAACTGAGCATGATAAGCTTGATTTGCATGAAACAAGTGTGAAACGATGTGGGGTTGAACGCGGGGTTGAAAAATCAAAAACTCAACCCGGGGCGGCACTGGGTTCGCCCAGGGTTGAGTTCAACCCGGATTGAGAGGCTCTAGTGTGAAAAGGGCTTGATGAGATAGGTGCAAAGCGGACACTCGGCCAGCCCTCTGGGACCAGCAGAAATCTATAAATAAATGTCCCTATAAAGCACTAGACAGTAAAAACCCTGACATTGCGGGGAGTAATTCATGACCAGATGGCTGATCATTGGCTCGGCTCCCACCACGGTGTCCCACATTTCCCTCGTGGTAAATTACACAATGTCGATCCCTCACCTCCCCCTTTGATCTTGACCCAGTGATTTGATTTCACATCTTGGCGCCAGTTTCCACACCACCAACCCTTCAGCTGGAATCAGTGACAGAAAGTTTTCTGAAAATGACTAAAGTGGAGGGGGTGGGTCGTGTGGGGGGGGGGGGGGTTACTTCTGCCTCTATCAAGTTCTGTTAAACAATGTTACTAGTTATGAAATACTCTCTGATCGTGAAGAGTAAAGAGTGGTCGATTACAAAATAGACTGGTTACCCGAGCTTGTCACCGGAACAACCTTTAGCATGTATGTTTAACCACTCCCCAAACTAGGCGTGATTATGGCCCACAATGCATACATTCATATTGAAATTAATTTACACAAAAAAATACACAGTTTCTTAAATCCTTTTCCGTGGGAACGATATGGACGCCCCACAACATTAGTTTCGATGTCAAACTTGGACAGGGTACTTATTAGAAAGAAAATTGAGGGACACGTTGGCTATGTCTCCAAGGTGCCCAGACAATTTAGTTTTTCAATTCGACCCACCACAGACCATCTGGACGCTCACATTTGCTGGAGGTGTGCACTATAAAACATTTCTAAAGCCCAGTTGCAATTTTGTTGAGGTGGGAACATCATGCAGGAAATGCAAGAGGAAAACTGGAAGTGTAAAGAATTGTGTTCATGATGCGGGTTCTTTCTAACACTACTCTTGTTTTGCTTCACAGGATGAGGAAGACGGCATTTGGGCTTAGACGCTTTCTTAACATCCGCAGAACCCGCCTTGCCACATTGCACAGGTGAATAACATACACATTAACAGCGATGACCCCCCACCCCAACACTCCTCCCCAACACCCCCCTCAACACTCCCCTCAGCACCCCTCAACACCACCCCCCCCCCCCCCCAGCACTCCTCACCACCCCCTCACCAACCATCACCAACCCTGAACACCCCCAACACATCCAACACCCCCGCCCGGCTCCATCACCCCCCCCCCCCCACACCCTACCTAAGCCCTCCCCCCAATGTCCCCCCCCCCCAACATCCCCAACTTCCCCAACACCCTTATCACACCCCAACACCCCCATCACAACCCAAACACTCCCCCCCCCCCAATCACTCCCCAACATTCTTCATCTCCCAAACCCTCTTTAAAGTACTCATTCTGGAGCTTATTGTAGTTCATCCTTTTTGTAGCGTTTTTTTGCAAATCACCTTGAGCCATCCCAATCCTTGCACCTGAACATTCCCATCTTAATTGCCCATCTTGTCATGCTGGCCTGAGAATGATGGACAAATTGCTGCAGCCTTTTTTTTTATGCATGCAATTTTCCTGCGCAACCCCTGGCTGGATTCCTGTTTGCAGTGTAAATGCCTGCAGATGCATGTTGTTCATTGGTTGTACGCAATTTGACATTGGGACAGGTTCTCAAATTGTGCATTTTTTTTTACTATGCATTGGTCCAAAAGATGGAATTTTTGCGTCAGGGTGATGTAAATCAAATAGGTTTTGCCCTTCAGTGGTAAGACATCTGCACTAGAAAGCAGGAGGTCGTGGGTTCAAGTCCCACCCGAGTGATTTTTTCCAACTTTCATTCGGGAGGTAACACACTGAGTATATAGTGTATATACGACGGTGAAGGGCAAAACCTAATTTGACTATGAATATAGCGGAATCCGCCGACCAGAATTAGAAGCCATTACTGTGGTGCCGTGCTCACGTGGATGGGCTGGGAATTCTTACGGGTTGAAAACAGTCACTTGATCAATTTGACTGCAAGGACAACTTGGCACGGAATGTATGTTTGCACAGGAGGGTTAACAGACAGAATTTTACAGTGGCTTTTTGTTTTGTCATATTCTGTGAGTTCTTTTCCGGCAGCCCTGTTATTTTCTGAGTCTTTTGGTACATGTAGGCCTAGATCTGTTTTGAAAGATTATCACAAACTGATGCCTGGTTGGTATCTGTAAGGGCATTTGTATATTTGTACAATGTTCATGTACATGCGGGCATTAAAAAAATAACTCCAAAGTCTGTCTAAAACATAAATGTCAAAACACCAAACTATACATGCATTCCATAACCGATCGCGACATTCTTGTCTTGAACTTGTCCAGTATGGTGCCAACCCTGAACCAGTTCTGCGTCTTTCTCCAGCAATTTATGGCCAAAAAATTGTCCGTCTGTTTTCTCTAAAAATAGAAAATAGAATTCCTGGCTCCGACACAAATTTCTAAGCAATTTTGTTTTCCCATAAAGGATGAAGCTATCATAAGCATTGCATGTAATCACACAGTCACCAACAAGTTCTGTGTCAGTGAACTGGGCACTTGGAAGTTCCAGATTCATGTTCCGGAAAATATGACTTTTATGGTAAATAGTATGATAAATCTGTTGGCAAGATAGTAAAAGTAGTTGTTCAAATACAAATATTTTCCCAGTTCCTTCACCGCAAAATAATTCATTTGTCTGAGCCTGCCACCAAGTGAATCAATGAGGTTTGGCACGGCTCCTATATCCAAAGAGTTCAGCAAATTTGTCTCAATTCTGAGAACTCGAAGTGACTTATAGATACCAAAAAGTTGCCAGTTCCGGAATATGTTTAGGATTTGTTATTAAGATGTTAGTTGTTTTTATCCTTTTTTTCTTTAGGTTGGAGGGTGGGGGTCTGACCTGCTTAGCCCAATTTTACCCCCTCTATAAATTTTATGTATTCAAGTGACGGGAGTACCTCTGGAAAGGAAGTTTTTTAACATTAAAAACTTGGCGATAGTTTATTTCAGCTCTGATAAATTGCTGGAAAGCTGTTATTAAAGCTACATGATATCTGGTGGTAAAGTGAAAAGTGAGACTACTTTTTCCTTTCTTAAGGCTTAGTGACAGATCATTTTACAGGCATGAGATTTTTCAGACTTTTGTCTGAAATCAGACTTTTTGAATCCGAGAGAAAGACATTATCAGTATGGAAAGAAAAGCATCTTACAGACCTATTGTCCAATTTTGAGACTTTTTTTTAAGTTGACAATCTCATCAGTGATTTTAAGATGTAAGACCTGCGAGTGTTTTGAATGGTATCTCAAATTTTGAAAGTATACAATTTATGACAATTTCCCTTCTGCAAATGTGTGCGCTTTACTTTCGTGTAATGCAGAAAACAAACGATCAAGATTGATTTTATGAAAAGTTCCTAGTTTTGTTAAGGGGGTGCTGCTATGGTGATTTACCATGATGCAGTAATAAAATTCATTGAGAATTTACGTGTACAGGGTGGTGCAAAAAGAAGGAAACCCACTTTTGACAGGAATTTTAACCTACCTAACTTATTTGAACTGTTTTTTTGTTTTTGTTTTTTTTTGTAATTAAGTGAAGTATAGCTCTTCAACCATCCGTGGTGAAAAAATCTTTTCAAAAAATCGCAAGAATAGTGATATTATGCTTATTTGAATACAAGTCACCAAAAGTACTGTTGTCCACATATAAGTCTAATGTAGTGTTTTTTGGTCTTCAAATCAATCTCCAGAGCTCAGTAAAGCAGTAATGGAATAAAGCCGTCGGTGAACAAACAGGTTTGGCACATGACATTTTTAAACTACCATATCTCAGAGACAAAATATGCATTTGCAATCATTTTTTCAGATCAATATTTTAATACCATTAAATTGAATTTTTGAAATATGCTCAACAAGTAGGTAAAAATTGCTGTCAAAAGTGGGTTTCCTGCTTTTGCACTACCCTAGGCCTGTATTCAGTAACTCCACCCCTCCTTAAAGTAAGCAGTTCGTGAGAGAAGAAATCCACAGTCCCTATCCATTCCCATCCCATATTTGTGTTGCCGTTTCCTCCCCACCAAATTATCACCAGCGGGTAATTCTTTAAGGGGCAGAAGGGCTTTAGTGTAGGCTGGGAATGTTGCTATGGCATGCATGTTGTCGCTATGGCATGTTATGTGCAGTATGTTTCTCTTTGAGACCCCACCACCTGATTGGTGTGAAGTGTTGCCGTGTTGATACAGTTGTTTGTCTTGTCATCGATGCTCCCAACGCTTGGGGGCTTTCTGTCTCTCTTGAAAGTCTTACTTTTTTTTAACGGAATGGAGCAGGTGGGAGGAGGGGTCTTTGAAGGGAGGGGGCAGCAAATTTGTCAGTAGGGCAAAAACAGCCCCCACTCCCAGGCCATTGTTGCCCCCAACCTCACTCCCCCCCCCCCTAATAGAATCTTTAGTCTATTTTCATACAGGAAATAGTTTACCTTTTTTTTTTACGATGCACCTTTAAGTAATATCTGGAAAGGTACCAGAGGTCGTCACGACATTGCTGGAAAGTGCAGAATTTTTGTTTGCACATTTTCTGAAACGAAGCAAAAAATCTCAAATATCGCTGTTATGTTGATACTGAACTCCTTTGGGAGGAAAGACAAGCATATTTTGTTCAGTTTACTTCGTGGCTGTTATTTATGCATAAACAGTCTCAAGCATGTTTGCCTCTTGGCAGTTTGAGTTTTCTTCTTGATGATTTGTTTCATTCTCACAATGACACAATGAAACCTCTTGCCCATGGTGCTCTGTTGCCTTATTATCATGGAATATGCTCAAACTGTCTTTCTCTGGTTGTACCTCTTAACCGAACCCTTTGGACGCACTATACGCTTCTCCATCCATGCACATCCATGTAGAGGCCTACAGTCATTCATGGGCGTCACCAGGATTTTTTTCTAGAGGGGGGCAAAGCCCATTTCCCCCCCCCCCCAAATCCCTATAGTTTCCAGCATTTTTCCGATAGATCATTTTTTCAAGGTGGGCGGGGACATTTGCCCCCCCCCCCACCCATGAAATTAACAACAATATGATTTCGCGCCTCTTTTTCTTTCTTTTTTTCTTCTTTTTTTTTTCCTCTTTTTTTTTGTTTGTTTTGGCTTGTCGGGGGGGGGGGGGGGGGGCAAGTGCCCCCCTTGCCTTCCCCCTTGCGACGCCCATGCAGTCATTGTTCCCAAAGCAAATTCTAGGAGGTGTTCTTCCAGTTTCTTTCCATGCACCGCCTCACTCTGGAACTCCTCACTCTGGTTTCCTGTTTTCCCATTGATCGTAGTCTGTCCCAGTTCAAGCATAAACATCAAAACTTATCTTTCTGCTGGAAGTGTTTTCTTTTCTTTTTTCTTAGTTTCCTTTTTGTATCCCTTCTTTGTGTAGTCATCACCTAGAATGTACACTTACTTACATGTAAGTAGGGCCTTGTGACGGCAACTCTCATTAAAAATATGATATTAATTGTGCACTTATGGTGCGCGACTGGACGAGTATACTAGATACTGACCATTCATGATGTTCACACACAGAATCACATACTTGTAATCAGATAGGCCTACAATCACATACAATAGTCTCCAGAAATCTTCATTAAGTTTGGTTGGCATTGATACATTTTAGAGAACAGAACTGACATACAATGTACATGTAATTGTGTTGAAGATAACCATTTTTTGACGACCTACAATCCAAATCTGGCTGGGCCCCCAACCCCCCAGCCCCGGCTCAATGTTGTCTCTCATTGCGCGGTGTGTGCTCTATCCGCTGAAGAGAACAACATTGACCGGGGGAGCGGGGGAGTTGGTGACCGTTGGAGACTAAGGTTATTTCCAAGTGTCCCAACCATTTTGGCCGGGATTGTAGGCCCATTGTTTTTCTCTGCTAACAGAGCCTCTGTCAATTTCATGGAGACCATATTTAGCAGTAAGCATAGAAAAAGCTGTGCTTTCCTCAAAGGAAAAAGTTGCTTCAAGTAGTGATGTAGCAATAGAAATCTCCATGCACGCGCAACTGTTAACACATCCACACCATGAAATCATGCTTAAGGTTAGCACAATTTTCTGCTATAGTTAGCCGTGCCAAGAAATGGACCCCTGGTTATCAGGGGGAGGGGTGGCCGGGTGGGGTGGGGTTTTTTTTTGGGGGGGGGAGTTTACAGAATTAACAATAAGCTCTTAGGTAAATGTAATTCACACAAAGGAAATGAGATGAGTTATGCAAAAATTCTTCCCACCTTCTGTTCCTCAAACGACTCCACAGACCAACAGCTTTAGACCACACCATTTCCCAGCATCCAAAACCACAGCAGAAAATCCCCACTCTAAAAAGAATTTGTAATCAACAGATGAGAAAGGGATCTGCCAAAACACTTTCAGGAAACCATATTGCCCAAAGCCAAGATTAAGGCTACAGAAACACTTAACTATCTTTGTACCGTAATCCGCTTGTGAAAATCTTCCTGGTTGGATGCTTTTACTGTAAAGCCAATGTACACAGGCTCTGGTTTTTAGACCACATACGAAGAAGTACAATCTTTAGTCATTGAATGAATCAACTTTGGTACATGTCTGCGACCAGGAATAATTATAGGTTCGAGGATCAGAGGTAGCAATTTGCAACTTGTCGTGATGTTCTGACCTAGGGTAAACCAGATTTTTACAGTTGATGCTAAAAATAGTAAAATCCAAGCCGAATTTTTTTGGATTCTAGATGCTCTGTGGTGCGATCTGAGGGAATTTCTGACCACTTTAACCAAATCTTTTTGAGGAAAAGATGGTGGTGTAGGCAGTACCTGCCTTTATTGCGACGTCACTTCCAAAAAATAAATTGGGTTTGGTTCTTTTAGGGGGGCCCCGTTGCCCCCCCACCCGCCCGCCCTTGTCTCTGTTGGGATTGAAACATCAGGCCTCCTACTATTACCATGGAGGAATTCCTTCATGCAATTACATATACACATTTCAGGTCAGTCCGATCAGTAAGGAGCTTTTTTTCTTGTTAATGTTAATTTTTTTGTGCAAGTATTCTTTTAAAGTTGGTACTAGTTCTTTGTTAAAATGAGATTTGAGTGTTTAGAGAGACCCAGGCACGCACAGAATGTTTGGGCGGTCCCAGTGTGACCTACCTTGGGGTGTAGGGTCCGTCCTAATTGGCTCTCTGCTGGCTCCAAATTGGCCCAGTTGGTACCCCTGTCCTGTCCAATTGACCAGGTAAACCGATACTTGGTGTGTCCCAAGCGTGCGCTTTATCACCTGCGCTGCATACCTCGGCAACAGTTACATCAGAATTCCTTCAACGGGTTTTTTTCAACTTGAGCCAACACCTTCAACTCATGGACCATCTTTTGGTCATTGCTGGTTCACTTGGCTGATTTTCTTCTTCTTTTTTTTAGGGGAGGGCTGGCTTGGGTGTCTGAATTTTGCTTTATTTCTTTCTTTCTTTCCCCTGTAAAGAAGCTCAATAGGGCAAAATGGTGTAGTGGTTTAAGAGTCTTGGAGAGATTGAAATATGCATTAGTGACTTTTTTTTCTTCAAACGGTAATTTCACCTTCCATGGAGTTTGCTTTAAAATTTGTTTTGCATTAAAGAAAGTTTCTGCTGGACCATTTTTTTAAATTATAGAATAGTAGTTTTTTATGGGATGCTTTTAGGCAAACATACAAACTAATCGTTGAACCTATGTTCCACTGGTAGCCCCTAAACCCAGTGCAAATTTTTTCAGGGATTTTAATTTTACCCAAATCTCACCCCTGCAGTTCTTTAAAATAACACAAAATAAACAAACAAATAAACAAACAAACAAAACATCTCACTTCTTTCAAAAAGAAAACAAACACAAGAAGTATGGGTTATGATCTCAAATATTTCCCCAGCCGTGTAGCTATTCTGAAAACAAACCCAGCATACAGTAGGACTTGTAGTTGGAGAATCATGCTGAACTAAACCGGCCAGCAGAGGGTCATCGTCCCTCATGGGAGGGGTCTAATTGGCCGGCCGCTGGGCCCCAATTTATCCAGTTGCTGAATTCATTTCCAATCTCTCGGCCTGATATTGGTTTGTTTATGTTTCGCTCTCATTGACGTTGACGATTTACCTGTGGAGTGCCGAAAACAGTTGCATTCGGCCATGAGAACTTAAGTTTGTCCTGGGTTGTTGCTTCGAGATTGACGCATGAAACTTGGAACCTTCAACCAAGAACACCCCCCCCCCCCTCCCCAGAACTGGACCTTAGGTTTTCCCGCGCTGGAAATAGCCTTAGGGACGTCACCTGTTCTTACAAGAAAACACAAGTTGTCTGTATGCTAACACGCTTACTCCAGAATAGCCTCTCCAGGAGCCGATTTCATGGAGCCAGCTAAGCAGAAAATATATGCTTAGCAAATTTATGTCCTGAGCAGAAATCAGCTGGGACCCAGTGACAGGCAGTATACATCAACAAGACATTTTGGCTGGTTATCTGTTTTGGCTAAGCAGAAATTGTCTGTGCTTAGCAAATTTCTATGGTCAGCAAATTTCTATGGTTAGCAAATTTCTGTGGTTAGCAGATTTATGAAAGTGGCTGTAGTTGAGAATCTTCAAGGAAAAGCTCTATTCTCACGGCAGCAATTGGAGTAGAAAGTTTCTGTAGTTTGAGACGCATTCCTTGAAAAGCTCCAATCGACCTATAGACCATTCTCATGTTGCGGCCTTCTTGATTTTTTTCCCATTCAAATCAATGTAACCAAAGCAAGGCGGGAAGGAAAAATAATGTGGTTCCTTTTTGCTCAAAAAACATTACAATTCAGTACTGTTATTGGATACAGGGAACATGACTGAAATGGTGGCAGCATGATAAAGGTCTGTTGATGGAATGTAAGGTTCTAAGTAGCTGAAAGTTGTTCAGTTGTAAAGAGCTTTGTGTGTTGAATATTGTGACAGAAATCAATACTGTTATCAGCCTCAAACATATAAAAAAAAAAACTCATTTTGTAGCCCCCATCAGTCTTTGAGTTGGATCTCATGCTTTGAAATTTGCTCAATGTATCCTTTGCATAAAGGTGATACATTCATGTGATAACGTACCTTCATAGAGACAACTTATGAAAAATATGCACTTTTTAATTGATCAATATTCCAAACTGTTCTCTCATATTTACAGACTATAACATCTGATGTGCTACTCACTGGACATGATGTACATTGGATTTTTGGATAAGACTATTTATTGAATACCTCCCATTAGAAAGTAGAAGAAAAATAAGATTTCTAGACAAGATCTGAGCAGAGTTTATCACGAGGGCATTGGCACTGTCAACTTTTATGTCTGACACCATGGAGGAGTCATTGTCCCAGTCTGTGCGTGCCAAACAAAACAAAACAAAACAAAATTCAGCACGATCTCTGTCTGTAGTACCTACTTGTATAATATCTGTAATAATTGATTCACAGGAGAGATGATATCAAAAATGCCGGGGGATTGTTGGTCCTCACGGGGGAGACCAGATGAGAGATGGGAGGCAGGGAGTCGTGGCAAGAATTGGGTAACTAGTTGCCGACGATGACAGAAGGAAAACAATAACAGATTGGGTGTGCTGGGTGTCCGTGACTTTTTTGTGTGTCCTGTCTCTGCAAAGAAGTAGGGGTTGTTCTTTTATACTTGGTGAAGGTTGGGGGGACCTGTGAATTCCTTGAAGGTCGGTGGTTTTCCACGGAAGAATGTCACCCCAAGAAGCAACCTTTGTGTAGACGTTGGTATATATAAACCTCTTTGATGCCGACTGTTGGCTTGGTTGTTAACAAACTTCGCCTTGGGTTCGCAATTAATTTTCAGGTTGTGCAAAGGCGTAGCAAAGGGGGAATGGGGGTTGTGACACCCTCCCCCAATTATTTCTCTCAGTCGGCATTTACAGCCTCAGTCGGCAAATGAACCACCACGGATGCTGCACCACCCCCACCCCCCCCCCAACCTTTTGTTTTTAATGTGCTTTTGCGACCACCGGCTGGCTACCTTTCTGCACGGAGGGTTAGTCAGCAAATTTGTTGTCACGTCCCCCAATGAAAGTGGTCTTGTTCCCTGATTCCCACAGCTGTCTGGTTTTAGGACTGACTCGCCAACTTATTAGAATGATATTTTCTGTCCCCCTAATTCAAATAAAATAGATTACAGTTAAGCGTTTCAATTTCCTAGTCGTGAAAAGGGGATGCATAAAATATTTCTGCTTGAGCCAGCCAGCACTGCTTGTCAGTACCCACCAGGACATGAAAATCACATAATCTTTCAAACAGCATTTTTGTGGTGTTTTAATATTTCTTGTGATAATAGATTTTCTTTTTACACCATTATTGCTCAGAAAACTGTATATGGCTATTTTTAAAGTTTTTTTCTATAGTAAATTACTGACGTTGCCATTTGCAAAAACCTTGCTTACACACGGTGAAAATATTTCATCTTGAGAAGGTGATTTTACAGCTTGAGTTTGTCTGTTTTTAATTAATCAAAACTAATTTTTATTAGGAAGTTGTGTCCTTACTGACTGCTTGATGTATACCTTTAAGATTTTTTTTTGCAGTACAGCGTCACCTTTAAGTAATTTTTGCCACCTAATAAGCGTGATACGGTGATTTACTGCACAGGGCTCATGTACGTGATTTACGCCCCGAATGTCCTCGTAAAATGTTCACAAGTGTTAATTGTCGACTTCATTTCGGTGGGAGGGTATTAAAAGATTTCAAGGAATCGAAATGAATCACGACCATCAATAAACTGCAGACGTGCACTTACCACCCTGTGTCTAACTATCAAGAGGTGGTGGTTAATTTGAACTTGAGGAATGTCCTGGGGGGAGAATAAAAGCCTAAAATACAAATGAAAGTGTTACCATCAAGGGGTAAACTCAAGCCTTCCAAAAGCATGATTAGCACCTTTTGTGGGTGTTGGATAAAACCATTTCTTCAGCACCTGTCAAAGTTTTTTGGTTGTAATGGGAGGAAGAATGGCTGTGCCTCGGAACCAGTTCCTGAGTACTGATGGGTACCTGGTACCCGATTAATATATGACCGCCGATGTCGGAAACCGGTTCCAGATTATGGAATAGAGTACCCGTAACCAACTTCACATATTGCAAAGTAACTTCTCAGACTATGAAAAAGAAGATTTGAATGTCATTTGTGGAGAAGTTTCAAAATGAAAAAAAAACAGGCTACATGGAAAAACAAAACAGATTCACGTTTATGACGCTTGCAAAAATGCCATTTACACCATCGGATTATTCTCACTGTAGGCCTACATACTTGTATCCCCGCCGGCTTGACCCACCGATGTGGTAGTACTATATTATCGTGCTGACCTTTATGAACAGCAACTTCTGACATTTAAATTTTGGGGTTGAGTGTCTTCAACGAGTACCCGTGTTTATTTCAATTGGGTAGCCGATTCCTGTACTACCTGTAAATGCACACCCCAAGGCGGGAGGAACTAAGTTTCTGATTCAGAGGTGTCCAAGTTGTAAAAGTCCCGAAACAGGTGACTCTTAACAAGCATGTGTACATTATACACCTGCTGAATTGGTAGAAAGGGAGGGATAGAGGATTTTCAAGTTGGTATCCATGGTATTTCTGTACATCATGTCCCAATCCATTTTGTCCCAACAAGCGTCTTGTAATCTGCACTACATTAAGTTTTCAGAAAAGTCTGGGTAATTGGATGTTTTTACACATAGATCTCATTGTAGTTAGGGAAATATTCCAGAGTGGAGGAATACATGTGGACAGGGGAAATATATCTCCATGATAAGAGATTTCTTGCCATTGATGATGATGGACTCGTGTCAAGTCTAAGGTTTGAGTCTCTTCTGCCAAGACTACTACAAGCCATTTTGAGATAGTAGGGCGTTAATCTTATTTTCCTCAAACCAACTAGCCCCTCATATTGTGTCTGTCATATTTTTCCAAAGGCTAATTGTCTTCACAGCGCCAGGATTTGTCATTTATTTGAATTCTTCATTGAATATTCCCCACCCCACTCCCCACCCCCCCCCCCCACACCTCAGCACCCCCACCCTACCCCCAGCACTCCCACCCCAGCACCCCATCCATTGCCATGTCCACCCATCTCCAACCACCTTTCTGAACCACCCTTAGGGCCTAACCTGCTCACTCGCCCAACGTTAAGCCCTCAGAAAAAATAATTATTCACCCTTTGAATTTTCTTTTTCCTCCATTGCAGGTGTTTCATTCAGGGTTCACTGGAGCCTACAAGAGTGTGACATTGTGAACAACTCAAATTTGACCCTTCACCTTTGACCTCGTAGTAGCCAGCTGAGATAGACGCATTTCGTCCCAAGAAAGCTTTGGATTGTTTTTGCATTCATTGGAATGTTTCAAAGGTGTGATGTAAAAAGTATTGAGCAAGCCAAGCTTCTTCAACTTTTTTGTTGATGACAGCAGTTTGTTGACCTCTTACCTTTTACCTTTTTAAAGCAGTAAAAGCTTACAAAATGTCCATATTAATTTATGGAACTGAACCCTATGTGAAGAAAGATTAGCGGAGCACTTTGCTATTTACTTTCTTTCTTCTAATTTTTTGAAATGGCAATTGCCACATATTTCCAGAGCAATTTTCATGAACATTGGTAAATGTATGTTTTCATTTTCATAGGTACCATAGATTTCCACTGTATGCTCATAGCCTCTTGTGCATGGGGTTTATGGTGCAGATTGTTGGGAGGTATTTTGTGGTGGAATCTTTCACCATGTGATACCTCAGTAGTAACTTATGGATACCAACTCATTGATGTCCTCTAAAGCCGCATCTAAGTTGTCTGTTGTGTGGCTATGATTCAGTGTTTACATTGAGATTTTACAGTGAATATCCATAGCCATAGAAAAAAATCCACATCACTACTTCAAAACAATACCCTATGGATAGCATAAGATAATTATATCACCTCAGTATCTTCCAAGTATCACCTCACTGTACCTCTCATTGATACCACTGCAACAGCATCCAATTGTATAGCAAAGTACTTTTTCTCAGTGGTATGCTGGCACATTGCGGAATATCTTCCCCGTGATATTTTATCGATATTTAACCTCAAAATGTTTAAAGAAGTAGGATCACCAAACTGTCCACCATATATTATATAACCATATTGATATATATTTTTATATCACTTAACTTTTATCTCTTTCAAGGCTATTCAAAAATGATAGTTCCCCATCGTTACTCATAACATGTACCTATTTTGATAGTTCATGGTTATCAACTGAAAATTGATATCAACTTGGTATTGGTACCCCAGAAATACTTGGTATTGCTATTATAGCTCCATGGTATTATTACATAACTGCTAGGGTTGTAATGGTTTCAATATTTGAACATCGCTGACAGTGTGTCTGGTTGTACCATATCTCACTACTATTGCAGTAATATAAATATATCAATTAGCTTTCATCACATGGGTGATGTACCACATAACTATCAATGATATCACAAAACTATCAGTGGTATCACATATAACTGGTAGTTTGTTGGTGCTACTGCGCCATAAAAATAGTTTCCCTCTTACATTAAAATATTGGCATATCAGGGTCGATTCTTCTACTTCATATTTGGTAACTTGAATATCCATGTTGTATAAAACCAGTTTTGGAAATCATTTGCAAATAGCAGAAACAAATCACAGTTTACTGAATGGTGGCATAATTAGTATATTACCCAAGGCTTAATTAAATTGCTAGTATCAAATGGCATGCAGAATTCCTTATGGTATCCAGGAGAATTCGTGCCTAATTGGCCATGAACAAGAATGTTCATGGGTGGGTTGCGGCGGAGTATCATGTTATTCACACGATAGGCTGCAGACGAATTGATACTTGTAGCTATAGAACCACATGGATACTCAATTGCATAGTTACCTACGGGCATGTAACGGGATACCGTGTGGCAAGTCTCGTGGTAACGGTCTGCTAATGTCAAGCACTAGCATTCGTGTTTTACCAATTCTTGAGCATTTTGTGGGCACCGTAGGTACAAAGAATCATTGTGGGTCTAGATTTGCAGACATATCGGTTAGAGAAGTAAGAATTAGGAAACGCTTATCTTTTCTACGCTACATCGAGCAAAAGCCAGGAATGTGCTGTAAACATTTAGCTATTTATTCCTGCGGTCATGTAATGCTGCCGCCATTATTGTCATGGGCGCATGCGCTTGTGATGCGCAGTTTTGATTGGACAAGCAAACTTTGTGATTGACAGTATAAACCCCGCCCACAGCGCAGATTGAGAAAAGTTTCTGCCTTTGAAAATGTCCAAAGCAATGTATTTTATTTCTCTCGGTATATAGATGGAAATTCTAAGCAACTTATGGTAGAGATCCTGGGTGTGATGCGCAACTGGTATAGAACAGTATTAACTGGCATTTGTTAAAGGAAACATTGGGGATGATTTACTAAGTGGATCAACCTCATAGCGCGCGGTGATTTGTTGCCGTTTTCCTGTCCTGCGCCATGTTGATTTATGTTTCTCATGAAGTACAGCACGCAACATAACATTTCGAGGGACATTCTTAGATTTGTCAGTGTCGAGTTGGGGTGAGATTATTTTACACAGCCCTAGACGAACATCGACGGTCGGGTGAACATTAAAGATTGCTATTATTTATCTAGCCATAGGGAGAAAATTAATACTCAGTTTTTTTATACTGTGATTGCCCAAAAGGATTTTGTTATGACAACGTGCATAAGTTCAATATGGAATGACTTCTTTACGTAAACGCGGTCGCAGACATATTATTTTTTTGTTAACTTGATATCACTGTAAACATCGGAATGTCTTTTTTAATCTGATGCAATGTATTAAGCCCTAAGCGGTAATTGTGGCTTTGGATTCCTCTTGGCATGCACTAGAACTTGGAAGTCACTGCCGTTCTTTCCATCTCTCGAGGGTTACTTTTTTTTTCCTTTCTGGTTGGCAAGCGACCTAGGCGAGGTCAAGGAGGCAAGCCGGGAGGGTTGGGGGCCGGACCCCGCCGGGGCGACGCTCATAACACGCTGCGAGTCACCGTCAAGTCGCAGTTGGGTTCGTTACTCCGAGATTGCCTTACCGTACCGTAACAATCGGCCCACCGCAGTCCTGTTGAAAACGGTGGACACCCGAGGATATACGCACTTGCACGGGGGGAGAAACATTAGAAGCAGAAACCTCATCGCCCTCAACTATTGTTTATGGGGTTGCGGATGAACTTGAAGGAATTATTTCGGTTGTTGCCTTCAGGGGTAGGGGAAAACATCTCCCGTTGGTCTATGCTTATAATGTGTTCGTGTTGCATCGTTTCTTGGAGTTGATTGAGCAACAGGCTTTCATGTACTGCGTTCATGCAGTCGACTTTCACCGTTGATCGTGGAGTTTAGTTGGATTGAATCTTTGGATTGTAGCGGAGTTTATGGAGTGTAACCGTCTGTATTGAAAACCTGAAGGTCAGTGGAGAGTTTATTTTTTCCTATTACCTGTCATTTACCGTTGGTGGGCCTAACAAATTTGATTGTCCAACAGAAGTCCGTTTTGTATTTTATGTCTGCGCCCTTGATGAACTGACAAATGCTCAACGAACTTTGGATGGTTTTTGTATGCGCTGGAATATTTGGGCTGTGCTGGCTGAGTTGGTGTTTGATACAAGGCATTTATTGGGTTTTTTAAACTGTCGAAAATCTAATTTAGCCATTTTGGAGATTTGAATTTGTGCATAATTTTTTTCTGCAGCGTTCTGTATTACATTTGTTTTTGTATATCGGTGTTTGTCCCACTTCCAGTTCCAGGAATTCATTTTTTCTTATTCCATGACAAAAAGTCATGGAAACCGACTGTACTTGTAAATAATATTTATGTACACGTATATGGTATGATATTTCATTTGTGTTCATATTTTGCTGGTCTCATTTCGTTCTTGCCATTTCGATACAGTTTGTTTATACAACGACTATTTTATGTGTCAGTTGTACTGTTTGACTGTGGCTTCGCAATGAACATTGTAGCTATGCATGTTTCCCATTACGATATTCACCGTTGTTGCATTGCTGTCTTTAAGTGGTTTGAGGAATTATTGGAGAGGCTATAATATTTTGTATTGACACATTATTAACCGCACTGAACATTTTTTTTTATCAGACGGTTTATTTATGTCGGCGCTGATCTTCTAATTTAACTAAAAATCGAATAGGCCTACTTTTTTTCACTTCGAGTATGTAAAACGTACCAGTCAAGACAAAGCGCGAATTATATTAAATTTACCAACGATACTCTGACTCCTATTATCTTAATTGAAACAAAACTTTCGCAACGCAGGACACACACAAATATGTCAATGCATTCAATTTTAAGTTTAGTTGATTTTTCTTCATATTTCAATTCAACACTTGCTCATCTTTTAAAGTTACATGTATATACACTTCTGAGCAGTCTCTTTACATGGAACAAATAACGAACAGCCTGGATATTGGGACAATAGCGAAGTTGTAGTCGGACGGTATTTCCTAATAGATGATAACGCTATGTAATGAAACATTTCTGATACCAATCGGTGATTGAGTGGCACAGTCGAAGCCGTTTTTGTGCAGAGCGTGTCGGCATCACTGTGTGCGGACTTGCGCTTCAAACGTAACAAATTGGTCTGCCGATGATTTTTTCCTACGCCGAAAGCTGTAATAAACAATTGAGGCAGAGAATCGTCCAAATCTGTTAACGCTGTTAATACAGGGTGTCTCAACAATGTAGCAGTCAATCCATCAATATTAAAAATACTGGCACTCTCTTTTTTGCAAAACTATGTAGTCCGAAGATGTAGCAAGTACTATACACAGTGGTCTTTATCCCATCTCATTTGAACACCCAGTCCAGAGATAAAGCTAATTAAATGAAAGGACTTGAATTCCAAGTTGGGCCACGTGGTATCTAATGAAAGGCATTCACGTACTAAGAAGGTGAAGAAAGTGGCTCAAACAGATTTTGACACGAGCTTTGCCGTAACTTTGAAACAAAAGGTCCAAATCACACAGAACAAAAATCCTGTCAAGGCTAAAGAAACACTTTATCATCTCATGGTATTTTTTTTACCAAAAAGACGATTTAGTTTCCTCAGAAAAAAAGTTGCTTCACTGCAACATTTTTTTATGCAACAATTTTTTAGACACCCAGTACAGGGTTCAAGCTGGTATGTAACTGTATGGAAGAAAACAAGTCATTCACTCGTGTTATTTATTCAGGAATTTCCATGTGTCTCCTATCTTACCATTTTTAACCTTCCATATCTCGAAAATGTCCAGTACTATTTCGTTTATATTGTTCTCGATGTACTGTCGTACATCATTTTGTTAGTGCTGTGTGCCGCGAACCGTGCATTGAGGGTCATTTCAGACGGATCGAAATTTCCCAGTTACGATTATGCCGTCATAAACTTGAAGTGTAAAACGCCACCGCATATACGCTTTACTTCAGATATCATTTCGTGTCTTGATTTGACGAATATACATTTGTTCACGTTGCTTTACTGACTTTCAATGTAATTTTTCCACTGAGCTATTGATACACTTGAACAGTTTGATAAATTGCTGACAATTACAAGAGTTAATTGAACACAGTAACTCGGTACAAGTAACGGTGAATGACGGTGAGATATAAATGTTAAAAAAAAAACCTAAAGAGAAAGCTGACCTTATTATACGTTGGTGATACATGGGATTGGTGGTATAAGTACCACGTGCACCAGTTAGGAAATATTTCTTTCACGTAAACAAAATTATAAGTGAAAAAGAAAACACTTTGGGGCTCATCAACCACCGATGTCACTGTTGCCAAGAGTACAAGGTAAAAACACAGAGTAAATACGGAAAATCCGTAAAAGCTAGAAAAAAAGCTCCTTTTCAGTAAAAAATACAAGTGCATATTGGTATAATTTATCGTTGTGTCGTGAAGATGTGACACGGTTTGGCCCAAGTAACGCCAAATTGTCTGCGTTTTTTTGGTAGAAATCCGAACTTCTTGCACGATCCCTGGCACACCACGGAGGTGTTTAGGTCACTTGTTCACTCCGATACGGATTTATTGCTCAAGAAGATTCATGCGCTGTTAAATAATTTAACACTGTGTATAAGTAGACAGGGTTTGAAAATCTAACAACGATATGATAACGCGATTCTACCTGAATGTGTACTCTTACAGAGCCCCTGGAAATTTAGACGTATAGCTCCCCTTACCCCCTCTTTGACCTTTAACCCTTCTCTTGGTTTTCCCTTCATCTGCTGAGAAAGGAGTGTATACCAACACCATGGTATAGTGACTAGTAACATCCGGGGACTTAGTTAGGTTATCAAAAGTTCTAAAGTATAACGGTGACATCACGTGTCACGTGGTTGGTTTTGTGGCCGTGTTTGTTTCGTCAACCCTGCTCCAAAAAAGTTTGATTCACGGAAACAAGATGACAGGTGTGCAGTTGGCTAAGACGTATTGAGCAGATGGTTTTGTTCTGTCTTCTAGCAATTTTAGGATTTTTTACTGACCTGCCGACGTTTTGCTCACGAAAATCTTATGAATTGTACCTTTTTATCCAAAGTTTATCCGTGACATTTTAACGAACTTATGATAATTTTTGTTTAGTACATGTATGGTTTATATTTGTCTTTCTCGTTGTGTGTGTACCCTGCATGTGTTTTAGATTCTAAAACCGTGTCCTGGGTTTTGTGTACATTTTTGATGAGATAAAAAAATGATTTACTAAACTACTAAACTTAAAAAGCCTACTAAATTGTACTTAGAAAAGTATTGGTTTTAAGTTTTTAATCGAGAGAGTACAAATACAGGGGAAAAGTGTCTCTTTGGGAGGAGAGATTTTTAGCCACCCTGCGGCCTGCTAGGGGATTTCATCCACAATGCACACTGTTTTGAAATTGACTTCACCGTCAAATATTTCATCTCCGCTGACTCTGTTCCCGGAACAATGAAAACAAAGTATTGTTGGGGATCTAAAAACCGCTTGAAAGATGAGCAGGATAAAAAAAAAGGCTGATTTATCGCTCCAGATAGCTCATCTAGGACGGGGAATCGTAAATCAAGTTATACAAGAACAAACTTGGGTATATACTGATGAACTTCTTTCATGATGTAAGTATTGTGCCTTTGATGATGCAAGCATGGCATTTGGCACACAGTCAGAATATGTCATTTGGCTGGCTCGGCAAAGTTACTTTCGAAACTTGAGTTACTTTTAAACAGTGATTGTTATTGATGTTGACTTGAAGAATGTTGTTTCGGTCGTAATGTTGCTCGAGAATGCTCAGTCATGTTGTATTAATGTGACCCCCAAATTCTCTGACTAAAAGTTGGTATTACCCATCGTAAACTGAGTGACAAGCGCAGCCTAACGGTGTTCGTGCAGTGTTACGCTGTAGCACTGTAGAGGTCACCATTGCAAGACACGCTAATTATTGTTTGGATAATGAACAAGTACTGCACCTGATGAGGTTTATTAGGAAATAGTTTATGAGAAATAGTGGTTCATCAACACTGAAACCTTAGGAAGATAAAATAAGTTAACATTTCGACAAGGTATCAATTCCAGAAAAAAAACTTGCATTCAGGGTAACGACAAAAGTTATAGCTTTTTGTCCCAGTTTTTAAAAACTATTCATATTTTTTTGTCTATACTGCAGCTCCGTAGTTTTTATTCTTTTTTACCTTACCTTATTTATTTTTCCGACTAACGTTTTTATATGGAAGATATAGAATTTCGAAGTTTTTATCGTCCTTTTGATAGGCCTGATATAAACAGCGCCCTCTGTTAATGTTTCTTGTCCATTCAAACTGTACTGGCTTATTTAGATGTATATTTTAAGTACTTCTGTGACAACGTTTTTTTCTGATATTCTCATTTTACAGAAAAGCCCGTTGATTTTTATTTAAATCCAACTGACAAAAAAATGGCGAATTGTCTACTAACGTATTCTCTTTACAGAATTCATTATAAGAATGATTATCAAGAACCTCTTATCACCGATTCAAAACATGTACACTTTCGTTGGTTGTCTATTTTAAAAAAAAGCAATACAACTTTTTTTTTCTGTTAAGCAACTCTGCAGAATCGATCATTGTCATAAAGTTAAAGTAACGTAACAATATTTTTTTAAATTAACAAAATGATCATAATTACGATTAGATTTACCAAACAAAATGTACATTAAGAAAGACAGAGACTGACGTACATGTATATTTGTGTTTTATGATTTGAAGATCTCCAATGATTGCAACGACTTTTGATAGTTTCTATAATTGTTAGATGATATATAATAGAAGCTGGTTCATTTATCATGCTGGGGAAAAAACAAGTAAAAACTTAGCGACTTTTATGAGGAAAACCTTCTTTTTTTTGGTGTTTAGACATTTGTCGTTATTTTCACGAAATCGCTTTCCTCAGAAATTCGCATTAAGTCTGAACTTTTCCAGTTTATAAAAGCTGAAAGTACGAACGATTTTGTGTTAAGTGTTTAATGAAAAAGGGGAAAGTTTTTTTCTTAATAAACCAACTTAATATCTTCTTAAAAAAAAAAAAAAAAAAGGTCGAAACATATACTTGAAATCGTGAAAAACGTTTCCAATAATATTGCACAAATTGTACATTTGTAATTTGTAAAGTGTAATGTTGCGTAGATCTTTGAAGTAGCCTTTAAAAAAAAATACTTTTCTTTTGTCTTGGACGTTTTGATTTCCGTTTTGATGGACATACAGAATTTATATATGTAAATTACTTGTGATACAAAGTACTATACAGTATAGCATTTAACACCTTATACATAGCATGATTATGTGAATATGATAATGTACTTGTGAACATTGTGGACAATGTACTCGTGTGTGCTAATATTAACCAGTTTATAACGGCAGTACTTTATGATAATCTCAATTACCCTTATTTATTCTGTACATTTTCATCAATGATTTCATTCTGAACTAAACTATTTATGAATAACTGGCTTCAGCTTGTAACCGTTTCCCGTGGTGGGGAGTTTCTCGTTTTGTATTAATCCTTCTCTTTAATTGTACCGCACAGGGTCGGTCATTACGTCATCTCATACAGGGATGACGTATTAGGCGATGACATAATGCTCGAGTCTGACGTCATTGAAAGTGTACGTAGATCGCCAACGAATTTGTTGCTTTTCCTTGACGTCACATCTGGTTTGGGGTGTTGTTGTTTTTTTTCCATCGGAAAAAGGCGACTCTTAAACAATAAAATTTGCTTGTCTTTATTTCTGTTAATCATGTGCCTAAATAATGTAATTATCAGCTGAAATATCTGTGCTGGATGTAATAAATCGAAAAGAATCTACGAACATCTTGTAAAAGGTGAACAACTTGCTGCATTGCCGAATATTTCCTGTTTTTCTCGTGTTTGCAACGCTCTTTCGGGCCCCCGATCAAGACTGGTGCAGTCAACCATCACTGCTCCTCACTGTCCCCTTGAGTGCCGTATATGTGGTGATCGTTTTAAGTCGACCCATTCACAAGTACCCCCCAACGGTAAAAGAGAGAGGGAAAGTGAAGGACACTCGAACGCCACTGCTACTAGAACGATGGGTTTCTTTGCGAAGGTGCCACGGATTTATGCACATTCAGATTGCGCGTACACCGCGCCGAATGCGCACGCGTGCACATCGCGTCGTTCACAGACGTGGTAAGGCAAACAGCGCCACCTTCTCGTGCGCGCCTGATTCAAGGGTGCCGGCGACTTCTGATCGCTTCCACAAAATTAAGAAAAAACATACACCGCAAAGCATTGTGGGTACCTTTTGGTCCTGATTAATTCACGTACATTCCATGCGTAGAAGGAAGTGTTGACCCCGGGTCACTGGTTGAACATTTGTCCAATGAGAACTCAAAGAAATTGGAGGCTACCAGCGCCGTTAGAATGGGCGGTGGGGGCGAGAGAACGACAATCCAAACTTGTTCTGTTAGACATCGAGCTTCATGCCTTTCGCGTTGGGCCATGGTCGAGGCATCTTTTTTTATCTGCTTGGATATACAGGCATGTGTGCACTTTGTGCATTCTCTCGTGAGAAGTGATCGGCTACCATTATTGTGGACCTTGATTTCCTTGCTTTTGTTCTCCTTTAGTTTCTTTAGTCTCAAACTCCATAGTTTGAGACTAGATGGGCACTAGACAATGGGATTTCTAAAGACCGACTGACAGGCGGTTGAAGGTTCCATCGTTCTTATTGGTATTCTTTGTTCTCTGTACTAGAACTAAGACCGTTTGCGGGAGAACATTGTTACTCAACTGAATTGAAATGTTTAACAGAAAACGCTGACTAAGATGGTTGCTCTGCATTAACTCTAGCGATGCCATATGCGTAAAATGTGGCAAACTGAAGCAGCAGTAGTCATTTCGTTATGGCTTCTTTAAAAAATATCTACATTGCATCCAATTAATAACTACGGTCGTGAAACTGACAATTTGGAATGAGAAGAATCTTAAAGACCCCCAGACAAGCTACATCTTAACTGCTCTGAACGTGCTTCAGGCCTCGTCAGTGACATGTTGTCAGACGGGTGGATTATATACCAGACGAATACCCCGTGTCCGTGTTACCCGAGCACCGTGCAGCACGTCGTTCCACGGCCGTCAATAAACGTGCGCGCCAGGCATCTTCCGGTGTCGGCCTGCCCGCTGCGTGGCTTTGTTTCTCGGTCATTGATTAACGACGTTGAACTTGGGACGTGACTTGGGTCCGGTTTGGCTGGTGGTGGGATTACAGACCTGCCGCACCTGTTGTCCTCTTCTTCAAAAAGAGAAAAAAATAACCATGTCAAAAGAAACTACTGATTTTGTCTACTGAACTCGTACCAGACCATTAGCTCCATGACCAGACCCAGTATGAGATGAAATTGGTGAGGGAAGGCTATAAAAACTGGGAAATGGGGCGAGGGCAGTGTAAAAGAGATTTTATTTGATGATTTGTTTACTTTATTTGATGATTTGTTAATGGCTCGTTTTGTCCTCTTCTATTGTGCTCTTTCATTGGCTTTTATTCCCGATTTTCCCTTGCTTGTCTGAAAGCTATCCGGGCCAACTTCCCTGGCCAATTTTACTCGGTCTCGCTCTTTGCGAGTTATTGTAGCTCCGGGGCCAATCAGCAACCTTGGCCGGAGCGATATGCATATACCGTCGGCTGACTGTAGCCAACTCACGGTAGAAGAATTCCCCTTCGGTGATGTGACTTGTCAGTGGCAAATTTCTCGGAGCTGCTAAGCAGAGAATTTTCTGAGCGTGGAAAATATTTGCTTAGCAAAAAAAAAAGGTTACCAGCCAAAATGCTGTGCATTGTACATTTCTCCTGACTGGGACCCACCTGATTTATGCTTACCCTCTAAGCTTGCTTAACATTATTTCTACTTAGCATTATATCTACGTAGTGGCTTCATGAAATGGCCGTAGGTTTGTGGCTGGACACCGAGTTGACTAGTCTGAGGATCAACTATTCCCTTGTGCAGAGCCACGGTCCTGACATGCAAAGTTTATGCGACCGCGCACGCCAGCCAATCGGAGTCGACTCAAGAAAACTGTGACGTCATTTCGATCAGAAATGTGGACTAAGCTGTTGATTGGTCAATTTGGATGCCATGTTTTTGTAAAACAAGAACGGGATAGCGAAGACCCGATAGAAGGCGCCCGCTGAATGGTCAGATTAAGAACGCAGTCTTGTTTTGCATTATTAGTTGCCCAAACTGCACGCATGTCACAGATCATTGTTGTGCACAGTGATATTCTGACTGGCGCAAGTAGAGGCACCAACGTCTGATTTAACAGTGACTTGTGGCAAACTTGTTCAGAATTGTGATGGATCACGCGTAGGCGAGCTATGTGACCGTTGACCGGGTTTGGCCATCATTCAAACGCAATTGAATGTACTTTTCCACAAAGTAATCTTTCTAACTTTCGCAAACCGGTCGGAGTTTCTTCCAACTGAGCGAAGAGAAGTTTTTCACAGGAAAAGTAAATCATGTAGTAACTTATACTGCTTCGATGCCGCCATCCTCCCGTACGCGCATTTCTGCCTTAAAGAGACGTCAGAACATTGGCAGTTACCCGAAAATATACCTACCGATTTCACGAGAAAATCCTTGTTCAAAGTGAAGATAGGACTGATACCAGATACCCTGTGAAATTATTGCGCCTGAAATGGTATCATTCGGAAGAAAAAAAATCACTGAAAGTGGATTTAGAAACTGTGCCGGCGGGCACAGATTTTAACGTGCGTTAACAATGGAATCCAGTTACGAGCCCCCCCCCCCCTCCGTTTTCTCACAATGTACAGGGAGTTTCAAAAGAAAGTATACCTATTTTTAAATGTAAATTATCCGAAATGAACTGAATATTTCAGAAAGAGGCAACTGCAAGAAAAAAAGGCCAGGATGTCCTTTATCCAATGATATTAAGTTCATTACGTCATTGTAATGGGTGAATGAGCGAACAAGTTAATATGATTTTATGCACCCTTCTTAAGAATTTGAGCAATTTTGTTGTTTCTTACGAAAATAAATCAACGGCAGATCCAGGGGGCCAAGGAGGGCCATGCCCCCCCCCCCCCCCAGGGCGGATCCAGAACACAATTTTTGGGGGGGGCAAACAAAAATTTGGTCCTCCCAAAAAGCGGGTCAAAAAAATTACGGCGTGGGGTTCGGGGCCCGCTGAAGGGCCCCGAAAAAAATTTGGATTCTAGATGCTCTGTGATGCGATCTGAGGCAATTTCTGACCACTTTAACCAATGTTTTTTTGAGGAAAAGATGGTGGTGCACTCATTGCCTGCCTTTTTTGCGATGTCACATAAAAAAAATAATTGGTTTCGTTTTTTTGGGGGGGGCCATGGCCCCCTTTGCCCCCCCCCCCCCTGGATCCGCCCTTGTGCCCCACCCCCCCCCCCCCCCCCCGAAAAAAAACTAACCCAATTATTTTTTTTTTTTAAGTGACGTCGCAAAAATAGGTAGCCACTGCGTACACCACTTTAAAGAAATTTGTTAAAGTGTTCGGACATTGCCTCTGATCGCACCACACAGCATTTAGAATCCAAAAATTTTCCGGCGCCCTTAAACGGGCCCGAACCGTCACACCGTAAATTTTTGAATGAAATTTTTAGGGGAAAAACATTTTTTTGGCCCCCCTTAATTGTGTTCTAGATCCGCCCTTGAAAGAAATGCCCAAAAGAAAATGTTTCCATTACCTTTAAAACTAACCAATTATTCCATGCACCAATCGCGAGTTCGTGGGCCCTACTAATGCTTCCCTTGTGGCGACCGTCCCATGCGCTCGATGCCTCATCATCGCAATCACACAATGCTGTCAATTACACACATCACACTTGGGCCACTCGAGAGTCATTCATCAACACCGTCGGACAGACGCGAGCAGCTCAAGCCAGGGTCTGACAGACGCCTTGTTTGCACGCGGTCCCATGCGAGGGTTGCAGGGAGCTACACTGCCGTCTGTTACGGCGGACTCCCGGTCTCCTGCCTAGGCTAGGCCCGGATTGTTGGGACATTTGGAGAATGTTGTATTGCCAATTCTACAATGTTAAGCTTTATTATGCCTTTATTTAAAGATGCGTTCCCCTTATATTTTCGAGTTTCACCTTTAAAATTATATATTTGGGGGTGTTTTTTTTCAATTCCTGTCATTTCCCTATAGAAATTAAAACGTTTTTTTTTTAATGAGACATCGAACGAAAAAATCCACAACGTTTAGTCATTGAATTATATCTTCACACAAATCGAATTATTGGCTGCTAGACGATAATTCGGTTCTCACATGCAACAAAAATGAAATTCCTTTTTCAGAGGGGTGCAGACGCCCCAAATCGGAATAAAGTAGGGTTTGTTTTCGTTAAAACAAAACATACAAATTGAAAATACGTTAGGAGAACAAAAAACTATTTTTTTAAGGGTAAAAATTAAAATAGGATTTAAAAAAAGGTATTAAAGATCATACCCCGATCTTTAATACCTTTTATTATCCTATGTTAATTTTGCCATTTTACAAGAAGAATTAATATTTCGAAGTGAAATGAAATGAAAATTGTCTTCTGGTTCAGGTTCAGAGACAGTGGAGCGATGTGTGTGTTTTTTTACAGACGCATCATAACGAAAAATTCATTAATAATCATATACGCATTAACTAAATCATCTTAGACAGGCTATTGTCAACAAAACATCACTGAAGGAACTTGCGTTTTGTAGACCTGCAAGAGTGCGAAATAAACACGTTATAGTTCCCAAAATATTGCGAATATAACTTCAAGAATTTGGATTATTGAGATTTCGGATACATTTTTAATTGCATCCAAGCACAGAACGATGATGTGCAGCAAAAAAAATTTACTTGTCAAAATATCATGCGATGTATATGTTTAAGACATGCCTGTTTTCCTCGGGAGTTTGTTTTGCTGTAATTTCATTTCCCGTTTTCTTTTCTTTTGATTTGCCTTAAAATTTGGCTCTTGAATTTGTGCGAGTTGTTTGAGAGCAATGAGGTAGGTCTCTTTAAATAAAGCGGAAGTACCCTGCAGCGATCACCTACTTCACACCTGTCCCGTGAGTGCCTCCCTCACTTAACCCTCTCGCCCCTCTCTCTGACGGTGTCTTGTTTGTTCTACCGGGGGAGAGCATGTCCTCGTTTGTAACGGGTCACCTTGGTCTTTCAGTCTGCGCCGCAAACCCAGGACAGGTACAGTAGGCTCCGTTCCACGTGGCTCTGCATCGGCTGTTGGCGAAATATGCCGCCAACTGTTGACAAGTTGGATCGGACAAAATATGATTTGAAGGGATCGCAATGTGCCCTCGGGTGGCGTTTAGAGGTTTTGTTGCCTGTTTTTGTAATGGCGCATTATACAAATCCGAAGAAATATGAAACTTTAAAAGAAAAGCACGGCAGAAAATTCAGTCTCTTTTTTTAATTGGAATTTGGACCACGTGAAATGTTTTAAGGATTTAGTGTCGAGTCCCTCACAAGTCCACTCACAAGTCCACTCACAAGTCCACTAACAAGTCCACTCACAAGTAACAGTGGATGAACAATAACAAAGGAATGCCTTTGTCAAAGCTCACTTGAATAGCTTGTGAGTTGAATTGGGACTGGAGGACTTGTGATACACTCGAGTACATCCTTTACCCTTTAAAAATTATTTTAAAATTATCATTTTGCGATATTAAGGTGTAATATTTGCATGCATGTCATTCTTCACCCTTCAAGCACGTCATTATTAAACACAAGAACAATAAAGGTATCGAATTTCTATGATTTGTGAGTGTAGAATAAAGTTCTAAAATTACAAAACTTACAATATCAGCAAACTTTGCACAGCGGAGTTTCCTATCAAAAGAAAATTGTGTGTAGCGCCATCTATCGGCACAGAGTGGTCAGTTTAGGTCCAAATACTTGGGGGAAAATAGACGTCGTGTTTGGAATAACTGAGGGAAACGCACAAGTTAATCCCCACCGCTTACAGTTGGAGTGACGTTAATCTGTAAGAGCATAAGCGAGGATTTGTTCAGAAATGTGGCCAATAATTGATCTTCGTCAGCGCGGAAATAGCTAGGAATAGCATGGAGCTATCCTTTTTATAGCTCCATGGGAATAGTGACTGGTATGGTAGGCTGATCGGCATGAAAAGCACGCCATGCCAAGAACTGCGCTGATCGCTCAGAACCCCATTTAGTCTGAAACAATGGAGTCAACATAATTGGATCGAGGTATGATGTTATCCTTCTGTTGTGGAAAAATACATGCATTGGACATTCTCCTGTCATCTATGTAGTCACTTCCATGCAGCAATAACCAACTACAAACAATGCGGCCACGAGCTTCTTGCCCGACCCACGCCACATCTTCATAAGACACCGCAATATTGACACGAGTCCATCGGGTATATAATATAGCCCAGACTCTTCGTTAAAGCATTAAGACTTCAATGGACCACAAAACCTTTGTTGGTATAAAAGTGTAAGCACTTTTCAATGGTACGGTCAACAGTGCCGAGAAGACGACATTACTAAACACATAATTCTATTTTTGTGTGCATAACGCAGGTTTTATCTCGAGCTGTTGAGAGCAGCAGGCGGTACTCGGATATTGTACGTGGTTACTTTCTAGGAAAGCCTTACCTATGCTGGAATCATTATTGGTCTGCTAATGAACTGAAAGGAAATCTCGCCAGACTAATTCCAAAGAGAAGGATCTCGCGGACCAGGAGCTATATCTGGATATCTACATACAATTTTGGTGAATATTGGACGGCTGTGTGAAGATTGTGTTCATTTTGAACGAAGTGGTGTGTTTGGATGGAATGCAACTGTAAGGTAAGCAGACACACTTTGTTAGTGTTTTCATGTATTTTGAAACTTTGAGAGACATCGTTCTCGTTTGAATTGAAAATTTAAGAAGGAAATCCTGCAAAATCCCAATAGGATTTATAAGAAGTGTTAGGATTTCATGTATTTTGATTTTGTTGACTGCTAGTGCTGTCAAAATCACAATCTAACAAAATGCCTTTGTTTGCGATGCCATTGTTTCATGAATGATTTTTTTCGTCGTAAGTCGCGATTCATTGCATACAAAAATCGTTGTTAACGGTGTAAGGTTATCATGTATAGATAAATCCGCCGCCACGTGATGCTTACACCCGAAATAAACGGAAACTCGAGCTTTGAAGAAAATACATTTATAAGTGAGTTTACTCATGTGAAATTGGAATATATTGTTTTAAATCCAGTTAGGAAATGCAGTATTTGTATCTATTGTAAAAACATGTGCGGGGCACAAAAGAGCAATTGACAAGGTTTTTATCAGCTGAAGGTGCAAGAATGATTGACATATTTCTGTCAATAGGGCCTACAATGCCGTTTTGTGCCGTAATTCGCTAACAATAATTGTATCAAAACTGTACGGGCCCTGGCTCGGGATCTTTTCAAAGTTGGGTGTCAGTTGGAAGTGCTTTGTTCGACCATTGTGCGGCGGCTATTGTGACTGGTTTTGATACTTTCTTGTGAAAGTATTGTTCTATTGTTTGTGTCAGCTACTGTAGTATTTTTAGCGCCAAGTCATTGTTTCGAGGTTTATATAGTGCTGGTCTTACTCATTCAGCCATCAGGAGTTGGACGCAGAAGTGTAATTTGTTGACATAGACCATTCGGAATAGGCCAACAAGCATAAAACAGTTCATAAACCGTTTTCAGTTGATGAGAACAGTTTATAAACTTCGAAATATAATCAATGATTTTGAATAAACCATTCTATTTCCCATGATTTTGATGGGATTCCTTCACCGTAGTTATTTTTACAATGGATCAGGCATTTGCTTTTGTTCACATGTTGACACGATAAATTGTGTCGCCATAAACACACCATCATACAGTGTTCCTGCGTATTCCATACCGATTATGCCGCTTACTTTTATTGGTAAACCCTCCTACAAAATGTTGTAATCTAAAAAGTGCACAGCGCCCTCCCTTGACATATACGCAAAATATCCATGAATAACTGGACGCACCAATCTTTTCCCCCCAGTCTCAATCTCATAAAGCTCGTAAATATTACTCTGGAGATATGGAGATACCAATTTCAATTTTCGTTAGATTATGTACCTTGTTGTTCTTTGCAAGTTGAAAGAGATTTTAAGTGTCATGTGGTTTTTTGGTTAGGATTTGTGTGAGTGCTTGTAGTTATGTCTTGATCCGTGAAGGTAATCAAGAGCAGAGCAGTCTGTTATGTAGGCTAAGCGTCAGCGTGACCACTCATCAAATTTGGAAATCCCAAGATGATGGCAGTAAAATTCCCAAGAATTCTCACGATTCTCCAATATAGTACGGACGATGGTAAGATCAAACAGACCAAATTTTGATGGGGCCAGTACCAGCGAGGCGTACAACGCAACCGACCAATCAGATTTGTATTTAAGTCACCAACATCGAGTCGGAGTCCGAGTCATCTGTCATCCTGGCTCGAATCCGAGTCCGAGTCACGGAAAATGGGACTCGAGTCGGACTCGAGTCCGAGTCCAAGTCACGAGTCATACAAGTCTGCAACCAATATACATAATATACGATATTTGTACCATCTTTACTTTACAAAATAATACAAAATTGTTTGCGGTTAACAAAAATGCACAAAATCTCAGTATTTCTTGAAATTTGGATTAAAAATTCCAAGTTCCCAATGTATTGCCAACATTCCCATCTTGTATTGGCCACACTGTCAGGCGTACGATTCCGCGTATTTTTTACGCTCCTCTGTCACTGCCTAGCCTGTCCTATCGTCCCCGACAGAGGGCAGTTTTTCATTTTACCGTAACCTGCCATCCGCTTTTTGGCGTCAATTATGAGACTGATGTGGGCGTATGAGGAGGAGGGACCACAGGGGTTAACAGTTCTTTGATAACACACCAAGTACGGGAAAATATGGCTTCTGTTTGGATTGGACTTATTTTGTATCCATTACTTTTATTGCGGGGGAGGGGGGGGGGGCTGTGTTGTTGATGTGATGTTTTATACCATTCTCTATGGCGTTAGACATTTTTTTCCATCCAAAATCAATTAAAATCTTATATCATCAGTTACCATGGGCACGTGAAACGAACATTTGTCATTTAGAATGAGAACCTATTTGAAACATTATTTTATCGCCTATTTTGCATTATTATTATTTTGTCCTCCCAGACGTTATCTAATTTTGAAAGTTGATTTCTACACATTTAGCGGTTTTCCATTGTCACATAAAAGTTTTTACAGGCGTAACCTAACCTTTTGCACATACGAATAAGATAAAATGTCCATCCTTTGCCCCCAAGTGTTGCTATTCCGTTTTAAGTTTCAATATGTTGCTTGTTTGTTTGTTATCTTTTTCTTATGGCTTAAGAGTCGCACTATTCACACCCGCGGCCCCCCTAAAAATCCCTGTAGCGGAATTGAGGGATTTGGGGCCAGAATGACGGAGATATTTTGTTTACACACAAAATAAACAGATAGGTTTGCTCACACCTAACGCCCGCACTGCACTCTTGCTTGTTATTCGATACGTGAGTCTTTTATGGCATCTCGATAGAGTCGAAAATAACCCCGGTCTTTCCCGCCCGCGATACGACGTATATGAGGCGCGTCATCGTTCATTGATCCACCGATGTCATTTTTTTGTAAAGTGTAGTGCGCCCCCATTGTTTGGCGATTCAATGCGCGGTGTCAAACGTCCGTTCCCCATGCGGATTGCAGCCGTTCTATTTTTATTATCAAAATAACCTACTTTTGCCCTTTGGGGATCATCGCAACGAGGGCGTCAACGTCATTCAGTCCACCAGGCCGACCTTTAGCTGACAGAATAGTTCTCTTTTTTGTTTTCAAGTATTTTTTTTTCGCCAGATTTAGTTCCAGATTTACGGGATCTCGGCTGTTTTTGGTGATTTTTTTTTTTTTTGCTATTTATTTTAAGTCAAGTGTGTGATCTTTTAGCCCCCGTATTGACGTTATTTGGGTGCCAGTCGACAAGAGCTTCCTTTAAAAAAAAGAAAAAAAGATGGTGTTTTTTATTTCGGAAGTTTACTAGGTGTTTTCACCGTGGTTCCTTTTTCCTGCATGTATGGTATTCTGTTACCCTCTCCTTTTACTTTTTGTTAGATTTCTCTTCCATTTTTGTGCATGTTTTCTGTCGAGAAAGTTTCGGGAGTAGGGTAGTCTGTTGTTGCTTATACTTAGACCTCCAGTGAGGAATGTGGCCTGGTGGTTAGGGTTCACGATCAGAGGGTCAGGGGTTCGAATCCATCTACTGGCATAATGTTGTGTCCTTGGGCAAGGCATTTCACCCCACTTGCCTCTTTCCACCCAGGAGTATATATAAATGGGTACCGGCATTAGCTGGGGAGTAACCTGCGATGGACTAGCATCCCATCCAGGGGGAGTAGAAATATTCTCATTTGTTTCATGCTACTGAAATCGGAGATAAACGCTGGCCTGATGGGCCACATTGGCTCGTGACAGACTTTACTTACTTTTTTTCTTTAAACACGTCAGCAATGAAGCAATGATGAACTTTTACTTGACCAAACCAGCACCCAAGTTCTTCAACAAATTCAATTTTTTTTCTCCTAATGAATTTTCAATTTGTACGTTTATTTTAACGAAAAACATCGATTCTTTCTTGGTTCTGTTTTGGGAGCCTGCACCCCTCTGAAAAAAGGCTCTTGTCTTTTGCGCCACTAAAATTAATGACAAAGATATCCACCGAAATAAAATAGGCCTATTAGTGGCAAATGCATTTGTGAAGAAATCATGTCATAATTAAACGTTGTAGGATTTTTTTTTTTTCGTTTCGATATCTCACTCCAAAGTGAATAACTTTCGTATTTCTAGAAAATAGCAATTTATATTTTTGTTGATACTCGAAAAAAAAAACACGGGGCAAAAAATGTGCCCTAGTTTTCAACAATATCAAGTTGGCACAGAACTTGGGAGAAGGAAGAATAATTTCAACGTTTACTTGTTGTGCCTATACTTTGTTAATATGCACACTGTCCCTGGGCTAATTGACCTTCAGAGAAAAGGTCAGCTGTGCATGTGTTTCACCCCCCCCCCCCCCGCCTTCCCACTTAATAAAGCAAGAGGAAAAATGAATTGCAAAAACGAAAATGGCAAAGATCAGTACAATCCCCTGGTGATGTGAGATCATAAGGTTCATCCATCCGATCTGGGACGGTCTTTCCCTCCTTCAGGCTGTTCCGCGTTCAGCGGTTTCAGTCAGCGAGGAAACCCTGGTCATTATACGGGGGCCGACCCTGGGGGCATAGACCCGGACCCCGCAAGAAATAAAAGCCGGCCGTTTACCGGGATCTAACTATTACTCTTCTTTCCTGGCTTCGGAAATGACCAATTCAAACTCCAACTTTGAATGAAAGGGGAAAAAAGAGGTTTGCCTGCTGAAATTAAAGAGGCTTTGTCATGATTTTTGCCACCACAGGGGACTCTGTTTTTTCTTTTCAACTGAACCCTCTCGAGAAAACTCGCGAAGTTTTCTGCAGAGGCCCAGTACAATCAAAAGGAGACAGTCACAAAAGAAGACTTTTGTTTAAAGCAGAAACATATTCCATGTATCATATTTCGAAAACCCGAGGTAGGGATTTAATACAAGATACTTTTACGGGGATGTGGTGGTGCTGTAGAAAGTCATCTCCTTCTGATAATCGTCTTGGGCACTGTCCCAACCAGCCCACAAGCACCGGGGCTGTGCCGAATATACTGAATATACGAATATTTCATCATCAACCACCGAATATCCGAGTAACATGTTTTGTTTTCGATTCATAATTCTGTAATATGTGACTTAAAACGTTTTGTGATTTAACTGTTGTTAAATGCCACACTTTGAGGAATATTATAGCTTAAGGTTTTTTGTTAATCAGTCCAATATCAGCCACCGCTACCTGTTCTTCGAATTATTTTAATAAGCTCAGTTTTTCGACCAGTGACCAGTTTAGGCTGGTGTAGCATGAATTTAGGTTTTATGAAATACGGACTCATTGGTGGTATTGCGCATGCTCATGCATAGATAATTAGGAGAGGGACCGGTCACGTGAGAGGGTTTAACCAATAAAAGGGGAAAAGAGTCCGATTTGCATACGAGTCCGATTTTCATGTGACACTGGCACATTTTTAACATTTTTGAAGTTTATTCCGACACCGAATTTTCGAATAATCGAATACTAAATTATTCGAAAAAAAAATGCACAGCCCTTATTACAAGCACCCACAATCACTAGAGATCGTCCTTTTAAGAATCTGTCTGAGGAGTCCAAAATAGTCAATCGTCGATAACGCTTACTAATATATCACGGGTCAGGTTTTGTTATCGTTTCGTTCGTTGGGTTTTGGTTTTGGTTTTTGTTTGATCGTTTTTAATTTAAAATTGGGTGGCTATCTATGCCCTTATTAAGTTTTAAACAATATCGGAAAGAGGCATCATTTACCAATTTAATTTGAATTTAAAACTGCAATGTTATGAAGGTAGACGCATGGTTTCATCCCTTTGTGAGCCTTTTGTCTTGGGGAATTTTAAAAGGCTGAAATCAGGGAACACACCTTGCATCGTGTGGGTACATCTATCTTTGCTGTCACCCGATAACATCTATAGGAAGATTCCATGAGTTGAGCTCCTGCCTAATCCTCGGTGCTTCCTCACATTTTGTGACAGTTGAGCAATTTTGTGCCTGAAGTTGTGCTCCAGATCGGCATGACTACGGATGAAATGTATTTGAGAGGTGATACCATTTCATCGTTTCATTTCATTGACCTCGTGTTTTGTCTTGATTCAGGTTCTACAGAACACCTGTCTCCATGGTTTCGCTTAAAAATTCCTTTCCGTTTGTGTTATTTTTAGGCGATTCCAGCATAATTATGTAATTCCTTGACGGAGCTTTTAAGAGCTCAGTGAATAAACCTGAAATATGTTTTTAAATCTTATACATCCATCATCTTGTAAAGGAGTTGTTGGATCATTTCTCTGAATCATTAATTGGATATCATGATTAATTGGCTCTGTCATGGACAGTACGCTTTCTTTCACAACACTGGAATTGCCATTTCTATTTTTAACTGTTTCAAAATTCACAATCTCACACAAATTGTTCAATCGTGGGATGTTATCGAAATCCTGTCCAAAAAAATGTTAAGTATGTACTCCAATGTCTGTTTTGGATCAAAAGACCGAATTTCTTTCCAATTTGAGTTCAGTTTTTATCATGGGATATTGGCGAAATCGTATCTAAAAAGTTCAGTATGTTCTCGGATGTCTGCTTTGGATCAAATGCCGAGTTTTCTATCAAATTCGACTCTACTTTTTCCCCCTTTACTTTTTCCCTGGCTCCAAAGGATCATCAACACTCACTCATCGGAAGTTGCCGGAAACCAGGACCCAGCTCGGGTCAGCGACTGGGAAAATCTAGAGCACGAAACGTGAACCGCAGCTGCCAGTTTAATTTCAAACGGAATATGTTGTCGTTTCCTCTTGGAATTACGAACAAATTTCGGTTGATTTGCCATCTCGGAATTGCTAGTTATGGAGGAGGGGAGAAGGGGGGCCTTGCCCTCGTACTGGTGTGTCAGCCTTAGGTACCCGGGGGCTAGTTTGTTCTTGTGCGTGAGGGCACGGAGATGATTTTTTGTCAGGGTCCGGGGCCTGCGTGACATTAAGCATGTATCCGTCCTCCCCTACTCCTGATATCATCACCTCTATATTTGCAAAATTATACACATATTTTGAACCCAGGTACGGATTGACGAGAGGTGATAACACACTTTTGAAGGAAAAAATATCAGCTCTTGGAGTTCAGAGACACTTCACTGCTTGCATGCAACAGAAAAATCACCGTCTTGCTTCTTCTGGAGTTCGAGATTTTGTTGAATGTGTTTTGACGAGCCTCATCTCTTTGATGTTAAGGGTTGGAGGAGGAGGAAGCTCTAATCAGCAAACTTGAAAAACAAGATGGGGGTACCGGTGTCGTATGAAATTGGGACTCCCACATCTGGTCTCTTTTACCTTATATGAACTCTAACCCTCACACGTGACCAGTCACTTCCCTAATCATCTTCACTAATAGGCATGCGCAATGCAACCAGTGAGTCCGTTTTTCATAGTGGTCCGGACACGGAAATACCAGCCACTAAGTCAACGACATCAACTTAGATGGTTAGTGTTTTTTTATTGTTTTGCTCACTTTAGTTTCATTAAAAACAGAAGCGTAAATCTGTGCCAACGATTGGGGGGGGGGGGGTAATGGGGATGACCAAAGTCCAAAAATTGCCCGGTCGTAGAAATTCGAAAAGTGTGGGGGGGGGGAGGGAGGGTAACTCGAGCTGGATACCACATTACACTAGGGGGCGCTCTTCAGTATATAGATGTATAGTCGCGCTTACATTAAATTTAACAGCGCATTTTATAAGCTTTTGCACTTGTTTCTCCACTTTTCAGTATTATTGAATACATTTTGGTTGTTGGGATCCTCGAACAATACCTCAAAATCCGCATCTTTTTTTCTCCTCACGAAAAAGTGGGGGGGTGTGATGATTCAATAGCCGGTCGGGGGGATATATACCCCCCTCCCACAGGAATTACGCTCCTGATTAAAAAAAAACAAGAACGAAACTTATCTAAAACTGACCAAACAACCCAATAATAGACGAAATCAAATCGGACATAAAATATGGAAGCACTCTGTGCATGCAAAACAATATTTTTCTTACCTGTAGGGTTAACAACATAACATGCTGCAAAAGCGAACTGACCCGACAATAGAATCGTTTATCTTTTTCCCGTGCGCAGTTTTAATGCATTGCATTGATTTTCTTTTTCTTAAGTGAGTGCCGCGTGACCGTTTCATTACCAACTCAGCCTGCGGTCACGCAGACCCGTTTCCCCCGTCAGCTTGCCCAGATTTCCCTCTTGCTTTTTGACTGTCCCAGCACCATGTGAAATGGATTTCCCCCTAGCCCATTAGGGTCAGTCAAGGAACCGGCGATTTCTTGGGTTTTTTTTTCACTTCTCATCGTGACTCAGGGATGATGAGGGAGGTCACGTGATCCTTGTCTTCGTCCGCTTGATGATCAAGACCATCTTGTAGTCTAGTTCTGGGCTCCATTCCTGGACAATACCTTGCTAGCCCACAGTTACCTGTAATGTCATGGCAGTAAGTCACCGACGTAACATCCACCGATGTGTCTTTCTTATTATATCAGGGGTGAGATTTGTTAGGATTGTTCTGTGTGAATGAGAGTCAAGTCAAAAACTAAAACGATCGGAGGTTGTTTTTTTTACCGTGGCGACTTTATTTCCAGTGATTTCTCGAGAATGGAAGGGGAATTTCATCGTGATTTTCTAAGATTGATAAAATGAAGTAACTTCGTAGAGATGTGATGATTGATCACCATATAAACCGCACTAGTCAAGTCGTGAAAGTTTCTCGAAGAGTAATCACCGTCACGGGAATTAGGGGAAATTCAATTTCGGTAAAGTGTAAGAAAATCTTCAGTGCCACTTAGGGGTCCTCGACTGGGAGATAAACCTGTTCCAAAATGATTCTGTTATTTATTTATTTTTGGTATATCTATATATTTATTAATACAAACAAGTTAAAAAAGTTGACGGAAGCGGAGTATGAACCTGCCACCTCTGCTCTACCAACTGAGCTATCCAGCCATACGGTGGTGGTTCCCATGTTAGTCGAGTTCCGTGTTCAAGGGACTCTAGTCAGACGCGCCCTTGAATAAAAACCTTGACCAAAAATGGGGAACCGCTAACATAGGGTTGTAGCTCAGTGGGTAGACTACCGGTTCGCTATTCGGGAGGGCGTAGTTCAAGCCCCGCTACATTCAACTTCTTTGTACAACTTTTAAAAATATTGTAATTCGTCTAGTCTGTTTCCCTTGTGATTTTTTTTTATTATTTAATTTGTGGTAACACGACGTTACCAGAGTGTGGATCGGACTCAAGCGGGGGTGGGAAGGGGAGGGGGAGGGGAGTAGTAGTTCTATGGGGCTTAGTCCTCGGTACCTTGAAGGAACTCCTGGTCTTTCTTTGCTAGTCCGTGGTTTATCCTGCTCAATCCCCACCTCATATCTTCTAAGACAATCAACATACCCCAGGCTGAACCATTAAGAACCGTAGAAGATCCAATTAAAGTGTTAAGCTAGAGGGTCTTGTCTAATTGCCGGAGACATTTTGGTACACCGTAAGGTGTGATGAACTGTGAGCGATAAAAGACCTTGAACGAGACTGATCAGAGCCTGGTACCCGTCAGTATTACTTGATATCAATTGTAGGAGCCAACGAAATTCCACCTCCTTGAAACATCATAGGGTGCAACCCGGTAAATAAATTCCCATAGACACCAGTGATGAATCCCCATACTTCAAAATTCTTTTGAAATTACTCAAAACTCTCACAGGTGTTCAGGCTTTACAGAAAAATGACGATCAACATGTCATCTTTCATTTTCCTTTCGGATTTTGGTGGGTTGACCATTGCCTTTTTGAGAACTGCCTAATTAATCGGAGAATCTGTTCACGCGTAATAGACCACGGCGAGACTAAAGCACACCAAGGATTCTGGTCAATATTTTATTGTTTTGCTCCAGCGCTGTCCACTTTGTTTTAAGCGTTTTACTGTTAATTGTCCGTGAAACGCGCGGCGCGTTGTCAGAGTAAAAATCTCTGGCCACAGTCGGTGCATGATCCTCGATGCCTCCTGTAATTTTGGACAGGAATCCCCCACCTGTTATTTTTCGCTGACCATTACCGCGTCCTTGCCCTTCGTGGCTAAAATCTTAAGTCTCAGTCATCTCAATTAGGCAACTAATTCTCGATTTGGTCCTTTCAAATTATGTACATTTTGCTGGTAACCAACGCAGTTTTAAGAACCACAAACTTTCGCTCATCTCCAACGCCCAAAGCCCTGACCGCTAATCCCTTTCACACACAAATACCTGTGAAGGAAACGTAGGCAAAGAATTGTGGGTAGGTCACTTGCCTTGAATAATGGCGCATATCTTTCGAAGTGCTTACCCGGGGTCATTTTCTATAATAGTGGGATGCCGTGCTTCGAGCGCCACCCGCTAGGTGGGTGAAGTTATTCTGAATATTTTTGGGAGAAATTCCATCCAGAGATAATCGCCCCTAAAAATAGTCCTGAAGCCCATCGCCATTTTGTAATACGATGCCTACGCTCCATTGCGAAATAGAACCCACAAAATGATCTAATACCGAAGATTTTGATCTAATATCGAAGCATGCAAATCGTGATTTGGCCGGCGTATGCAATTTTGGGCCTGTTTACTGGCCTGAACCCTTCGGATCGTCTGTAGTCTGGTGATTATTAACTGGATTAGCTGTTTCCATGGTGAAACGTCTAACCTCCAAACAAAGAAATAATTCATATATTACCGATAATATATCCAGCTTATAATAAGACTTACGTTCTTACAAAACGGTTAACCACTAAAAATTGTTATCGCTACGCACTGACCACTAAGGCGTTCAGGTATTAAGTCCTTAACAAATTGAGACGGGCTTGCCATGAGGGGCAGAGCGTCTTTCGCGCCAAAATTTGACCGCCATGCTTCGGTCATCATTTCCTGCCCAATGTCCACCCCTACATATTGGAGGAGACACACTCTTTGCGGCAGACTTTCCACGAATTAGGTGGACACACTGTCGCGTCCTAGCAGATTTCATAACCCGTTTTGGTGGACGAGCCCTGAACCGGCTTGGCAGGCCTGACCGGGAAATGCGTGGGGAAAGCAATATTAATTGGGCAAGGCTATCGTGGTATGGCTTTGCTGTTGGATCATATTATTATGTCGGCATTACGGTGGCTGCAACCATTCCAACTTTCTGGGGTCTAGAAAAGCTTAGAGTCTGGTTCTACGGCCTTCTAGGAATCTGTATTATCTTCCCAAAAAGACACCCCATAGGCCCTGAACAACCTACGACATTTGACCAGATATGCCCCCTGCAAATAATACGATATCAAGAACCCCTTTTGATATCGCGGTTTAAAAAACTACAATAATTTTTTCAAACTTCTTCACTATCTATCTGAGATGTCTTTGGGGAAAGCTGCCCGATTCCACTCTGCGAATAAGGCAAAGAGGCGCCATGAATGTGTGTTTGTGTGCTCATGGCATACTCTTTGTGGACCTAGTGAACAGAAGCACAGGATGCAGGAAGTGTGAACGTTGTGTGGACTTGCCCACGTCCACACAACGTTTCCCCCTCTCTGGGAAACAGTTTTAGAGGCATTTGGGGGTTAGGGTTATCGTTGCAAAATGAAGAGGAACGGTCAAGGAACTCATTATCGAAAATGGAAAGAGTATTCACAGTGCAAGTTAAAACGACCTTTTCTCCGTTTTTTCCCTTCTAAACTGCCCGAATCAAAGGAATGTCCACAGTACGTATGGAAGGTAAGGCTGTGTGAGTGTGTACATGTATGGCTTTGCGATAGAGGACATACACAGGGAGAACAAAAGATCCTATCAGTCCTCGAACGTTGGGTCTTTTGTTGAAAACGGTCCTCGATCGTACGGTAGTTATGTGCTTAGTCTATAGGAGAGTGTTATATTACAGGGACAAAGGGAAACACAAAACATTGTCCTCGGGCGTATCGAAATTCAAGACTGTGTGAGTGTGTTACTTCAGCATAGTGCATCGTTTCCGTTTGTTTACGGAACATGGAGAGCAACTTCAAATCTATCAACAGAGAATGGAAGAATCTACCAGCATCAAGTGCAGAAAGAAATGTGAATATTGCTTGCATTTCCAGATCCCCAAAATAACATCACATAAGGTTTTGGACAACTTTACAGTGACTCTTTACCTTGAATTCAGATGGGAAGTCTAGAAATGCTTTCTCACCCTTGTACGCTGGTCGCATTTGGAGAGCTCTGTGAGTGATTTATGAGTCGGATATTCGGCGTAATTTTCTTTCCTTGGTTGCATCTCCTCGGTGAAATTGGCTTAATAATTGGAAGCTGCGTGGATCCTTCAGGGAATAGACCGCGAGCTGAACATACTGACGATTTTTCGGTCGGGATTGGGCGCTGGGTAGGTGGCAAAGTCCACTGGCTACGCTGACCAGTGTCCGTAGAGGCTGCAGGATGACCACGCCAACTCCCAGTGGCGAGAAGGGTAAACACAATTTCCGGGACCCGCGAGGATCGTCTGTAACCGGAATATGACCACAATTCTTCAACTCCTTTTTTTTATTTCTGGGAAATTTAACTGTCAAGTCGTGATCGGTGTATAATGAAGACGAATCGCTCCGTGTAATCGCGCGGACAGTGAAGATAGCAGAGCAAATTCAGAAAGATAACTCGGAAGTCTCGGTTCGTTGTTTGAAATGGAATTTCTCATTTGTTACATCATTGTGCTGCTAAGTCCAATTTCAAAATGTCACTCTCGCGCACCTGGTTTGAAATCTGTCCAAAGAATGACAGAAAACTGAGGACCCATATGGTCTGATATTTGTTCAAGGTAGAGTTGATCATTTGCAGCTGTCCAAAAAGTAACTGACGAAATTATAGTTGAAAAGTTACTTGGTATAAAGAAAGTAATGGCACTAAACTCCCTGGGAAATTAATCTTTCTTGCTTGCCTTAATTTTGGAGAAACCAATTAAAGAAGGCCATTTCCAAAGATGTGTCAAGTGACGCATTTTTCGAAATGTCCGTTATAGTAGTTGGTTCGTAATTCGGCGAATCCGTGAATGGGTGTGCGCAAGCGTTGATAACACGCATGTGTGAGTGGTTGCTATTATTCGTCAGTTCAGTGCGTGACAACGCGTAGCTGCAATCGACTGAATGAGAACGTGCTCCGGGTGCTGATTTCGGGCGCAATTCAAAACATGACTTGGCAACTTTTGATTTGAAATCGAGATCCTAAAATATGGTTTTCTCGGAATATACAGCATTCACTGAGCTAAAACTTCATCAGGTTAGTTGTTAAAAACCCGTCTTCAGATTTAAAGCACTTTTTTTTTTGCTTCAAACGAAAAAAATGCATAAAATATGACAAGTGATCAACCCTACATTTAAGCGTGTAATGTGTAAAAGTGGGTCAGTGCAACGTTCCAACATTTTCCTAAAGTAGACCCAAAGTTGGACCAAACCTCTTCCGACCACTAAACCATAGGGTTTGGGCATACACCAAGCACCTTTCAAGAACCTGCTAGCAATTGATTTAAAACGAGGACAATAACATAACGTTTATGCCATGTAAGGTGCGGTTTATGACAGAAACAAGAGGTGGTTGTGTTTAAAAATTCCGTAACTTGAAAAGTAAATGAGTGATTTGAATGATTCTTGTACTAAAAGAAAGCTTATGAATTGGGCTTTCATATCCTAGATTTTGAAAGTGCTATATGCAGAGCTTCTCTAAAACAATGGTCCCAACATTTGGGTTTCGGGGTTTTTTTACTCACCCTGTATGAGCACTTTAGTTTACCGAGACTTTCCCAATCTCATACCGGGGACCAATCACGAACCAAACAAAACGAATGCCTCGAATATTGAAAACAACTTATGAGGATGGTTGTACTGGAATAGGGGTAAATTTCAGGGTAATCATCAGCGGGGATAGGTTATGGGCTGTGATATAAGAAAGCTCAATACATGTATAGCAATTTTAGCGTTGTTCTTCAGCTTTCTTCGTCGCAATCGATATTTCTATCGGTGCTTTTGTCGACATCTAAAATAAGCCAACGTAAATCTTAGGAAATTGCTCCTCCTTTCTAAATCAAGATACCTAGACGTCAAATGAGGAAAGTAATCAGCCAGGAGCTGTTTACTGCAAGCAAACTGTCATCAGGTCTCCCCAGGCTCTCCAGAGGAAAATTACAGAAAACGCTGAGCGGGAAGAGAAGAAGGAAGACTGGTTTGAAATTGGTTAACGATCTGGCCTGAAAGATCGGATCCACCAAGCACGCACGGAGCGTATCAAATGGCCAGCGTTGCCGTACCACCACCGTCGCCATGTTGAAAGCTGCAGTCAAAGTTGACAGTTTGTAGAAATCACCGTTCAATCAGTATTCCATGCCCCCTGAAAGAGGAGGGATCGGTTTATCATTCCCCACGTCACGCCAAGCACGACCGATATAAAAGATTGTGCAATTGTGATTGGTCCAAGTTTTCACTTTAATAAAAATATCGTGTCTGCGTTTATTATATGAATATTGTTGTAACCCGTATTTCACCCACACACACACGCACTTTGCCAAAGTTCGACCTCGTCAGGTTACAAAAGATCCCAGTTAATTCCTTCGTTCATTTGTCTACGAACTGGTTTTTGTTTTGTCTGGTTTTGTTATTTTTCTGTTTAGTTTTGGAACACTGTCCGCGAGTGTCCGTTCCATTTGTCGTCTGATATTTCGACAGCATTTATCTAACTCGCCCGCGCATTCCAGAGAAGATAAGACGGCATTTGTTTTCTCTGTAGCATATACGCCTGGATTTGAGGCGCCTTGAAATCTCTCACAGTTGTTGCTCCCGGGGAGTGTGAAAAGAAACTTTTACTTCGAAATGTCATCGCTTGTAAACTTTTCTCCATGGTTTGACTGAGCATACATGACGAAGCATGCATGAAGCACACTGAAAACAATGGCAACCCACACACGTTGTCCTAGGCGTGTATTAGCTCCAATAAGCCAAGCAAGCCATTGAAGTACACAATAATCAAGATCTTATTTCATTGGTACATGGTTTCTCAATAATCTTCTGTAATAAACAAAGCATTCCCGATTTCCCCAGATGATTCATATTCAGCACTCTCTCAAAAACAGGTCCCCTTCAAAAACCACAAAATAGAATCGTGTCTTCTGTTCGTGTTTCTCTGTAATATGTTAGTGCCCTAGTTCTTAACGTCACGCATGATTAAAAGCAATCGATGGAATTTATTAATCAAATCAAAAATTTAGTGAAATTTTATCAGGTTAAAATTCGGGCACGCTATCAATTCTATCACGAAGGCCCCCTTCAATGGTTTGTGCTAGCTGTTGTTCAGTTTGCGCAGAACGGAGCATTTCGTTTGTGGAATGTAGAATGCAAAAAGTACTGTTATTGTACAGGGTGAGTAAAAAAAACAACGAAACCCAAATGTCAGGACCATTATTTTAGTGAAGTTCTGCATGTAGCAATTTCAAAATGTAGGATATGAAAGCCCAATTCATAAGCTTTCTTTTAGTACAAGAATCATTCAAATCATTCATGTACTTTTCAAGCTACGGAGTTTTAAACACAACCATCGTTTTAAAGTTCTGTCCATGGATCACAAAAAAGTGTGCGTTCTTTCAGCAAAACGAAAACAATTCACACACGTCCTTAAGGCCAAAAAAAAAGTCTCCGGTTTCTGGTATGGAGCTTGCCCCAAAAGTGGTGCGGCGACGCGGCTTTTTTTTTTTTTTTTACCTGTTTTTTTTTTTGGCTTCAAATGTCGGCTGAGGACTGCAAATGGTGCCCGACTAAACTTGGCGCAAATATATGGGAGTCCAGAGAGGTAACATAAAGCTTATTCTCGATCATAACCCCATCTAAAAACACGTTAAAATTGTGCAGCAGCAGAATTCCAGTCAAACCAGTGAGTTTGGCGGTTTTGAGACATCATCTTGTATTGAAAAAAAAACTTTTTTCATTTTGCCGACGCGCATGGCTACGGCGACGCGCGCGCATACCAGAAGCCGGAGACTTTTTTTTTTGGCCTAAGTGATTTGATTTTGTTTTGCTGAAAGAACACCGAACTTTTTTTGGGATCCGTGGACAGAACCTTAAAACGGTGGTTGAATTTGAATGATTCTTATACTAAAAGAAAGCTTATGAATTGGGCTTTCATATCCTAGATTTTGAAAGTGCTACATGCAGAACTTCACTAAAACAATGGTCCCGACATTTGGTCTTGGGGGTTTTGTTTACTCACCCTATATATGCGGGAAAAAGTGGATGATATTGTGTGCCAGTCTTTAACTCTGACCCAAACTTACCTTTGACAGTTTACACTTCGTTGCCTGATGTGTAAACCTATATATTTTATCAACTTTAAATGGTTACGGTCTCACGCAATCCACCAAAAGCTGAGAGACTCCCATTCATTAAAAGTCAGACCTAACGTTCGCGCCTTAAAACTCATTCTGTTGCCTTTGGCTTTAACGGGTGATATCCATTTAACAAGTTGATGTCAGCAAGTAAGAAAATGACCGAAACATGTGGTTTTTAACACATTTTGTTTTAATGTTGAAAACACGCGTAAATACCACCGAGTGACTGTCCTTTTTTCCCCTTGGTAACAGCAAAGCTGAATACCTTTTTATTTTGGAGGATTCACGATCGTTTTATGTACCGAACTGTCCATTTCGCTTTTCCAAGTGAAAATAAGAAAACAGCAGTTGATTACCACTAGCTGTAGTACGTGCACGGAAGTCGGAATCATACACAAGAGACCAATCAAACGGCATACCAGCTAGCCAATGTGAGGAAGTCACGTATTGCAAGGGTCCCTACGTGCTTGCAGCACGTTGGTTTCATTATATAGCTCGATTTGAAAGAACCCTCGTTAGGTATGCATGCTTTTTGTGCGTGAGGTGCGAGTCCAATGCAGAAATACCGGTCGAGAGTTCACACGGTCCCAATAATTGCCACCGTTGGTGGCGCTACTCGGTACGGTTGACATGTCGTGTTCCCTGACTCTGCGTTTCGCTACGCGGTTCGAGTGGCGTTGTGTTCATGACTTCGTTATGCAAGTTCGCAAGCCCAAATGAACGCGGGAAGTTGTTAAAGGGATATATACAACATTTGCTTTTGCTGCAATTTTCAAAAATAAATGAATTTGGAGGATAAGTGTGCTAAAGAAAATATTGTTAAACTAGCTTGTTTCACGTGTTGAGTTCGGAGATGCTGGAAAATCCAAGAAAACCAACCATATTCTTGTAGTCTGGTTCTCTGATCCCACTTGAGACGAGACGTTGCAATTTACAGACATTGGGAATTGTAAGGTGAGAGAATCAGTCTAGCAGGCTTGTACCCCTTCACAGATGTGTAATCAATTGCAAAGTTAATGCAGAATGACTAATTATGAAAAATTAGGAGCAGTTTTTGAAAAATAAACCAGTTTTCTCCAACGATGGTTGGCCGACCAGCGTTGGAAAAATACAAGTTTTCTTGAAAATGTCAGCGAACAAGGAGGCACAATTTTACAGTTTGCTTTAAACGGTCATTCACTAACAGTCCAGTAAGATATTTTGTTATAATTTGATCATTTTGTTTCTTGATGTTTGCAAATGTTGCATCTTCCCTTTAACACACAGTTCTCATATAGAACAAAGTCAAGGCTTTGCTCAAAATATCGAGAACATCATAAAATTCCATAGTCGACTGCATATTTGTAGACGACATGAAGGTAGCTCGTGTTACTGACGTGTCCTATAATGGGCATATTTGTTTTAAGTTGGTGAACCATTCAAATCCGATCAGAAATTCTTGCCTCCATGTTGATTGTCCATATTAATCACTAGTGAACATACTTCTTTTTCCAGAATATCTTGCATCTTAATTGAGGATCGTTTTAACTTTTGAGGAGCTAGATTCATATTTTACGATTAGCTTCAATCACGACCGTCAGTCTGCGTCACAGTGAATATTTCTAAGATCTCGTGGGATTTCGCCCATGTTACAGATGTGACTTTTTCCCAGGGTAAAATGGCTTCATGCATTTATTATACTCACGGGGGCCGTTAAGGTCGCATCTATGCTCCTCGTCGATCGGGAACCATTAGGGGCCATTAGAAATGGTACGCGTACTGGATACGTATGCGGCTCTTGTTAAATTAAATCCACATTTTTGTGGTTATTTCATCTGGTACACTAGGGCAATGTGCATTTGGGGCCGTGTCATAAGTCCGACGCCTCATAGGTCCGATGCTCAGATATAGGCCTATATAGGTTTGGTGAAATAACTACACAAACTGGTGACAGCCAGCCACTTTTGTTTTTCTGAGCCGCATACGTACCCTGTAGCCGCATCATTTCTAATGGTCCCTAATAGAAAAGAATCGAGTACGGGAGGCGCATGTACTTCATAGAACTTATTCACGAGGAAGTCATTTTCGATCGTGTTCCCTGAATCTATTTCATACAATTGTAAAGTGTTGAATGGAATGGTGCCAGACTATTTTATGAACGGAGTGCGTTCCAAGCCTTACTTTCTTTCTTGTTTATAATGTGGCTTAAAACATTCGGGTATATGTTTAATCACAAATTTCAAATTGTTCATCAGAGCAGACTGGTATTAATTTGTAATGAACTTTCATTTCATTGCTCTCATTTCTATACTCGCAAGCTCCAAAACTGAAGAGTTTACTTCCCTTTTAATTTCATTTGGCCAGCTATAAATACAGTCTACTGTGAGCAGTGTGCATCTCACATCAAACTATTGAGCTGTAGATATGAGTGCCTATACTGCAATGACCAAACAAAATTGCCAAGTTTTTTGGGGCCGCATACGCATCCCGTACGCACATCATAATCACAATACAAATAGATATGATACGATGATGGAAGTCGTATTCGGCATGGAAAAAGTTACCGATTACCAGACTTGCATTCGAGTCACCAAACATCAAGTCCGAGTCCGAGTCACCTCTTCCGAGTCCCGAGTCATGCAGGTCGAGTCAGAGTCACGAGTCCCGAGTCATGGCAGGTTGAGTCCGAGTCTGAGTCCCGAGTCATGCAGGTCGAGTCCGAGTCCGAGTCACCAGTCACAAAGGTCGAGTCCAAGTCACGAGTCCCGAGTCATGCAGGTCGAGTCCGAGTCCGAGTCCCGAGTCATGCAGATCGGCGAGTCAAAGTCCGAGTCACCAGTCAAAAGGTCGAGTCCGAGTCCGAGTCACCTTTAATATATATTGGAAATAAATTTTGAGGTTCTGCTAAAGCCTCACAGTGTAAATGATTCCATTTTTCACAGCTTTTCTCTCGTTTAATTAACTGGAAATCCGTGTATAACCACAAGGCAAGGCACCGTTGTCTGGAAAGGATAATCTGGTACCAAACACTATCAAGCTTGCATTTACGCAATATCAAGTGTGGACGCTGGGATACATGTTTCGATACATTGATTTCCCAAATTAATGCCTACATGTGTCGGAAACAAGCCAGTCGTACGCACAGACTGTATCGCTTGCTCAGGAGCGGATGTCTTCCAAATAATTGGAAATTATATTGTTGGTGGAAAAAAAGTGATTTCGTGGTCATTTTGATCGAGTCCCAAGTCGCGCAGGTCGAGTCCGAGTCCAAGTCCGAGTCCGCAGGGTCAAGTCCGAGTCCGAGTCATTTGTCATCGTGACTCGAGTCCGTTTCAGACCACGAGGCAGCAGCACCCCTCTTGTACTCAGCAACTCTTTTTCTAAGCCATGGTGTTCTCCCGTGCTCACATCATTGTTAGCATGAAAAGCAAGGAAAACAGCTCCATATTTTTGGGACAAAAAGTCTGTTCGTGCAAACGTGGCCTAGCCCACGGCTTTCGTCATCTTAATCCATCCCGCGTCCAGCCGCCCACAACCTCTGATGAATCGTCGTCCAACTTTAACACGCCCTTCTAAATCCCAAATCAATCAGTCAGTCTAGTAAACCTATATCGGTCAAATCGTGGACACTGACTACTCAGACCTGCGTGTTCGTGTCGTAAGTTGTGATGAAACACAGACTGAAGTCAGACCGTGATTAAGCGTTGTACTGATGACCCCAAACCGATCCAGCACTGTCGGAGTGTAATGACAGTTTGTTGAGTTCGAGATTGATCCATGTTGAGGGTAAAGGTACAAATCAGCTCTTTCTAATCTGTAGCTCACCAACAGGCCCCCTTTTATGCTTTTGATGTCCAATTTTGTAATATTTACTAAGATTTTGATTATCAAGTGGAGCATATTGATGTTTGATATATCAGTGCTGTGTTCGTAGAGAAAATTGCACAAAAATGCAAAAAAAAACGGTGAGTCAAAAAGACAGGCGACTGAGTAAGAAAAAAATATTTAAAAATATGTGGCTCGCTCCATTTAATAAAAAATGACATAGGGATAAAGTACATGTTATTGACTAGTAGTAACTGAACATTTTACGTGATTTAATCACAAGTTATCTCTATTTTAATAGAAATGACACACAATTTGGCTGTCCACCACTGATCATTTACCGATACGTACCTTTTAAATACAATTAACCATTGGGTTTTCCTACCTCCATGAATGAACGAAAACTTGCAGAGGAAAATACCCATCATTTCAGGAAAAAAAAGTTGATTTGTTCCTCATAATATACAAAACACAAAATATGGCATTAACTAATGTTTCATTCTTGACTCAAAATGATTAAAATCTCATTTGTATTCGAATATGAGTCATATCTAGTTCTCACTCAGCTGATACAGCTTCAAAGCATTTAGCATTCCATTGACAGCTGTGAAATGGGTTCGTTTAGCAAAACACGCATAACGTCTGATAGCATGGATCAATTTCAGTAATTCTTTTTCCACATGAGTGGAAGAACATGCTCGTTTAATAAATGTTTCATTGGCGTATCAAATGTCATTGCTTTTTAAGGGAAAAACTAATCAATCCTGGCCACTTTATTTTTGCCTCACCCTGTAATTTGACATGCATGTAGAGGACTCCATAGTGCTCACTTAGTTACTTTTGTAAATAAATAATACACCTATAAAATACACGATATACACCTGGAACTCTTTCTGTCACTGTTTACTTTTGTTTTTAAATTATCGACAACTACCAAAATATTCAGAAATTTTGCATCGATGTGTTTATATCAAAACATTTTCCTCTTTTCTTAAAGACAAAAAGATTGATACAATAATGTAAGGTGAAAAGCAATAGGCAATTTTGTCAAATTATTTGGGAAATTGTTTTCCAAGTGTATACATTGTCTATCTTCCTACATTTTAAAATGAGTCATTGTCATTTGTGCCGGTGGGATATCTGGATAATTCATCAAGCAACAATGCGCCTGATACATTTCCGATTCCAACCTTTTTAAACTAAAACCCCTCAAAATCACAACTCTAAAAACCCATCCACGTAAACCCTGTCCAGATTTATGAATTCATCCAGTGGCGTTTAATCATCATAAATTAGGGAGAGAGAGAGAAATCAGAAATTCCCTTCGGGTTTGGCATTATTTTCATAATCGGGACCGCAGGGTGTGCATGGAGTCCCCAACACTCTGTCCCTCTTGTTATTATTCGTCTGTGCGTAGATTTAATAATGGTCTAGTTTTTTAAGTGCACTGTATGGGAACCTTCACTGTGCTGTAGGCCTTACACCCGCGCAATAATATCATATTTTGACTCCTGAACCGACAAAGGATCTGTACTTTGTGGCGCTGTGCGGGAGCCAGCGTGTGATATGATTATGGATGGAAATTGGGTAGGCATATTTGGCCGTGATTTAATACAGATTTGATATTTTGGAGCCAGTTGGCACGCTATATAGGTTGAAAGAAGAATATAAGATGCGTAGAACACATTGGACAACGGGTACGTTTTAAGATTGAAAGACAGTTGTGTTCAGTATTGTGGTGAACACATGATGTGCACTCATAACTTTTTTCAACGAGTTCTGGAAGCTAACAAAAATACAGTTTGACTAAAATAGTATGCCTTTCACGGCAGTCTATAAGTCTATTACTGTGCAGATATTACCGCTGTACCGAGTGCGCATGCTCACGCATCCCCACATAATGACCATGACATTGTAGCACATGGAATGAACTCAACAAAGTAAAACTGCTTCATGCATCTGTACTCTCTATCTCTCTGATGGGGTTGACTTTGGACGCATGCGCAAAAAAGGGAGAGGGGATATGAAGTATGGCGTCCCAACCTTTGACCTCTAGGTCATCACGTGTCATTGGAAACATGTCAGGGAACTCAATAAGATCGGTGGTTGCATAGATGAATGACAGTGGGCGAAGAAAGATTGTCGTACTGGAGGCGAGAAGAAAACGAACGGTTGGTTCTTAATAAGGAGATTAATAATGCAGTTAAAGTTTATCTTTTTGTCTGAAGAGTCTATGTTGCACCCAAACTGATGACGTCATTTCAAAATCAAAGTTGTTGGACTAAAGAAAACCTGCCCTAGGCATACTTCGGCTAAATGGCGTACAGCGTACATTATTTTAAGGCCTAATCATCTTATCGACAAATTGTCGACTGTTGGTTCAACGAGTTCTGGAAGCTAACAAAAATACAGTTTGACTAAAATAGTATGCCTTTCACGGCAGTCTATAAGTCTATTACTGTGCAGATATTACCGCTGTACCGAGTGCGCATGCTCACGCATCCCCACATAATGACCATGACATTGTAGCACATGGAATGAACTCAACAAAGTAAAACTGCTTCATGCATCTGTACTCTCTATCTCTCTGATGGGGTTGACTTTGGACGCATGCGCAAAAAAGGGAGAGGGGATATGAAGTATGGCGTCCCAACCTTTGACCTCTAGGTCATCACGTGTCATTGGAAACATGTCAGGGAACTCAATAAGATCGGTGGTTGCATAGATGAATGACAGTGGGCGAAGAAAGATTGTCGTACTGGAGGCGAGAAGAAAACGAACGGTTGGTTCTTAATAAGGAGATTAATAATGCAGTTAAAGTTTATCTTTTTGTCTGAAGAGTCTATGTTGCACCCAAACTGATGACGTCATTTCAAAATCAAAGTTGTTGGACTAAAGAAAACCTGCCCTAGGCATACTTCGGCTAAATGGCGTACAGCGTACATTATTTTAAGGCCTAATCATCTTATCGACAAATTGTCGACTGTTGGTCGAAAATTTCAAATCAGTTCCAATCTGCAAAGCCGGTGATTCATTGTCGATGAAAGCCGGTGTCTGCATCTGGCGTCCAACACGCGTTTCATCTTGTGACATCATTCTTTTGTCTGATTGAAGGCTATGCAATGCAATATTTACTGTTGTAAGAGAACTAACGACTTGATTATACATATTCTTTACATGTACGACCAAATTTACTAATTTATGTGCCACCTTAGTTGTATGTCAACATGGAAAACAGGTGCTGGTAAGAATAAATGAAAAGATATGCTGAGCAAAACAGGTCACTGGCCTACCTGTCGAAATGTCATGCAATGTAAATTGCTTTGGACTGCTTCTCAGCTGATTTTAGTTGAACATAACAAGCAATAATGTCTACTTTGCCCGCTGGCAAAGCAAAAGGGAAACTTTTACCTAATGTCAACTCTCAGGACTGCGTGTGTTTCAGCTCATGCGCTTTTTGTTTTACTTCATAGCACCGCGCACTCACATGCGAAGTTGAGCATCAAACAGACAACTTTTGACCCTCGTGTGTACCGTACAGGACACAGTGTTTTAGCGAAAGGTCCATGGACAGAATTACAAAACCTTCCCAACCACGGTTGAGAGTTAGAAAAGTGACCGGTCATTTCCGCACGCTCTCCATCGCACAACTATTGATCCAACAGCGTGTCTCGGGGGCGACCGTGTATAAGAGTCGCTGACGGAGCCGGGGCACACGGCACGTCCGAACCCCTGACAGATATCCCCCTGGGTAACGGCAGACGTGAACTTGTATATCCTGGAGCCCGTAGGATGCAACTAACCGGGGAGACACGGGCACATCCAAGGAGACTTTCTGCGTGTCATCCGGATTTTTTTCTTGACGACCGTGCATCTTAAAGACTTTACGACTGTTTCGTGTATGCCTGTGTATAAAGAAATGTAATAATAATTCCTACCTCGTGTTTTGTTTCTGTCAAATTACTTATCTGGAGGCTTGAAGGCTTCTGCTTTAATATTATTGTTTAGAAATACATTTCAACAAACAACATCTGTTTCTATATTATACTGCGTTTCACTGTGGATTCATCAACTACTGCTTTCCACGTCTTAGTAAAAAGACTATTGTCACGCAGCGGTGACTTTTTTTTAGGGATCTACGGCTGTTTCGTGCCAGCGAGAGATCTCGAGTATGAAACGTAAGCTGTGCGCTTTCTTTATTAAGATAAACTTTTCAAAAAACCGATTGAAGTACTGAAATAAACGTTATTTTACAAGGCTATTTTCCATTCCGTAACGTTTTTGTGGAAACCAAACAGCCTTTGTGTACAAATGTCATGTACGTATATTATGCCAGCCATGTTCATTCTGTGCAGTTGCTGTAGATTTATATTACAGCATGTTCCGCAGTATGGGACACTCTTTTTCAAGCCACATTTTTTTTTCAGGCCACATCTCATGTCATTTTAAGAAACCCAAGTTTTATTATTAAGTCTCTGTAAGGATTTTTCCATGCGAGTCACAATAAACTCTCTGTTGGGCTGTGAATTATGAGCGAACGGCGGTGACTTTTTTGTAGCTGCACCGCCGCGGGAATCGAAACCGAACCCCGGCTAGGCCCCCAAGGGTTAGTGACATTTGGGCGTGCGGCTGGCATGGAATGCGCGCTTTTTCCTGATCCCATATTACAAGGTCATGTTCAAGAGAGACGGAGTTCTGAAAGGAGTTAGCCTCCTTTCCAGTCTCACTCGACTTCTACTGTTAATTGTACCTGACTGTATACACAGTGAACCAAATACTTGCGACATTGCGGCTGAACTTGTGATTATAAAGATTACAATACCAACTTTGGGTTCTAGTTTCGTATGGTGATGCCTTGGCCGATAGAGCAGCCAAAAGACTTGGCCTTCCCGACTTCTAAGCAGACGCCGACTTGAACAACGTCTACGCCGTTTATCGAAACCAATCCAGCGGGTGCTTTTCGTGAAAAAAAAGGTTTTCTGTAAACAAAAATAGAAACAGAGCTTTGAAGTTCAAGGAATGTGCAATTAAAGGGGTTTAACGTACTTGCCTTGCTGATCATTGTTTTTACATGTATCGTACACAGAGAGTGTTGTTTCAGAGCCCTGTCCCAATGCATAACAGTTTTGTTTCTGCGTCCTATGCTATGAAAGAGCGACAATCTCCAGTCTCGGGCCTTCGGACTTTCCTTGAAGTTAAGCTTTACATTGATAAACATCTTCAGTAGTTACTCCATAGTCATATGTCTTTAATGTGGGCTCTGCTATTGATCTGGGTACGAACGCAGCTTCAATAGAATCGGCTATACTTCACATGAGGTCGTGGGGCCATTGGCACCATCAGTCATCGTCGGAGCACGACGGACAGCCATATATTTTTGTAATGCTATAAATCAATAGTATAACATTTGGGTTTTTTATGTGAAACGGATTTGGAAGACCACTTTATCACAAGCAAACGCTAAAATAAAAAGAATTTAATGATAGTGTTGTTTTTCATCATGAAATGGTACACTATTCTTTTTTTGCATAGACACAGAAGATTGTCAATCTGCAATGTTGAATTGGTCAGTTTTGCACTACATGTACATGTACTTGTATAATCATACATGTACATGTACTTGGTGTGTACGCAAATGTAAGTCCCTTATGACATTAAAGGCAACGGCTTATACCTTCCAAAGTGAGTATAATAAGTGTGTATACCGTCTTTACAACTTCAGGGGTCAATAAACCGTCCCGAGTTCCATATAACATTCAATTTTAAAAAGTTCGCCCGAAAGCGTTTTTGAAATTCAAGTTAAGTGTTTCAAGAGTTCGTATTTGTTTATCAGGGACCAGTTGACATGAAAGCAATATCGCCACACAGCATGTTCTTCCAACTTAAAGCTAACTTCGCAATAAAATCATGAAAAGGTCTCACGCTGTATTCCTGGTCTTGATCCTGCACACGGAAGTACAGACGTCAATCATTTTCTTTGCGACATCCCATACTGGATAGTATACAACCTATGCTCCCTAAACGTATGAAAAAGAAATGGCTACATGCAGTAAAATAAAAATACCTTCCGACCAATTTTTACTCTCAAAAACAAGTTTTCAGAAGACTTCACACACACACATGCACTTTAACGCGCATCACCTTGCGGTGAATTCACAGCAAGCCAGAGGGCATGTCTCTCCTGTATCCGACGACTGATGCAGTACTCTTCTTTTTTTGCAGAGAAAGTCAAAAATGAAACAAATAAACGAACGCATTTTTTTCTGGTTAACCGTTTTATTTATTTTATAGGAAAATACTCTTCCAGCCATATCAATACACTTTGTATTTTAAAATCAATGGAATAATATTCGTCGGTTTTAAGATGACGGCACCAGTTTGTATGGCGCTGTGGCAAAATGCAAATTCTTTTTTCACATTATTTTACGGTCCTTTACCTGGATATTAAATACATGAAATACAATGTACAGCCCATTATATATGTCGTAATATTATTATCGTATGTGTTCCCCATAGTACGTGTATACATTCATATTACCCTTTGTTTTGTTAACACCACTTCATTGTTTACTGCAACGGCTTTTTCCTCCGATTGTAATGTCCCAAGCATGGTTTGAAGCAAATTAGCGGGCCTTGCGAAATCTAAAACATCTTAGCTGATATTAAAATCTTATTGACAAATATCTGAAGGAATTATGTTTATTATCACCAAATTATATATTTATTTTGTTCAGCCGTAGATTGCATATACTGTGTGACCTTTATATACGGCCGAGAACAGGAAAAAGACAGGGAAAACATAACAATTTTCGAGACAACAGGAGACCTTAATAAGGGTCTAAATAAAATGTCAATCTAGAGTAAATCTTTGTAAGATTACGAATCCCAGGTTTGTAAAGCGAAATGCATGTTAGAAAATTTGGATTTTTCTTTTTCAGCCAGAGGTGTCAAAAAGGGAAATCCCCGTATTTTTTGCCAAATATTAAAAGCTGGCTGTACTGTTTCGTACTTTGTCAATAATATAACATGGACATGTAAGATACCAAACCATTGTCAGACAGTGAAACATTTTCTGGATTAAAATCTGATATTAAAGGAATAGAAACTTAAAATCGGGGTCCAACAATTCAATATACACGTCAAAGTTGTATTTATACAATTCAAAATGTGTGACACAGGGAACGAACATTTTGTATAAGAAAAAAATAGTTTTGACGATTACATTATATTTGAGGTCATTGAAGAACTCGACATCAAACATTCATAGTGGCACATTCACCAGTACTGCACGAGAATGCATAATGTCAGCTCATTAATAAAAATTGGGTCTAATCCCCGTGGGGTTTTATCGCGAGCGCCAAAATTCACACCACGCTCGACCATTTCTTTTCCTTGTCTGGTCTATAGGCACAGCAGATGGAATTAAAAAATATCAGTGGCGCAGTGTTATACGGACCACGCTGAACTGGAAAGACCCTAGTTTACAACCGACCCTGGGGCTTTTTTTTCCCTTCTTTTTTTTTCTTTATCAAACTGGATGGATGAGGGGGAGCGAGAATAAGGCAGCCAAAGCATGGTATAAGGAAACCAGCGTGACGAGCCTCGCCGTGTCTCCGGGCGCCGTGATCCACAGAGCGCGAAGCCTGGCTGCTAGCCCACCGTGTCAGGTGGGGGTTGCACGGCGTGGATACACGGTCCCCCCTCAAAAGCCCAGCAGCGTGCCTACGGACTCTTGGCGCTAATCTAAAAAAAGAGCGATGGGCGGCAAGGCGTTAATAACGACACCATCGCCACATAACGCGTATTGTCCCCTCGTTCCATTTACCGCGCTCTATTTTTTTTCGTCACTAAAAATGCAGAGATAGTAGTTCGCTGCAAATGTTCCCACTTCACTGAAAAAGGAGCACACCCAACTTTTAACCACTTTTAATATAATTTTACATTAAAATTAAAAAAAGAATGATCGTGTTGACCTTCCCAATTATTTGTTTACACTAAGATAAAAATAACAATGTACCATTTCAATTATTGACCTTTAAGTTTCAACAAAATTATTATCAAACATTGGAAAAGTTGTCTATGGATATCAAACGCGTAGTTGTGTTATAATAGTAACTTCTAGTGGTAAAACTCAACAGCGTCAGGTGATTTAACATAATTATATGGTGTACGTATATCGTTCGTTCAACCTTGTTGGGGGAATATGGCGGAATTTGACCCAGACGCACCCCGCCTTTCAGAGGGCAGGAAGTGCATAGCATTCACTTGTCAAAAGGGCCCAGTAATCCCTGGGTTAAGATTGGGAAGGGATACTGCCGTGGCAGGCACCCACCATATTCCAAGCATATTATTAACACCGAGCGAGGTTTTCCCTCATGAATTGCCTCCAGCGGTTCTTTGCAAAATGACAATGAACAGGCGGCTCGCTGCACGTAGATCACTGAGCGCGCAGTGCGGTGTGCATGCGGCTCTCTGACCCGCTTGGATAGATTGTGTGACCGCAAGTCGTTCTGACGGGCGCTCGCTATTCAAAATGCACCCCCCAACCCAACCACCAAATCCTTCTGCGCTATAGGTCGTGCAACACACAATACAAGGCCTTGGTATACCACAGTAAACATCTGAATACATGTACATATTGTACATGTGGTTTGTGTATAGGACTGCAAGTAGTAGTACGGCTGATAGGCGATGGGATTGTGCCTTTGAATTCAAGCATGGAATTTGGCACACATGCAGTCAGAGCAGAGCATGGAGTTTATTTAGCTCCATGGTCAGAGTATGTCACGAGAAAGATATTCGGCTATAGGGCCATCGCAGATTTGTCCTTTGAATAAAAAATATGGGTAGAATAACAAGCAATTACAGCCATTTTGAAAATGTGAAAGTTGCTTGTTATTCTACCAATATTTTTTTCAAAGGACACATCTGCGATGGCCCTATATAGTCAAATATCTTTCTTATGTCATACTCTGACTGTGTGCCAAATACCATGCTTGTATCATAGGCACAATTCCCCCAAATATTTCCCCTATCTGCCCACCTATACGGGGTCAAGCAATGGGCTACCTCTTGTGCCACAATCCCAAATTCAGAACCGACAGGCAAGGTAGCTGCATTATCCTCTCCAGGCCAACCGTAGTGATCTTGGTGCAGCCGTACAGGTCGATGCATTTGAGTTTGTGCAGATGATCCCCGATCAGTTTGAGTCCCCTGTCTGTGACTTTCACACACTGGCCGATGTTGAGCGTGGTCAGCCCGTGCAGGTTACGAACCAAACGGTCCAGCCCATCGTCAGTCACGTGGCAAGAGCTAAGGCTGATATTCGTCAAATTGTACATTCCCTGAGATATGTGGGTCAGCGCCGCGTCCCCTATCTTGTCGCAGAAGCTGACATCCAACGTCGTGAAGTGACCGCCACACTCGGCCAAGTGAGCTATCCCGATGTCGCTGATGTTGTCACAACTCCGGAGGTTCAGCTCCCGTAAGCTAGGCATGCGGGACAGGTTGACCATTCCGGAATCCGTCACCCCGCAGCAGAAGCTGAGGTTCAGACTCCGTAGTTGTGGCAATCCCTGCGCCACGTTGCTCAGCGCGCTGTCTGTGATCTTCTGACAGTCTTGTAGCACCAGTTCCTCCAAGTTGCACACCCCTTTAGCTGCCTCACTGCTCATGCCAGCCAGGTAGCCAATCCCCACGTCCGAAACATGCCGACAACTCCGCAGATTCAGACACTTGAGTTTAGGCAACCCCCTCGCGATGACGAGTAAGCCCGTGTTGTTTATGTTACAGCAACCGGCCAGGTCGAGGGATTCCAAGTTCTTGAGATATTGTGCTATTCTCCACAGACTGGTGTCCGTTATTTGCTTGCAGAGACTGAGATTGAGTACTGTCAGTGTGGGTATTTCATGCACGAACGCATGTGACAGCCCAAAGTCCGTCAGATTGTAACAACCGCTAAGGTTTAGGCTCTGAATGTGAGGCATACCTTGTAAGACGTGGCTGAGGCTCCTTCGAAGACTGAGGATCTGTACTCGCCGTATCCCTCTGGCCACCAGACTGGGGAACAAAGACGGGTTGGTACGGCGGATGTGTAGTTTGGCCTCCACTCCCCGCCACACTGACCGGTGATACGATGCGTCCCTCCATGACCGGCACACTTTGGCAACACGGCCCTTGTCTTTCACGTCCAGATAGCTGAAGATGAGCGCCAGTATTTCAGGAAAGAGGCAAGATATGTGGGCCTCACCTGACATGTCGCTCTGATGGGCTTTAGGGGTGACACATCGCCGCCGTTTGGCCCTACTCTGGTAGCAATAAACGTCGATTTTGGGTTGGCAACATGGACATGTATACGGTGTGTACATGCACCATGGATTATAGCTGCACTCGACGGCCATACACGCTTGTCCAATGCATGGCCACTGCATCGAATGAACACTGTACCTTCAGTGCGTGGTGGATAGCTAGCCGTGCGTGGATGGACCCCGTGTGCTCTACCTATAGCCCGCTTCACGTTTCAGCTGTACACACGTACGGTTCAATGGTGAATGATGTGTCACGTGATTGACATCTGCGGTCAACCCACGTGATACCGTTCGACGCGCTTGATTGGCCAAGCGGCCGAGTGTCTCTTGTCTGGCTGGGCTGCCACTGTGAATGGAATGTGGACCATGAGTCAACAACATAAACATGATAAAAGGCACGGAGAGAAAAAAATGCGGGGGGAAAACGGCCTTTGCAGTCGTGAATGAAAAGAGGAAACGGGAGAGAATCAAAACTGTGTACATGTACTCACTTCCTGCTCGCTTTAGTATCTACTCTCAATCCTCTTTTGATACCGCAATTTCCCAAATCTTGTTCCAAATAAGGGCCTTTATTCCTCCGTGATCGTTCTAATAATTCACAGCTCGTTTCTTCGCTTTGCAAATTTCTACGACCGCTGGAGGCAGGGCAGTTGGCCCACCACCGCCCATGGTGTGTTGGCGCCATCATGCAGGTTGATGAGGAATGCTTAAGCAAAACAGAAAAAAGGAAACAAACCTAGAAAAAAATGCTTCCAAGATGTATTTAAAAGCGTTCACTGTACCGTAGAAGAGTGTTTTTTCGTTCTCCTAGTTTGGAGGTTGTTTTGGCTTGTTCAGTTTTGCACTCATTTACTCAGAACAGCAGCAAATACTTTGTGAATTTTTATAACGCAAAATAGTGTGTTGAAACTTCACGGAGTAGGTTTTCATTCAGGGTTTGAGTATCTCAGAGGAATACGACAAAATTACACAGTTTAATTCAAGTTTTAGTTTAACCGAGTCTTAACGGAATTCCTTTTCAATAAATCAACTCATTAGGCCTACTTTGTTCAAAAAACGAAACTGCCAAAATGATATGAAACGATTGCGCCTGGTATGCTTTCTTTTTCGAGAAAATGGGAATTACTTTATTTCCTCGCGAAAAAAAAATTTTTTTTTTCCTTCAAATTCTGCATCCCCCTTACTGACCGAATTTAGTTTAGTTTGCAATCCGTTGCAAATCCGTGAATTTAAAATTATTTTTCCCAGGGGTGACAAACTGGGGATAATGCATGTACTACAACTTCCACAACAGACTGCAAATCAAAAAGCCAAATGAAAAATTTTGGAAAGGCTTTCATTTTCAACGGGAAGTTTGCTTGTGGGTTACTGTTTGATAGCTCAATGCTAAAATAAAGATGCTTTTTCACAGTTCTCTCAAAAAGTATGATATCTACTGAGCTGAAATTTCAACAGGTAAATTTTTTTATAATCTGCTTCACATTTATTGTAAGTTGTTGTTCTTTGAATATAAAAAAATTAATTTTACTTTTTCAACATTAATTAATTCACATTGTCGTTTTGCTGAAAGAACACTTACCTTTTTGTGAACCGTGGACAGAACCTTAAAACGGTGGCTGTGTTTAAAATTCCGTAACTTGAAAATTACGTGAGTGGTTTGAATGAGTCTTGTACTAAAAGAAAGCTTATGAATTGGGCTTTCATATCCTAGATTTTGAAAGTGCTACATGCAGAATTCACTAAAACAATGGTCCCGACGTTTGGGTTTCGTTTTTTTTGACTCGCCCTGTACACTGAAGACGATTTCTCACTGTGTATAAAATTAGAATAACTCACAAAAACAAGTATGAAGAATACTTGTAAATAAAACAGTTTTTGATTGGTATTTCCTATCTTGTATGTAACTTTAGCTTTGTATATAACCTGCCCACCCCTATTGTGCTCCCGCTCAGAAAGTGAAGGAGGGGGAGGTGATTTTGGTGGGTCTCTTTGAATCTAGCTGAAAGAAAATTTAGCCCCCCCCCCCCTTGAATTCTTCCCTAATGAACATTGGACCGTATACAGGGTGAGTAAAAAACAAACAAAAAAGAAACCCAAATGGCAGGACCAATTTTTGAATGAAGTTTTTGCCTGTAGCACTTTCAACATCTAGGATATGAAAGCCTAGTCATTGAGCATTCTTGTACAAGAATAATTCAAATCACTCATGTACTTTTCAAGTTACGGAATTTTGAACACTAAAGCCCGGTTCATACTCGGCGCGAAAGCGAAAGCGAACGCGAATCTGTGACGTCATGGTAAGTATTCGCGCTGCGAATTCGCAAAAGTTGAACACACTTCATCTCGGGCGAATTTCGCAGCGAATGTTTCATGACGTCAAATTCGCTTCGCATTCGCATTCGCATGAAGTATGAACCGGGCTTTACACCGTTTTAAAGTTCTGTCCACGGATCACAAAAAAAGTAAGTGTTCTTCCAGTAAAACGAAAACAAGTCTCGGAGGGGTGCATGTGAATTGTTTTCGTTTTGCTGAAAGAACACTTGTATTTTTTTGTGACCCGTGGACAGAACTTTAAAACGGTGTTTGTTTTCAAAATTCCGTGAGTATCCATAAGTGATTTGAATGATTCTTGTACTAAAACAAAGCTCATTGATTGAGCTTTCATATCCTAGATGTTGAAAGTGCTACGGCAAAACTTCATTCAAAAATGGGTCCTGCCATTTGGGTTTCGTTTGTTTTTACTCGCCTTATATGCATATTATGTGGACGAATCCAGGCACGTGATCACTGTTATAGTGATCCCCCCCCCCCAGCCCTTATATGGAGAAACCACTGTGCACGCTGTTGTACAAACTGCCCCATGACGGATTTTCTGAACAATAGCTAGCACAATGTCTGTGCCATTGAAGGGGGCCTCCGTGATAGAAATGCATAGCGTGCCCAGATTGGTCTATAGTTCATATGCTGTTAACGTTTTCATCTTGTCGGAGAACGTCCCCATACACTAGAAAGGCAGTTTACATGTATAGGGGAAATATTTGGGGGAATCGTGGCTTTGGTGATACATGAGTATGTACAAGCATTGCATTTGGCACACAGTGAGAGTATGTCTTAAGAAAGATAATTGGCTAGATTTTTCCTTTGAACAAATATAGGTAGAATAACCAGCAATTGCAGCCATTTTGAAAATTTTGAAAATTACTTGTTATTCTACCTACATTTTTTTCAAAGGACAAATCTGCGATGGCCCTATTGCCGAATATATTTTTCTCATGACATACTCTGACCGTGTGCCAAATTCCATGCTTGTATCATCAAAGGCACAATCCCATCTCATCTGCCGTACTACACAACTCCCGTTCTCTGGGTTTTCAGGCCACTGGGTGTGTAGAATTCTCCGTAGACAGCATTGGTGGAGGTCTGAGTCTTTTGTAATATTTCATTATCATTGCCACTGAGCGAGGACTTTCTCTTAGATGCAGCGTACGATCATGGCGTTCCCGTTTTGTCTTGGTGGGAATGAGCCTTTGTACTAATGACGACACTGTTTACATTTGCACTTTCCTATGGAGCCAGTGGGGGCCCACGGTCCACTGAGCACCATAGGAAAGCACACACGTAAACAAAGTGTGACGTCATTAGTACAGAGTCTTATTGGTGCAAGGTTGGTAGTAGGTGCTTGAAGAATATCAGACGTCAGAATTTTTGCTTTTTGGTTTAATACTTTGCCAAAGGTGTGGAATGGACTGTGAATCTTCTCGGTGTTTGTTTCAGTATGTCCACGTCTTGACTTTTATTCCGTCTTTCCTCCAAGAACATGTAAGTTCTGCTCATTCCACAACAAGGGTATTTTTCTTGAGTACCGCACATCAGTCCAAAGTTGGGCTGACACGTGATACCTACCTGTCCTCACCCTTCGAGTACGCCAAGTCATCGCGCGCTATATCCAGCCTTCAGGGGCCCCTGCGAGCTTGGATGTAATCTGAGAATCTTCCGCTCGTATCGGCAGACCAAAAATATGGCCTGAGCCGGATCTGACTTGCTACTCGACATGTGCAGAATGATTGGCAAAAAATTGTTTGGAAAGAAAAAGTTGAATCCCGAACACTAAAAATTACTGTCAATGGAATACGACGTGACGTTTAAATCAAGTGAGTTTTCAAATCGAAAACACTTCAGGCTTGCGTGACGTCCGTATTACAGGGTGCATGCGAAAATAGGGACGGTTGGGCAAAAGTTGAAAATGACCACTACATAAGAAAACTGAAGGAAGCGTTGATTTTTAAAATGTTAGGGAGGTCGTTTTTTTTATAATACGTGGTTCAACCAGAGAATGGCTTAGATTTTTTTTCTCCCGGCAAGCTCTGTAAAAGGGAAAATAATACAATATTCCAGTTGCACATGTGATGATCGCTTTGGGGTTCAAAATTTATGATTAGAAAAATGATAATACATTACCGGGTATAATACTTGTTAACAACAAAATGCGTGTGTTTCAAAATAATTAACGAATCTTTCATATTGTAAGTTAGTGGAAAAAAGAAAAATTGCATTAGGCCCTGTCGCAGCTATGTTATTTCATTGATAATAGAGACTCACAACACCAATCATACAGTTATAAGCACTTTTACATCTAACGTGATTCAAAGCCCGAGGCGACCGTTGACCGAGTCTTGACCGCCATGCTATAGCTCTCGTGGGCCCCAGACCCATGGCTTAGATGCCGGAAGCCTGGTGGAGCCTGTACTTGATCCTCCTGTTGCCCGCTATAATACTCAACCATGCAGCGAGGCTGAGCCCTAAACTGAGCTTTTCACGACCAATAAACGAGAGGATTTTAACCACGCAAGCCCTTGTTGGCTGAGGGTGGCCCTACTGTTAACAACTATGACCAATGTATAGTGAATGGTGCCAAACCCTCCATGATATCCTGTACCCTTCCTGACGCCAACCACACCCTTTTGCACCCTGTAACAGGCCCTTTAACTAAAACAGTTGACTTTTTTTCGGGAAATCGCTCCAAATCTGAACACATTGAAAAAGTTTCTTTTTTATTGTTCAGGTGAAATTTAGACTTGAAAAAAGAAGGAGTCTTTGACTCCGGATTGCACAAGTGTCAGTTCAAAGAACAAAAGAGAATGCTAGGGATGAGGTGAGTGTATACGTTTAGGACCACGTTGTAGAATGGTCGTTTCTAAGAAAGGGATTTAGATGATCGATGTTTGTTTCTGCATTTTGATAGTTGGAACATTGCTCTATGGTTGGAAAGAGCCCGAGGCTTCAGCGAGAATCTCTCACACAGAAATGACTTGAGAAGTTTTTCTCAACACCATTAACCCTGTCTTAACCCAAACCCTGCTGAATCCAACAGGATCCAACTATGTCACATACCCAATGGAGCTGTTGGATTGGGCAGTTAACCCCTTGTGTACATTCCTCATGCAAAATGTTGGATTCAGCAGGCAACCGAACCCATAATTACGCATTGTTGGACTCCGTTGGATTCAGCAGACAACTGAAAATGAGGCACAGTGGATTGAACAAGAAAGTCCGGTTGGACTCTGTTGGATTTAGCAGGGTAGTTTTGAGGAAGTACTAGGGGGTTATTAAAGAAGAGTATATCGTATGGCGCCGTTATTTGTTGGCGTGTGAAGTATCGTTGATGGGTACCTGTAACTCTCGTGGAAAAGTGATGACTCTTTTATCATTTTGTCACTGTTCGTTCGATGCTTTTGCCCTTTTTTGACAGCGCTCCTTTAATTCACTTCGCCTTGTCCCATCGAATATGCATCAGGGCTGAAAAGTGTGGATATAAAAGTTGAAATGGTAGAGGTGTACTTCAGTTAAGCAATAAATTCATAGTTGTAATCTATTTTCACCATCACCAAATATTAAAAATTACCCCTATGGTGGCTCTGAAAATACCGACATGATCTTTTAAGTACTGTTTCCACTCACGTTTTGGACCATTCTGGTAGCATTGGCGCATGCACCGAAGGTCGTGAGGGGGGAGCAGAAGGGCTCCACCCCGTTGTTAATCTGTGACTTCCAGCTGGATTACAGCGATACGTGTTTGGGATTAACTGACGCTCTAGGTAGGACATCTGAAATGCTAAGGACTCGTCTGAGACTGAAAGGAGGATTATGGGACAAGCTAGCTGGCTTGCGGCATGCAGCCCACGGGCTGCTGGGGGGGGGGGGGTAGGGGTACTTGCCTCTCAGTCCCCTCCCTCGGAGGGCGGGAAACACCGCATCAGAGACCCGGATCTTTCCCTTATTCCTCTGCGCCTACCACAGGAAGATCCAAAAACTGATGAGTAACAATTCATGGATCCTTTTTCCCCCCACTTTAACCGGGTTGTCACGCGTCACGTGTGCCCAGGCTGACATGCCCAGTGGCGTCATCGAGATGTCAGTAGGTCATTGCTGATGTGCTAGTCGGGTGCCGCAGCTGTCTACCCGCGAAAGGCATTACTTAGCGCGCAGTGTGGAGTCAGGCTATTGCACATCCCGTTTTGATATTGACTGTGAGTTTCTAGGTTGTCACACACTCCGTCAATTTCGGCCTTTATTGGATGTGATCTAAGGGCCGCGGGGGATGACTGAGGCGTTTGAGTTCCATTTCCTCTGTCCACTGCCATCTCAAAACCCATCCAACACAAACCCTAGTCTTTTTTCCCTTCATATTTTTTTTCCGTTGGGTGTATAGGCCTACATTGCAAAGGCAACTTGGTTTTTCAACTTAAAAAAAAAAAAAATTGGAAGAAATTTAAAGTGCCAGCACTTAACAACCGTTACGACCGAGCCTCTTGCTTAACATCATGTTTACGGACACTTGTTTTTAAAAAAAATGGCCCAAAACAAAACCTGGTTTTTCCACTGTCTTGAAGTTTCTTCTGTTGTGTGTGTTCCCTATATACACAGGGCTTATAGATTTTTTTTATATTGTTGGACAATAAATTAACTCAATTTAAATATAACTTTTCAAAAACTGGGATTGGACAATGATTTGCGAGCATTCTGTTTGTGCCGGTGAATCTTCAACGTGTTCGTCAAAAGAATTATTTCAAAATGATTGACACCCAGTGGTCGTGGATGCTGGGAAAACCAAGAAAAAAATGCTGCATACTTGTAGTTTGGTTCCCTGACCCTACTGACGAAACACAGCAATTTATAGTCGTCAGATAACTGTTAGGTCAGGAAACCAGACTATCTGGCTTGCACCCCTTCATGGATAATGTGTAACAGAATGCGAACAAAATGTGGACCACCTAATTTGCTAAATTTTGGGGCAGACTTTGAAAGAAGTCAGTTTTTTCGAATGATGGTTGGCCAACCATCGTTGGAAATTGATACAACTATTCCACTTTTCTTGAAAATGACAGCATACCAGGTGCCATAACTAATTTCACAGGAATGCTTGAGACTATTATTATCTTACAGTCAGGTGAAGTATTTCATACCAGTTTGATTGTTTTGTTTTTTAATGTTTACAAATGTTGTACATTAAACCCTTGGGTTTTGAACATGTTCGTTCACGGATCTTTGCTAAAAGTTGGTCGACCCTACTGAAGCAGTATGTTATTAGTAGTTCCTAGGCAACTCAGCAAGTAAATCCTTCCATGCCCGTGACATCCCGTCAGTTTCCTGCACTCGTTTAACATAAAAATACACCACTTGCACTGACCTACTTCTTCAGCGCTTACCGAAGACTTTGCACCTCCTGGCTAGTTGTATCAAGACCAAGTCATGGTTATGAAGGCGCATTTTGAATCGCACATGACATTTCGGTCACCAAGGGTGCACCCCAGTACAGAAATTCCCTTAGACACCAGTGTTAAATTCCCATACTTCAAAATTCTTTTAAAAATTGCTCAGAACTATCCCAGGTGTTCAGGTTGCACAGAAAAATGATGATCAACATGTCATCTTTCATTTTCTTTTAAATTTTTGGTACGTTGGTCGATGGCCTTTTGGAGAAATTCTCACCCAAAGAAGACCACTCCTAAAACGAACGATGTTTCCAGAACTGGAAAAGTAGCCATTTTGAAAAAAGGATTCCTCCGCAACATGGCTAAATAGCGCCACTTTCGGACTCAATTGCATTCAAAATGCTCAGAATGGGAAGCCCCAAGTCTAGGCCAGAGGTACAGTGCATACTATGTCTCCAATTCCCCCATTCCATGGCTCTAGCTCTCAGAACTGTCTAATATAGAATAATTTGAGCGTTTAACGTTTATTCATGACCTCGGCGGACGGATTTTTGGTCTTTTTACTTGTGTATACATACCCTTCTGTTTAAGTGACCTCTAGCCATTGATCTCAATGAAGGTCAATGCTAGGTCGAATCAACCTCGGTCCAATGCTCCACTTTCAACCTCGATACAACAACGGTAGTAGACCAAGATGGCAAACCTCGTCCCCAGGGGTTACTTAATTTTCAACCTCGATTCCAATAGTAGCCCCTGGATTGGAAACTGGCTTCCTGTATTCTGATTCGACACACCAATATCAAGTAATAGATTTATATCGTGTACTTGGCGTTATTTTTTTCCAACTTGTATTACGTATTTCAACCGGTTCACTGTGAATTACGTCCACTCCACCTTTCGATCCCCCTATCCAATTTGCTTAGGGGTCTACTTGTAATGTGATACTACACATTGGCTAAATAAGACTGTAACATTTTAAATCCAGACACCACATTTGAATTCATACACCGATTAAAACCACAACCAGGCACCAGACTCTTCCTAGTGTGCAAGATTTTTGAACATGCAAATGATCCAATCATCTGATACCAGGGTTCTGCTCCACGCCCAGGAACGAGGTTGTGCTCGGACATGTGTCAACGCGTGACTGAAACGGGCAGGATTATGGCCATTTTCGAAATCTCTGGTTCAAACACATTATTTTTTGCCATTCGCTAATGTTCCCGATAACTCGAACTTTTTCCAGGCGTCAAATTGAAGTATAGGCATATAGAACAGCGCCTTCCCCGAAGGCATCACCGCCTACGATCTATTATGAGAAGTTAGGGATCGTCGGGTCAGGGAATAGACTTCCCCTGGCGCCGGGTAAGGTTGGCCTAATTTAAAATAGGCCGTGTCCGAATGTCTTGGCTACTGCTGCATGAAATTACATACACACGCGCCTATGGGCCTTATGCATGCACGAGTTGCCATTTCTGTCGAGTTTCCTGAATGTATATCATCAGTTGTTAACTGTTGAATGTGATGGCGCCAGACTATTTTTGCAGGCATGACGTAGCCTTATTTTACTGCTATTTGTCATTAATTTGGCTTTAAACATTGGGGAATGTTTAATTACAAATGTTTAATTATTCTTGAAGCAGACTGGAATTAATTAGTAAACAAGTTGCTTTCATTTCTCTCCGCAAGTTCCAAACATGAAGATTTTTACCTCATTTTCAATTCAATATGGCCGACTCGTGCATAAGGTTGCAGACCAAACTGCCATAGACCCCAATGATAAATGCCCCCTACTTCAGAAATTCAGGAAAAATACTCACAACTCTCCAAGGTGTTCGAGACACACATCAAATTAAAGCTTATTTCTTCATCTTTCATTTTATTTTCAATTTTCGGGGGGTTAACTGGTGACTTTTAGGAGAAATTTCCATCCGAAGATGATCACCCCTTAAAAAAGTCCTGAAGCCCATCGCCATTTTGAAAAAACGATGCCTGCACTCCATTGCAAAATAGAGCGCTTTTAGGGTCCCAACTTCATCCAAATTGAACGGAACTACAAGCTCACAGTCCTGTGCACGGCTTCCACCCCAACCTCGTACCCAGTGCTCACTGTATTTCCAAGCTCGTTTCCAATAGTGAGCCTTCGATAGGATACTTTCTTCCTGCATCCTGATTCGATACCGCAATTTGCTAATAATAGATTTATGTAGTTGGTGTTGTTATTTCCAATGTGCATTACGTGTTTTCACGATCATTGTAATTAAAACCTCCACGCCTTCTCCATAACACTCCTTGTCTTTCCAGTTTGCTCATATTAATACGAAATGTGATACTGCATATTGGCGGACCAGATTGTAACATTTTAACTTCCAAAAATTTCGTTTTCATAACTCACGGCGCACCGAATTGATGCTGTTTTTACCCAAGACATCGCATGCAAAAACAAACACAAATTTAACGCACATACGGGCACCAGACTATTCCTCATTTGCATACGTGTTCAAAAATCTTGCACATGCAAATGATCCGATACCAGGGTGAGAGAGCAGGTAGTGGTGGGCGCGTACTGCTCGACACCCTGGAGACGAGGTTGCTTCCACCCATATTTTTTACAAACTCTCAAGTTCATGGCCCACAATGTGCTCAACATGCAAATCGTGATTTGGCCGGCGTAGGCAATTATGGACCGATTTACTGGCCTGCAACCATAAGGCCCATGGAAGCAGCTCCAACCCCCTCTCATAGACCCGTGTGTTATTTCCAGTCAAGTAATTCGGATGCAGTTTACTAATGTGAGTACACGATGTGCCACTGGTGACTCCGTGCTATCATGCCTAAGGCTATTATGTTTGTACTTGTGTAGAGTTCACTCGGAAGATCCGCCAATCGTAGTCAGGCAACATAGAACGATCATTGAGGCACACGATAGCAACCAGTGGAATCTCAGAAGCTGGGGTCAGGTTTCCAGTCTAACGTCCAGGTTGTTCCACCTGTTCAACTTGCACACTCTGTTGTTTCGTCTGGTTTTGCCACCTGTCGATAAAGCTCACTTCTAATCGTCGTTTGAGGGCGCTGTTTGGCTGAAGAAGCAATTTCAATAGAGTTTGGTTGACTACATTCAATGTTTGAAGGGGGGAAATAGCTTCAAATGATATAAATGAAGAATGAAGCAGACTTCCTGACAACGATAATTGCCGAAACCCTTTTTCTCACGAAGCCCGGCTGGCGAGAGGTTCTTCGTAGATTACCGGTAATCTGGATTAGCATTACCGGAAATCGTTGATACACTTGGCGGTCTGTGGGTTTGGCTGGTCGCGGTGCACTGAACACAGAACGCCTACACAGTCACCTGCTCGTGGGGTGGGTGATGGGCTGGCGGTCTGTGGGTCGTTGTCAGTGAGTGTAGACCCCAATAAGCCCCTTACCCTTCATAGCCATTGGAAAATAGATTCGCCACGCACAAAGTGACAGCCGAGTTATCCTAGCTAGACATACTTTTTTGGAAGTTTATGGTTCACGCCGCCTCTGATAATCCACTGAATGAGTATTAACTGATAACTGTCCCACTAGGTTGATTGAGTTAGTGAATAACCTGGCTTGGGTTGATTAGTTCAACCGCGTTTGGTAATGCAAACGATGATGTGCCGAAAAGTATTTACCGCCAGACTGGAACAAAAAAAGGCGCTGCCCTAACCAAACAAGCATGGGCGTCGCCAGCATTTTTTATCAAGCACAATTTATCAAAAATTCCTTGTACTTTCTCTAGCATATTCTCAATTTATCATTTTTTCGAGAGTGGGTGGGGACATTTGCCCACCCCACCCCCATTGACACTCCTGCAGACGCCCATGTTGTTAAATGTGCATTAAATTAACAGCAACATCGTCAAGTTCTCTCTTTCTTTTTTCTTCTTTTTTTCCCCTTTTTTTGTAGGCCCTTAATTTCCTTTTCCAGGGGTGGGGTGTGGTGGGGGGGGGGGGGAAACGCCCCCTTGCCCCATCCTTGTGACGCCCCGATGCAACAAGGTTTCTCTTTCTCGTCGTTGCCTGTTGCAAGTTGCTACATGTCACGTAAGAATCCGTTCAAGTGGCCAGAACTTGCCAATAAAGCCTCATTCTCGACCAAACCCCGCAGGAGCCTTTGGTATCGAAGCACGGGAATTCGGAAATAGCTGTCTAATTTTACCTGGATACGACTATCATCTGTTTGACATGCCTACTGAGAAAGAATTGATTATTGTTGACTTTTTTTTAAATAAAAATTGACAGACAAGTTTATCATCATTTTTCGTTGAAATTTAAACATTCTCCAGTTTCCCTAAAGGCAATACACCACATTTGCAACATCAGAAAACAAAACTACCCAATTATTACTAATAATTGGGTAGTTTTATGAAATATATGGTGGCTTTAAAGGGACATCGCACATATATATTGACGCCAATATTCACGACATGGCCCTCATGTCGCAAATATTGACGCCAATATTGACGCCAATATTCACGACATGGAGCCAAGTCGCAAATATTGACGCCAATATTGACGCAAATATTCACGACATGGACCCAAGCCGCAAATATTGACGCCAATATTGACGCCAATATTCACGACATGGTCTCCAAGTCGCAAATATTGACGCCAATATTCACGACATGGAGCCAAGTCGCAAATATTGATTTCGGGCAAAACGTGGATCCGGCCACAACGACGTTTCCAGTGAACTTCAGCACCTATAGACCCAGAGTTGTAATGAGTCACTGATTTTTGTGACTCGAGTTGGGTCGAGTCATTTTAAAGAAGTGACTCGAGTCGAGTCGAGTCATTTTAAAGAAGTGACTCGAATTGAGTCGAGTCATTAGGTCAAAAGGTCGAGTCGAGTCGAGTCAAATATTTAATTTTTTTTAAAGGAGGCCATTAACTTAAGCGAGCGTTCCAATCCAAAAGCTTTATAAGAAATCGCCCAAAACCAACGATTAAACAGCGAATTGGAAAATGTGTTTAAAAATCTGGTTCCCGGATAGTATTTTGTGCATTCTAGAACCAAATTAGGTTGGAGTCTGTGACACTCGTATATTTGTACATTACTGCTATTCGCAAAGTAAAGTGAGCATAAATTTTGCACCGTCATTGCAAATACTTTTCGCAAAGTTGCGCTTTTTATTTTTGGGACTCGATCGAGTCTTAATAGCCTTCGCTTGAGTCGAGTCGAGTCTTCTGATGAGGGACTCGAGTCGTCTCGAGTCATTTGCTTGCAGTGACTCGAGTCAAGTCAAGTCATTTACCCTTAGGGACTCGAGTCGAGTCAAATCACCAAAAATTGTGACTCGAGTCGGACTCGAGTCGAGTCATTGACTCGAGTCAACGACTCGACTCGAGTCCGACTCGAGTCCGACTCGAGTCACAATTTTTGGTTACTCGACTCGAGTCACAATTTTTGGTTACTCGACTCAAGTCCCTAAAGGTAAATGACTCGACTCGACTCGAGTCACTGCGAGCAAATGACTCGACTCGACTTGAGTCACTGCAAGCAAATGACTCGACTCGACTCGAGTCCCTCATCAGAAGACTCGACTCGACTCGAGCGAAGGCTAATATAAGACTCGATCGAGTCCCAAAAATAAAAAGTGCAACTTTGCGAAAAGTATCTGCCTAGACCAGCCAACCTGTCCCATTATGCCAGGGTTTGTTTGAAAGGATTGAAGCTTTTTTAAACATTATGTACCATTTTTTGTTCAAATTTGCTGTTCAAATTTGCTGTTAAGTTTTTGTTCAAATTTGCTGTTCTCATCAAATCAAATTGACAACCATTTTTGCAGAAATGCCAGTGCCAGAAATCTGCCCCCCAAAAAAATCAATTCTGTCAAATTTTCTGTCAAACTCTCGTTTTTTACAAATATTCTGTCAAAGTTAGCCGAAAATCGGCTAAAACGGTCACCTTGCGTCCAATGTGTACATCCATGGCTCGCGCTGCGCCTCACGACGAACGTTCAGCCATATATAGGTGTGTCTGGGTGCCAGACTGTGTGGGTAACGGACACCCCAAGTTGCTGTGAAAAAAAATCACGCCTGAGTGGGTTTGCGACTTGGGCCAAGTCGTGAATATTGGCGTCAATATTGGCGTCAATATTTGCGACTTGGGTTCATGTCGTGAATATTGGCGTCAATATTGGCATCAATATTTGCGACTTGGAGACCATGTCGTGAATATTGGCGTCAATATTGGCGACAATATTTGCGACTTGGGTTCATGTCGTGAATATTGGCGTCAATATTGGCGTCAATATTTGCGACTTGGAGACCATGTCGTCAATATTGGCGTCAATATTTGCGACTGGAAGACCATGTCGTGAATATTGGCGTCAATATTGGCGTCAATATTTGCGACTTTGGTTCATGTCGTGAATATTGGCGTCAACATTGGCGTCAATATTTGCGACTTGGAGACCATGTCGTGAATATTGGCGTCAATATTGGCGTCAATATTTGCGACTTGGGTCCATGTCGTGAATATTGGCGTCAATATTGGCGTCAATATATATGTGCGATGTCCCTTTAAAGCCACCATACTACCTTACTCAGACTGTAACATAAGTGGAAAAACTTAACAAGCATCCTGTGAAATCATGGCACCTGGTGTGCTGTCATTTTCAAGAAAAGTGGAATTTTTGTATCAATTTCCAAAAAGTAAACCGCTGAAACGAAATGGCCAAGACAGTAGTGCGAATAGCCCCGCTGCGCTGGTCTAATTGTTGTGCCATTAGAGGGCGCCCTATGCACCATGACTATCGATCACTATCGTCGTGTGCCAAGACTAGTTTATAAGGCCTTGTCCGAATAACCTGGCTACGGCTTGAAATCACACACTAATCACAGTCTAAGGGGAGCTGCTGCAGCCGCTACCATAGAAACATGTGTAAATTCAAGCCGTAGCCAAATAATTCGGACGCACTGCCAAACCTACAGCATAATTATATACTTTTTCAAACAGCTTGTCAGTGAACAACTCACACTGATAGTTTTTAATAGAGGGCGCCGGTCAACTGTTCCGTCAATGAAATCGCCTTCCCCGGCGGCGTAACGCGTTCAGACCTTACTTTGGGGTTTCAGTCGAAGGTTCGGTTGTTACAAAGTGATTCTGCTTGTTGAGGTTTCCGAATTATTTGATAATTATTGAAACAATTACAACAATTCGAAAGGTTGCAATTTTTGAATTGAATGTTTTTACTCAGTTTCTGCACAAAGGCTTTGAAAATACCTAGTTGGAATTTTGTCGGGGGGGGGGTGGTCGGGGCAGCTAAAGTAAGTTTCGTCTTAAGAAAAAGAGATCAGTGAATTATTTTATTTTCTTCGACTTCTGCATACTAGAACTATTCGCAAGGAAATCGACGACACATGCACGATGCATGATGCATCACAAAATGAGGAAGGTTCAAAGTTTGCCTTTGCAACAGTTTTTCCCGTCAATTTTTTTGTCTTGGCCGTGAGTGCGGTAGAGCGCCACCAACGTCTGAATGGTGCCCATTCGCAGGACTGAATTGCAAGCAATAAACGAATTTACGTGGAACGTGAAAATGGCACTCGAGACTCGATATAGTGTTCACAGTGACAACAGCGGCGGCATGGAAAGAAATGACTAAAGAAATGGCCCTTCGTATGGGTGGACATTTTCTTACACGGTTGAAAAAAAGGAATTATGTCACAACTAGATGTTGGCCGATTTTCATAGTTCCATTTCTCATTCGGAGTGATTTTTTTTTTTTACAGCTATGAAAAAGAATAGCAATTAGAGAAATCTATTTTTCAGTGTGAAACTCGAAAATAGAATGGACAAGTCACCTGTAAAATTCAGCTGTATTTCCGATTGAATTATATTTTCAATTAAAATGGCCAATTCTAAGAGTACGTCACCTTAGTAAAAAAGCTTCAGTTAAAGGGAATATACATCATTTGCTTTTGCTGTAATTTTCAGAAATGAATGGAATTGGGGGGTTGGAAATATATAGCAAATATAGTTACACTGACTTTTTTGAGGTTTTGGGTTCGAAAATGCTATAAAAACCGAGAAAAACAATCATTTTCCTGTAGTCTGGTTCCCTGACTCCATATAAGAAGAAACAGAACAGTTTACATACATTGGGGAATTGTAAGGTCAGGGAACCAGTCTAGCTGGCTTGTACCCGTTCATAGGTGTGTAATCGATTGCAAACAAGTGCGATGGTCAATTGGGGCCAGTATTTGAAAAAAAGCCAGTTTTTTTTCCAACGCTGATCGGCCGACCAGCGTTGGAAATTGATACAAAAATACCACTTTTCTTGAAAATGACAGTATACCAGGTGCCATGATTTTACAGGATGCTTTACACTGTCATTCACTAACAGTCCAGCAAGGTATTTCAAATTGATTTGGTAGTTTTATTTTTTGATGTTTGCAAATGTTGTATTTTCCCTTTAATGATAGGCCCACATTGAGTATCAAAATGTTGAAAAAAGCTAAGGCATCAAATAGTGTGTTTTTTTTTCAAGGGTGTGTTTTGTTTTTCTTCTCGTTAAATTATATCTGGTTATTGACTATTTCGTGCATGACACCGTGTTTTATGTGCAAACTCTACACAGGTTTACAGTAAGCCACGTAATTCGCCAAACTGTTAACACAACAGCGCCCTCAGTTGTCAGTAAATAGCACGAATATTGTCATACAGGGCACAAACCGGGGTTTTTGTGGTACAAACATTTATATTTGCCCAAAGAGTATCTAAGAGTAACATTCATTGTATGGACAATTGGAGTTTCTTTATGATAAGTGTAAACACACACATTATTTTTTTCTGATGAGGCTGACAATAACCATTATAGAGGGCGCTATAGCAGGCCAAAGCCTTGTCTTCAGAAAATGTACAATTTGGCCGTGTGAACAGATTGTACTAAGATGAGAAAATTATTATCACAAAAACAAACACAGTGGGACAAGGAACGCAAGTAAAACGGTGCCCCTTCAAAACATTGAGATAGCGCTATTCAAAAACTGAGGTACTCGAAGTTTTGAATACCAGGGCTTGATCACAAGGAGCTTGAAGGCTTGATCGTAAAGGATGTACCGGTACTTTTTGCCTTCTTGAGGCCGGTTTCTGATAAAAAGAAATTACTTAAAGTAGGTATACAACAATCATGTTTTTTTCACCTAAAACACTCACAAAGAAGATTTGAAATTTAACGCGAAATCGTGATTAAACACCCTCGTAGAACTTTGGATGACCGTACAGGAAATAATCATTTCATTCGGAAGCCAGAACAGCTTTAGTACATTTGCATGGATGAAAAGTCCAACATTTTTAGATACTGCCCCCGTGTTTCATATTTGTAAGACGTTCATAAGTATAGCTTGAACTCAAAAATATTATGCAGGCTAAAAACTGTATATTGTAACAAAACAATTCGCTTAATATAATAATACACAGGTATAGAGCCTTGTGTTTGGCCCACCACCCAAGACCCCTATAAAATAACGCCAAACGTTCCCAGTATAACACCCCTATTATACTTTTGCTCCACTGCGTTCATCCGACGAAATTCCATACTAATTGGCGTTTATTCAACCATAGGTGTTATTCTTTCCCATGGTGGGCTTACTGTGAAAAATTCTCTCCTTTTTTGAACTGTAACAATTTCCCTTTTCAGGTCGTAAAAGTGTGTTGTTTACCTAACTCAGGCGAGTTTATTGTGTGGCCTGGCCGACTGAATTACCCCACCACGGCTGTCAATCAATCCCGCGTCATGCTGACGTTCAAAGGTGTTGAAATAATTTTCCCCGAGCCAAATTACAGAAAAGTTTCGCTCTACACCTAACTTGTTTTGTTCGAAAAAAAGGTGTTTCAGTTTGAAGCAGACTAACATTGCTTGGTTGTGCTCTTCCATAATCCGTTTATTAAAGTTTATATATCATTTATTTATATCAGTCTTAAATAAAGGTGTTTTAGTTTTACCATTGATTTTGCACACTTGTGTTCATACCAAAGAACTGGATAAAATTCCGGAGCACTTCCGAATTCAGACTTTTCGACTGAGAAATGGTCTTAAAATGCTATTTTCATGAATTGTCATTCATGGCTATAAATTTTCATGTGATTTTAATACCAGTTTTACCATGAATTATACGAATAGTAATCCATTCTCCTTGGGGAGAAGTGTGAAGTCAGAATATTCAGCCGAAACTTTTCGGCGGGTAAAAAAACGCGTCCACTTGTAATACTCTACAAATGGCACGTGTTATATCTCTGTTGTAGATAATGATGTTTGCGATCTGTTTAAAGGAGGGGTATATAATGTTTTGAGGTCTATATTTATGCAAATGAAAGGAAGTCCGAAGTCCTGTCCAAATGTACTTCTTCAAATGTTTTGATTGAGAGGGTCGAGCACTTGAAAGAAATGGGAATGCGGACCCTCACCAACCGTCGTTAAGTGTTATAAAAAAAACACTTTTACATGCTACAGAAAAGAAAATCTCAAGAAAATGTCGACAGGATATTGGCAGTGATTGGAATAATCATTCGCGGATATTCCAAAACCGCGACGCCGTTATTTCACGCCACGTGATAATCACTTTACACCTAGACAGTCCAATAGCGGGCAGGAAATTGAGTTGTATTTGCTCCGGACCACGAATGGTCATTTTGTAACTCGTCCGTGATTGAAAGAAATGAATCGCTGAGTTATTTAGTACCGGTTTTCATTAACAACATCCTGCATCGGTCACCGAGAGAATAAAGATGTGTCTGGTTCTTGGTATAAAGCAGCCAGTGGTGAATCTACGGGGGGTTAGGGGGTCTAAACCTCCTCTTTAAGCCGCAAAAACATAGGAAAAGCATGCAGAAATAAGCAGCAAATCCCACTGAACCCCCTATCTTGGCAGCTATTAACCCCCCTCCTCTTGATCCAGACTTGGATCCGCCCCTTTAGCCTGTCCTTTCTGGATCAGAATGATTTTATGGCTGGTGGAGTTTGTTGCGAGACGAGTCGCATATCGCGTGAGCTGTCGGATTTGTGGAGGTGGCGGGGGGGGGGGGGGTAAGCTACGGTCATTAAACCATGGGGCCTCAGGTGGCAATGCCCCCATCACATCCGCCACCCAAGTCTCGCTGATTGGTGCTTAATCGCCGTCTCGTCTCGGTAATGAACTGAGCACATGGCAAACAGGACTGGTTTGGGCTACTTATAAAGAAAAAAACACCATGAGATTCAAAGTGCGTGTGAAATTTCTTGGTTTGTTTTTAAGATGCGTTCCCCGTGCTACTTTTCGAGTTTCACCTCAAAAAATAGACAGCGAACGAAAAACTCTTCCACCGAAGTTTAGTTATTGTATTATTGCTTCAGAAAAATCGAATTATTGGCTGCTTGACAAATCGCCTGTCGCGGGGCGGGTTCACCTGTGCACAAAAGGGAGTCCTTTTAAGAGGGTGGTAGAGCCCAAAATCGGTATCAAGTATTTTTTCCATTAAATCAAACCATGGGCTACAAATTGAATTTTTTTAAGGAGAAAAAATATGTTTTTGAAGAGTACGGGGAGCGCATCTTTAACGGTCGGTCTGGTTAGTAGTTAATCAAAGCTTCTCGAGGTTTTGATCGGTAAATGGAAGTTCACTTAGGTCTCCTCGATGGATACTATTGAAATAACAGGAATGTTCGACCATTTTATTTTTTTCACCTTGAGTCGGCTCCAAGTCTACTTTGACAATTAGACAATCACGTGTGCACTGCAGAGCCACGGTACGAACGTCTGATATATCGTGGCTGTGACCCCGCGTGTCAACCAATAGGAGTCGACTTTAGAAAGTGTGACGTCATTTCTATCAGAAATGTGGACTAAGCCGTTGATTGGTTACTTTGGATGCCATATTTTTGTAACACAACAACGGGATACCGAAGACCCGATACAAGGCGCCCCCTGAATGGTCAGAATCTAGAGATCAAGACGCAGTCTTGTTTTGCATAATGAATCGCAGAATTTTGTGAATATCAGACGCTTGTGTGCGGCTATTACTAAGTCCATCGCTGGCTCGAAACCTTCGATGCATTTATACGTTGATAATTCTTGGTTCAAGAATAACAAACGTAAAGTCTGGGTTCAATTCTAATTTTCAGACGTGCATATTTAACAGAAAAACAAAAGTGGTTTCCTGGATTTTAAGGCTTGTATGTAGGCTCGTGCTTCGTGCAAGTAAATCAAGCTACATCACTCATAGCTACGAACCAGACACATACTGTTTCTTCTCAGTGAGAACTCTAATTAAGAATGTTTTTTTTATTACAAATTTAACATTCTGCCTGTGGTCTTGTGCCATCAAATTTGGACTAAGGATTTTGCACTAAAAATTGAAAAAAGTGGTGCCGTAATTTTGTCCTTGACTTAATCCCAGTCAAGGCAAGCGTGCAATTAATTCCTAGGAGGTAAATTGATAACCCTAGGCAATGATCGTGTCTTTCGGACATCCAAAACTAGTATTTTTTTTTACCCGGGTGCGGTGTTCACTTCTTTCTTATTAATTAATTATTTACCAATATGACGACGTGTGGGTTCCTTGGCGGGAAACTGGTCAGTCACATCGGGTCATTCATGATGTAGGTCGCACAACATGGCAACCTTCACAACAAAGTTAGCCTTGCCTCGAGGCGTGTTGTTGTATTGACACATCCGCACCGTATGGGGGCGCTATCGTAGACGAACCGGTCACGCACGATATTGTCGAACTTATTGACGATCATGCGCTCAGCTGCTTCTACGGCGTCTTGAATCAAGAATACAAGTAGGTTGGTTGTTGGGAGCTGACCTCTCAAGTTATTCCTTGTAGTTATACTACTATGGCTTTTAAGCTTTTTGCGTGTTACCAATCCAGCTGTCAGTTAAGACTGTGCTGGAGGCCTATACCTATTTTCTCGTCAGGTCATTTTTATGGCACAGATATGTGCTAGACTTATTTATGAGTTTACTTGAAAAGAACAACGGGAAGTTGTAGATTTGACACAAATCTGTAACAGACGAGCAGGGTGGGAATACTCCGTAAGAGCGACAGGCAGTTACCGAGAAGAAGAAATGCTCTTTGTGTTTTTCTTTTATAATACAGGTAATTTTCTCATTCGATCTGCATTCACATCTGTTTTTATTTGGCGTTTGCTTTCTCTTTTGTTTATTTTGGCAGTAAAGTACAGAATCGTTGCTGTTTTGTTCAGATTTGTTTATTTGTTCATCGGGATCAAGACATCAAAGTTACGACTCTTCCAGCAACCCGTTCTCGGCGGCTAAAAAAACACCACCCGAGGCAGATAGTAACACGAATAGGCTACAGTGTTCAGCCCCACAGCTTTCCAGCTGGACCGGTCGTTCACGCAGACCATTATCCGTATTCAATACTCGGAGTATTCGCGCAAAAGCTTGTTACCATAATATTCCGTAATGCCCGTCAGCGGTTTTGCCGACTTGAATATCACCGCAATCCGGACCTTTCGGCCGGCCGGTCGGAGTTTCGCAAATTGACCGCAGAGGCCTTGTTCGAGTTACGGTCGCTTCTCAAGTTTTTGTCGTCGTGTTTCACTTGGCGAGGCAAGTCATTGCACTAAAAAAACCTGAAGCCAAAATGTTTGTGCCAACTTAATGTTATAATTCCTCAACTTTTTCACGTTGGTACGGCCTACACGTACGAATACTGCATGCGTGGGGAATTAGTTAGAAGCGAAAAAATGGCTCAAAAGTTTCATTTGGTGTTCAAAACGTGATTATTTTCTAAAACATATTTTTTAAAAATATGAAACAATCATTTAATAAAGGAGTAGGTACGATGATGTCCCAACATTTTTAGTATCACTTAGGAGCATTAGATTTTGACTAAGTTTTGCTCTTGGGGTTCACTGTGATTTCAGGATCCGCTGTGATAGACTGGAGATCGGACTTGGGTTCAGATCATACACATAAAATGATATTTGATAGTGAGAGATACCCGAGTCTGTGCCCAGACTACCTACGGGGCAGCCATTTTGCTGACCGCCTTTATTCCCACAAATTGGTGTTTGTATTGCTATTAAGCCGATACACACTGCAGGGTAGGGTTTCCTACAATGGCACAAACCAAGGAGACTCAGCGATTGTCCAACATGGCTGACTCAATGCCAAGAGAAGAGAGGGGGAAAAGAAGGAAGGACTTAAGGCGTTATATGGCTTCAGTCGCAGTCCCGTACAATCGCTATGCAATCAAGGCGACCATTATTTAAGGGCGGTATTTTCTGCTTGCGCGAACGAGCTGATAGCGCGCCGTTAATACCTTGGTATAACGAATAGCGTCTTATAATTCGCTGATGAATCAAAAAGGGATAACTGTCCTAATTAACTGGATCGTCCCGGACAAAAACCAGGAGTTTTAAAGGTTTCCAATTTCCTGTAATTTCCCACCCGATGAATGATTGATATTTCCCCACATTGTCGTCCTGGAAACCACTGTTGCGTTGCAACCATCGCGATGGTTTGCGAATAGTTGCAATGTCTACATCACGCGTCGCTGGTACTTTGCTGTGTTTGGTATGGTACTTTGCTGTGTTTGGTATCGCACACTGCGGATTGTTTTTTTTTTCTTTTTCATACGTGTACTGAATTCAACTGGAACTAATTTTTTGTGTAAATAATGAAAGGAGATAGCCCGAGAGCTGTGGGATCTATCCAGCTAATCCGACCACAGTTAGGTGTCGTGTAATCTTGTACTTGCCTAGCTGGTTAATAACCTGTCTGTCATACAGCAGGGAACATTGCCAATATATATGACTTGAAGCTTTGCATGGCGGATGAGATAAAATAGAGGAAGTTTTCGGGTAACACCATGTGGAAAGAAATCTATTCTTGGAAGAAGTGTGGTTCTGAAAAGAACCGGTTGGTTGAGTGTATAACTCTGCCATTGCCAATGTGTAACGTACCAGTTTGACAAGTCAGTTCTGATGGCAGATATCGTTAGTAATACTTTGTTTACGCCTGTGTACGCCTAGAAACACGACTGTGAATCAAAACACGAGCAGGAACTGAACACAATCTAAATGTGGTTGATTTTTTGCGAAATGATAAAATACATAACGAGTAATTTGTTTAAAGATAACTTGTTTCAAACAAGAAGATTATTTTATCAACAGCTTAGCTGAAGATTTTGTGAGTTTTCCATTTGGCAGCACTTTGTCGGTAGGCCTACATTTGCTTTTGGCAAGCGCCACGTGTCAATTCTGTTCTGTGAAATACACCATCCATTATTCATATTTTCGGGATTTATTCAAAAGTTTTAGACTTTGGGATAGACATTTGGGATTTTGGTGTTTTTTTCTTTCCACTCTAGCTCCGGGCCGCAAATTGACTGGCCACTGCTGGCAGCAACCAACTCCGGAACATTCTCTTTATGCCTTGAACAAAACGAGAAGAAAAAAAATATTGTATCATGTATACAAATCTGGATACATAGGCAAAATTCGAGAAAGGTCGCACAGTACAAATGTGCTCTCCAGTCTCCACCTTATTTGAACAAAAGGCTCAAGTTACTACGTTGAATGAACTGCGCACGCAGCTCTGCGACCCCTTGACCAATCACAACCCGGGAGAGTGGTTGAGCGATCACTCGCGATCACAATACTGGCAGTTTTATGCTAGCGTGGAGTTTCGCACATAGTTCATCATGTGCTGTAATCCATCCGTACACATTGGTGTTAACTGCAAAGGAACCAGAGCGGTTGGTTCACGGCCTTCAAGCCCCCAGTCTGTCGCCGGGGGATTTTCATATTTTTCGGTCCGGCGCTGCAAACATTACACGCGCGGTCGAGCTCAAAAGCATTCCGCGGGAACCCCGAGTGATGACTTGCGTGTTAATCATATTACATCAGTCAGTGAATAAACATACACTTCACAGGTGATCATTTTTTTCCCCTCTCATTTGCCGCAGCGTTCGTGTAGCGATCTAGTTCCATGCAACATTTAAAAATATGTATTTTCCCCCGCTACCTTGCTAGATGTTGCTTTCCTGATTTTTGTCAGGGCTAATTCAAGCGAGCCACACACGGCCCTATCCCCGGCACCACCACCCAGCGCTGGGGCATTGTTCCCTCCCACAATAACTGCGGGGGTAATGTCGGTGTTGTTATTTTTCTCTTCTCCCTTTTCCTTTTTTTTCTCCCGTGATCTCACACCTCTAACTTGGTGACGTCACTGTTTTCCTTTTGTGCAGCCGGAGGTCCCGGTGTCGTTCGTGAGAGCAAGGGGTGATAAGGTATCAGCTAGCTGTCCAGGCAAGTCACATTATGGTCACACGTCCACAGATGTGAGAGGAACGCCAACTTCCACACTCCGCACCGTCAGAACCTAGACGCGAACTGCTTGGAATTATACACAGTGAGACTTTACCTCGGACTCATACTGCTCAATCTATACTGCACGACGTCACTCCACACTGAAATACGGACTGGATTGCATCAAGACATCTCACACGCGACTTCAGGTTTTTCTACTACTCGGCCAGAAATCTCACAGCACCGACAAAGAGAGGTTGGCTTATCACCGGGAGACTGGTCATGTCATCGGGTAGCCACTGCCGGGGCACCGGGCGGCTTGTAGCGGGCACGACACGGCTCAACACAATGAGGAATCTGTGGATGTTACTCGGCATTGTCGTGGCTGTCACATACGCTCAAGACGTTACTTGGTGGTAAGTTTCAGATTACCCATTCTTCTTTCTCATAATGTCCAAAGCAACTTGATATAATACCCTCTACTAAAAGAGCCATTTCCGAAAGGAAGTTCAGGGTAAACCGTACCTCAGCTTCTTGATGATAGATGTTCTTTATCTATGTGACTGGATTATTAGCTAGATAAGACAAAATGAAAGATACATGCATTTATTACGTACAATGTTTTGTCGCTTTGTAATTACAGTGAAACTGCTGGGGGATAAATGTTTCTTGTTACGTGCAGATGAATGATTCCAACGGGTTTTTTTCGGGATAAAACAGGTTTACTCGTGGTTGGCAGAAGTAATCACCTTCTTTTACGTCCTTTTTTTCATGCTATTAAAGAAATAATACTAGACAGAGAAGTTATCAGACACACAGACGCAACGGAACCCCATTGCGCCACTTCAATGTGCACCGTGGATCGAAGTTTTTGAAGTGAAGCGACAGAAATTCAACACAGACCTGACACCTTTACATGTGTGTATTGAGTGCCAATGGTCCAACAAAGAACTAAGGAAAGAGTGACTGAAGAATGTCAATTGCTTATTGATTGGCCGATAGATCAGCTTGATGCTGAACAAGTACTTCTTCTCCGACATTTTCCTTTTAGAAACATCCCACAAACCGTACTTTTTAATATGGGGAGTTGAAAAGGCATAAGTTTGAAGATGAGAACCCTAAAGTCAAAAAGAAAAGAAAAAGAAAGTCTCGACACATGCTCATAATAATCTGAAAGCTCTCTTGTCCAGTTCGCCCAAGCGTGTAAAACAGGGCCTCGCAGACACACGGACGTATTGACCGGGACGATGTCGCTACTTTTCACCGAGAGTGTTGAGCCATCTCTCCCGGGGAGAAGACCTGACTATGACACGGGTATCAGGTTAATGGGATCAAGCACCATTGTGCACCCAATAATTACGGGGATCGCTCGGCCGGCCTTGAGACTATTTTTACGGTCTGCGGCACCCCGCTGTATCAAGACAGGCACGAGATCTCGGCTGGACTTTTGGCTGGGTCTTATCTCGTGAGCACAATAAGGTTGAATACCAACATCAAAAGCGTGGCAGAGCCTGCAAGAGAGCAGAAAAGCTGATTGTGAATGTTCAATTTTCTTGAATTAACAACCAAAAACCTTACTCCGCATCAAAAGAAGATCGACTTGGCTGCTTATCTTTATTTAATCTGCGGGCCACGAACCTTTTTGGAATGAAACTATGAACGACCTAGGGTACCGTTTTAGGGAAAAGTCAGTTCAGAAATCAGAATTTGTTGAGCCGGACATGATTTTGAAAGTTTTCGAGAACATAGGGAGTTTTTTCCTACTAACAAATAAACTGTAGTTCTTGCAAAAAAAATGGTTCCAAAAAGATGGCAATTAAAAAACTGTCAAGAATTACCTTTTCACAGATTCCATTAAGAGATGTTTTTGTAGACATTCCAGGCGCACGTGTGCATTGTTCTACTCCGCCTAATCTCCTGCAATCGTTGTTGTTTGTTATGCTTTCTCCGACGTTTATAATTCAAGGCAAAAATTCACGCGGTCAATCAAGGCTGAATTCCGTGGGCTAATTCCACTCCAAACAACCCCGTCGTATCATGTTCGTGGACAACAAATTGCATCAGCATTGGGGGTGCTAGACACATGCTTGACAAGCAATTTACTTTTCTTACCACTACTTTTATTATTGATATCTTTGTCAAGCGCTACGCCCAAAAGGTATTCGTATATCATGCTCTCTTAATTTTCAAGGAGTGAAAATTCAGTCAATTAAAGTTTACTCCACCCAAATACATATTGGCACAAGACGATTAAGAGTGAAATTAATTCAATCAAAAAGACCAGGCTGTCACTCGAGTTCCGAACGAAATGATGGGTTTTTTTTCAAAGTACTTCAATCCAAAATTGGAGTGGTTTTCATTCTAAATCCCTATAGTCCCTAGTTTTAGTCTTTAAAAATAAGGGGTAGTTTTCATGGCACTATCAAACTATCCACAGTTAGTTGGGACGCCTTATGTATTTGAACTAAGATGTTTTGACATACGTTAAAACTTGCCCAACTCGATCATCGGAGTAATTCATTGGAAAATTTCCCAGAATTCAAAAATGAAAGGAAACCAGGATTAAGCTCGATAGACCTGTCAAGAAGAGGGCGGTTTTCATTCTGAACACTAAAGAAACTAATATCTTTTCCGGGAAAATATCTAATTCACCAATTGTGTTCTTCGACAATGAAACAGGTATAAGAAATGGTATTATACTAGGTAATATTATGTTTACACCTCGTGGATAAGAGGCATTTGACTTCAGATGAGGTATTTTGGTGTTGTCTTGACAAGTTGATGTTATTATTTGCCCAATAAAATTGAAGTGAGTATTTGACTGCGGAACGCAAAACATGCACATTGCTTGAAATAAGTGACAGGCCAGGATTGTACAATGCGGATTTGGGTTTGTTCCTCAGCGCGGAGGATTTTGAGAAATGTGGAACCCCTCCGGGCTCCGAGGCAGAGCAAACACGAACCGGGGCTGGGTACATCTCCTCACCGGGGTTCCGAGCACACTCTCCCCCCTCGTCAACACTTCAACTCGCTCCGCCACAAAGCGACAGACAATGCGGGGCTAATAAGGGGGAGGGCAATTGCCACTTTAACGTGTCCACAAGTGTTTGTAAGATCACCGTGTGAGTTATGGTAATCCCAAGTGCTTGGGAGGGGATGATCGTTAGGGTAACATCTCCTTTGTTTTTCTCTACCTACATCATCGACGGTAACTTCTTGTCTTGATGCTGTCATTCTGTTCAGTGGTTCATCCTTCGGGGTTAAACACGTCTTAAATGAATGGAGTACTTCTTGCCAGCATAGATCTGACTGACAATAGAAGTGAACGTATGTGTGCGGTAGCTGCGAACACTCGTACCGAATTGGCCTTCTTCCATTCATGTTTGAAGAATAACAATATGCCTTTGAAAAGTACCAATGTCGAGAGGTCGAAACGAATTTCCTAGTCTTGTAGTAGGCCTATACCACAACGATCTTTTTTGCATCAGCCACGTGCAACGCCAAATCGACGACATTTTGCATGCGTGTTGCGGAACTTACGCCGATATGTTCACATTATGTTTCCTTGGGAAGTTTTCATAAAATGATGTTTGCGGTGCATTGAGCCCAAAGCACGGCGCGGATTGATTTGTGGGGATGCTGCCCTGTACCAAACGGCCTGGTCCCCGTGGATAGTTGATAAGATAGATAGTCCGGATCGGCTGACATGGCAGTCCATAACAGCAAGGGCAATACAATAAACTCGCATTACATTTTTACAACCACAAATCAAAATTTATTATCGAATGCATTCGTTTACGATTACCCAATATGCCGAAGTCTTCACGTTTGCAATCGAAGGCTAAAAATAAAAATGAATCTTACATTTGCAAAACTCCAGTTTTTGTGACACAATTATCGTCTCCGAATGAGGATGTTTACTACATAATGTGCATTTAAAATTGGTAGAACCAATACCAATAGAGCCGTGGTAGAATGTTTTTAGAAATGTAATGAATGAACGGCTTCAGTCGTAGTCCTTCGTGAAAGACAGTACCTACAACTAGCCCCAACGCAAGTTCCGGGCATTGGGGGACCACATTACCAGCTAGGGGGAACACCACAAGAAAAAAACACAAATACATATAATGTTGAGGGGGGAGGGCCCCTCGCCCCTCCCCCACCCTCTCCTCTTAGCGACGGGCCTGCCTACAAGAACCTTGACATTATTCAAACAATTTGTGTGCATCCAAAGAATTCCAAATACCACTAGGATCAAGAATATGTAAATTCTGTCTGTCGGTTGTCGACAAACTGTTTAAAAACAATCTCTTCGTGCATGGAGGAACGAAACTTATCTTTTGTTAAAGTCATTGACTTCTATGTTGCAATAATTTGTGTAGGGTCTAGGTCTGAGGGGTAAAAGAGGGAAGATTTCTTAGCAAGGGCTAAATGCTGGCTCAGCAATGTGGGAGTGTTGTGCGACGAAACGAGAAAACAATGTTTTGTTCAGATTTTAGTCTGATTGATGACATCAAAACAGGAGGTACAAAGTCGGAAGTCTGACCATCCTAAACTTATATTCTCTAGTAATCAAGGGAAATATTTACAACGTAACTTTTGGATTTTCTTCCTAAAGTTTCTCCTGTTAATATTCGGCAATTGACCGGGATCGTCAGTGAAAGTCTTACTACTTATTTGCGTCCCTTGGTAGAAGATGAAGAAGGAAATTACAGTTTTAGTAGTGGGAGGAAAACCTCGGGAAGACATTCCAGGGAAAACCCGCAGAACCAGGGACTGGACACCAAATCCACGCGTAGGCCCAGGCGGGATTCGCATCCGGGTCGCAGCAGTGGAAGGCACATGATCATAGTATACCTGTACGCAATCTGATCCCCTATCCAATTTCAGTTTTATTAATTTCACTACCCTTTTCTTTCGACCCAAAACCAGGAACTTAGGCGTGGACTCACGGATACTCCACCAGTTCGACACCATAGGCAGCCCTGAGTTGTACATTCTGGGCACCCAACCCCTATGCGCCGAGCTACCTGGTCTCTCCTCGGGCCAACAGAAGCTATGCCAACTCTTCCAGGATCACATGGGCCCGATTGGGGAGGGGGCCCGTATGGGAATCGAAGAGTGCCGATACCAGTTCAGTAACCGAAGGTGGAACTGCAGTACGGCTGAGACGGGGTCTGTCTTCGGTCGGGTCACGGCAATCGGTAAGTTGGGAGGCTTATACATGGACGGGTCGAATTTTGAAAAAGAGGCTAATGTAATACTCCAGGTACTTGGTACCCGGATAGTAACGGCGCGAAGAGTCCTTGTTTTACAAGATGCAGCCTTGCTTTTGTTCCGATCTTGCGATCACTGTTGTAGTCGATTCAATCATAAGTCATCGCAGATCATCACAAGTTATCACAGGTCCATCACAAGTCGTCACAAGTCCACAACAAGCATTCCTGTCTCAAGTCAAGTCACAAGCTATTTTAATGATTTGTGACAATGTGACAAAGGCATTCAGCTTTGTCACTGTCCATCCCCTGTTGTAATCGGACTTGTAAAAAGGACTTGTGATTTGCTTGCGACCGGTCTTGTGATGGACTCGGCAACAGCATTCAGGATTTGATCATTGGTAGGCTTCAGGCCAAACCTGACCTAACCTCCTAAACCCCAACATTACTCTCGAGTTACAAACTTGGCAGTGAACAGATGGTTTGCGGTTTCTCATGTGAAATGATCTCGTGTGTACTTATAATGTGCGGTTCGGAGAAGCAATGGCGCGCCTACAGAACTTTACCTTGGCACCCCTACTTTGTTCCTCTCACCCTTGAAAGAGGTTCTTGACATCTCAAATTCCCCTGGACTGAAGGTCCATAAACTTTCAGGGTTCGCTTCCAAACCAAGGTAGATGGGCTCAAGTCGTTCAAAAGCATGGTGGGCTGACGTCTTCTGAATGAGTGTTCATCACCTTCAGGAAGAGATCGTGTTAGGCATTAATAAGATCCCGCAACCCGTAAAGTAACACCCACTTTGTACACATTCCGGGGTTTACAAAGTGTGAGATGTCACCCAAGTTTTGAGAAGATTTAGAGGGGTGGGAGGCGTCTCCCATATGGGATTCTCACCTTCTTTGGGGGAGCCTTAACCCTTGAAGGAAACCCCTGGATAGTCTGGCTTCCGAGTTGAGTTGATTCAAATTTAGGATAAGGGAATGCCATCGGATTTTTCTGTTCCAAATATTTCTCTATTCAAACAGACTCAAGCAGTGAACTTAAGCATTTACGGGACACAGGTAGAAGTATTCCTTTCTGTCTCCGGGAATATTCATGAACCTGAAAATGTTCACGGCAGTGTAACGAGATCGACGCGTGCCCATTGTGTTGCAACTAATTCGTGAAACATCATACGTGCGAGCAGCCTCGGGTTTCAGCGCCCATGAATTGCTGTGTACAGTCCAGACCCCCAATGCACTTGTCAGCAGCAACAAAGAGAAGAACACCGATATTCGGTTTCCAAAAAAAATGTATACTGCAAGTGTCTGCATTATGTGGTTCATTTGACTTCAGAAATGAAGAAAAATGTCCTGTTTGGGACCATATGGTTGTGGGTAAGCCATGTTGGTGTTCTGCTCAATGGTTAAATATGATTGTTATTAATCAAGGACGAAGTATTTTTTTTCCTAATACCAGCTTGGAGTATTTTGTATGAAATATACTCACCTAGCGTACGTGCTCATGATTTGATGCCACTACACTATAAAACGTCGAAGAAAGAGGCCGGCTTGTCAAAAGTTATCAGGTTTGCCAAAGTTATTAGGACTTTTTAACTTAAATCGATTGAGATCAGAATGTACTTTTTTCATCGATAACAGAAGGGTTTCACTTGCAAGAGAAATTGTTTTCACAAAGTTTCCAGTAATCTGTCGGATTTATTATAGCTCTCAATACGGACGGCTGTGGACTGGAAATGCATTTCGGAAACGAAGTTGAAAAGCCGTTTCACAATACTTCGCTGGTTTCATCACACCTTTGGGCATCCGCCATTTTGTTTTGTCTCATTGTCCTGGCCAATCCGGACCAATCCGCAGTTATTGTACCGTGGCACCGTGGGCGGTGCCCCCGTGCTTATTTCACGGTGGCTAAACTTTCCAATGAGACACCATTGTGTTTTCATGGCGAGTAATTCGTCTGTTATTGTGTCCCATTCATCTGGCTACATGGAAATTATGTCATGATAAAGCACAGCGTGTCTTGGGCAAGTCGTTCGCCCTAGGAGCGATTCGTTCAGCCGCCGTACATCGCCCACTACGTGCCGGGTTTCACACTTTCCCACGTGAGAGAAATCCTAGACGGAATCGGATTTTGGGGTGTACAGTCGGCCCTCCAACCATGGCGTCATACTGGGCCCAAAAGCGACCTCACCTGGGCCTAAACTGACTTCAAATTACATTCCTTTAAGCTAAATATAAAAAAAATCAAAAGCACGTCCTTCACTGTTGATTTTTATTTGTCGATGCGTAGCCTCCATTCGAGACTGGTTATTGGGCGACTGTCGGAGAGCTACTCTCTTCATAACTTTACCTTCACGGTTACAGCTTCTTCTTTTTTAGCCCAAGGGTGAAACGCATTTGCTAAGGGAGGGTTTAAGAACGACTCGCCTCGAGTCTAGCAGTGGTTATCAGGTTTCACAGTCTGTGTATCGATACAATTTGGAGATTGAGTGGGTTTTTTTTTCATTTACGAATTTTCAAAGGAAAAAGGTGCAGTAATTTTGCAGAAATTTTGCCATGATATAAGTTATTGATACAACCAAAATTAAGGCTAGGCATACTTAAGTCACTATCAAAATAAGCAAACATTGTTACGAAATTTATATGCCTTTCAAAGGCGATAGTCTAAACACGTTGAGCTGAGTCTCCTTAAATTCTGTGCCATATAGTTTGATCCTAAGCAGTTTTGACAGGCCAGCCGGTGCTGGCTGGTCACTTTTAAATCTTTGCTATTCACAACACAAAGGGTTCTCCGGCATTATTTGCGCTGCATTATATACAGTGTTCCCGCATAAACCCCAAACGTTACACCCGAAGTAAACGGGGCTACATTCAGCGAGAATTGATCCCCAGTGGACCTGGCGACAAGTTGAAAGGTTGGGGCATGGTTGGGGCAAGGTGGAACGAAAAAGAATCTCATCAGCCAGTTTGCAAATTCTACGCCAATTTTTTATTGTATCAATGGTTGCAGAGCCAGCGTAGAGATCCGTTGGTTTGTTTGGCGCAAATCCCCGTAGGGACTTAAGCGGTTCACTCGATGTCGTTGGCCCGCTCCGTACAGATATAGCGAGGGTATGTAACCAGAAATACCCCGTTGGATATCGGGGTTGCCCAGGGCCCCTTAGGCCCAGCACATCACTCAACTAGGACCCATAAGACATCGATGATTACACTATAACTTGCCATTACAAACACCTTGGCATCCTTGAAACTCGCGCATGCTAGCTGTGGTGAATAATGTCCCCAATGTGCCAAACAGAAATCCATCATTTGAATAATCACTGGCTGCTCAAATGTCAAAACAGACGTTTGAATCACGCTCATACATTCTCATCAGTTATCCGATTCATCGATACGGATGTTTTTTTACCCGGATATTTTTTTTACCCGGAACCCAGTATTTGGTCCAATAACTCAATCAAATCGAACAACCGACATGTCATCATCGATATCATCATTTATCGATCTGTTGATTAACAGAGCATCGATCAATCAATGCTGGTCAAACTCAAAAGCAACTAAGAATGAGATGAACGATAAAAGATTCTGTTAGTAAATTTTTTTTATCAAAAATTGATCGCAAACCAATAATTTAACTGAAGAGATATATCAATGCGTATATACCAATCAGTTTATAAGTCGATCTTATTTATTGATCAGCCAAATAAATTATTAGTCATTACAAGAGTTACTACATATAAATACTTCTATAAATCAGGACCCATGATATATTATGCAACTTGTGCACACTTTTTTTTCGTCAGTAAAGAGAAAATTGTTGGCGAGAAATGAAAGGAGTAGATATGTCAAACCATCAGTTCCAAACTGAAACTTCGTCTTTGAGAAGCTACTAGACCGGAAACGTGCCACATTGGCAGACAGAGACATCATAGCTAGCCCCGGTCAATCCGTCTTCGCACGACACAATGAACGCTTCCTCCGGTTAGTCACTGTCTCTTCTCCCTCGACAACATTTCTGAGAGCGTCCTAGGAGAAAATGCTCCCCTACTATAAACAGAAACCGTCCCAGAAGAACTAGTCACGAGCTAGTCACGTGCAAGTCACATGCATGCATCCTATATCATGACAATTTAGTTGGTATAACCTTGTCTTGGTAAGCAAAACGTTGCTTAGAAAAATTGTGTGCTTATAGCAGTTATGAAATTTACGCGTGGTCATATATAGGTCGCTTTTATATGTTCAGACCCTTGCACTATTTATATGCTTTCATAATTGTGTAAATTCATAGAGATACTAGGAATTTGAAGCGAAGGAATTATTTATTCAGCAAAAACAACTTAACGATCAAAATGTCAGGAAATATGCATTTGACCGTTATTCCCCACATGAATTCTTTGCAGGGGCGGATCTAGCTTTCAGGAATTGGGGTGATAGGAAGGGGGTGATATGCTATAGGGGGCAGGGAATGCCCTCTGGAAAATTTGGAAATCTACGATGCTTTCTCCTGCATTGAATTAGAGAATAAACGTAGGAACTTGAGCATTCCATTCATTATTATTTTGCACCATTTTACTAGTATAAATAACATTGTCAGCGGCTGAACGGGGGTTGCAAAAACTCCCCTCCCCCATCCGCCACTGCTTTGTTTATCACTACTTTTATGCTTACCAGTCCAATGGAATTTGACCAAGTCGATATGGGGAAATCTTGCCTTCTCGGGGAATGCTATATAAATATATATTTTTTCTCGATGTATTCTGCCATTGCCATTCGGTTCATACACGATCATTTACGCTTTATACAATGAGTCATGCTCCATGCATTGATACGGCAATTTGCATTTATAAGCAGGTTTCGTTTTTAACCTTTTTGCCGAAATTCCCGTCGGAAAGGAGGGATATTATTTCTCTTGACTAAAGTTTCTTTGTTTTTCACAACTTTTTTTTCCAAGTCAATCGAGATCCGATTATGTGCGTACGTTTTTATGAGTCACACTTCTTGCAATACGATTCTGAATTTTAAAGTATTTTTTTGTTATAAGAAAGCCCCTGTGGTATGATGGGATTATAATAATGAATTATTTTGTATTCAAATGAATTCTGCAACTTTGATTTGCCATTCAAAATGAGCCGTGGTTTTTGAGGTTAGATGAGTCATGCAATTTACTTTGAACTTTCGGCTTACGGACCTAGATTTTTAAAGAGGATTTTCGCAGTTTTTATTGAGCAATTCACAATTGTGGAATTACGTGGACTGCAATGGCCTTGAATCCCGCGCGGTTTTGTATGGACTAAACTCTCTGCTGAAGTCTAAATCGTTTTTGCGCCAGCTGGAAATGAGAAAAAAATACCTATTGAATTATAACTTTTAATTGACCATAATTAACCACAAAACAGAAAGTTTGGATAGTGAAATAATATATTTCACATCCAAAACAAGTGATGCAACAGGTGGTTGCTTAGCTACGACCAAGCTAAATCTTACCAAACTTTGCAGAAGCATTTAACACTTGATTCAAGATTTTAGGGGGGGGGGACTTTTGCGCTCAAAATACCTTCAAGTCATTGTGCATAATCTTATGAACACTGGTGTCAAGGAAATCATTCATGGACATTCTCTGTGGCCACTAGACCCTTGGGCAAAATCTGGTGGTAGTTCAGGTGGTTTTATTTTGCTGAATTTGGATTGCAAAGAACATAATGAGAGACTATTGGGCTGATGGTGCCTCTAGTCAAGATTATGTTCATAATTGCTTTTGTGGATTTATATTGAAAGGAAGTGGTAAAAACATATATAAGTACGAAATCTGTCCACGCTGTTTAAGATCTCATCCCTGTGTTTGAAAGGAAAGAGAGTCCAACGGAACGATTTTGATTCAAAACACATATGTCCATACGGTCGTGAATTTCTATACGCCCGAGGACAATGCTTTGTTCAAGCCATCTCCTGCAAGTTATTCGATGTGTCGATTGTCTCCATGTTTTATCTCTGTGTTTGAAAGGAAAGAGAGTCCAACGGAACGATTTTGATTCAAAACACATATGCCCATACAGTCGTTAATTTCTATATGCCCGCGGACAATGCTTTGTTCAAGTCATCTCCTGCAAGTTATGCGATGTGTCGATTGTCTCCAAGTTTTATCTCTGATGAATGAGATCCCATCCCTGTGTTTGAAAGGAAAGAGAGTCCAACGGAACGATTTTGATTCAAAATACATATGCCCATACAGTCGTGAATTTCTATACGCCCAAGGACAATGCTTAGTTCAAGTCATCTCCTACAAGTTATGCGATGTTTCGATTGTCTCCATGCTTTAGCTCTGATGAATGAAGAAAATTAGAATGAGGGGGTTGCAAACGATTAAGGCCTAGGACTAGGAGACAGTTGGCTAAATTGAGAGCACACTCGAGCAGTGACGAGAGAAATCTTGACGATCTGTCACGGAATCCGGAACACTTCTTTTTGTTCAAGTTGTCAGTGATTCATCCCTATCAACGAGACAGTAAAATAGAGAGAGGTGGATCATCATGCACTCCCATTATAGGATCTCACTGCTTGCCATCGTCAACGTGTGTCATCCCTTGTCTGCGAAGCACAGGTGTCGGAAACCATCATCCAAGTCGTGTGGTTCCAATCCGCGGCCTATTATCTCTGGTTTCCCCGAGCACGTTCGGCACTTGGCCGGTCCACGTGTTTGTCTTTCATCGGGAACATTGTTCTCATCTTTAAACCGTTTCAAGATGGTCGTAGTTCCCTGAAATGTTTTCACTGAGGGGGCCGATATTGGAAGCTTCCGGACACAGTCTCATAATTTATCCCCCATAGCATCTGAGAGTTTGGTATCTCGAATGAGTGATGCAACTTCGTATGGGCGCGGCCCGTTTCCTTATATAAGTGACTGGATGTATGAGTGTTCGTTTTTGTCTTTTTACCAAATACTATGATTGTGAGAATATACAGGTGTATCTGCGTCATGACGAATGTCGTGGCGCCACTTACGTATTTATATTCTTGTAATGCCAATTACAAGAACAGTAAGTTTTACATTTTCTTGTACCAATAAAGAAAGCCTCGTTAATTTATTTACTGCATGCAGTTGGCTTCAGGGTTTTGGTTTCGTCCCCATGTACGTGTTCACAGACTTAAGCCAGCATTAAATTTATATAAGAAGCAAAGGTTCTTTAGTCTCTAGCTGCACCTTAAACTTTATTAGTTCAATAATTGGTCTCAATCCTAAAGCCTGCAAAACTCCCTTCATCAGTATCTTCAAAAGAAAACAAATAAGAAAGTTCCTTTTTGAACATTTTTGAACGCACACACGATACCTACCGGGTGGAGATAGGGACCAGAGCACGGGGCGAGGTCGCGGCGTGTTTTCCCCCACGGGGTCTGGCCCGTCGCCCCGGCCAGCTGAGGTGCAAATTACTTCCGATAAATTATTCTGGTGCCGTTGTAAATAAAATGCACATCGGGCTTCAACAAAATTATGACAACTCTGGCGCCAAAGAAAGGAAGAAAAAAGCTCCATCATATAAAGTAAAAAGAGAAAAACAAGATAAATAGGATATTAGGTATATAAAAATTATGATTTGTTGAAGTAAAAAAAAAAAAAAAAAAGAGGAAAATTACCGAGGAAATATTTGCCGGTGGTACTTAAGTTGGCAGTAATTCGATGGGGCACTGTTGCCAACAGTTGTTTAATCGTATCAGATATTAAAGCGTGGGAGAAAAATTAAGCAGATTAAGGGGAAGCAAATTATATCGAATTTTGAAAGGGTATCGTTAAGTATCGTTGTCGGCTATTTGGGATTATTTTTTGTGCTGTAATTTTCCCAGTGAGAGCACGCCTATAGGTGTTTTTGTTAACAGTTTTGATATATTTTTCCCTTTTCCTTCTGATTTTTAAGAACAACAATCGCAGCCAACTTGTATTTAGTCGAATTGTTTAAACGTAAACCGTTATAGCCACATATATTCAAATGTTATCGAACTGAACAGAAAACGAAAAGAAAAGTTGACGAATCACTATTTTTTGGAAATGAAACCACTGAATATTTTATTCAAAATTACCAACATGGCTGCCAAATTAAATTTTTAATTAAATAACTTCAGGCGTCTTTCAACTTGAGCTGTACAGCCTAAAAAGACATAAGACTGTAATTGCTCTGCCTTTTTTGGATGTCCATGAAAACAACACAGAAAGAGGGCCTAAGTTTACACATTTTTAGGAGCCATGCCAAATCATACTAGGTCTAGTTCCTGGATACAAGAAGATACCTTCCACGGTTATCTCTGATGTTTGTAGGTTACGGTGTTAATGTTTTGTTGACCCGGCTATTAACGTTATCTCGCTAATCCTTTGTTCATAAATCAATCCTTTTATCTTGCTTGCTGTTATTTCCAAGCCTATTGCTGACCTTTCGTCACAACACAGGAGGCCACAATCAGGCGTGGTTCTACGGGGGGCTGGGGGGGGGGCTTTAGCCCCCCCCCCAAAAAAAAAAAATTGTCTAGCCCCCCCCCCAAAAAAAAAAATTCCGTAAAAAAAAATAGCATTAGCAAAAGAAGGATTGTGATGTACATGCGAACGGTCTCCCCCTAAAGAAATAGTCGTGACAAGGGTGCATTATTTTGTAGTTAATATAGTGTGAATGATTTTAGGATTTTATTGGCGCTCCCCATTGAAAATATGGCATGTTAAAAAAAAACCAATGATATACCTTATGCATTGCGGATGTCTCCGATGGTATTCTTTCCTATTTTAAATTTATAACAACTTATGCACATAAGGTGTGCTCTTGCCTGATCTTTTAGCGAAACAAACCATTACCCTCCAGACTTTAAAAAATGTATCTTGTCAGTTTCCCTTTGTGGTTCATATTTTGATCTCTAACAATTTATGTTAAGAACAAAGTAATGGTTAAATAGGATCAGGTACGTGCAGAGAGTGGTCCGTGTAGGCAATTTTGGCTCGAATTGGTAACATGCACCTTAATAGCCTCAAGGCATACCACCTTACCAAGGAAAAATGAACCCATTTTGCTATCGTGATTGCGTGCTGTGAACTCCGACATTCCCCGCTGAGCGGATTCTGCATTTGTGTCTCGATTTTCATAAATTCATTTCATTTTAAGAGTCTGGTATTTTGGCGGGTTTTTTTTTTCGAAGGTGACTTGTATGCTAGAGGCCCATATTCCATCCACGACTATAATCTACTGCACGTGTTGAGACTAGCTAATAAATCCGCCTGAATAGTTTTTGCGAAAGCAAAAATCAAGAATTGATCGGGTTCGCTTGTGGATTTTTCTCACAAACTCTCGGATTTCAACAATACTTTATACGGTTAGTCCATGAGGCAAAATCAATGTTTTACATCTCCCGATGTAACGTTCCACCGAACCAACAAGCTGACCCCGGCAAGCTCGGTGGTCGAGTGGTAAGACGTCTGCACTAGTTAACAGCAGGTCATGGGTTCGAGTCCCACCTAAGTAAGCCTGTGACTTTTTCTCTCAAGCCCCCGGACAACACTGAGTATACAATGTTTGAAATACTTCGGTGAAACCCGAAGTTGAAGACCATGACATATTGAATATGCACAAGGTGGAGGAAGTGGGCATTTGGAATTTCAAAGAACCATCGTCTGAATTGAGTCGGGCTGTATATTTACTGTGGACCATGTAGCAGCTGTATAGCTAACGATTTTCACATTTTTAAGCCAACACAAATGATCTTGAATTCAATGCCCCTGCATGTGGTGACCCATGTATCTGACATGACAAATTGAAAGATTCGATAAAACTGGAAAATTAGATTCTGGAACGATATAGCTCGAACACACGTTATTTGATAGTCTAGGGTCCCTGTTACACATTCAGATACATCATAATTTCGTCTTACACCAAAATGGTTCAAGAAGAAAGTAAGCAAATGGTTCATGCTGATCGTATCGTTTTGCTGTTAGGAGACTGTGTCTGTATAATGTATCGAAAAGTTTATGTACATGTACATGTACACAGCGATGTTGCGTGTGTGCACTGTCCTATGTGGCATGTACACACAATGGTGCCGTGCCCGCTTTCCCATACGCGCAACCTCTTTACCTGAGAGCGACAAGCAAACAATGCATGCTGTGAAAAACGATTACGGGGCTATTATCCGCAATCCCCGAACAAAAGAAAGAAACCTGGTGCATAATTAATGCCGCTATATATCCCTTACCAGGATAATCCTATTAATCCTCACCCACCTCTTTATGTTGTTGACTGAGGAGATTAAGGAGTACAATCGGTGTGGATTTAGGAAATTAAAGAGTTAATCTGTATTTGGTGGCCGTGCTATGTTGGTTACATTGTGCGGTGTGGTCATCGCTTGTTCATTTTGATGTAACGATGTAGTTTGATTATTTGCCTGTTCGTGTTGTGTTCGTTTTGGTGTGGTTAGTGTACGTTCAAAAAATACCGCATTAAATTCGACTTTATTTACCTCACTACAACCAGCAATCACAAGCTGGTTTTATACATAAGGAGGGTTTGCCTTTATATGAACCACATCCTGACTGTTTTTAACTATTGCCCTTTATTGTTTCGATGTAAGTAAGACATGCGCAATACGATTAAGAAGTACATTTTGGAGAGACCAAGCTTTAAATAACATTGAAATCTCTGAAGTTTCTTGCGTATGGCGAGGAATTGTCGTAACTAGATTAAACCAATTGGGTTGTGGCCTTCTTTCTGTTGTCATACCCGAAACTGTCTTCAAGCTGCATGATTTAAGTACCCATGCAATGTAATTTTTTTAGTGCAATCTTTGAAAATGCACATTTGTGCCCCATTTAATCGTATTTTCAACGATCGTTTTGCCATTTCAAGGGTATTTTGGTGCCTTTTTTGGTTTTTATGCCAATGCGAATTTACATATATGTATGAGCTATTTCAGCATCAAAAATTGCCAGAATATTGGATGTTTTGCTGTCGTCAATTTTCTTTTCTTTGGCGATTCGTTGTTGTGTCAGCAGCCTATAGCCTACCATGATGGCAGTAAGCCAATGAGCAAACTCTTCCTACAAATATTTTCAATGGGCAAATTTTTGGGTTCACAATTTGTACAGAAAACCTAAACTAAACAGTGTCTTCCTGAAATGACATCACAGCAACAGCGCCCTCAGTTGTCCGGAAAAGCGTGGACAATTTTTTAAAGAAGTGCACTTTTCAATAACATTAACCAAAAAGGGATGCCAAGTAGTTTTCATACATTTCAGATGAGTAGAAAGATGTCAAAATGTGTTACTAAGAAAAATTCATCTCACGCCTCTTTAATTTCCCACAATATTTTTCTCTGAGAAAAAAAAATCACACCGCAGAAACATTTTACCTGATTGTACTAACTTTGACCGTAATCCTGATCCTTAATCAACTCGGACTTGAATGAAAGACACTGTCTTGTGCTGTATCGTACATGATTGTATTTGATGTGGTACCTCACTCCAGCAATCATATAACGCTGCACGTGACTTCTTGTATGGAAAAGTTGGGTAGCACTTTAATGACTAACGAAAATAATGCATAAGCTCCCGTAGCAACGAGCACTTCTGAATTAGATGCAATTTTCAAGATCTTCATCAGGGAATTTTTATATATAGTCTGGCGGGATCTAAAGTTTACGAAAAGTGGTGATGAGGTAGTGCATTTATGTAACAGCTTGTATTGCACAAGAAAACATGACTTTCGGATAATCATATTCCTGTTCAAAAAAAGTTACAATTTTTATTCATCAATAGACAACGAAGCTACCAAGAAACCTGAAACAGAGTTATCGTATTTATGTCTATACCGTTCCTCTCCATAACGCCCGCTGTAATCGAACCTGATGTATGTTACTGATTTGAAACACGAGTTGAGTAAACTTGAGTTTATAGTTGAAGAAAATAAGATGAAGATATCATATTGAAGTAGGTTACAGTTAATTTGGACTTTTGACAGTCATATCCCGCCGTTTGAAAAAAAAAACAAATCTGGTTTTGGAGATTCGGGAGGTTCGGTAAATTGGATCCACATGTTAGAATGGATGTGGCGGGACTGCGTGATGGATTGGGGCAGCATCGGCCAACTGAATTCCAGCTGTATTGTGACACGAAGCATATTTTGATGGACAGTACGGTGTCATTGTTCCGGCGCGAATGTTGACGCGGGATATGACTGAGTGCATGCCGTTCTCTTCGGCCGTCAACTTCGTCTGACAAGAGCAATTAGCGTCGAGTCGGACCTGTCACGGTGCACGTCTGGATCGAGTCCCGTCGCGGAAGAAAATTTGAAGTTTGCCAAGACATTTTTTCGCCGTGACTGATGGATTACGACTAGATTTAGAAAAGTTTGAAACAAACACATTTCATCCACTTGCGTGCCATAGGCCTATGCTGCGTCCTACAGTGCCATTGTAGTATATCTGGCAATATCACTGTTTTAACGTCAACGTATGGCGTGCAAATTTAACATTTAACCCTGATATACATACATCTCTTAGAGACATGTATAATGTATATGAGGGTTAAATGTTTAATAGAAATACATGTATATCTCGATTTCAAGATTAAAATGTTAACCTTGCAGTTTGCACGCCATGACAATGTATTATTAATGAAGGCCTCTCCATGTTTGTTTCTAATGTTATGAACTGGGCCAAAGTAACTGCCAAGAATGTGAGGGTCAACGTCACGTGCTGTCTCTTACACATCTGCACCACACACGTCGACGATTTGAATACTGTATTAACTCCAAAATTGACGGATAGAACCGTCACATTGTTCAGTCTTCGCCCATTCTGTTCTAAAAAAAACCCACCAGTCACCATTATAACCTTATTGTGTAGACCATTGTTAATTTTTCGTTGTTTCTTCTTATTTCATACAACACCAATACGTCACCGAACTTTCAACCAATCAACTGCTCCGTTCTGTGTGTAACTCTGGGGGAACCACTCCTATCGCAACCACAGCAAGTCGTGAGGCTGCTTTCACCTACGCCATATCCGCAGCGGGGGTGGTGAACGCCATCAGCCGATCCTGCCGGGAGGGGGAGCTATCTCCCTGCGGCTGCAGCCGGGCGGCGCGACCCCCGGACCTGGACCGGGACTGGGTGTGGGGAGGCTGCGGGGATAACGTGGACTACGGATACAGGTTCGCTAAGGAGTTCGTGGACGCTCGGGAGAAGGAGTCGAACGCACCCCGGGGGACCTACATGTACGCACGAATGAAGAGTAACTTGCACAATAACGAGGCTGGCCGGAGGGTGAGTTGCATTTTGGAATCTAGAGGGGTTTTCGAAACCTAGTTTTAGTCTCCGGCTTTGGCTCAAGGAGATTTTAAGCGCCTAACTTGGGAGATCCCAGGTCAATATTGGTCCATGTTTTCAGGAACATCAATCCTATAATAGCAAGCTTTTTTGAACGGGGGGGGGGTGGTTATTTTAAAACACTTAAGTCTTTTTAATGCTTTCAATCGAAGACAGAGGTGAAACTGTGGATGGATGGATGGATGGATGGAGCCGAAGTCCGAGACGAAGGCGAGGTTTCGAAAATCCCTATCAATATTCAGATGAAAAAAATTAAAACCAAACTGACGTTTGTAATGCATGGTATGTTATTAGTTCTGGCTGTAGTTGACATGAAGTGACCACAGGTGGTATATAGTTGGAGTAAACGTGGCGTGCGTCTGAAAATAATTTATGACGCATGTTGACAGAACCAGCACCTTTTCAACAACATTTCTTCATCCCAGCCAATGATGGTGGAAGAAACAGGCATTATCTCGGCTAAAGTGATGTGCTCAAAACCGGCAAATCGTGCCAAGTCTCTCCCGGTGCGAGACATTTTTGTGCTAGAAAAATTGTTTGTTCCACAAGATTGGCACTAGTTCCGAGACAAAGCGAGAACCATATCCGGCCCTAACGTCTTGACCTGTCATGAAGTATAACTGACCCTCGCATCTGGCAACCAATCCAAAAAAGCTTGTGTGTTTTTGTGCATCATTATCTAAGAGCTACTCTGAATCATGAATTTCTTAATTGAAATCTGCTCCGTGTGTGGACCCATTTCTGAATACATTCCCGTTTTCTTAAAAGACAAACGACTGAAGTGGGTTTATGCCTTTTAACTTATAACCTACCCAAATTATCGTACTTTTTTGAGAGAGAAAAAAATGACGCTGGAACGCCATACTCATCTTATTTGCTGGCACCTTTTCATTGATTAAATTGTGGTTGGATCAGATCTCTGAATTTCGAGTTTTAAAGTGTCAACATCCATGGGTTTCTTTGCGCGGGCAACCGGCAAAAAATTAAGAGACCTTGAGTAAGAATCGACTCCCTGATTTCTGCTGCAAGTCCGTAAAACTGCAAGTGCAATCGAGCGCATAATCGGCCAGTCTGGGTCTCAGGCACGGTGTCCTTGGTACTAGGGTTTTTTCCGGCTTTCTTTTGACGACCAGTCAGCGGAAGAGTGGATGGGCCGACCCTTAACACCGCGTACCCCCGTCGCGAGATCGCACAATTCCTGGCCAGGGTCTACTCTGCAGCCCCGCATCGATCACACAACGCACAAAGCGCTCATCGGCCGGATAATCGTAATCCGCTGTGAAATCCAGCGCTGATCAAATTGACACATGAAATTTGCAACAGTGTTTTGGCAAAACCACACCAAAATATACAACCCGTTCTCTGCACCAGACGCGGCTGTTTCGCAGTTTGTTGCTTTTCTTTTCTTATTAAAAGAGAGGGAAACGTCCGTGCCGTCGTACACGAACCGTACAGATTGAAAATGCTATTCTCAAAACCAAAATTCTGGTCCAACAATACAAAGAAAAACGGAGGGCAGGCCTATGTGTGGTTTTGTACCATCGCATCCTATTCGTTACTGCTAGATGCATGCCTTAAAATTACATGTGCGTCTCAAATTGACTCAAGAAATCGGCCTACGAACCATCTATGCACGAACTAAGTCACAAAAGCATTTCTTCTAGAGCAAGTAAGATTTAATTGGTCCTGACACTGAGATATGTGATCTGACCTGTGTCTTCTTTTCTGGAAATGTCTATTTCCGTCCAAATGTCACTCCGGTGTGAGCGTTGGCGTCTTGCGCATGAGCGCATCACTGAGCCCGTGTGACACGGCCAGTCGACCGCATCATCACGCTGGTCCTTTTCTTTTCCGGGGACGGATGAGAGAATGGCGGCCTTCGAGTCGAATTAGACCCGTCAATCGAACGGCCTTCTCGGTTCACTTCCTCTCTCGATGCGAAGGGGGGACATTCCGGTGAAGAATTCAGGCGTTGATTAACTAGCCACTTCGGAACATGATACTCGGGGCTTGAAACCCCCATCAAATCCCATTCTTGGTGCAGTGAGTTTGTTTTTCCCACAGAGGTCTTTGCTTGAAATTGGAAACAGCGATTTTAATTCCAACTTGTGACAATGATATTGATACATACGTTAAAATTATGTTTCTCGACAACACTGTCTTCCCCAAAGCGTCTGGTACAAAACTTAATATCACAGTCCTGATAATGCTTGTTTTTCGTTCGCTTTGTCACGTCAAAGCGTAAATATAAAATGTATTTCATGTGAACGCTTTGTTTAAAATTAAAAGAAGAAAAAATCGCTTGTATATTCTTTATCCGAATGAAGAAAGTTTCTGCTGGTTAAACGAACACTACAATTGAAAGTTGTTTTCATAATTTGCTAATCTTGCCAGCGAAATTCGTCGCAGGTGAAATATTGCCTCCCACCTTCACCCCGTCCCAACCCCGCCCCTCCCGCCAAGACTACATACTTCTTAAAATGATGTCACTTCAAATGTATTTTGTAACAGTTGCTGTTACATTCCAAATGTGCCAACCACCCAAGTCGAGACGAAAACTCGATTGGATGAACAACTCGTCTGCGTCTCAGTGGGCATCCTTCCCGCCTTTTTTCCCTGCTCCATTCTTCTTATTTTTTGACTGTGTGATATGTGGTTAAATCTACACACGCAGAGACACCATGCTAACATACAATTTGCAACCACACCGGGTGCCTACATTGATACCGTATCTTGTTTGCCATGTCGACTGCCCACACACGGGATGTTAACTCGAGACGCAGACTTTGCGGTTCAGAAGTTTGATTTGGCAAACATCAGTGGACCACATACCTCATGCTCAACAACATGGAGGTTTAGATCTATATTAAACAGCGTAATTAATGACGTCACACCTTGATGCCAGCATAGCTTTCATTTTCGTGACCTTGGGTCAATATCTGGCTGGTATCCTGCTTAGTGGTGTGCATGTACGGGTAGTAGGGGAACCGGGTACCCGGGTACCTGTAAAAGAAACCCAACCTCAAAATTCAAATCCCGGAAGTTGTCTAAAGGGCATTATAGCTTTACGATGTAAACTGCAACTTTCACAAGCGTCATCTGTCGCGCGTTAAATTACACATAAACGTGAACTCTGTTTTGGTTTTCCATGTAGCCTGGTTTTTATTTTAAAAATTCCCCACAAATAGCATTCAAAACGTTTCTTTTTGTCTGAGAAGTTACTAAGTAATTTGTAAAGTTGGTTTATACGGACGGGTACTGATAATCTGGAACCGGTTCCTGACATCGGGTACTCGTCTCCGATGTACACTCCAACATAAGTCCTGCTAGTATAGCTGTAGCCAGCGGCTAAGGCTTGGAACTAGTCGGAATTGAGTGTCTATATAAGAACTGAAGTTGAAATTGCATAGATTTGTGTACTTTTTGCTCGCACCCTTGTTTGCTGTTTTCATACCCCATCTCTCTGACTATCTTCCCGAATCTATCTAACGCCGACATTGTGCAGTTTACCAGTGGCATATTCTTTGTAATTGAATTGTGGACTTATGTATTTTTGGATTCTCTCAATTTCCAATTCCATTTGAGAGTTTAAACACAAGCTAGGCTACTCGACGACCTCCAAAAGGCTGCAATTGGTTTCAACTTGGCGCCTGCCATCTTAAGTTGCTCTGAACTTGTTCTACTCGTTCTGGGGGGAAAATGAATAGTACGGTTAACTCCGTTTGATCAGACTTCGGCACGAAAAAGGGAAGGAAAACAAATTAATACATGATACTTATCCCCAAAGGCAAACTTCTTTTATTATTCTAACCAGAAGATCGTAATGCCTCCTTGAGGAGGTGCACCTCAGATTTAATCGGTTTTGAAATTCTCGTGAGCCTCAACAAAAAAAAAACATCTCGAATATTATCTTCGACTCGAGGGTAGCCCAGGAGCATTAATAATTGCATGAAGGAATTACCAAGATCCATCTAGCATTCATGGGAAAAATTATCAAATTAGCCTCAAGTTGGAAGAAAACAAATTTTCAGCAAAAAAACTCAATTTTTTTTCTCAAGAAGGGCGCGTGACTTTTTCAGAGAGTTGGTGCCGCGCGTGGGATAATTCCGGAAAGGCCGGAGGATTACCAAAATGTCATCCACCGCTGCCGCGTCTTTCCAGTGCCGTTTTTCTGGTAAATTTGTCTCAGAAAACTCTGAAACTTGGCCAAACATAGAGTCCCATGTTGACATCCATGTTTGACTGACAGGCATAGCTGTGATTAGCTTGTGAAGAACGGGGTTTTGAATTGGCGGGGGATCTTCCAAACTTTGGTCCGCGTAGATTTCACACGTTGACAACTCCTTTTTTGGAGGAAGGGGCTATCTGTCAACACCCCAACTGTTTTGATATCAATCCATTTCATTTGGACCCTGCAGCTACACAGGCTGTTGCGTGTAAGTAAGAAAAGTACATTAGCGTCTACGGATAACATGCAGTGGTCTTTGACACTACAATCGAGAAGTTTCACGCTTTTCAGGGTCGCTGTACAGGGATGATTTCTAATAAGTTGTTTTCAATTTCTCGTTTCCCCAATTTTTTGGGGGGGATTTCTTTTTTTATCTTTACACATCAGGTTTCCATCAAAAGAAGTAGGGAAAAAATGGAGAACAAGGCTCAAGCTGGGCGGGCCGGGGAATTTCACCAAAAAGGGTTGAAAACCCGCGGCGCCGCACCACAATTTAGCGGGAAACGGCGAGGCAAAACAGGGGGCCGGAACAGTGGGTTTACCGTGTGCGGCCCGGCACGGGGCCGTGAAAGGCTGCGGGGTGCGAACCAGCTCCGACAAATTGCTTCTCTTTTTTTGTCATTTCACCCTTTCAAAAGCCTGTTTTTAAACCAAAGAAAAGAGAGTAGTGTGCATGGCGGATTACTCTGCTCAGATTATAAGCTTTACAAATAATAATAATCGGAGAGCTGGTGGAAGGGACATTGTGGTCTTTTTGTTTGGCTTGGCAAGTCGTCCGCAATGGCAACTCCATGGAAAGTTTGTTGCCGATTATTGTCGGGGGAAATTGTTCAATTTACCGGTGGCGTGTTGGCTTTGTCGCCGCTGCCGCGCGGAAAAACCTATATTGTGGAGTCCCATTAATAACGCACGGATAGATTTTTTATTCACCAAGACACGAGATTGTGTCGCAAGTTCTGGTACAACTGCATTCAGTGCCACAGGAACATTTCAATTCAAACCCAAAGATATTTTTTTCGTAGAATGTAAAATAAAAATGTTTTTAATGCATTCATAGACCATTTACATACAGACCATTTACATACGAGACTTCCATCTTCCAGCAATTCTCTACTTCACTTATGGTTGGTTGAAAAGTGATGACATTATTTAAAGGGTCCGCGAGATTAATTTTTCTTAGGAACACATTTTGTGTAACTTTCTACTCCTCTAAAATGTATGAAAACTATGTGACATTTCGTTTTGGTTAAGTTTATTGAAGAGTGCACTAATTTTTAAACATTTAAAATGTTCCGACCTTATCCGGGCAACTGAGGGCGCTGTTGCTGTGATTGGCTTCTGAGGAAGGCACTGTTCGGTTTAGGGCTTTTCTGTTCAAATTGTGAACCCAAAAATGTGTTCATTGAAAACACTTGCTAGAAAAGTTTGCTCCTTGGCTTACTGTCATGTACTGGCACGTACTGGCACAACTAGGCCCTAATCACCAAAGAAAAGAAAATCTACAACAGCAAATTATCCAAAATTCTGGCAACTGTTGGTGCTGAAATAGCTGCAGCATTGAGGTTTCTTCCTGAAACGACATCACACATTTGCTCATGAATATGGAAATTTTCATTAGCATAAAAACAAAAAGGCAAAATAACATGAAAACGATGCTTATAGGTGTTCGTATAGCCTATGTCAGTTACATGTCGGCATGACGTCACACGTGACATGGTCTACCGGCAATTAATACAGTTCTATCATACTTTTGGATGTTATTTGGTTTTGTTTTGTTTTATTGCTGTCGCTTTTATTTTAAGTTCCTTTAAGAAGAAACGGGTTTGAAAAGGAAACAACACAGAGTATTTGAAATAGCATTTCTGTTAATGGCGCCATGATTGTACCAAAAAAAGACTTAAAATGGCTGACGCCAATGTCATTTTGAAATACCACTCCCAATTCAACCGGCGCCATTCTTACATACCAGTCAATTTTTTGGCTGATCCAAATGTTTTCAAAGTTCTTACCAGAAATCTTTCTGGAACAAGAGGGCACAAATTGATAAGTCATCCACCTTCATGTTTTTTTAACGATCTCTATTTTGTCCTTGTCACTATAATCTTGAGTCATGCTAACTAGCCCCGGGTTGTTTATGATTGCATCGTATACTGAAATCCCTCCGTTATCTGTATGGTTCCGACTGCAGAATTTCGAGGAAAAGATTTTCTCGTTCGAGACTTATTACGAGGTGAAGCACGGCCGACGGCGATTTGGTCAAGGGGATTGGCTACGGTTAGACTTGCCTCACCCATGTATAGTATGCTTTCCACATCTCATGTTTTCTTGTGTAATGAGACGGATCGGCTGGGGTTTCATGTCGTTTTCTTCCATCTAAGGTTCGGAGAAATTCATCTACATTTGCCAATTTGTGCAAATATTATCATACTCACCCTCTTCTTGTCTTTCTAAGCATGGACAAAAAAATATATTGCTGCCAACATCCACGTATGAGCGTTTTTTCTTTTGGTTTGGCAAATACTTTGGTGTCGTGCAAGTTTCAAATCCAATTCTCGGGAAAGGATATTCCATATTCCAATCCTATACTCTGTTGCAGGGAACATTAGCATGCTTATCTGCTGGTTTCAAAACTTTTAAGTGATTCTTAACAACAGTGATTAGCTGGCATTTCCAGCTGTGGGTGATAGTTTAAAGTTTTTGGTGTTCTTTAAATTTTCAAATCATATATTCACACCGCTTTCCTTGCGACGAGTGTTGACCAGTGATACCGAAAAAACTTTGAAGACTTGCACAAAAGAGGGCGCAATTTCTTTTTTTCAACAAGCGGTTGGACTGACATGAGGCAAACCCTAGTAAAGTCGTTATTTCACGGTAGTAATTATGCGGTATAATCAGGTATAGTTAAGAAATAGATGTAGTTAAAAACCTTAAATAAATATATTAATAACCTTTTTTTGTCAAAAGCTTGGTCAAAGATTGCAATTTAGAATGCTAGCTGACTCTGAGAATGTGAGGATTCAATCATGATTCACTGTTATTTCTCAAATTTGGCACCATTTCCGATCGGGTTCACCAGCGATCAGTCCACGGTGCATACGCCTCGCTGCCACCCATCACGCGAACCTTGCCGTCCGCTGCGGTCAGTCCAGCTGCGCAGCGTGTTCCAAAACACACCCGGGGCAGATGCATTTCCACAAAAATCCACAAGTATTAAAAAAAAAATAACGACAGAAAACTTACTCGAGAGACAACCAGAGGTACAGTGCAATTTCCGCGTGAAATTTCAGCCGCGTGCAGGGGTAAACGACCGCGATTGGAAAAGAGGGGAAAAAATTCCTGTTGAACTGTCAATGGGACCCTAGAGTATAATTCCGGTAAACTGGCGATCTTTGGGCCCGGGCGACCGCGCCTGGCGCACGGGGCCATTCTGGAGGCATCACGGTGGTAGTCCTTCGCGAACGGACGCTGTTGAAGAAAAATATGATTACTTTCACCGGTCATAGGTTCAGCTGTTGGTGTTTTTGATGTCTGTGGATGCTATATGATTCGCTGTAATGACTTCTGCAGGTTCGACGGTGCATTTTGATTGAAGGGACAGCCTATGATGTTGATAATGGACTCGTAAAAATGACGAGGAATTACGTCGTTGTTATCGCTACAGTGGCAATTTCAGCACGGAAAAAAATATGTGTGTGCTCGGTAAAAGAGTACTCTACAGTGAGGATACAGTTCGATTTCAAGGGGATGATATTTGATTAAAAACAAAAAAAACAAGGCCTCTGAAAGATGTTAGGTGGGGAGCATTTCTTGCAAAGGAAGATTGAACATCTCTGTGATACCTCTCAAAATTGTGTGCAGTCTAAGCCTACCCCTACCAGTCCTGCCCCAGCCCCCCCCCCCCCCCTTCCTTATTTCATGAAGTAATCATATCAGCATCCTGGGCAAAAAAGCCCCACTGAAAGATGATTCCATGTGCAAAACAAGATAATCTGAAAAAAAGGGTTTCATCTCCACTTTCAACACTCCCTATGCCCCCCTCCTTCCTCCCTACAATCCGTCTGCCGTACCCATGGACCTTACCCACGACCGTGCCAGACCAATCCTGACCCTTAACCCTTACCCTCTGACCCTTCCGACTCCACGTTACCAAGGGCCTGCTGACGCGCCTCGTACATCATCACCTGATCAAGTGCCAGCCGCGACACCTATCAATGTGTTGCGAATTGACAGGTTTACGGTACATTCCCAAAAATAGGTGTCTGATATTTGCGGTGTCATTCACCTGAGAATTGCAAGACGTCCACGATTGTCGTGTAACCAAGCAATTAAGTCTGGACCTGCATGCCTTTTATTCGTTGGAGACCTTTTCTTAATCGTTTTTAAAGCGGAAATGCTACCTCAAGACATTGGACTTTCGCAAGTGCGCCCTCTATCGATCGTCGAAAGTAGTCCCCTTTAAACATCAATGACGTTCTGTCGCCTTTTGACAATTATGATATATAGTCTAATTCATTAATTTTTTGAAATTTTGTGTTTTGCTGATGATTTCGCAGTCACCCCACAATGGACCGATCCAGTAAGCACCGCCCCATGGTGTTCTGACCAATCACAGCCGTGATTTATGTCCGACGTGCGTGCACAAAAGTCCGACATGCGTGCACGCGCGTATGATGTGCGCGGCAGGAAAATGCAGTGTTGCATTGGAGAGGAGCACGTGTTAATTTGCCCACGTGCGCAGTGGGCGGGGCTTACTGGATCGGTCCATTCGCTCTCGGTACGAAACAAAGTGCGCCCTCAACGAAAGTACAATGCACGGGCTTGACTTTTCGCGCGCTAAAGGCGCATTGACCTCTAACTTCTCTGAGATCTCATTGACCTTTTTTAACCTTTGATCCGAGATCAACACTTCCGGGTGCGGGGGGGGGGGTGGACGTAGAAGTGTGCCCATAATGCTTTGCGACGTCTACGTGTCCTTCACACGATTTTATGAATTGAATTAGTGGTCACCAATGTCCCTTGATATATAGGGCGGCAGGAACGAGCGACGAGCTTGTCCTTACTAGGACTGGTAACTAACCTCCAATCAAGAACTTCACTTACAGAATTATCTATGATACAGCCTGGAAGCGAGTCCACAAGGGGTGCTGACTATTACGCCGGCTCTGCGCCACTAGCTGTTGAAACAGCCCTTTAGTTTCCACACAAATCAAATATTGTCCCCAACGAAAACAGTTTTTCCCCGACCGTCCCCAAAACCAAAAGTTCCCTGGTCATATGGTCATTCCACCCCGGTTCCTCTCGGCAGTGTAACCCTTGAAAACACTTCTCCGGCGTGGGCTGATGACTGCTGAAGCAATTTATTCCCAATTTGGACCGTATTTATTCAAGTTCAAGATCACGCGGAATGGCCCCAAGGCCTGGGTCCCTTTCAGAAGTTTCCCTTAGTCTTGCTCGCAAAAAAAGGCTGGCGACTCTGCGTGGTCGAGGGAGGCTTTTTCCAACACCCAAGGGAGGACCCATGCACTAAGACGTCTGCATTGTTTGGCTGGTCAGCGACCCTGTGCCGATCAGAGTGTAAATCATATCCGTTGTTCAACGTGGCCACGGGCGTAGGGGAAGTCTGTCACGTCGGGCCGGGGAAAGTTCATTGCTTCCATCTCTAGCGTGGACTAAAAGAAATGTAGTCGAATATTATAAGTGAGATCGTCTGCACTGAAAACAATCTGAGCAACTGTTAACATTTACTCATAACAAATCGTGATTGTAAGGGTTTTTACCAAAGATCGTTCATCTTGAGCTTCAAATGTTAAGGCAACTCGCTTAATGAACCTGGCATTTTAAAGGGGGTTCTTAAACGCATATAGGATCATTTGTTTTTCATGCATTTTGTTCGTTTCCAATAATATAAAACCACTCAGAATCCAAAGACGAATGTTCAAAAACCCAACCTGTTGACGCTCAGTGGATATTTATTGAGAAAACAGTGAAAATCCACGCACAACATTTAGATTACGATACACGATTTCGTCGTCCATAGCACTCTCTTTATCCAAAACAAAATCAGTCTAATTATTGACTGATGGTTGGAAATCACCTACATGTCTAGATATCTTCTAACTGACAACGAGCCAAACGGAAGAATTTCACGATCTTTAATCCAAGTAAGTTTTGATAATAATTCGGTAGGCCTATAGGTTACGTTTGTGATAAATACAAATGATCCTATATCCCAAGTTAAAACGAAACTACATCACGGGCATACAGTAAAGTCTTCAAGGTTCATCGGCCTGATATCACCAATAAATATTGTTCTTTAATAATACGAAGGTGGCCTGAACAAAATCTATAAAAAAAAACTTCAAGTTCTCCAAAACGTCGTCGACCTCTGGAGCTCAAACTTTCACAGTGCAGTCACGTTTCTCTGGACGCAAGTGTGAAAAAGTCGGTGAAACTTTCGTGACATTTAGCGCTCAAAATGTTTCAGGGATAATTATGTTGAAACCGCCCGAAAATGTCTTGTTTGTTGAATAGAAATGCGAGTGGACCAACTGCCTGAGACATCATGCGTTGAGGGCGCTAGATTCATCCTAAATTTCAATTTAAATCCGAAAAATTACAACTCACCAACTCACGATGATAACATCTCAAACATTATAATATGCTGTAATCTCTCTCCGTACTTTGGTTTAGTGCATTCCCCTTTCCCTGTACACACGGGAGGCCCGTGGAGGGTTCTCCCGGAACACCTGCATCTGTCTCCATTCCCCTGGAGAAGTAGTTGGAGCAATTAAGACAGTATCAGTCAACATCCCCCGGCCGTACTGAGATGGGGGAGAGCCGGGGATATTTTGCTAACCCTGGGGTGAGATACCGGTCGCCATTGTCCCATCCATTCAGAACACCGAGACTTTTGTCATTGAGAGGAAAAGGAGTGCGAAAAAAAAAAACACTTCCATTTTGTGTTCTGTACGTGGAGCGTGGGGCTCTTGTATAAACCACCATCGGGACGTAACTGGCAGCTTTTGGGGGATTTAAGAGTTCATGTTTTAGGTTCTAGTTTTTCAGACCTGATAATGACGGGCGAATGTGCCGGAAATGAACGCGGTCGGATTAGCGAGTCAGGACCGGTTTCATGTTACGTCGAAGGAAGTCTCGCAGTCGGAATAAATTGGGAATAAAAAGAATCGGGATAAAAAAAACGCTTCATATCGCTGTAATTTCGGAAACGGTTGTTCTGTGTATTAACTATATCGTTATCGACAAGCTTTCGACGGTGACGTCATTTCAAAACGGATGCTGTTTATTCTATTTATTCAGCCATATACACTTTCTAAATTATATTGTCGAATGTCGATATATTTTTACAGTATAATTTTGGCATGGTGGTCTAGGGCATTAAAAATGTGCAATTTAATATACAACATGATACATTCACATTTAATGGCATTATAGCGTCCTCACTCGTGTATAATGATTATCTTTTGGTAAGTTTCAAAACGATTTGATTGATCTTTCCTCCCAGATCTGCCGAAATGGGATGGGTCGATTCGAAGGGAAGTTGTACTTAAAAGACAAAAAAAAATACCAAAGGTCTCTCTCTTTTTTTATATGCCCTGAGCCTACCGTTGCTGTTCAGCCATCAATTTGTAAATTTTCATTATTTTGTTTTCGTCTCCCCGTTCTCCCTACAGGCTGTCTACGACAAGGCGGGGGTTCAGTGCAAGTGTCACGGCGTGTCCAGCTCCTGCAGTCTCAAGACCTGCTGGCTGCAGCTAGCCGAGTTCCACGACGTGGGCGCCTATCTGAAGGACAAGTACGACGGTGCCTCGCGCGTGAGGTTCAACAAGAAGGGCAAGATGGAACCTCACGAGGCCCGCTTCAACCGACCCAGCAAGGACGACATGGTGTACCTGGAGGAATCGCCGGACTACTGCATGTACGACCCCCGGGCCGGCTCGCTGGGCACCGTGGGGAGGGAGTGCGTCAAAACCTCCATGGGAACGGAGGGGTGTGACCTCATGTGCTGCGGGAGGGGGTACAACTCGTACACCAAGGAGGTGGTGGAGAGATGCAACTGCAAATTCAAGTGGTGCTGCTATGTACAATGTAAAAAGTGCCGAAGGACTGTGGACGTTCATGTCTGCAAGTAGTACTCAGTGTACTTTAGTAATGTACACTGACTGTACGCTGTATTAGCGAGTGTATTATTCAAACTGCTGAGATGGGGTCAGCGTGGTGACCTCAAAGGTCACCTCTGATGTGAAAGCAAAACTGCATTTCTGATAACGATGGATTGGGACTGGACAGCTGCGCCATAAGGTCAGTTTAGGATCGCGGTGGTGAGTTTGTGATCACCTTGTAGGGTGAGGTCATTGTGGTGAATAACAGCTGAACACACGGACGTCTTTTAACTCCCGACGACTGTTACACAGTTGTAGTAAAGCAGAACATCGAAGAGCCGTCACGTTTATCAGTACTCTTGTTGTAGATCCATCGTCAAGGAAACAATGATTGAAACTTGATAATTGGGAATTGAAAGGTAAATATACATCCATTGGCATGGATGTAATTTAAATGGACGGAGAGTCGTGGTAAACGCTACCCTTTTTTGAAACAGTAAGTTTGTTTACAAAAATATTACTAAACAGTTGTAGTTAAGTGTGCCTCCCACATGATAACAATGTACAGATTGAAATTATGAAAGTTTCAAGGCTGGTAAAAAAAACCACCATTTTTTAGAGAAAATATACCATGTATTACTTGTAAATAATCTGCATTTTACGTGCGGAGGAGCTCATTTGAAGGACAATATTTATAGCTGTTAAAATATGGCAGCGCCGTATTTTTACGACCCTGGTGTATGAAACATACAGGGCGCCCTCTAGATTATTTTACTTTAAGGTATCAACTTTTTTCTAATGTTCACACAGGAGAGATATAAATTCAGCATTCTTGACGTTTTTGGTTCTTATGGAGATAAAAAATGGTGTTTCAAAGAATAAAAGCATGACACCTGATTTGGTGGATCGTCTGATTTGGTAAAAACATTTTACAGGCGAATTGGACGTTAACATCTCGCCAGTCATCAAATGGTTCTGATTATTTTTGTAGATCATATTGACAAAGAAATGACATTGATTTTGACCAACGTTTGGCAAGAAAAGGGGTAACAGTAATTGCCCTTGTTTTGAATGTGTGGAGCTTGGTGTTCAAATGTGTGGCCTTTTTCCCCCATTATCGTTCATTTCTCATAGAGATTCACGTCTCGAAAAAGGGAATAAATTAATATGTGATTGGCCGGTTTTGAACAAGTACGATTAAAACGGGCTAGGAGCCTGCTGGACGCGGATAAGGCCGGGGCTGAAGGTGCCGGTGTAGTGCGAATCTAGGACTATAAAATACGGACTCATTTGGTAGTACATGTGTATTGCGCATGCCTAAAGTGAAGATAATTAATTATTAAGAGTGACTGGTCACGTGTGAGGGTTCAACCAATACAAGAGTAAAAGTTGTCAGATTTCATAATGAGTCAAAATTTCATGTGACAACGGGAAAAAGGTTTATAACCAGTCGGTGTTTCATCAATCGTTTAAAACCACCCACGTGACGGGCTCTCGACCAATAGGAATGGGTAAACTGTCTTGAGGTATAGCCTATATAAATAAGCGGTAATATCTGCTTTCGTGTTGGGCGAAGGGTTTTATACCTTTTTTTTTACCTGTACAAAATATTAACTTGTACGATTTTAAATGAAGTTGATATACAATTATCTGTGAATAGGGCATAATCTGGTATGGATTTTGTTTATTTAATTAAAAACTTGGTGCGGTTCTGTATCATTTTTGAAGACAAAAAGTCTGAATATTATTCATTTATAGGATTTTTGTTTTCGAATTTTGGGGACAATTTCGGAAAGACTTCAAAGGGTTTACTAAATTATATCAGATAATTGATGGTTCAGTTACAAAGACGTTAGGATTAGAACCGCTTCTTGATTAAAAAAAAACACCTGTTTTCAACTTATAATGAGTAAATAGTATAATCTTATGTGATCACGTGAGCTTATAGTACAAGCCCGCGACAGTAGTACTTTTGAATATTCATCATTTTAATTTCTTATGTAAATTATGTACATTGTAAATAATATGTGCAACTATTATGCAACATCACCAATTTCAGCATTCGTATTGAACCTTAGCGAAATGGCAGTATAGATGAATGTAATAAAGCATTAGTCCTATACTGAACATGTGTATCATTAAATTATTGTGAATGTATTTTATGTACACCGTTGTGATGACACTATCTACTCTTTCGCCCCCCCCCCCCCACCCCCAGGTTTCAGATACTCGTCTACTATAGATCTTCAGAATATTCAAACTACAGGGTGGTCAAAAAAGAAGTTTGAATTTTTTTCAGATTTGTTGGAATTGGGGAACGTGTTAAAATTGTTTCAAGACTACAGCATCTTCGTGGTATATGGTGAAAACGGCGCTGGTTTAAAGACACGGATGGTCTAAAAACCATGCAGTTTGTCCACCCGCAAGTCTATTATGAGATATGGTCAACACAACAGCACCGCGCACACAAATAACTGCAGTAATTGTATAATCTACATGACTGGCCTAGACATGGACAAACTAGTTTCTTACCAACACCGTTTTCACCATATACGACCAAGATCTTGTATTTTAGGAATATCTTAAAACAATTTCAACATGTCTCTGCAATGTTGAGAAATCTGCCTCATAAAAAGTGTTAACATTTTCTTCTTCTTTTTGGACCACCCTATACAGTGTATGCATTTTTCAAACTATTGGGGAAAAGAAACGAAAAAAAGCAAACACAAGTTCACGTGTCTTATTCACTTTTGATATTAGAAATTCTGTTTTAATTTTTAAAACACAAGACAACTGTATACTAAGAAGCCTCTTGGGGCACATAGTGACCCCCCCCCCCCCTGCGCTTTAACAAATTTGCACAATGAGGTGTTTTATATGACTAACAAAAATGTACTTAGACTGTGACGATTGTGTAATATCCTCATCCCTTTATACGATCGGTGATTCAACTCTTGTGTCTGCTATAAGAATACTTGTTATACCTCTGTCTTGAATTTTGTATTTTCATTGGCCTAGAACGATCACGTGTTAAGTTTATAAAAAGTCTTGGCACACTCTCTGTGGGATATCACGTACGTGATATCAAACAGGAAGTGCGCTATGACTTTGTACGTATGGTGTGAAACGCTTGTATCGTTGGTACCCACGTTATTTTCACCATGTTTTCACACATGAGTGGGAGCACGGAGCAGCTTTCAGACGATCAAGCTGTTTCGAGCACGCGACATGCATGTGAGTTGACGTTCGACTTGTCATGATTGTTGTGTTTGCTGCTGTTTTTTCGTGATTTTTACACCAAAATCCAAAGAATCCAAGACAGAGGTATAACCGTTAACATATGTTTACTGCTGCGATGTGGCATATGACGTTTTGAACACCCGAGTGGCGCTCGCCGAGTGTACTATGCGCCCCTCGGGTGTTCAAAACGTCATATCCCACATCACAGCAGTGAACATTATTGTTAATCGTCAGAAATGCATTCTTTGGTATAAAACTTCTTAATTAATGAGCACAAATTCACTGACTGTTATCAACAGACCTTATTCACGATGAAGCCATTTTCGATCGGGTTCCCTGAATCTATTTTATAAATTGTAAACTGTTGAATAGGATGGTGCCAGACTATTTTATGATTGGCGTGCGTTCCAAGCCTCACTTTCAAAATTTGGCTTAAAACATTAGGGTATGTTTAATCACACATTTTAAACAATTCATCAAAGCTGCTGCCCAGAATTAATTTGAAATGAACTTTTTTTTTCATTGCTTTCATAGATTTTCTACTCGCAAGTTCCAAAAAAAGGAAGAGGTTGCCTCGCTTACAATTTAATATGGCCGACTCGTGAATAAAATCTATTGCTTCATCAAGTTTGCAAACAGCACACACCCATGTTCTCCAAAAAGAGGTCATTACCTCAGCTTAAAATCTACTTAGTTAGATGGAGTTTAAAGCCTTAGGTCTTGGTGAAACTAGCCTTTGTCCTCCATTTTTGTGCCCAATTTTGTGATCACATTTTCTCAGTGTCTATTATTAGCATTTTACCGAAACTTTTTTAGATTAATACCAATACATTTCTGTTCTATGATTGCTTCACGCATATTTTGCACGGAATTGTACACTTTGTGAAAAGCAGGATGGTGTTTGCCTATTATTATAAGTACTGTTTGTGAGGCACTGGTGCTATCATTTCGTACTTTTAACTCCTCCCCCTACTTTTCTGTCTCTCTTTAAAAAGTCCAAATGTCACCAGGGGGAAAGTTGCCCCTCCTCCTTGCCACTGATGGTACGCAGTGCACTAGTGACTTAGACTCCACTTTTTTCTAAAGTTTAAGATGAGCTGCTTTGGTGGCTAATCTAATTTCCCAACAAATGTTTACTTCCTTCAATAAAGGACCCAACAAAATTAGAACTCCGCATTGGCTTTTGTCATCAACAAAAAACCCAAACCTTAGCATTTTCTAGCTTTCTATCAAAGTCTGAGGTTGTTTCAAACACAATTTTAAAAAAAATTATAGTAAAACATATTTGGCAGTGATCCTTTTTCCGATGCAAAAATATATTTGCTACAAAAACTCACGTGTTATCACTGTGCGAGGGAGACAGTTTGGAAAGTCATATTTTATTTACATTGTTTTGGTATAATGATTTGCCATTAATATTGACCTCTATTCAACCGAAGTTGGTCATTATCAGAGCGTATTGAGTTCCAAGTTGTTATTTCTGTAGAATTCCGTACTGCCTCCGTTTGGTATATACAGGGATTTGATAGAGATCGTTTGCAGCGACACTTTCTTTCTCTGCTTGCAAATGTAGGTCTCCACAAAGGCTTTCCGGTATTTCGAGTTGGTCACGTTGTACACGATCGGGTTGACCGCCGAGTTGATGAACAACAGTACCCGGCTGACCCATTGCACGATGCCCCGCTGGCCGTCGTCGAGTAGCGGCTTAATGTCGGGATTGTCCGTAATTATTCTGGCCAGTGTAGTGATCTGCGCAGGTGCCTGGCAGAGGAAGAAGATGACCCCGGTCGCGATCAGCATAACGGCGATCTGTTTGCGTGACCGCAGCACGCGGCTCATGGCTTTGTTATACCGCCTCCTATGGGCCAACCCAGGGATCTTCTTATTGAGTTGTATCACGATTTTCGTGTAGATGTACCCGCTGCTAAACATGGCCGTGAAGAAGGGCACCATTTTGAAGCCGTTGGAAACGTAGTTCACCCAGTCCTCCAGAGGTACGCACACTCCAAACTGCGACGGGTACGATTGGAATTCTTCCCCTTCTGGCCACGTGACGCAGGTGATCTTTAAACTGGCTAACGAGGGTATTACTAACGACGAAAAAATAACGGCTATCGTCCACGCCCCGATGATGAGTTTTGTAGTTCGCGCCCTCCCCATGACGACCCTTTGGTGGAATGGACGGCAGATGGCGCCATACCTCTCCAACGATACCAGGAATACCATGAAGACCGAAGCGTAGAAGAATATGAGGATGACGTAGTTTACAATGATGCATCCGGTAACGCCTATGGCTAACTGGTCGAACACGATCTTTGATGCGTTGTACTGTACAATAGCCGGTATGGTAGCCGAAATCAAAAAGGATATGTCAGCCACAGCAAGGTTGGCCAAGTAGGCGTTGGTGACCGTTCGCATCTTTGGCCTGCTGTAGACAACATAGAGAAATGCAAAGTTGGAGCTCAAACCCAAAGCGGTCAAAAATGGCATGATTCCAACGATGAGGGCGCTGCCCGCAGCGTTGAACAGGATGCCCCGTGCCGCCCTCTCGTTGCTCAAATTGAGGCAGTGGGAGTTGGACAAACTTTCATTCAGTTCAGTGTAGTTCATTAATTCGTCCGGTAACAGCTCCATGATTGGCCCGATTGTAGTCACGTGTCACCACAAATCTGATTGGTAGACCACACCCCAAAGGCTGGGCGGCCAGTATATTCCCATGTTGGAACGCTACAGTGATGTGTTATCTGTGAGAAATTAAAAATATATATATACATATAAATAAAGGTTATGCATGTTTTGTTGTCTTTCTTTAGTCCTCACTTTCAACTGTCCGCGTTCAAAGCCGAACATTTCAAGTTGCACCTTAATGAGAGGTATCACATTTTTTTTTGGGGGGGGGGTCCTCCTGTGTTTGGCAGACTTATATTTGAGTCACCAATCATTCGAGTCTGAGTTACCTCTCCCGAGTCCCGAGTCATGCAGGTCGAGTCCGAGTCCGAGTCACGAGTCACAAAGGTCGAGTCCGAGTCACGAGTCGCCTCTAATATATATTGGAAATAAATTTGGAGGTACTGCTAAAACCTCACAGGGTACATGTTTCCATTCTTCACAGCTTGTCTCTAATTTAATGAACTGGAAATACATGTAAAACATAACATATGTCTAATAAGGCAAGTCACAGCATGCAGTGTCTGCATCTGGAAAGGATAATCTGGTACCAAACACTATCAAGCTTGCATTTACGCAATATCAAATGTGGACGCTGAAGCCTGTTTTGATACATTCAAAATAAGGTCGAGTCCCGAGTTACACAGGTCGAGTCCGAGTCCAAGTCCAAGTCCGCAAGGTCGAGTCCGAGTCATTCGTCATCATGACTCGAGTCTGAGTCCGAGTCCTCCTAGTCAAGATCCCTAGAGGATGTTTCAGGAGGAAACTAAGTACCAAGTTCGAGTCCGAGTCACGAGTCATACAAGTCTGCTGGTTTTTGAAGTTTCTTCTCTCTTGTAACTAACTACCCAGTCAAGATATAAAACGATACGGTATTGATTATGGAGAAACTGCATTATGAATTTCTTCAGATCGCCATATATAACTCGTTTTCATTTTGTTGCGACATAATACCCTTTTTTCCAGAGCGGGTAACATTTTGGAGTTCATCTAATATAGTTTTGTTTTGACACTGGGGGCGCCCTACAAACGAGACATCACGACTCGTGGTGGCGCTGTAACAAAATCAGTAATGGCGGCGCCCATGGAAGAAACGTCGAGCAATTCCACTCCAAGTTTATCCCCAGAAAATAGTGATGCTGGTCATCAAACAACATTTCCAGCAGTGCCAAGTGGAAGCCGTGGCACAGATGATCAGAAAGATAATTCAACAAATGCATCAGTGGATACGAAAGAGAAAGAGAGAGGGATCTACGCTTCGTACCAACACAACGCGTGTTTGCGAAGAGTAAACTTTGCAAGTCAACATCGTAAGTTTTTATGTTTGTGTTGACTTAAGTAATGCGGAAACAGTGTGTGTGGGGAAAGAATGTTGCAACCTGACGCTACATCAGCGGTTGTGTACAAAGTCTATGGAGAGTCAAGAAAGTTCTCTAAGTATTTCCTACCAAAACTGGAAATGTTTCTCAATCTCAGACAGTCCCAGATTCATGTCTTATCATTTTTGCAAGGACTGACTTTCATTATCATTGGGATGATATATGAAGAAAAAAAGCAGCGTCAGGTTGTAACATTCTTTCCCAATGTGGCATCCCAACGCCACTTGTTGATCATGTTTTATCTCAGGAAGGTCAGTCACTGCAGAAATGTTGAAAAGACAGGAATCTGGGACAGTGGGAGTGGGACAGTGAGAAACATTTTCAATTTTGTAATGTTACTTCCTGTTAGCAGGTACTGAAGTAGGCCTACTTTGAAAATGCACTTGACTCTCCATAGTAAACTTTGTACACAAACGCAGAAGTGGCGTTTGGATACTACATTCTTTCCGTTTAATTTTGTTAATTAAAACAATTAATGGAAAATTATGAAAAATGTATGAAAATTTGCAATATGCGTGCATTGAAATACAGATTATTTAACAACTGTGTTTTTCATTTAGAAGCATTTTTACCTGGTTACTCACACAGGAAAATTGGGTTGGTCTAAATAAGGCCGCCCCCTATTGATGAATGAGGTCCAGTTAGGACTTACATGTAACACGTTTTTACTCTGACTATTTTTACCTAGACTATTTGCTGGTTCGGCACTTACATAGCCGTTGTGACTTTGTTTTAGGAGACTATTGCAATTATGGACTTATTTTTCTCTTTAAAACAAAAAATCCTCCAGAGCAATGAATCAGAAAAAAAGATGAAATATTCTGTAATTAAATGTAGGATTCAATTTAAAACAATGAAGGAAGAAAAGTCTTACTTTAGATAGAATGGAAAAAAAATATGAGTGCACAACCACATCTCAAGCTCAGTTCACTTGGCCATCAGTCCAGCGCCCTATCCATCGAGCCACGCATCGAGCTCGGGTTGGGGTTGTAATTTATTATATTAGGCAAAATGAAAAAAAAAAACATGTTTAGCGTCCTGCCTCTTTGACAAAAAGGAAGGAGGAGGCCCTTTTTTTTTTTTTTTTTTTTTTCAAAATGGCCGCCCGACACATTTTTCAAGACAACGCGGCCGGGCTATTTTTCAAGATGGTTACCAGCTTTTTTCAAAATGGCCGCCACTTGGACTCATTGACTATTTCCACAGCTTTATACACGGTATAAAAGTCTAAAAATACGATTTCTTTCGTCAGAGATCGTTAAAATTTATCAATTTTTGTCTTTTAAAAAAAAAAAAAAAAAAAAAAAAAAAAGGAGGCAGCCTCTAAAAAGGAAGCGGGCGGGGACGCTAAACATGTTTTTTTTTTTACTTCGCCTTATATTACGTACTTGCATAACGGTGCATATGCACAAAGGATGCGCCAGCACAAGATCCGAAAAAAATGCGGGACTGGTTCATGGTAACACCTCAAAATGAAACTGTTCCTAACATTTTTCTACAGGTAGCAGTGGGGCCCAAGATTTAGACGCTGTCTAGTATCTGGGCACCATGGGCTACAGTCATGACCGCAGCTGCTTAGACCTTTTTCTTTCTTTTTTTGATGCCAGAGTAAGTCAAGAGTCCAATTATATCATGATCCAAAAATATTCTGAAGTTGTGATTTTAGCAGACTTGCATTCCACATTTACGTGGTGCACCTTGTAGAAAACCAGTCCGTGCAGTGTTTAAAACAAGTCAAACTTATAGTCCACATGACTTGTTCTACAAGTCTGTCAATTAAAAAAATGCAATGCCTTTTAAAATTTGAAGTATTATTGTACCGTTTGTACAAAGTTCAAAGTGCTTCAAACTCCAAATGGATACACTGGTGGGCCCTATTGATGAAGAGTTAATCACCCGAAGTGTGTGTGTTCTTTTTTTTCTGTTGTTGTCTTCGATTTGGGTCCCATGACACTATATAGTGGCCCCAGCAACAGTTACTTGTTAATTGATATAATCTGTACTCATTATGATAGTGTGAAGATGTCCTGCATCAGTTAAGGCCAAGAAGAAAAAAAATCAGTTGTTCGTCCCCACCTGCTTCCTAATATCAGCCCGCCTCTCTTTTATTTTTTCCTTTTTTTGACTCATACATTGAAAACAATCGCCGCCTTTTCATTTTGTCCACGGCAACTGATATTTTGACTGTCGCAACAAAAACATGGGCCTGAAACTTGCTTCCGTGAAACAGAGACAGCGCAGCACAGTGAAAATGTTAGAAGTTAACCAAACAGTCCTTTTCTGGACTACCATTACTTCCAAAAGGATAACTGACCATTGTTGCAACAAAGAAGGAAAGATGGAAACATTGAAGAAAGCAAAACTACCCTCCCCCCAAATCCATTACATTCCTGACAAATGACAATTGAGACCGTGGACAGATTGAAAAATCGGCGCTTATTTTGAATTGAGCATAACTCAAGAAATATTTAGCCAATTGGAAAGATATTTTCGTTGGTCAAAAGCTAATGAACCATACTCTCTAAATATGTATCGATATTTGCGATGTATTTTTTGAAAAGCTGTGAAAAAGAGGGATCTTAGAGGATTGAGGTTTTTTGACACCCCCTGCATTTCTGTGTAATGATTGTAAAGAAATACACAACCAAACATGGACTGGTGCAACGATATATATTCAGATGGATATTAAGGAATTCCAAGATGCAATTTATGTAATTTTCTAACTTTTATTTTTTGAGCATGAAGACGTATGTGGTGCGATCAAGCTAAATGCGTCGTTTGTTGGCCATGTCGTGTTACATTTTTGAATAGGGCTATCTTTCAGATTATATTTGGTGAAAACCCCATGTGAATATGATCTTCCGTTCAGAAGTTATGGGACTTAGAAGACAGGCAGATCAGAAAGAAGAAAACAGAGAAATCAAACAGAGAAATCAACAATTCAAAATTGAAGTGTCTATTAAGCAACAATAAACATGCTTTATTCAGGCTATTGAAATTAACTCCTTAGCAAAAATGTCACATTTTAACTACTTTATCGTGAGTTTTTCTCAGAAAAAAAAATAGGTGACATGAGAGAGTACATATGTAGCCTTCCGATTTTACAAAAAAGTCAATTTGAAATTTCCACCCCTACTGACCCATTTTGGGCTGTAATCAGAATTGCCGATAAATGACTCATGTACATGTAGCTTGATTGCATCACATATGTTGAGAATGTAGATTTCCACAAGATTAAACTTTGCATCTGTAACTTTAATCCCTTTAATTTTGGATGAATTCCTTCACAGATCCAAATGTGAAGTTCCTCCTGCAAGCCATCAATAAATTGGGAAGGTAAGAGCTTAAAAATGCAATGTTTTTATGAGTACATATAATGGCCTTGGGGTTTATCTGGGTAAAATCATGAAATATTCATTGAAGTTTTCATCCGACAGGTACATGTAGTTTAAATTCCCTTAAAAATAAAACAGCAGCCTGCCCTGTCACAAGAGAAATTCTGGACAGTCTTTCAGAAGCAACTTAACCTGTTACAGGCCTGTGATCGCAAGTAGTATAAATTTGGATGGAATGTTCCCTGATCAAAATTGATCAGGAAAACCCTTGTGGTTTAGCACATACTTCTCAGGGAATAATTGACTTTTGCTCCCCCGAACCAACACCTATCGATTTGTTTGTTCTAAAATGCCCGCAAAGTGTACCTATGACACCTTCTATAGAATTATTAGTTGGTTATTAACATCACAACTCCAGAAACTTTTAGAAATTATGCCAACAAGCTAGAGATCCATGGTTGCCCCACAAAGAAATCAACATCACTTCACCACAACATGTTGCACAGGGAGACTGTTTGTCCAAGGAAAAAAAAAGCAGAAAAAATACACACCTTTAAAAACAAACAAACAAACACGCACTTTGGATTATGGACACAGAGTGGCACAGAAAAGCAGTGATCTTATGCATCTGACATCTCTAACCAGACAAAAAAAAGACAATTGAAATACAACCAGTTTTATCACTGTGGGATTTCATAAACACGCTTTATCACACTTGGAAAAAATACAGGTGGTAATCTTTATTAGAAAAAATAAAAATTGAGAAAATAATTTGATTACCTTTGTTGAACGTGTCACATAAAGCAGGTCATTTCGCTGCCTGTGCGTTATTTACCTTATACTATTTCACCTTTTTTTTTAACCTAAAACAAATGTGATTTTGTTGGCAAGCATGAACTTGCCTGTTAAACTCGCAAGCTGAATAAACTTTCGTCGGTGTACCACATTCATTTCATAGAATACCTCACTTATTCGGCAGATTATTTAAAACAAAAATGGTTTCTATTAGCATTGATTGGCATATTGGACAAAAAGTACAGTTTCTAAAAAGTGACTTATGCATGCGAATTGGAGTATAATTTGAATGAGGGGAATTGATGGAAAAAAAGTGCATCCACCCATCATGACTTGCGTGTTTCTGCCCTGATAATATCTCAGCCGTTACTATCTTCCCCATCTTCCAAGGTCAAAAGGCAAAAATATAGGTTATTTATAAACTTGGTCAAAAGTCAAAATAGGTTGAGTATGATTTAGGTGTTAGTGTTCGAAGCCAACCCACAGAATGAAAGCAGTAGACTTGATGGTGGCAGTAAAACAAAATGTATGGAATGCGTACCATTGGGAAAAAATAGTGATATTAAATTGGCACGGGTATATATTTAACAATTGTTGACTGCTGTGATGGGGGATATGCCGTTTTTAACAGGTGCATACCAATGTTCCCCAATACCTTTGTTCCCCAATACCTATGTGCCCCATACCTATGTTCCCCAATACCTATGTTCCCCAATACCTATGTGCCCCAATACCTATGTGCCCCATACCTATGTTCCCCAATACCTATGTTCCCCAATACCTATGTTCCCCAATACCTATGTTCCCCAACCCTAACCCTATAAACCCTAAGGATTTTGGAGAACATAGGTATTGGGGAACATCGGGTAGACCCTGTTCTTAACATCAGAGGGGTGCTTAGCTCCTGATACGAAGCCAAGGGTGCTATGCGTCCAGAGGGGGCAATAAACGGCATATCCCACATCACAGCAGTCAACAATTGTTTTGTTATATCGTGCCAATAACTCAAAAAGAAAAAGGCTTGTAGCTTACTATACTGTGCAAGAAATAATTTAAATCGTTGCAGTGTGCATGTAATATGCCCTAACTAGACTGGCATCGGTCTCAACTAAAGTGTTCCAATTGGAACCAAAATGGGGCAGATTCATCTTAAGTTGGGACAGGGGCGTAACATAACCTTGTGATAATTGCGAGCTTTGAGACACGAGATTCAGAGGTTACAGTTCTGATGATAATAATTATATAATATTGGATGGCTTTGAGGTGGATACAAGAATATATTGCACGAGCTATGACAATATTGCACGAGTCGAAGACGAGTGCAATATTGTCATAGTGAGTGCAATATATTCTTGTATCCACCGAAAACAAGCCATCCAATATTATTATCAATATTGTCATGGCGAGTGCAATATATTCTTGTACATAAGTGGATACAAGAATATATTGCACGAGCTATGACAATATTGCACGAGTGCAATATTGTCAAAGCGAGTGCAATATATTCTTGTATCCACCGAAAACAAGCCATCCAATATTATAATTATTATTTATATCAGGCTGACTTGATCCGCAAGAAGCACAATTCAAGACACTGTCTTCATTACATCTTTTTCGTTTTCATCAAACGTTTTGAAGCTGCCACTGTAATTGTTAACAACAGTGCGCGTATACCTGGCCTTCTCTGCGCGCTGCATGCGCGCGGCGTGTGCCGTGTTCGACATCACGCGCGCGCTACGCTCTGTTGAGTGGTTGACAACTGTGACTTTCTATGCTCTTGATCAAGCGGGAACCAGCGAAAATGCCCGGATGACTGCAATAACATTGTTATTGCAGTACTTTATTATTGTAGTCATCCGGGAACTTTTTATGAAAGCATGCAATACGCTGATTTATTTTTACCGCTGGAAGCCTGATATAAATAATAATAATAAATAATGGGTATTCATAAAGCGCAGGTGTCACTATCTCCTCCATTATTGGTGCTTAAGGCGCTACATCATTAGGCCCTATTCCGACAGCCCCTACCCTACTATTTTATGGGAAAATTGAGAAAAATACACCCAAAACCATCAATTTCTACCTTTTACCCTTGACTACACGCAGACACCTCCATATAATTGTACACAACAAAAATTGGCAAAAAAAAATTCCCTACCTACCTACCTACCCTATTTTCAAATGCCATGTAATCGGAAGCTCAATGCTGCCATTTCTGCCATTTCGGCGCAAAGCAGCTTATATCAACCACAATAACCACCTCTGCCCTCACAGGTACCTATTTACTCCTGGGTGGAGAGAAGCAATGAGTGACAAAGTGCCTTGCCCAAGGGCACACACACCATAACAAAAAGTTATACCACTTTAAGGTAGAGTGGATCATTTGTCATGCATTTGTTTTGTTTGAAGCAACAAAAGTGCTCAGAATCTAAAGACGGGTGCTTAACTCCTACATGTAACCTGATGAACCATTTTAGCTCAGTCAATGCTGTACATTGTATATTCTGAGGAAACAATATAGGATCTCAATTTGAATTCAAAAGTTGCCAAGTCATATTATGAATCAGCATTCGGAACACGTTCTCACCTATCCAATTGCAGCTACCCGATGTCACACACTGAGTTGACGAATAACAGCAACTGCGTGCACGTGCACTTCATTTCAACGCTTGCGTTTTGCCCCATTACAACCAACTACTTACATAAATTTCCAAACATGCATCACTTGACTCATCTTTGGAAATGACCTTCTTTGATTGTTTTCTTCAAAATGTCAGCATGCCAGAAGGAATAATTTCACAGGGAGTTTTAATAGTGCCATTACTGTCTTTAAACCAAGTAAGCTCTTAAAAAATAATTTGGTTAGTTACTTTTTGGATAGCTGCCAATGATCTGCTCTAACTTTAAGGATCATCAGTGTGTGTGTCAGATGTTGATGCCTAAATTAAGGAAACAGTTACAAAAAAAGGGACATTTGGTAAGTATAACAATGTTGTTTTTAACCCCTTGGGATTCATAGCACCCTCGGCTTTGAGTCTGGTGGTGTGCGCCCCACGGGTGTTAACAAAACCATTCCTACATCACAAAAGTCAAAAATTGTTACAGTGTAAATGTTACATGTACGCTCATTTAAGAGGACAAATTTCAATAATGCATGATTTTTTTAGAGTTCAGTGCTGTGGGGATGGGATTTGACAGTTCTGTTTATGGTTACTTACTCCATATGGATGTCAACTGTTCCCCCCCCCCCCCCCCCCCCCACCCCCGTACCCCAAGGTTGGGGATTGTCGCTTTCGGAATGACCTAATCGACACCCCAGGGGCACCATCCACTACAAAAAGTAAACACACAATTTCAGTGAAAAGAGCAATTGGAATCCTTACCTCTGTGCTCTGAAAATGTATTAAGCACCTAACTCTAGGGGTATCCAGTGCATGGGGATCATTGATAGGTGAAAAAATAAAATTTTATTTGTAAAATATCTCCTGTTTTTTTGGTTTGTCATTCCACAGTGATTTTGTAATAGGCAAGCAAGTCTGCTGTGAGAGATGCTCAACTGAAAACAATGTCAGTGGAGGATTTGATCCAATCAGGAATGAGGTACGAGCATTGTTGAAAACTTTCCGAGTCATTTTTTTAATCATTAAGTCATCTGTTACTTCTGTTTACTACTGTGCTGTCCGGCACCACAGTGTAACAGTGGTGTTAAATTGTGGTGTTGAGCTGCTCTGTTACTGTCATTTTAATCTGACATTACAGCACATTGCGTCCACCTCCCTACAACTAAATGCAGGGACGTAGTCGAGTCCATCACAAGTCCCTGCAAGTCCATCACAAGTCCTCCAGTCCCAATTCAACTCACAAGCTATTCAAGTGAGCTTTGACAAAGGCATTCCTTTGTTATTGTCCATCCACTGTTACTTGTGACTGGACTTGTGATTTATTTGTGATGAAATGACTACATCCCTGATCACATGCTTGCACCAACTTGCGGTGTGGATTCCGTGGACGATCAGCACTTTTTCGACCATTCTTAATCAATTGAATAGAGTTTTGTGCACTCTGTGACCAGTTTTCTAGGCGTGCCTTGTGTTGTTTATGGCTATCGACAAACACATTTCGGGAATATCCGTTCATAAGTGTGACGTCACAATGACCTACATGCAGCAAGGGTCATTTTAATTGGGTAAAATATTTCTTGAAAAAGACACTTGCACATCCGTGCTGAAATGTAGACACGTTTTTATTACTCTGGACACTTGGCCTCCATAAAATCAAATAGTGTGTGTGTGGGGGGGGGGGGGGGGGGGGGCTGGTACCATCTGTCGATGGGGGCGCTGCTCAAAACCGACGATTATGCACACTAACGAACAATGTGTTGTTCACGGGGATACATGTGTGAAATACAAAAAATAGGCACCCGGAACAGCTAATGGCACAAAAGTGCATGACTTCTTTTTGAAAAGTGCACTTTCTCAGAAAAAAAAGACACTTGTTAAAAAAAGGGCATTCTTTACAAAATATTAGTTGGGTAAGCGCTAGTGAAAAAAGTGCATTTGAATAGAAAAAGGGAATAAGGCAGTCTTTACAAATATTTGAGTGGTAAATACCAATAACCTACCTCCCCCCCCCCCCAACCCCAACCCCCGGTGGATGCGCCAATGCCTTATTTCAACTTTACCATATTTAGTGCACACGATGTAGCATTTGAACATTTGGAACCGGAAGTAGTGCTAAGTGGCACGCTTAGCCAATGGGCGCCAGTAATCAGTGGTGCGCGTACATGTATGACGCAGGCACTTAAAGAACCGGAGACTGTCTCTCGCGGAAGCTTTTTACCTATTTGGCAAGTCATTTAGATGATCAACATCTTTACCAGATGTCTGCTATGGCCAAAGGAGAAGGGAAAATTGCAAGGAGAACAAAAATACTCGTATTTATTGTCCGTTTTGAATGTCGCCAGATGTTGGGTAGAACAGGATACAGGTCAGGAAATGTGTGTGTACTATGGAAAGAAATTCTTTGAACTGATACAATGAATAAAACAATGAAAGACAGAAAAATGTAAAAGATGGATTCGCAAGGGTTTGAGAAATGCAACGTTTAACTGACTTTTTGAAGAAGAGAAGAAAAAAAGCTCTTCTAAAAGCCTAATTAACACATGAACGTCACTGTATAAACACTTTGTCTAAACCAAAATATCACTGGCTAAGAAAAAGCTAACCAATACTAAAATTTCATATTCGGAAGATCTAATGAACATCAAATTATGACCTACCTTCGTTAATAACACCAAATATTATCAGCTATAAGTACATACCACAACAACACAAAGATATGACATATCATGAACTAAACACCAAGTTGTACTTTTCCTTAAACTGATCAGTAAACTGGAGATTTTTTCATTGAAATGACATATTTACCTTATCTGAAACAGGTAGTAGTTATCTCTGTCCAAGTTTAATGAGACCATTTGTAAGAAGCCGTTTAACACATGCTTACCTTTTTATTAATGAAATCAGCAGTACACACCAGCTACTCATATGAAATTGAACCATTTATTGGGTCACAGTTACCACTGCATGGCGTCTGCTACTCCACCAGACCAATTATTTATGCATCAGTGGAAATTGAAAGTAAAGAAAGCGGACTATTTGCGTCATCTGTTTCTCGAAAACTGGCCGTTTTGCAGTCTTGTGTATTTTGAGGTAAAGTCACGGTTGTTGTAATAATGAATAAATAGGCCTGTCACGGATAACTTAATGGATCACAGGATTTTGTGGCTTTATTAATTGCCTGTGTCTGCTGTACATTTTGTACCTCGATCATTTAGGAATGCGTTTAATCATTCATGTCTCTAAAGGTAATATACAGCATTTGCAAACACCAACATAAAAAAAACCCAATATATACGGTACCTTACTTGACTGCATTGAACAATAGTTGCAAGCATCCTGTGAAATTGTGGCGCCTGGTGTGCTGTCATTTTCAAGAAAAATTTGTGGTTTTTTTTATCAATTTCCAACGATGGTCGGCCGTCCAACGATGGTCGACTGACCATAGTTGGAAAAAAAATAACTTTTTTCAAATATGGCCCCCAATTTACCAAATTTAGTTAGTCCACATTTTGTTTGCAATTGGTTACACAGCCGTGAACGGGTGCAAGCTAGCTAGTCTGGTTTCCTGACCTGACAGTTCCGTGACATCTATAAATTGCTCCGTTTCGTCTGAAGTATAGGGTCAGGGAACCAGACTACAAGAACAGCATGTTTTTTTTTGGTTTTTCTGTCATCAATGAACACAAAACTTTAAACAATATTTGCTATAAAATACTAACCCCAAATCCATCCATTTCTGAAACTTACATTAAAAGCAAATGTTGTACCTGTACCGTATATTACCTTTAAACCAAGTAAGCTTTTAAAACAATAAGTTGGTCGGTTATTTTTTTTGGATAGCTGCAAATGGTCTACTACCTTTAATAATTTATGGCATTAAATGTCCATTACGTCCCCCTAAACAAAACAAAAATCCTCAAGATAATATCATACAATATTACAAATCTTGGTTCTTTGCTAAAAGCTGTTCTACCCATGCTCTTCGACATATATAATTTCTTTCTCCTAATGAATTTTCAGTTTGTATGCTATATTTAAACTGCAAAAGTACCTCTTCTTTTTTACTTTGGGCGTTTTCAAACCTCTGAAAATAGGCCTACATTTTTAGTTTGGTTTTCTTTAATATTTGCCCTTAATGCACCGAATATAAACCTGAATTATTGTTGGGTCGCAAATAATTCCAAATTAAATAATGTAATGTAACTGGATGCGGTTGTTAGATGTCTCATTCAAAAGTGAGCAACTTTTGTATAACTTGAAAAAAATACTTTAAAATCAAAATCTATTTTTCAGGGTAAAACTCAAAAATAGCTTGGGAAGACCAGCTTTTGGGATTTTTGTTTCGGTGAGTGTTGACTTCAACTCCTCAGATCACAGAATTAAAAAAATGTTATCATTGAAATTTAGCTTTAAATCCTAGTAGATTTCGTTTCATTTTTAAACAAACATTTATTTTGTACTCCTGTTTACTCTGTCATTTAGGTAGAAGCCAAAAACATGATCAAAAAGTGAAAGTGGGGCTATTGCATGCTGGTGAAAATATATTAATGAGAGACTGCAATGTCAGAAATGAAAAAAATGAGGAAGACAATTTAAATACCTAAACTCCCCCCCCCAAAAAAAAGACAACTTTATCAGTTATTCTTTAGAGTGATAAATTTTGAATTTACAAGTAAAAATATTTGTTTACTAAAGCTGAACTTTTAAATGGAAGAATGGAACTTTAAAATGTGCCCCGAATTGTCTCTTTTTCTCTTACATTTTGTGTAAGAATCTTAGTCAAATTTGGAAGAGGGTATGAGTTTGAAACAATTACCCATTTTTGTACAAAAGCTGCAAGAGCAGAATAGTTATCCTTTTGTCAAGCACGGAACCAGAAATTCAACTTTATTTTCAATACATTTTAACTTGCAGTTCGTTACGTGCACAACAAGGAAAAAGAAAGAACTACATGTACTCACCAGAAATTAAATTTCCTGATGAAAACGTGTGAATCAGTTCTCTAGTAACTTGCAAGAGCGCACTTTGTCCGATTGCGCACGGTAGTCTTGTAGGCAGCCACTGCATGCACTGAAGTGTTAGCTAGTGAAGAGAATGTTTTAAAAAAAGGGTAAAAGTGAATAATTTATTTCATAAAATGGGGCGGCCGACACAGTACTTGCTTTTCCCGACGTGTCCAAATACCATAAAAGACGGTATATCAACAATAGTGCGAGCTGAGACACGGAGGAGACGGCACAGCTTAAGGCGTGGATAGGGGTTTTACTCCGACTCGGAAACTTCAATTTATCACAAGACAGATGGGATGTGAGAGGTTCTGGAGGACGAACATTAAACACGGTTGCTCAGTGTTTTTGCCTTCGTGGCCCACGTCACGGGAAATTGTTGTTACTTGTCCAAATTTGTGTAAGTGCATATTTATAAACCTTGAAGAGAGACACTGCCCAAGTCTGTCTTTGTTGCCTTCTAAAGTTCTGCAACTTAGAAGAAAAATTGTTTGTTATGAATACTCCTTCCAGCACCCCATCTGTAGACACAATCTTAAAGGGAAAATACAACATTTGCAAACATCAAAAAATAAAACTACCAAATCATTTTGAAATACCTTGCTGGACTGTTAGTGAATGACAGTGCAAAGCATCCTGTAAAATCATGGCACCTGGTATACTGTCATTTTCAAGAAAAGTGGTATTTTTGTATCAATTTCCAACGCTGATCGGCTGACCAGCGTTGGAAAAAAACTGGCTTTTTTTAAAATACTGGCCCCAATTGACCATCGCACTTGTTTGCAATCGATAACACACCTATGAACGGGTTCAAGCCAGCTAGACTGATTCCCTGACCTTACAATTCCCCAATGTATGTACACTGCTCTGTTTCTTCTTAAATGGAGTCAGGGAACCAGACTACAGGAAAATGATTGTTTTTCTTGGTTTTTATAGCATTTTTGAACCCAAAACCTCAAAAAAAGTCAGTGTAACTATATTTGCTATACATTTCCAACCCCCAAAATCCATCCATTTCTGAAAATTACAGCAAAAGCAAATGATGTGTATTCCCTTTAAAGAAGGGTTAAGGTGAGAATTGCCCCCAAAACGGCAAGATGAAGTCATATTTGGAATAGAGCAGTCCGTGTTGCAGGTTGCAGGTAAAACTAAAATGTTGCAGGTAAAACTTGTGAGTGGTAAGCGATGTGGAACCCATGAGTGTTTTTCAGTAAGTATTTGTGATACGATCAAGCTAAATGAGTCATTTGTCGGGAACTTTCATTTGGAGATACAGGCCAAAATAGGACCACTTCATTACATCACTTCATTACATCTCTTGGTGTTCCGACTTCCACAATTTTTGAACTAAAGATGGTATCAGCATGCGGTTTTCACAGCAGTAATGCTGAGATTGTGCTCTTTTCTAATCTGTAATAATTTTTTTTGGACCGGGGTCGACAAACGGCTCATTTAGCTTGATCACATCACATTTTATAGTTGTAAAGGTATCCTCCTATAAAGGATGTCAACAATGAACCGCCGTCGACAGAAAAAGTTACCGTCGACAAAAAAGAAGCACTTGACAATAAAACGCTGCAACTTTATGATAAAATAACAACACAGTCGTGTGTGTATGTGCCTATTTTTTGTTTTCGAATATTCAACCAGCAAAAAGCTATTTGAATATTTGGTTGATGATCGAATATTCAAGTACTTGGTATATTCAGGACACCCCTGATTTGGGATTGGAATGCTCCCATCACTGTACCCTGCCCACCGATAGTGCCTTACTTTCATGGCATGCATATTTGGTGTAGGGTCATTCCATTAATTTGGGGACCAAAAGTCTGACTTTTTGGTGTCCCTGTTAGACCTGCCCTGTGTAATTTGCCACACAAGTATCATTACAACTGACTTCAAACTTATTTTTAAGTTATTTCAGGCATGAGGTTGTTCAGATTTCTGTCTGAAATCAGACTTTTTGAATCTGAGAGAAAGGCATTATTAGTGTAGAAAGATATGCATTTCAGACATTTTGTCAATTTTCAGACTTTTTTTTTCAGTAGGCAATCTCATCCCTGTTATTTGCAGGTACATGCACTTTGCTTTACACAATAACTCTTGGTGATACAAGGCTTCAATAACGTGTTCTGAATTGATAAAATTTTAAAATCTTATTAATTGGACCCCACTTTTATTGAATGACCCGTATAGAGTTCACGTGTACATCAAGAAGAGAAGATCCAACGTACACGTTTGCTTTAAATCATCAATTTATGGCTGAAACTGGAGTTTTTTGCTTCTTTTGGGAAAAACATGGATATGGTGTAGCCCTTGATTTATGTGAGCTTTTAAAGTGTGTAATGTCTCCAAATGGCGTCAATCGCTTTTCAATAGTGGGAGGGGGGGGGGGACATTCATTGATCTGAACTATTGTGAAGCCCTAACGGCGTGGGGTTCAGGGCCCGCTTAAAGGCCCCGAAAAATGTTGGATTCTAGACGCTCTGTGGTGTGATCTGAGGCAATTTCTATTTAACCAATTCTTTTGAGCAAAAGATCATAATTTAAACATCATTTGTGAGTTTGGAGTAATTGAATCAGCTATTCTGAGCTATAGAATCATATGTAGGCTACATTTTTTTGGAAGAGGACGAAAAAGTCGGGAGGAAAAACGATATGATATCCCCCACTTCCCCCCCCCCCCCTTATTGAAATATATAGAAAAATAACTGTTTCGAAGCGACAATTTTCGTTTGATTGTATTCTTAAATTGTGAATAACTACCCGGTAACAGCCATCGAAACTGACTTTGGGCAACTGGGAGAGGGCAGGATTCTCAGAGTTAACAAAAATTAGGTTTATCGCGCTTTGTAAACATATGCTTCAAATCTTGACCATTGAAATCTTCGGTCATTCACCAGTTGTCTCATCATACTCATAGACATGGATAAAAAAAAAACCAGACACAGCAACAAAGGCTGTTGTCATGCACTCTGTATTATGTTACGCGATACCCCCCCCCCCCCCCCCCCCCCCCCCCGCCTTTTATTGTATTTCAAAACACTACATTCGAATTGACCAATCAAATGTTCAGTCCTAAATTCGGAATGAAATGACATCACGATTTGGTATAGTCGACTCCGATTGGCTGAGGCGCGAGATCGCATAAATCTGCATGCTTTGATATATCGGACATTATACGGAGACTGGCTCCGTGAATAACTGTTGATACTCAGACTAGATGTTATGTAGGGCTACGTAACAAACCCTTATGTCAACAATTGATGATGAAAGCAGCAAAAGGACTCCAGAAAGCCACAATTGATCGGTCCAAATGTCTGAGTATTTCTACAGTAATGGGAAGCTGAAGAAAGTAGCATATTAAGAACCCTCATCTCTGCCAGTATACTTTGCAAAGCATTCTCACATACAAGGGTAGTAACGTTAGGCAAAAAAAAGTCAAAGATTGATATCTTATCAGTCAACTTCAAAACAAATCTGGGTCAGGCGCCGTCATCAATCACGTTCACTTCCAGAAAGTAATATTCGACCTAAATGTTCACTGAGCGTGCACGCATTTTCCTTTTTGGGTATCACGGGGAAGGGAGAGAGACACAGAGACAATATCTGTGATGATTGATCACAGACAGTTTGGAATAAATGGGAAACCGTTTTCCTACTTAATTTCAAATCACAGGGGGGGGGGGGGGAATAAGACACAAAAACTGCCCAGAAAAAAATGAACAAGCGTTTCAGTTTTGGAGTTGCCACATGCAGAGTTTCAAATTCGTTTACTTCCAACGCAGTGCATTTCAGTACAGAATTTTGATTGAGTGCTTCCATTTTCGTTCAAGCAAATATGGTAATAAGAGCACAAGTGTGGTTGCACCATTTGACCCCAAAAAAATCTCTTTTGTGAGTTTGTGAGGTTCTGTAAAGAGCCGGGGAACTCAACATTTCAGACCGTATGCTCCATCTGTCGTCATCAGGAGACTCTGATGACAAACGTGGTAAATGATCAAAAAAATGATCGATCTAGTTCAACCTCTAAAAAGTCATTTTCGTTTTATATTTCAATTTTATTCCTAAAGCCATTTGTGACTTTTCCCTTGAATTGGCTTGTTGACTTTTGCCCAGGCCAGGGGAAAATGTTGCATTTTTAATGGGAAAAAAGGCTTGTGTAAAGTCAGTTTTGAGTACATTTTATTGTAACCTTTAAAAAAAAAAGAAGACTAAGGCCAAAAAAAAAAAGTCTCCGGTTTCTGGTATGCGCGCGCGTCGCCGAAGCCATGCGCGTCGGCAAAATGAAAACGTTTTTTTTTCAATGAAAGATGATGTCTCAAAACCGCCAAACTCACTGGTTTGACTGGAATCCTGCTGCTGCACAATTTTAACGTGTTTTTAGATGGGGTTATGATCGAGAATAAGCTTTATGTGGCCTCTCTGGACTCCCATATATTTGCACTAAGTTTAGTCGGGCACCATTTGCTGTCATCAGCCGACATTTGAAGCAAAAAAGTCAGGTAAAAAAAAAAAAAAGCCGCGTCGCCGCACTACTTTTTGGACAATCTCCATACCAGAAACCGGAGACTTTTTTTTCTGGCCTAACTCACATAATTTGCTCTGAAATGATGTAGGGACAATGTTTTGTACTTTTTTTGACTTTTGAGACATAAAATCGAAAGTACAAAGGTGCTTTTACAGTAACTTTTCAAAATGTGCTGATAAACAGTGCAAACAGTCCTAAAATCCTATAACTGCAAATGGCAGTTCAGGGGTTTGGACAATGCAACGCAGGGAATATGAATAACGTCTCCCCTGGTAGGTACATATTTTATCTGTTGTTTGATTGGCCAAAAAAAAAAGCAATTACAGTAAATGTCTTGCTTGAGAACACAAATGCAACAGTCCAGAGTTTAAACCCTCCATTTCCCGATTTGGATAAGTACTAATGGTGCATAGTGGGCCATGCTTTGGTCACTGTGTAGCGTAAAATTGAGCTTGTCTGATTTTTGAAGCTTTACCCCTTGTTAACTACTTTCACTGATTCATCAGATTAGTGTTTTTCACTCCCTACCTCAGAGTATAGTTTCTACTTTCACAACTTGTGTCAAAATAATAGACGGGTTCATCAAAGTTTGGTCACGTGTGTGACATCAGACGTAAAAATGTCATCGGGCCCATACCGGAAATTCACACTTTTCTCCAAAATTCGAAGGACACACACACCCATTTTGGAGTAAGACTAGTCTTTTGTGATTTACAGAATGCATTTGTACACCCTGTGTTTTAGTTTTACAAAATGGGATTTGTTCTGTGGTCACGTGTGACATTTTGATCGGTCATGTGTGTGACATTTTGTATAAGTTAGTCTTTCTGTGCATAAATTAGCATAAATTTTATTTAATTTATGCACATAAAGACCAACTTATGAAACGTCTTATGAAATTTGCATCTTTACTTACTAGCAACTCTTTAGTGAACAATAATCACTTGTATTACATCACATACAAAAAACTTTGTTCCCCCCAAAAATTGTCTATAGAATATGGCAATAAGGGTCATATGTAGTCCATACCACTGGGCGATTCTTCAGAAATTAAAAACTTAATTATTTTTTGGGGGAAAAAAGTTCTATAGACAATTTTTTTTCTTGTTTTTGTCGATCACCCAGGTCATTGTTTGTGAGAACCGGAGTCCAACGCAACGCTTGACCAGCATGCTGCTAACCCATGAGCTGATCCATGCTTACGACCACCACAAGGCCAAAGTAGACTGGACAGATCTCAAAGCAGTTGCTTGTAGTGAGGTAAGTCTATTCCAGTTTCTAACATCTCCCACCATTCACCAAACGGCCTTTCACACGCTTTCCAAAGTCTCCGTGTTGGACCCGTGTTTTCAGGAACCTCTTTCACACTAGTAAGAGTCCAACATGACTTCTTCTAGCCCTGGGGCCAATTTCACGTCCCTGCTAAGCACAAAAATTTGCTTAGCACAAAAAAATCTGGCTTATAAAGGCAGCTTACCGGCCAAATTTCCATGTGATGTACATGTATATTGTGCGTGATTATATTCAGCTGTTGTTTGCTTAGCATGAAAATCACATGGAGTTTTGGCTGGTAACCTGCTTTTATAAGCCAGACTTTTTTTGTGCTAAGCAAATTGTTGTGCTAAGCAGCGCCGTGAAATTGGCCCCTGATTAGGACTAAGGTTATGAGAGGCTCTTTCCGTTGTAAGTGCGATGAGTAGCATGCCTTGCCTACTCGTGCGCTCTTGTTAGCCTTTACGACTAAGGGCTTGGGACAATGGGAGATTAGTGTTGACAATAACATCGAGGATCTGGGCCAAGTCCTCGGGAAGTTTTTGTGTACAGACCTTATGGGAGATGTTGAAAAATAGTTCGAGGACAAACAATAGGAACAAAAGAACGGAACAATAGGAGGTCCTCATAAGTACAGGATAACACTACTCCATGTGATGGGACCAGTTCCAGTGGACCCCTGTTGATTTTAACACGGGTAGGTCGAGACGATGGTGCGAAAAGGCCTTCCCATATCCTACTCCATGCCAAATTAACATAAAGCACAGTGCTTTTAAAATGCCGAATCAGTTGTCTTGGCTTTTAGTTGGTAAATAATTGTCCAGATTTAGTATGTTGTACATTTATCACATACCACGGTTCACTAACATGTATGTACATGTATGCTGGTGCATTGCACTATCCTAATATGCTGATAATTGTTCTTCCTCAACCCCATGCCATAATTGTCAACTTCCAAAATGAGTCGACACGTCAGATGCCATGAGAAACAAAAGCACTGATAGATTATTTGCTATATCGACTGACAAAACACAACCGTTTACCAACTTGAAAACAAGTCTCGACAGGGTTAAGTTTGTACTTACTCCACACATAGTATGTTCTACTCAGATTAAGGACTACATTGTTGTTTCTGACTTACGTTTTCATAAATCATTGATGCAGAAATCAACCATTCTGCGGCTTGTCTCAGTTCAAAATGAAACAGACTGGTTGCGAGTTTCACATTAAAAGATTTTGCCCTTCTGGCCACACACAGTGCGAGCTGTGAGTGACAGCCAAATGAGGACAGATGCCAAATTGCTCTAATGTAACATGCATGCTTGCCGGCCGCGTTATTTACCGACAGCCACTGATTGGGCACTGATGCAGGGAAGAGTCAATATGGTCAGCCCTCTCCATCTCCGAAACAAAAATCGGGGAAAAAGAAAATTCAATTTCAACTGGCTTGCCCTAAGGGGTTAGCTAAAGTTAGAGTACAAACAATAGGAGCAAAAGAAGGGAACAATTGGATGTCCTCATTAGTATAGGATAACATGACTCTGTGCGCCTGCAGTGGACCCCTGTCGATTTTACCACAGGTACCGGTAGGCGAGACGATGGTGCGAAAAGGCCATTTCCTAGCCCATGCCGAAAATGCATAAAAGCACAGTGCTTTCAAATGCTGAATCACTAGACTTGACTTTTAGGTGGTAAATAAGTGGTCAGATTTTGTTTGTTGTACATAGGGCTGTGCATAGGAACTGAGTAACTGAGTACCCGACCATTGATTTCAGGAATTGGTTCCAGATTATGGGATTGGGTACAAGTATCTTTACAAATTACCAAGTACACTTGTACATTGTAACTTCTCAGACAAAAATGTGAAAAAAGGTTTTGATTGTCATTTGTGGGGAACCTTTAAAATGAAAATCAAGCTACATGATGGGGAAAAAAATAATCATTCCATAAATTTGGGGTCCAGTTTTTTGTGTGTCCATGTTACATCTGATATAAGATTTTGTAAATTCAGGAGACATTCTTTAATAGTACCTTCTATCTCCAAGATAGAAACCTGCCACACAAATAAAACATAGTTTTGAAGTTAATTTTAATGATACTTGCATTACATACTACACAGGTCAGGTGTAATAGGGACACAAAAACTTGTCACTGACTTTTGGACCCCAATTTTATGGAATGACTCAAAACATATTTCATGTTTATGACGCTTGTGAAAGTTATACTTTACACCAAAAAGCTATGCTCACACATACTGAAATTTGTATCCTTGTGGAGACATTTCTTTGTTCTCGTGTAGTAAAGTCTTCGAGTTTGAAAGTGAAGTTTCAAAATGCTCTTATTTTAACCAGAATTAATTTCCTTGGCTGAAGTTCGGACTTAATATCCCTTTTCTAAAACTCTTCCATTTTAATACGACTTATCAACCAACCTTGGAAATTCCTAGTTTTTGAGTAAAATCCATTTATCTATTTCGTGAAAACCTTGTGGAGATATATTCATCTATAGAAATTGCCCTGTGGAGACGTATACAATCTTTTGTTCCCTATTGTGTGCACGTCTCCAGAGGGCACGGTGTATCAGATCATGTGTGCTGGGAACTGCACTATCCTATGCCTATAATTGTTGTTCCTCAACCCCATTCCATAATCGTCAACCTCCAAAGTGGTCAAACACATCAGATGCCATGAGAAACGATAACACAGCACAGCACTGGTCAATTATTGGCTATGTATCAACTGACAAAATACAACCATTATCAATGTGAAAACAAGTCTCCACAGGTTAAGTTTGTATGTACTCCACATATGTACATGTATGTTCTACTCAGATTTAGGACTAGTTTCTGACTTACCTTTTCATATCATTGATGCAAAAATCAACCAGTCTGCAGCTTGTCTCAGTTCAATATGAAACAGACTGGTTGCGAGTTTAACATTAAAAGATTTTGCCCTTCTGGCCACACATAGTGCGAGCTGTGAGTGACAGCCAAATGAGGACTGATGAGCGCGGCATGCCAAATTGCTCTAATGTAACATGCATGCTTGCCGGCCGCGTTATTTACCGACAGCCACTGATTCGGCACTGATGCGGGGAAGAGTCAATATGGTCAGCCCTTTCCATCTCCGATACCAAAATCGGGGAAAGAGAAATTCAATTTAAACTGACTTGCCCTAAGAGGTGAGATGTACATGTACGGCTGAGTTGTTTGCTGTACGTGCGAGGGTTTGTAGCTTGGGTGTCCAGTTTCTTTGGCTAGTGTGTCAGATGTACGACGTGTGTTGCTCTTTTGACCTAGTTGACTGACCCTATAACTTCCTAGGGGGTGTGCAAAGTTATATTGAAATTGGAGGATTCAGGACTGTTAGGGCTATAGACATATACATGTAGTATCATTTAATGATTTTCATGCATTTTGTTTTGCCCAATAATGACACCACTCAAAATCCAAAGAAGAGTGTTCAAAACCCATAATCTGTTGAAGTTTCAGCTCAGTGGATATTACATTTTTCTAGAAAACAGTGGAAAACCATGCACAGCCTTTTGCCCAGGAAACACGATTTTGTGAATGTTGCTCTCTATTTCCAACAATCAGTCAATTGACTGATCGTTGGAAATCACCTACATTTCTTGATTTCTTCTAAATGACAGCAAGCTAGACGGAATAATTTCAAAGGGTGTTTAGTACCAGTACGATCTTTATATCCAAATAAGCTTTTTGATGATCATAATTCAGTAATCACTTTATGCACAAATGCAAATGATCTTATATGCCTTAACTTACATGTACATGGACATGAAGGCTGTCTAATTCAAGATGTATGTTTATATGGTATAAAGCTAAATGCCAATTTTGTCCACTAAATATTGAAGCCTTTGAACAACCTACCCTTATGTTTCCTGCATTTTGCAGAATCTCCTCCATTAATTTGACAAACATACTCTTGATAATGATCAATGTGTTTACCGACGACCTCAGCGGTGTTGTTTGGGCCCATGTTAAAACCAAAAGTTTACTCGCGATTAGAAACACAATCTGTCACTGAAAAGGATTCCAAATGTACTGGTTAAAAAAAAACATATAGCGACAGATTGCACCTACGTGAAAATCTAGGTCAATGTTTCAAAGCACTAGCTTTGTGATCTGTAATCAGAAAGCCTTTTAGTTAAGGCTTGACAAACACTCTTAACTTCTAATCAGCAAACCAGAGTGGCTTGTGGATGCTAGAGAGAGAGTTGATGTACTGTTAGCAACATTTCTCTCTCAAATGGACTTTGCCTTTTTTAAGCTCAGGCAGGCCCAGCTTCTACATATCGCTTTGTGTTCAGTCGGTCGGTCTGTCCCGGAAAATTGACCAAAAACGAGCCCCTTAGGTTTCCCATAAAATATAACTACCAATTACCGAATGCAATGCCGTCGTCAGTAAATGCACTCTTGGTGAAAGTTTTTGGAGCACGCCTCTTTGTCTCGATCGATGCGCATGCCCGTCTTTTTGGCATATGAAGTGAGACATTCCGGAACCGGGCCAGAGCTTATTGTGCACTCGCGCTTGTTTTTTTAACAAATACCCACTGACTAATGGAAAGTTTGACAGGAAGATAAACTGAAGCGCTTGTTTTCAGAGAGATAGACGCGGTATGCCATTTTTCAATTGTATAAGTGCAAGTTTATGAATTACAACCATCTGATGATGTATTAGTACAGATAGCAAGCAAACAAGCAAATTTATCAATCTCTATCCCGAAAAAAAATATGCTTTTTAGAATATCTATGTTGGAATAATTTTCCTTGAATCGTTTGTGTACAATCTATGAGTATCATTATAAACCTTAGACTTTCATTATTGTCATAATGTAGCGCGATCCTACTGGGCTCTTGTCCGCCAAATCCGGCCAAACGCAAGAAAAGGGGACACACAGACGGGATTTCTAACTCTGAAGGAAGATCTCATTTATTTCGCCAAGCGGACTCTGCGGGCAACTTGCCGCACCGGTACCAGAACTGCAACTGATCAATTCCCAGCATAGACATGCACACAGTCTGAACAAATGTTTACAAATGTAGCAACTTTACCCAACCCTGGAATCCAGCCAAGCCATATACCGCGAAAGTGAACAAAAGAACCCACTTAGCCAACCTATTTGTAGAGCCTATTTCCGGAGCGCGCACTAGCCAGACCCAAAACCAGGTCAGGTGCGCGCAGCTGGAGCCCCTCCGCCGGAGCACTAGTGCTAGAAAGCAATGACAACAAAAGTGTGCACAGACTGTCCGTTACAATAATAAAAGCGTTTCATGAGCTTTTTCATTAGTGATCTCTGTTATGATGTTCTGTTTTCATACCAGTAAGTACAGAAATGACAGCAGACTAATATAGTGTCAAAGCAGTCAATGCAAAAGTTGCCAGGATTTTTTTTTTTTTAGGGGGGGGGAGGCTAAGTGTGAAATTCATTTTATGAATATATATCAGAATTCTTGTCAAACTTTAATGTAACCTATGGAAAAATCCAACGGCAGCCATTTTCTGTGGTGGCGCATGCTCGTGCGAGTCGCGCTCAGGTAGTACACACTCACTCCGGGCTCCTTCAACCAATAGGTAATACCGAAATCCCAATGCGCCTCGTCTTTAAGAACGCGTGCAGCATTCAGTGACACCATCGCAATAAGAGCTTCTAATTCTGGTCGCCAGATTCCAGTATGAGGTATCTGCGGACTAAAATTGTTTGAGGTCTTCTTTACAGATCCGTGCAGCTAACTTGAGTGGCGACTGCTCCTTCCTCAGTGAGAAATTCTACAGATGGAACATTGGTGCCAAGTACAATAACAAGGTGAGTGCTTTCATGAGAAAAAGGAATTTTTGGGCAAGTTTCTGAATAGTTTTTTTTTGGAAAGAAAGACCATATAGGGTGAGTCAAAAAACATGAAACCCAAATGTTGGGACTATTGTTTTATTGAAGTTCTGCATGTAGCACTTTCAAAATCTAGGATATGAAAGCCCAACTCATAAGCTTTCTTTTAGTACAAGAATCATTCAAATCACCTACGTACTTTTCAAGTTACGGAATATTAAACACAACCACCGTTTTAAAGTTCTGTCCATGGATCACACAAAAGTTGTGCGTTCTTTCAGCAAACCGAAGACAATTCACACACATTCCTATGTGATTTGTTTTCATTTAGCTAAAGAACACTTACCCTTTTGTGTTCCGTGGACAGAACTTTAAAACGGTGGTTGTGTTTAAAAGTCTGTCACTTGAAAAGTACATGAGTGATTTGAATGATTCTTGTACTAAAAGAAAGCCCATGAATTGGGCTTTCATATCCTAGATGTTGAAAGTGCCACATGCAGAACTTCACTAGAACAATGGTCCCGACATTTGGGTTTCCGGTTTTTTTACTCGCCCTGTAGTAAAAAAATTAGTTTTTCTTAGTTTAAGTCTTTTTAGGGGTGGGATAGGGATAAAAATCAAGGGTATAACCTGTCCAATGTAAACTCCCCGCCCCTACCCTCATCCCACTCGTCTCCACCTAAGCTCCACCTTCTTGAGATAGGACACAAGACGTCCAATTTCCTCTCTCACTTGAGGTTTCTCCGTTGTCATCCTAGGCCTGCGTCAAGAGACTAGCCGTCAGCTCCATCATAGCAACTCGAGATTTGTCAAGGGAAGAAGCTGACAAAACTGTCGATGGTGTCTGGGAGACCTGTTTCCATGACTACGCGCCCTTCACGGACATCCCACACAAGGCAGCCGATTTGAAGTTCAGCCGCTTTTCTAAATACTACGACCCCAGGTGACCAGTTGTCACAATACTCTCAATAGGAAATGTTGCAATCATAGAGTTCTTGCTGTTTTTAAAAGGCCCGTGTAAATGGATTTTTTTTTATGCAGTCCCTAAAAATGCACCTTTGAGTCCCATTTAATTTTATTTTCAGTTTTCTTTTAAGCATTTGTAAGGGCAAATTCAGTGACTTTTTGGTTTTTATGCTAATGCAGATTTCCATATTCACAAGCAAAAGTGCGATGTCATTTCAGGCAGAACACGCCAATGTTACAGCTATTTCGGCGCCAAAAGTGGCCAGAATTTTGGATATTTTGGAAATGTTCTTTTCTGTGGGGATTCCCTCCCTACCGTGGTTGTTTCAATACCTGACAGTAAGCCATTCAGCAAACTTAAATTTTCTCGCATATGTTTTCAGTGAGCAAATTTTGGGGTTCACAATTTGAACAGAAAACTCCTAATCTGAGCAGTGTCTTCCTGAAGTGACATCACAGCAACAGCGCCCTCATTTGTCAAGAAAAGCATGGGCAATTTTAAATGTTTTAAAGTACATATTTCAATAAAAATTAGCCAACTTTTCTCACATATGTTTTCAGTGAGAAAATTTTGGGTTCAAAATTTGAACAGAAAACCCCTAATCTGAGCAGTGTCTTCCTGAAGTGACATCACAGCAACAGCGCCCTCATTTGTCAAGAAAAGCATGGGCAATTTTAAATGTTTTAAAGTACATATTTCAATAAAGATTAACCAAAAAGAGATGTCAAATAGTTTTCATACATTTAAGAGAAGTAGAAAGTTGCACTAATTATGTTCCCAAGTAAAATCCATGTCATGGGTCCTTTAAAAACGTATTAGGAGTTAATATTTGAATTCCTCAAAAATATATGTTTATCACACTGTTTATCATTCATTGTTTAGTGTTTGATTCAAAAAAGATGCTGCCTTTAATCTTGCTACAATTCTGATGAATTTGGTTGGGAAAACCGATATTTCCTCCTTCTTGGTAAATGTTAGTCATCAAAGATATCAATCACTTTACCTTTAGTTGGTAGCAAACACACTTAACCTTGATCGATGTATTCATATTTAGTCCATCAAAAGTAATTTTAATAATTATTTATTAAGTACTCAACAGTAGTTATGGATTGCGTGCATCAAAATACTTCACTGGTTAGTGCACATCAATTACCAAAGTGCGCGTGCCCAGAAGTAATTTGTAAATTTTTGTTCAAATAACCCGTCATCGTAAAAGCTCTGCGAGATGACACAACAGCCATGATGGAGTCGACTGGACTGTTCGTGACCTTTGATGACAATCTAATGGTGCATAAACAAATCCACCTAATTTAACCAAATTACATCAAAATGAAAAATTGGATGGAGGATATAATTTGACAAGGAAAGCAAATGAGAGTTGGATATACCGGTAGTCATTTTTACTCTTTTTCATGATTTGGAGAATCATAATTATTGTTGATTTGCCAAAACAATAAAAACAGTCTGATCCACCTCCTTTGAAGAATTTCTCTCTTTATTGACTCTGTTTTCTGTTCTGTTTTTAGGTGTGAGATATAGCAGCTCAACAAATCATCATGTCTCTCCGTTAGTTAGTTAGTTAGTTAGTTAGTTGGTTAGTTTGTAACAAACGTTGACATTGTCTATTATACATATTTTGACCGATTTCAACCAAACTTTGTCAATAGTATCAGTAGCCCAGCCCCAACATATCACGTGACCAAAACTGGGGTCAAAGATCATCATGGGGTCACTGGGGTCAAACACTTTATTTTGTTCGGTTAAATTTTTTTCGGTTGTGTCGGTACTCTGTGAGAGCACTGTCTGTTATATTGTAACAAGATCGGGACTCAGTCGTGAACAAATTTAATTAAACGGATCCAAGTCGTAGCGAAGTCGTAATATTCGGTTCAAGGTCGTTTCGGAGTCGTAATATTCGGGATGATATCACAGAAATTTGAATTTGGTGCCACATTTCCTACGTATTTGGTATGATTTTCAAGAAATTTTTAAATCTCATGGGCTTGGCGGGGTCTTGGTCTTTTGTCTTGGATATGTCACAGGGGCTTAAAAGTTATACACTCAAATTGTTATATAAGAGAGTTCTGGGAGCCATGGAATTGGGGAATTGAAGACATATGGCACAGTACCTCTGGCCAGGACTCGGGGCTTCCAATTCTAAACATTGTGGATGCAATTGGGTCCGAAAGTGGCACTATTTAGCCATGTTGAGGAGGGATCCTTATTCAAAATGGCTACTTTGCCAGTTTGGGAAATATTCGTTTTAGGGGTCGTCTTCTTTGGCGGAGAATTTCTCAAAAAAATAATGGGTCAATGCACCAAAAATTGAATAGAAAATGAAAGATGACATGTTGATCATCATTTTTCTGTGCAGCCTGAACAACTGTGAGAGTTCTGAGTATTTTTAAAAAATAATTTTGATTTTAAGGGAATTTATCATAGGTGTCTATGGGAATTTATATACCGGGGTGCACCCATAATCACAGACCATGTCCACATTTTAAATGTTCTCTGTCATGGATTTTTTTTCAACATCCAGACATTTTAGTGATGCCAAAACATGCCAGATCTTGTTTTATTATGAATTGATCATCTGCTCAGACCCTGAGTCAAAATCGAAATATTTACTTTGAAAAAAATATTCATATGTTTGCCTTTGTCTGATGTTTGTTCAGTGGAATCAAATATAAGTCAGTGAAAGACTGATATTGATATAAACATGACAGAATTTACAAAAGAACAAAATAATTTTCATTTTACTAGGGCAACAAGAGTTCTTGTTTTCATTTGAAAAGAACCCTTTTTGAAAAAGTAATTTTTGAAAAGCAATTTTTTATAAGGTAACAGTTTCATTTAAGTTTTTTTTTGGGGGGGGGAATGTACTTTGCAATGAAAGGACTTTGCAATGAAAGGCAAAAAAGCATGGCACCAAACTTTCTGAGTTTCCTTGACAAATATTAACAGCTCTAGACCTCAAATCTTTGGGATTGTAAGAATTAGGGGAAAAGTATCATAACTAGGGTTAGTGCAAAGATTATGGGAACTATAAGGGAGCTTTTGATTGGTAGAAGACCCCATAGAATCACATCTGATTCAAGACCATTTTCCTTTTATTGGTAAAGATATTATGAACTATCAAGTTTAACCCTAATTGTTTATCACCAAATCTTTTTGAGAATCAGTGACATTTGGTAATTCATTTAGGCCCTTAAAAATGATTCCAATTCGTTCTTGCTGAATTTATTTTTCCCAACTTCAAGTTGTGTCTGTGAAATATGCAAGTGCTTTTCCTAAATACTCAGTTCAAAACCAGACAATCTGTTAATATTCATCCAATAATATGGTAGAGTGGTTCTTAATAAATGTACAGTTCACATTGTTTGAACTTTAACAACTTCATATCTTTTCACCAAATTGGAAAAAAAACCATATAATTATGTAGGCCTACATAAGCACTAGTAACAAATTTTGCCTTCTGGTATACTAATATTACACAGAAGAAAAAAAATCAAAATTAACTTACATTTTGTTGAAACATACCAGGAAATCTGTTAATTCTTATGACAATCCCATCCACACAGCATGCGGTAAGCTTGATGTATACATAGTCCTGGTGTAACCACATCCCACATGGAGATTAATCACCGCACGAAAAAGTTCATTTCCATCACGCCTAAACCATCAGTTTAGTCACCAAGGTAGAGTCAACAACTATTTTTGTTGTCTGCCATGGCCACCCCAGAGGTGAAGACCTATTTTTCAATGTACCGTACCCCACCAGATCGGGACAAATTTGTGTGCCATGTGTGCTCATACAAAGGCTGAACTTTGATCATTGGGGCGGGAACTGTACTTTGATTGTGACGATAGTATGTTTTGGCGGTAACTGTAGTTCCGCTGATCTGATAAACTTCCGGTTGTTTCAGTGTTCTGTAGCATTTTCATTTTCTTTCCTTGTTGAATTAAAATCGAGCAAATGATAAAGTTGATTTTTTATGATCGATTTTTGATAATATGCTTCTTTAGGGGCAGTTATTACCTATATAAATTGTTTAGGACTGAGGATACATTTCCCTGTGATCTTCAAGTCTTGTGACTGTTTTCATCACCAAAAGCCAAGACAATAACCCAAAGGATTAACAGCAATATTGCCTTACTGACACTTAAACCCATGGTCAAGGTTTTGACTATTTAAAAAATTATCATCCACTTTGAAAGTGGAATTTATTTAAATTTGGTCCTTTTAATTTTAAGCACCCATCAAACACAGGATAGAAAACTTTAAGCCTTCATCTCTCCGAGAACTAGAACTCCAAGTAACATGATATATTCAGCAGTATAAGCATAGAATATTCATTCAATTTCGAGCTCTCTTCTCAGTAAAACTCCTTGTAAATTTTCAAAGAAATTTTAGGTGTACATGTAATAGTTTTGCCCCTATTTTTCCTTTTAATTTTTAAACAGGAAGTGGTAAAATCACCTGATCATTGAATAAATGGAACTCTGAAAAATTATTTTCTATTATAAATCCCTGTGGCAACTTCCTCTTCTTTTTCCTGGTATGGAAAGACAAAATGTGAATATACAAACACATGTTCAGTGAATTCACTACGCTAAACAAATAATGAACTAGAAAGCACTCAGAGAGTGCAAACCTCACCAAGTCTGAACAATTCCCCGCCATATTGTGAGTACACCCAAAAGAAATACTTGCATATCCACTAGCTGGACTTCCATATTTTATTGCACATTTAAAATGTCAACAGGATTGCTTCTGAATTTATCAAAAATGGCAACGTTGGCTGCTTTCTGCTAAATGGTCCTGTTACATGTATGTTGTTTAAGCCTTAATTGTGGTGTTATGTGCAGCCTGTGGGCCATGTAGCTGCTACCGGACAAAGGCCGCTGTGCAGTCATGCGTGTAAGCCAGTAAAGTGAGGCATGATAATCCCGGCGTGAAGGGGTTAAAAGCCAAAATTTTGGAATCTGGCCCTACCTTCCAGACCCAGATCTGGATCACTTCCAAAATCTAATCCATTTGTACTTTTACCAAGGACCACCCTTAAAAAAACTTTCATGAAAAACCGTTCATATTTTGTTGAGTTATCTTGTTAACAGATCAACCAACCAAACAACCAACTAACCAAATCTAATGAAAACATAATCTTCTCAACGGAGGTAATAAAATGGGTGCATACCTATGTTCCTCAATACCGATGTTCCCCATTACCGATGTTCCCCGAAATCCCATACCCTATAACCCTAACCCTAATCCTAAGGATTTCAGGGAACATCAGTAGTGGTGAACATCGGTGTTGGGGAACATCGGGTAGACCCCAATAAAACCCCCAAAATATCCTTCTGGAGAAGTAAACCTAATGTAGGCAATATCTAATATTCTCGTTTGTTCACCCCAACATGAATCAAATGTAACACGAAGATTTCAAGGGTATGTACATGTGTGAGTTGGCGAATGTATGCATCCACACAAAATCTACGTATCTGATTTTAATTTTGTAGGAAGCAGAACCTACAAAAACCAATTAGTCACAATAAGGGATTCAAGGAAGAAATCTCCAGGCAACACGTGTATTTTCTCCGGTCTTTATTTAAGGGATTCCCTCTCTACTAAATCAAGTCGGCTAGTGGACCTTTGATGGGAAAACATTAATCACATCTTACTCCCTCTTTAACATGAGACATTACGGAGACAAGCATCCCCCGCTTCGGTAGTCACTTCGCATCCTCCGCAAGTGGTCAAAATGAAAAACCTGTCGGACACTGACAGGAAGAGGCGTAGCAATTTTGGTTTTATTGAGTGCGACGCAGCCATGGTGCAGTGCAAATTTCCTCCTGAGAGAAATCAAGTCCCAAGATTTATTGGCATTTTGGAGTTGCCAATAATGCACTCTTCAGCTTTGGCCAATTGTATATAGGCCGAGATGTCAAATTTGAAAAAAATAAAGTGTGGAACAAAAGCTTGAACCACAATTGCTTGCACAAAAATTTAGATGACAATAGCACACAGAGTTTGACTTTTGTTTTGATATTACTATTGGCCCATTTATTACAGACAGCAACACATTTGAAGTGTCTTAAAAAGTACCTCAAATTACAGAAAGGTTACTCAATTACTTGAGAGAGTAAAATTAACCTTTTTCATTTGAGGTATCCATCTACTTTGTCCCAACACAAAATCCATTACACAACATTGAAAAGATACTATGTTACATCTATCTTACTTATCACAGCATGTTTAAAGAAAGAATTAGCACTTTTTTAAGCAACATTAAACAAAGGTCTCCGAATTATTCATGTCGTAGACAATATTTATGTACAATTCCTACAAAAAAGGTCGTCATAGTTTATAGTGCAATGTGGACGTTCCGATTTCAATGATTTTGCATGGAGTTCTCAGGAGCTCAAACTTTTCACAGCACATCGCATCACTGGATGCAGGATCATATTCGTGTATGAACATTCACAATTTATGTACAGTACTCCATGTAAAGAGAATAAGGCCCATGTATATGATGTACCCCAAATGAAATTCTGTGTAAATTATAGGGTTGTGCATCGTAACTGGTACCCGAGTACCCAACCGCTGATGTCGGGAACCGGCTCCACTTTATGGCATCAGGTACCCATAACCAACTTTATAAATTACTTAGTAACTTCTCGGACAGTGAAAAAGAAAGCTTTTGAATGTCATTTGTGAGGAATTTTCGAAAATGAAATCCAGGCTACATGAAAAACTTCGCGGCTGTTGCATTTTTCACCAGAAAGCTATAAAGCTCACTTAACACATTTGTATCTTGCTGAGCTGTATTGACGCACCAATGTGGTAGTATTATCGTGCAAACCTTTAACACACAATCTGAACAGCAACTTCCAAGATTTGAATTTTGGGGTTAGGTTTCTTTAACGGGTACCCGGTTACCCGTATTTTTTTCAATCGGGTACCCAGTTCCCCTTCTACCCATAAATGCACACCCCTAGTGTTAACTTTGCTCAGGAAATTCTTAATTTAAAGGTGAGCAGTGCTATTTGGATTTAAATAAGCCAACATTTGTTTGCCAAATTCTGAACTACTGTAGAACTAATAAACTCTGGCTACAGATATTTTGTTGAGGAATACAAGTCCTAAAGTCCTCCCCCAAAAAAACATTTAAAAAAAAATTGGAAAATATTTACATTCTGAATCTTCGTACATCTGAGTTTTAAGACAGTTTGGAGAATATAAGGTAACTTTTAAATAAAGAGTCCTTGTCGACAAAATTTTCAAAATATTGCAGTTCGAAACATCACAAACTTAAGTGTTTAATCCAATATATACATTCCAAAGAAGAATAATTATATAATGTAGAATGACCCTTAGATAACATTTTCTGAAAGGGTATACTTTTACAATTGTTGTACATTGTTCCACTTTGACTAATTTATTTTTTAATGTCTTCCCGCTTAAGAAATAATTCTTAATGCTCATTTCTGCAAGGCTACAAAAAAAAAATTAATTTTCTGTGTATCCATTTGCATTTCTGAATAACTGATGTCCAAGATACTACTTTCAAAAAATATATAAGACGAAAAATGTATGAATAGGGACATTTCTTTGTTATCTACGATAAACTTATTTCTGAACATGAACGATATAAAGGAGAAAAACTTGAAAGGCTACTCCATTTCTTGCCAGAAATACTGTTAAAGAGTGAAAATGTAAATATATATAATGATGTGATAAGGCCAATAGCTACAATTTTATAAGCAAATATTTCACAACCAATAATTTTTAGTAAAGGACGAAATGTTTGGGGTTTTTTTTGCTAAAGAAGGATTTTTTGTGACTTTTGGGTAGATATCTTCCTAAGCAGGAATTCCATTGATAATATTTTGTTTTCTCGATGCACCATGTGGTGGCCGTCTTCAATTTAAAAAATGGTTGCCTTTTTTAGACCTATTTTGCTCAATAAGTTCGATTATGAAAGCCATCTTAAGTTCATTTGGTGACAAATGCCGTATTTTTGATCCAAAGAAATATAACACACTATTAGTGACGTATTACCAATGGATGGCGGCCAACGTAAAAATATTTCAAAAATGGCCACAATTTTTAGATTGATTTTGCTCAATAACTTGGGGCCCCAGTAAGGTCCCTGTAAACTTGCCTGGAGTAAGGATTCTTTTTTTACCATGTCCTAATACACAAAACACATGTGTATTACATATTTCTTAACCAAATTGTGTTTTGGGCCAGGTCCTCAGTGGAGCAGATTTTATCAAGATATATACGGAAGTAGTGGGCACTGAAGCACGTGCTGTTTTGTTAGGGGTTTCAGACCACATTCCCAGCTTGTTGGCCCGATGTAGAAGCCCCAGTTGGACATATACAAACTCTCAAGCAAACAACTTGTTTGGTGCCACATTAGCAGCTTGTTCTTGGTTCTTGGTTGGTTTTTCTCCTATTACTCTGTGTGGGAGTTTACACAGGAGGCCAGAAACACCGGGGCAGACCCCTTCTCTTAGCGATAAGTGTCACTGGGTTCTTTTACGTGCATTGTATTCCACAACACACGGGACCTACGGCTTTACGTCCCATCTGAAGGACGAAGCAATAATGGTTATGTGCCTTGCTAAAGGCGAAGTGTCCACCGGCGGGCTCGAACGCACGCCACTGTTGCCTCTGAAACACCAGAGCATGAGTCCGGTGCTCTTAACCGCTAGGCCATGACACTCTGTAGAGGCCCCAGTTGGACATAGAACTCTCCAGCAACTGACGCCAGTGAGGAGGCAGTTGAGGCATTGCCATCTTTGTCATGTTCCTTGCCTCCAGGAGGTAGTATCTCAGGTGGTGGTATGCCCGTATTTGGATTGGGTTGGGTGGTATTTAGTGTCTCCTTCCACATTTCAAGTCTAGCTGGTTCTTTGGTTGTCCCAAGTGGTTGTGTGCTGCTAAGGAAGCTCTTCCTTGATCTTCCTCAATCTGCTGGCGGCCGTGGTTTGACCATGGAGAGGGTGTCTATCATCCATGGCTTCAAGTTGTCTCTGCCACTCGGCTTTGCTAGCTACCACTCTTCTGATATCAAGTGGGGCTATCCCAGCTAGCAAGTACACATCTCTGATGTTGGTTGGTTTCAGACATCCAGTTACACATCGGCAGCTGTCCTTGAAGATTGGGTCCAATTTCATCAGCATGAGCTGATCTTTCCCAAGTTGGGCAGGCACATTCAGCAGCATAGGAGCAGATGAGAGCCAGAGCTGTTGTTCGCAGGGTTGATGGACTTTCTCCCCATTTTGAGCTGGTAAGCTTTCGGAGGATTTTGTTGCAGGTGCTTAGTCTTTCAATGGTCTGGGCTATCACTCTGGTGTTTCTCCACATCTTTGGTATTTTCCCGAGTGGTCTCACAAGAGTTGTAGAACTGGAATACAGCCATTCACAGGTCTGTTGTCCAAACTGCTTGAACTGCTCTGTGAAGATGTCATCAAGGCCAGGTGTCAGGGGTATTGATGCTGGTAACAACTTCTTCCATAGAGAATGGCTTTGTAAATCCTCGATCATCTTTGCAGTACTCACAGTTAAGTTGAGGACTTGGCTGCTTTGTGCTAGAAGGACATTTACCATTGAGAAGCATCGGGCGTACAACTTGGTACTGTAGTGTTGATCTGCTTTAGTTAGGTACATGTAATTGCTCGGTTTACGGAAAACGCCCAAAACTTTTCTTACTGTTGTGGGTCATATCAGCGGTCTCAACAAGATTTTGCCATAAATGCTGGTACCGCTTCGATATGGCTGAAATAAGACTCTTTTTTTGCAAGAATAGTGTTGTCATCAAAGGAGTCGGTCCTGAATAGTTGTTTATATTCCATGTCATGTAGAGATCAACAGTCTCAGATGTTACGCCATGCGACACGAAAAAGCTTAGAGGTATGTTCTCTTTTGCCGTCTTCTATACCAGCTCTATAAATGTGTCATAATTCGCAGGGACGCTTCAATGTTGAATTATTGCGGCATTAAGATCGTCAGCGTAGTCTTTCCAGTTAGCTTTCGTGATTTAAAGCAGCAAAATATATCCAAGATGGCTGCCATCCATTGGTAGTACGTCATTAATAGTGTGAGTTTTTGTAAGATTTCTTTGTATCAAAAACATCGGGGTTTGTCAGCAAAATAAACCTTGTACAACATTTTGAAATCCAAGATGGCCGCCACACGGTACATCGAAAAAAATGTTACCAATGGAATTCCTGCATAAGAGGGTAAAATCACAAAAATTCCTTCTTAAGCAAAAACAAAATTTGCAATCTTACATTTTGTCCTATTATTTGGCCGTAGTTTAGTTTTTATATGCAGATGCAAATTAATAACCCATTACTAACACTGAATGTAGTATGATAAACATATGTACAGTCCATTTAATAATAACATTATGACATTTTCGTCAATCAGACTAGCATATCTATGGTTGTAATTAATATAATTACAGTTTTACATGCCAAGAAAAAAAAAGAAATGCTCATGCATGTATATGCGGAGTGGTAAATTAGGGTAAGTAGTATTTTACATTTCATCTAAATAATAATAATAATAATTACAAAGTGGTACTTATATAGCACTTTATATCAAAGGTCTTGAAACACTTCACAGTTATTACCCCTGTGCATCAGGCCATGCAGCTCAAGATCAGCGCAATCTGCTGATTCTGCTCTCTACCCATTTGTACTCCTGGGTGGGGGGGGAGGCAATTGTAGTAAAGTGTCTTGCCCAAGAACACAAGCACCATGTTCCCCGTCAGGGTTTGAACCCATGTACCACAGCACATGAGACAATTACACTGTAACCATTGGGCCACAGCGCTCTCCGACTAGTACTTTTCACATATACTGTTTGAGATTCTTTCTACAGAATACACTACTAAATATGCACAATATTCCATCTTGTAAGCTTCGATGAGCTTTTTACTGACAAAAAAATATGTTAGAGCATTGTTAGGACATTCAACATTCAAAACAAGATACGTTGTAAATTTGGTAAATCTTTCAAGTCTTCTGATTTGTTAGGTTTGATTCCAATTATGAGAAGAAAATTGATGTGCCACTGTTAGAGAGGGGGGATTTGCCCAGTTTTCCGCCAACACTTTTATCTACAAATAGATTAATTATATTTATTTATTTTCTTTGCTGTTAAGATTCATAACAAGTTGAAGATAGAGAATGAATCATTGGTTCTGTGGACACATTTTGGGCCAATGAAAGCATTATAAACATTGGTACGGTACTTTGGTAGACAAAAACACGCCACACATGCATTTATACCGCCACAGATAGTGTGCAGTCAACGTCAATTTTCTTACTATCCCCTTAGATTTTGGATATCATCAGATTTAATTTTGACTGCCCCCAAAAAATATTTCCTTGCCTCCCAATTGCCCCCCAAATTTTAGAGTCTGGTGCCACCACTATTTGGCAGTGTATATTTGATCGTGAACGGTCCCCGATTGTTTTTGCTGTTGTACTGGCACTGCAACGAACGAACAGTGAATGTTTTTGAGATTTAAAAATTTTACCGTGACATATCTTCGTCTGGTTCCATACTTACATCGTTGTGACCTCATATTCAGGAGATGAAAATCAGACCTATTGCAATTTCGGACTTTATTTCCTTTAACAAAAATATCCTACAGAGCCACGTATCACAAACAAGACGCATTTTTCCACTTTTCTGAAAAGTGTTCTGCTTCCGATTACATGGCATTTGAACATAGGGTAGGTAAGTGGGAAAATTAGCCTATTTGGGGGTTTTTTTTGGCAAATTGTTAGTGTACGATCATATGGTTTTCGGGGATTTTTCCTCATTTTTCCCAAAAACAAAATTAAGGTAGGGGCTGTCAAACCAAGGTAGGTAGGGTAACTGGAAGCAGAATTTTTTAAATTTTTTTGCCTCATCCACTGCACTGAAACTTCAACAGTTTAGTTTTTGTTTTTTACATTTTTCTTTGGCTTTTGAGTGGTGTTATTATTAGAAACGAACGAAATGCACGAGAAGCAAATAATCCTTTATGCTTCCAAGAGATTTTCTGAGTGACACACTGCCACAGTAGCATATGATGCAGGAGTTTGTGTCTCTTTACTTGATGCAATCCAGCATGTGAATCTGAAGGGTGTCGATATCCGGAAACTCGTTCTGGCATTTGGGACAGGTTGGGTTTGCAATCGGCCGCTGGGGATAGCCCTGGTCCATGTTCTACGGAGGGAAAAGGAAAGACAAATTAGAATGGTTAGAAATTATTTGTAATTTACGAAACGATGCGACGCTAAGCAATGCGATGATGCAGCCTATGCTACACCATCTCAGGACTTGGTTGCCACCCTCCACTCACCCCTATCCCTATGACATTTAAATTTGGGTATTGCCTTGAACCAACACGATTAAGGTAATCACCGCCAAAAAAATGATGCAGATTGAAAAGTCGCAAATTTAAAGAGTACGCGAGGAGAATTTGCTAGGTGTAGCCACACATGCCCCCATCGACTGCACAGTGCCAACGGGGTATCAAAATGTAGCTAACACCATTCCCCAAAGGTCTGTATAAATGACGTCATCATAAGACGATCAAATTCAAAATTATGACCCCTCCAATGAGTGTGGCCTTTCTTTTTAGCGGTGTTTATAGGCATTGTATACATCATGCTGCTCAAGACTCTGTGAGAACAAAATCACAAGCTGGCTCGGTTGGAACTCGAACCCCTGACCTCCTCTTTATTGACCTTGTGGGGTTGGCTGCCCAGTTTGAACCTGATATAGCAATGTGTTATGCACTCGATGGATACCATCATTTTTGATGATGTTCAACAGTGGTTTGACAGGAGACATTCAGACTTCAATATTAGTGCGCAGGTGTAACGTAACATTTATTAGGTCAGGAAGTAACTTCTAAAAAACACATCAATTCTGACTTACAGGTACACCACCAGCCATTCCTGCAGGTATTCTGCCCGGGCCGATCTCATCATAAGTCCCTCGTCCAACCTGGTCCACGTCCACTCCGGGGTTCATGTCAGGAATGACCTCATAGTTATCATCGAAAGGTTCGGCATTCCCGTACTCTGCGCTGCTGCCGTAACCCCGGTTCTTCTTCCTGGGCTGCGAGCCCCCTAAGCCGAACGGGCGCGAGATGTAGCGTTCGTAAATTGTCTCGCCGCTGCCGCTGCTTGTGCTGCCGTGGCGATGCTGCATCTGCTGGAGCTGCGTCTTGGTGAGGGACGCTAGTTCCTCTTGCATCCGTTGGTTCTCCTCTCGCAGGGCTTCCAGCTCGGCCATCAGGGCTTCTCTCTCTGCGTGCCCCTTCTCCCGTGCTGCCCTCTCCGCGTCGAAGTCATTCTTGAAGATTTCGGCCTAGGTAAAAGAAAACAACACTTTGTTATGATCGGCAGAACATTTGAGATGTATGTCACTTTGAAAACACAACAGGTCGTGAATTCAGTGTCGTTCCGGCATCCAGTGTCTGTGGGGCAACACCCGACTAGCGTTAGGTGTCACGTCAAACATCAGGAATGATTTACGTTTCAGACAGGCGATCTTCACGTTTTAATCTTCAGTTGACCAAACTGTTGTGCAACTCTGAACACCTACAACGGTCAGTCTTTCAACAGAAGTCTTTCCTGTTTTAAACATTACCATTTTCATGAACAGTAGAATGGCACTTTAACAAACACGATTGGGTCCACTAAATATAATGTTCATTATAGCGGTTGTTCGTTATCATGATTTTGGCTGCCACATGACACTCAAAGTTGACAAGACAGTGTCATACTTTCCCTTCCGTTCAATAGGACATGATGTCAGCATGTCTTTCAAGCTGGTATTGTAGATTGGTTCCTTTCCTTCTTTTATTGTTTGTATTACTGTCTTTATTTACCAGAACTACCGACAAGATTTGTATTTTCTGGAAAGCCCGTCTGACACGGGTGATTTGATCTCCGTTCTCACCTGTGCTTCAAGAACTGGGATAGTCTCAAGCTTGGTCTTGGCCTCCCGGAGTTCCTTCTGAGCTTTGTCCAGTTGGTCCTGTTTAGCTCCGATGGCTTCCTCTGCCGACATCAGCTGGGCCGTTAGGTTGTCTCGCTGTTCGGCGAGCTCACGCAGAGCGGTCGCATTCACTGCCTGTGGGGAAAAGTTGGGAACAAAATGGTATTGCCTGCGAGGTATTTCTTTAATGAATGGAGCTGACAGACAAGAGATTAACTCTAAACCCAATCTCCCTTAATTCCGCATGCTGACTTCATGGGGCCGCTCCACACATAAATTAGCCTAGCACCAACCACGACTCCATGGGCTTCGTGAACATTCCTTCACTAATCCCTAGCTATGGAGAATACGAAAACGATGCGGATTGTCTAATTAGAGTGTACTGATCTCCTGCCTGTCACATCACATACGAACATTTTTTCAAGACCGGGCGATGCCTCTAGAATATGGAAAGTCTGGAAGGCTTGTTTTTCATGCAGTGCTTATGAAATGCTATTGATGAAGGACTGTCTCCAATCTACACATTTACATCTTTCCAATACCAACTATTGCATCACAATGTCATTAGAAAACAAAGTGGAAAACATTTAGGATTCAAACTTGTAACCTCTGGAAAAAATCTGATAACAATGTCCAACTAACTGAGTGTATCTTAAGTCTGGTAACCCGAGTCATTCTAGGCCGCCTACCTGTGCGTTTCTGACTCTCTGCTCTTCAAACATGCGGTTCAGTTTGTCATAGTCGGCAAACAACTGGTTGTACTCCTGCTTAAGGTGCTGATGTTCATCCATCACCTTGTCATGGTTGATTCTAAACGTGATGTGGAGTTAAAAATAAAACAAAGAGAGACACAATGGTGATAGGCTTGTACTGTTGAAATCTTGTACTTATCACATAAACCACAAAGGGTATAAACTGCAGGAATCTGTTCAATGTATGGTTGAACAAGGACAAGTGAGAGAAATGAAACCTCTGACATGTCTGAAATACTGTGTCTGTGGTCTACATGTAATACTTCGGGCGACTCACAATGCAGTGCGCCACCAAGAGTTTGCCATGGAGGGTCCATTTTTCAACTTTGCGATCCACAGAACTTAAAAGAAGGTGCAATTTGGGCTCCGTCACACTGGTGGATATTTTGGGGTAATTCTGGAAGGTTCAAATAAATAACTAAGAAATACCTTTCCATCAGTCCCTTCTGTTTTTCCAACTGGTAATGGTCCTGCTGCCTCTGAAGCTCTTCCCGTAACGTCTCAATCATTTGTGAGTCTTGCCTCCGGACTTGTTCCAACTCGTCATGGTACAGTGAGATCTTACTCTTCAGGGCTTCATTCCTGGAGATGTGAAAACATCAAAGGCATACATGCAGGATCATTTGCTGTTCATGCATTTTGTCTCGTTTCTGATAACACCACCACTCCATATTCCAAAGAAGAATGCTCAAAACCTAAACCGTTGAAGTTTCAGATCAGTGGATATTACACTTTTCCAGAAAACAGTTAAAAACCAGTATGTGCAACCTTTTGATCACAAAACACTATTTTGTCTATTTCGAAAAATCGGTCAATTGACTGATCGTTGGAGATCACCTACATTTTTTCATTTCTTCTAAATGACAGCAAGCCAGACGAAATAATTTCACGGGGTGCTGAGTACCAGTTCGATCTTTAATCCAAGTAAGCTTTTGGATAATAATTTGGTAAGTTATTTTGGGGATAAATGCAAATAAGCCTATAAAAAAATGCCTTTAACATGATAATCATGATGTTCAAATGAACAGAGTATGTTGTGTTCCTCAGAAAATACGTAAGTAAAGCAGAAGCACTTCTTGTAAAAAGCAAGATTTAAGTACCAATGCTTTTTGCACTTGAAAATACCAAGGTTTTGCTATTGATATAAACTGAAGGAATTGAATACAATAGTTATTGAATATTTTCAATGAATAGAATTGAATGGATGAACCGAAGTGAATGAAATTGAACTTTAGATTCTATATAAAGGAGTGAAAAAGTGAAGGTCAAATACGAGGTCAAATATGCACATGCGCAATGAGGGTGGCAATACATGTACCAGGGCAAATTTCATAACAATGATGAGAATAAGATTTTCTGATACACACTAAGGCCAAAAAAAATAGTTCTGCTTTCGATTACATGGCATTCAAAAATAAGGTAGGTACATGTAGGTAGGGCATTTATTTATTTATTTATTTTTTTGGCCAATTTGTTTAGTGTACGATCATATGGAGGCGTTTGCGTGTAGTCAAGGGTAAAAGGTTAAAAATGATGGTTTAGGGGGTTTTTCCTCATTTTTCCCCTAAAGAAAATTAGGGTAGGGGCTGTCAGAATAGGATAGGTAGGGAAACCATAAGTAGAACCTTTTTTGGGGGCTTAGCACAGTGTAGACGATAATAAATTCATGGGAATATAGTTTGCTTTAAATTTAATTTACAAAAAATATTTAAATAGAAATGTGCTTTAAATAAATGCCATGCATACACAACTGTTTGCATGTCTTAACTATTAATAGCTAACACACTTTGTCTGTTATTTCGCTAAGTTGGCGCTATTTTGCTTCTAGCCATTGAGTAGCACCTTAAAATTGGCCAAATTTACTTCCAAAACATTCAGCCACAATTTTTTTTTGCAGGACTCTTTGCCAATATCAATGCAGAAGATTATTTTCTATACTCAACAGATAGTGGGAATCTGTTGTTGCTATGTACATGTATGTCCAGCACATGCAATTCACAAGTGTTCTGCGAATTTCTCCACAACACAAAAAGTATTCAATGCTTAGCATTGGTGTTTCTTCTACGTGGGGTGAAGTTCATTCTTGGCATTGCATGTAATTTCAAATATTCTTTCCCAAATGCAACTTTATTGAAAAACTGAAACACCTAAATGTATTGTACATGTATTAGACATCGCGCATAGTTATGCACGACGCAAGCGCCAATCTCCATGATAAGAAGTTGTTTACGACATGGGACACTACCATAATATAGCTAGAGGGGTGTTTAAAACACACAAAGTAAAATTGTTGAAATTTAAAATTGTTGACTTGTTTTGAATTTTGGACCGAAAACTTTCGATTTTTTTTTTAACTGAAAAGGTATTTAGGAATGGGAGTTGGCGAGGGTAATTATTAGCATTCAGACTCCAACCGGTCTGAAACAGAGTGTTTAGAACCGGTGTCACATGAAAATCCGACTCCTATGAAAATCGGACCCCTATTTCCCTATTATTGGTTGATCCCTCGCACGTGACAGGTCACTCTCCTGAAACGATCCTAAAAATAGCATAGTATCGTACTCACGCGTGCGCAGTACTACCAATGAGTCCACATTTCATGGAGTCGGATATTCACGCTACACCGGCCAAGCACACAGTCAATCATTAACTAAACTCCCCTTTTTAACGAAAAAATATGTAATTTTGTGTAACTGTATTATGAATTATGTATGAATCCTTATTTTCTTATGAATGCTGGAAACTGGTTGGTCAATCTCATAGCAACAGCAGTTAGATATATACAAGAGCAGATCTAGGGGGAACAAAGGGGGCCATGGCACCCCAAAAACGATTTTTTTTTTTTTTTTTTATCATTATCATTTATTATTACTTGTATTTATTTTGTTATTGATACTTTTGTTGTTGCTTTTCTTGTTCATTGGATGGATATTTTTTTGACGTAGTTTTTCTCGCATGTCAACTGTATTTTTTACTTTTCTCTATCAGGTTTTTATTGCTTATTATTATTATTTATTTTTATTTCATTGTAAATTTTTTGTTTACTGTATCAATCTTTCGTTCTGTGTTTTTATGTTGTTGTGTGGTTGTTGTTGTCTTGTCTTGTCTTGTTTGTTTGTTTGTTTTTTGTTTTGTTTCGTCTTGTCTTGTTTTGTTTCGTTTTGTCTTGTCTTGTCTCTTTGTCTTGTCTCTTGTCTTGACTTGTTTTGTTACATTTTGTTTAGTCTTATCCTGTCTTGTTTTGTTTCTTAATTTGTTGGGGTGTTTGTTAGTTTTGTTTTGGCTTGTTTGTCTGTTTTTCCCCAGTCTTGTATAATCTGCAGTTGTTAGGTTTTTATGCCAGCTATTCTTGCCTTGAGAAAACTGTAACTGTAATCTTTTAAATCTATTTTTCTATTTTCTAAATCTAATTTAAGTATTATTTTTAAGGCGGTCTTATTTTTCATTGAATTTTATACCTAATTTTTAATATATTTTGTATGTTACATGTACCATTCAAGTTAGGATTGACAGGCTTTCGAGTCACAGTGTTTTATTATACTTTTGTCAATCCTGGCCAGCTTGGATTGGATTGTTTTTGTTTAGTTTTGTTTACTTTTGTGAATTGCTTGTTGTACCTTGTAATTTGGCCGAATAAATAATAATAATAATAATAATGACTTCGCAATAAAGGCAGGGAATGAGTAAACCACCATCGTTTCCACAAAAAAAAACATTGGTTAAAGTGGTCAGAAATTGCCTCAGATCGTACCACAGAGCATCTACCTGAACCCCACGCCGTAATATTTTGGACACACTTTTGGGTGACCAAATTTGTTTTTGGCCCCCCCCCCCCCAAAAAAATTGAGTTCTGGATCCGCCCTTGGATACATGCATGTATATATCGTCCCAAGTAGCACAATCTACTAGCCTACAATCTACATTCCACTGGGTGTGTTTTGTATTCAATTTATTTACACCAGTTAGCACTCATGCTCTTTCGATACTGTTTGAAATAACATTATCATAAAAATGAAACAAACTTGCATGGCTATCTGACTAACACAAGTTAATATCTGATTGGCCATGTGGTTTCAAGGGGATTCCCCTAAAACAACCCCTATGTGCAATACCAGTTTATTGCTAGTTGATGGTATCTGAACACAAACAATGCAACAATAGGGAAAATCCATGACGAGAAATGAGACCTTTCAAAACAGAGGGGCAATACAGAAGGGTCTGCAATTTCTCGTGCAAGAATGAACATGTATCAAAGTTCAAACTTGTGTTATTGCTGAAAATAAACATGAGCTACGTGTGTAGTTGCATGTCATCATCCAAATGTTGATCAAATAAAACTTCATATATGTTGCCTAATTTTTGAAGTTGACTTAAATTTCTGCGAGATATTACAGGAATACAGTACATCTTAGCACCATGTACAGGATCTATAACACATGTGCAACAACCTATTTTTTGCATTTCTTTTGTGTCCTGGCTGGGCTTAGGCCAAAAAAAAAAAGTCTCCGGTTTCTGGTATGCGTGCGAGTCGCCGTAGCCATGTGCGTCGGCAAAATGAAAAAGTTTTTTTTTTCAATGAAAGATGATGTCTCAAAACCGCCAAACTCACTGGTTTGACTGGAATCCTGCTGCTGCACAATTTTAACGTGTTTTTAGATTGGGTTATGGTCGAGAATAAGCTTTATGTGGCCTCTCTGGACTCCCATATATTTGCACTAAATTTAGTCGGGCACCATTTGCAGTCGTCAGCCGACATTTGAAGCAAAAAAAATCAGGTTAAAAAAAAAAAAGCCGCGTCGCTGCACCACTTTTTGGGCAAGCTCCATACCAGAAACCGGAGACTTTTTTTTTTGGCCTTATCCAAAAGAAAGAAATCATTACAAGTTACAGCATATTGAGAATATTGCGAACTGATAACTATAAAAAAAAAAATGAACAATTTTTACCTCAACTGTCAATCAGTCAACTAGATGCACAATTGGGTAAATTCTAACACTGGAGTCTGTTACTAGACTAGTCAGTGTAGGGCCGTGCATTGGAACTGGGTACCCGAGTACCCGACCGTTGATGTCAGGAACCGGTTCCAGATTTTAGGATCCGGCACTTGTAACCCACTGTACAAATAAGTAAGTTCTCGGGCAATGAAAGAGAAAGATTTTGATTGTCATTTTTGGGGAATTTTCAACATGAGAAGCCAGGCAACGTGGAAAAATAAAACATATTTTACATTTATGACGCTCGCGAAAGTTGCAGTTTCACACCGTAAAGCTATGCTCACTGCACACACTTGCATCTTGCTTTATTTAGTTGGGTCTCTTTAACGGGTACCCAGGTACCCATGGATTTTTTTTTAAACGAGTACACGGTTAACGTACTACCCGTAAGTGCACACCCCTAGTGTTTAGTGCCAAGACATTCACAGGAAAAGTAAACATGAACTGGCAAGACTTGCACCTTGTACAGACACAAAGTAACACAGAAGGACCTCTGAATGACAAAAGATCTTACGTTGCTCGGAGGTCGGCCACTGAGTGCTCCTTCTGCTGAAGGATATTCTCGCGTTCCTGGAGTTCACAGACAAGACTTCTGACCTGCTGCTTTAGCTCCATGCTATGATGGGGCTCCTGGGGGATCATAAAAAGGTTAAAATGTGTGGTCAGTATGAGTAGAATCAAAATCAAGTCCTCACAAGTTATCACAAGGCACAATCATAAGGAAATCATAAGTAATCACAAGGCAATCTTAACTCATCACAAGGCAACCGTAAGTCATCACAAGCCAATCATATGTCATCACAAGGCCATCTTAACTCATCACAAGGCAACCGTAAGTCATCACAAGGCAATCATAATGTCATCGCAAGGTAATCATAGGCCATGTGGCAACCTATTCTAATGAACAAGGACAAAGTCAATATTTGACTTGTAATTGACCGGTACGGTAAAGAGGGAGAGTACAGTTTATTTAAAAAGATGAAGATGTTAAAAAACTATGTTGTCAGCTGATTTTTCCCTCATCACATAAATTTGCTAAGCATTTTTTTTTTCAGCTTTAGCAGCTCTCCCTAACTTGCTCCCAGCTTGTAACCCACCTGATTGGCTACAGACAGCTCATCAACCTTCCTGACCAGCTCTTCCACCTGTTCCTGATGCCTCTTGTTCAGTTCCTCCAGGGCTATGCTATGCTCCCCGCTCCTAGCATGAAGCTGCTCCATCAGTGTGGTCTCTGTTTTGTTCCGGTCTTCTCGTTCCTTCTTCAACTCCTCCATCAGGCCAGCGACCTTGTCTCGCTCGGACTGCAGCTGGAGCAAGATGTCCTGGAGGGCCAGGTTGGACTTCTTTATGGCTTGGCCGGGACTGAAGGGAGTTGGAGGCAATTCAAACTGGCTGTCTTCTGCACCCTGCAGGGTATCTCTCTCTGATCCCGCTGCTGACACCGACTGATCCAGACTGCCATCATATCCCCCACTGCTGTACATCGACACCTTAGTCTGTAGCTCGTTATTGAGGGCCACCAAGTCCTGTTTCTCCAGCGCCAGTAAGTCAGACTTGTGCTTGTAATGTTTCAGCTCGGCGGCGGACTTCTGAAAAGCTTCCTCCAAATCGGCCATGTTGGCCTGGATGCCGGCTCTGGTGCCTTGGACGTCCTTAATGTCTCTCTTGAGTTGTGTCAGCAGGGAGACCGGTGTCTGTACCAAAGCTTCCTCACTGACTGAGTCAGATTTGCCAGGTTCCATACACACCAAGACCTTGCAACAAGATGAAACATAAAAGTTATCAACTCAAAGCCGAACCTACAAATTGTTCTAAAATAGTGTATCTCTTAAAATAACATTCCTCCGTCTGGAATATTAGAACATAGCTTACTTTTATGAGGAATTTGCTGCAACATCCCAACTGGCATAAACCGTCTTATCGCAGAGTCTTCAAACTTTGAATACACGATATGACAACTGAGTATTGCGCATCCAAAAACTCAAACATTAAATTTTTCACACCTACCTCTTCTGTCTTATTTTTCAACTCCGTCTCCAGCAGTTGAATTCTAGCCTCCAAAGTACCAACCGTCTTTTTCAACTCTTCGTTTTGAGACTGTAACTCAGTTTTATCCTGTATTGGAAGAAAACTTCACGTTGAAAAAAGGACTGCAAATTCATGACAAAATATATGGGAAACTTTTGACTATTTTTCCAGGTTGCTTTCTGTAGACATGTGTACATGTACATGTACACAGTTCCCTGTAACTTACTTTTGCACGGTTTCGATCTGTACATTAAAAACAAAAATTAACTTAAAGGAGCAATGCAGAGCATACCACTAAATATTAAAATTTGCACCATCTGTCAATTTTCATCTTTTCCATGATGGTTGCTTTTTGTGTTTTGAAGTTAATTGCAAGTCGATCAGGAATCAGTCAGTCTCAAGTCAAGTCGCAAGCTATTCAAATGTTCATCCTCTGTTACTTGTTTACGTGTTCTACATAACCCCCCAGGACCGACACACAAAGGGAGAACAACAGATCCTTTCAGTCCTTGAGAATTGGGTCTTTTGTTCAAAACGGTCCTCTGTAGTAAGTTTGTGTGCTTAGTCTATGGGAGAGTGTTATACTACAGGGACAAAGGGAAACACAAAGCATTGTCCTCGAGAGTATAGTAAAACAAGATTGGGTGACCCAACTTGTGTTTGTTTGTGTTTTGCTTGACTACAACTCGGCATAATAATTTTTTTAAGCAGACGATTTACAGACCCAGATTATTATGGTCCTTTAATTTACCCTGCGTCCTCATACCTGGTTTTCTGCTTCCCGTTTCAATTGTTCCTCCAAAGTCGTGACCTGGTTGCGCAACCTCGTGACCTCCAGGTTTGCTAGCTTACGAATCTCCTTGCAGCGTTCCGTGACCTGACGATTGCAGCTCTTCATCTGGACAAACTCCTTGGTGCGGGCTTCCATCGTTTGCACCATGTCGGTCAACTGGCCTGTGTGAAGAAAAAAAATGAATTAAACTCATACTTATTCATACCGTCCTCTTGACAATGGACAGTATACATGTGGTTCAGATATCATTCATTTCCAATATTGAGAAAATTATCAATTTTTTCCCTTTTTTTTGCGAATACAACAAAATGTTTGACCACATGCAGGATTGTAAGTGGGGTTCCGACATTTTTTTAAGACATGCAACAAAAGGAAATGACTCTGGAAATGTTATGCATTAAAAAAAAAACCCAGGAAATCCTGAAATTGTAGACTATAAACATCCGTTGAAATGGTTTGAAGCCCGGTTCATACTTCACGCGAAAGCTTGTGCGAAGCGAAATTCATGTCGCCAATAATGGTGGACGCGCTTCGAATGTATTTATGAACTGGACTTAAATTACACAAACATTCAAAGAAAGATTCAACATTGCAGCAAGTAAACAGTTTCAACACTTTCAACGTTTTTGTAAACATTTGTATAATCAACTGATAAAAAAAAACTTGGCTATGAAGCGTTGCTGGTTCCAAAGTCATTGCAGTAATACAAAACAAAACAGAGGGGAGCCAGGTCCACTGCTGTGATCCGGGTTCGAACCCTGCATGGGCCAATATGTGGATTGGGTTTTCAGTCCCTACCTGATTCTGTGTGTTTCCCCTACAATATCATTCTGGGATTTTCCTCCCACCACTAAAACTGCAATTTCCTTCCACATCTTCTACCAAGTCTTATCCATCCTGTTCTTACACTTGCACTGTTGGAAGTTGTCGAAATAAATATATAAATAAATTAACAAATACCATGTCTTGCAGTTTTTCACCAATACTTGCTTCACTTCAAAAGCTGAATGATTGGTCTTATTTAAAAAACGGTTCTTGCCTGGTTGACAAACCTCTGAGCTGACCATCCCAATGGCTTCTTTATCCTCAAAGACGTTTCCTTGTATACCGTGGTGTGTACTGCGGCAACGTCCCGCGAGAACATTATGCCTAAACTCAGAACCGACCCAAAGTTGGAACGATTCTCTCAAGTTACGGCCACCAATCACTTCAAACAGTACTCTCCCAGCAAACAGCGACAACATTTCAGAACAGAGTGCTGCAACTTCGTTTAATTGAAACTCACCGGTGAGTGCAGAAGTTTCGGGCTCCAATTGGTGGAACGCCGACACCACTACCATCAGGCCCGACTGGCGTGATGGTCTGGTTTTCGACGGCACGCAGGTTTAATTCGGGCGATTTGCAATACAGAAAGGTTGCAATCGACAGCATAAATACTATAAAATGCCAAGAGTCGAAAATGGAAAACGTTGATATTCCTTGGATTAGCAATATAAAATTAATTTTGGTGAACGTGCAAGCTTTTGAATTTTTGAGTTCATTTTTTCAATGGATAACCACGGTTTTTGAATGTTTTTTAATAAAAGGCTTAGATTAATATTTAGAGAAATACCTCTTCAAGGATGAGGAAATACATGTACTCATGTATGGGCGCAATTCCAGAAACTGCAGAGTTGAAAATTGCCCCCTCTGTCTGTGGCAATTTTTTTGGGCAGTATTCTGTATTGTAAATCACCCGAACTGCGCCACTGTAATGTCAACTTTCGTGCAGAGAAACAGAACATTTAAGTATCGCCTCAGCAACAAAGCACCTCATTAAATTGAATGTTCGGTTTGTTAGGATGCGCGGAAAGGTGAATTTTGACATGACGGTGGTGCAAATGAACCTGCGCGCCGTCGCAAACCAGACAATCACGGCAGTCGGGCATGATGGTGGTAGTGTCGGTGTTCCACCAATTTGAGCCCGAAATTTCTGCACTCACCGGTGAGTTTCAATTAATACTTGTTGCAGAATCGGTCAGAGAGGTTGTCGAGGTTTGAAGGGAGAGCATGGTTGAAGTAAAGGGAGGGCGTAACAGGGAGAATCGGCCAAAGTCGGGGTCGGATCTGGGGTTTATGACATAGTGGCCCAGTGGACGTTGACCCAGTATACACGACGGTATACAGGCAAACGCCCTGAGCGCTACCTCTGAGCATGTTGTTTTCTTCCTTCATTCCCCGTGCCGTGTTGACCAGTTGATCGTACTGCATCATGGTCACCATGTTCGTGCCGCCGTTCACCTGCCCAGAGGTGGGCGAGAGCTGGGACTGCAGCTGCAGGTCGGCCTGCTGGGTGCCGGCCGTGCTGGTGTCCAGCGAGGGCCGGGGGAGAATCACAAAGTCGCCCTCGGAGGTGTCCGAGCCGGGGGCGGAGTTGCCCGGAGTGGTGGGCGTGGGAGGACTGTTCCTTCTTGGCATGGTTACTGGTATTCATGATGTGAATGGGAAAACGAAAGTAACTTAAGTTTATAAAATACATTTCATTTTATCTAGATAAGATGGGTACAAGCATAAGTAGGCTCACATCTCATCATACACCGTACTGACAGTCACAAATGTTTAGACTAGGAATAGTAGGAGACTACATAATGTAAGACAAAACACCCCTATGTATTATTATTTTAGTATTATTTCAATCATTGTAAGTTAACAAAAACATTAGCAAATGTCTGTGATGCGAATCCCTGCAAGTTCTCAGTTCCAACGTTCATAAAGACACTCAAACACAGTTTTTAACAATCAATTCCAGTCTGTATATTTTAATATCACAAGCTCATTAAATTTGAATAAACAGAGAAGATTTTTGTCTAAGTAAAAGCACTATTGTTGTTTTGAATGAAATGGGTTGCCTTGCTCAGTCCACAATTTTTTTCCCGTTTAAATTACCAAGGCTGCCAATTTTGAGTGAGAGGTGAGAATAAGAATTTGGCGATGGAGCCTAGTAAGCGCGAAGCCCTAACGGCTTGGGGTTTGGGGCCCACTTAAAGGGCCCCCAACAATTTTGGACTCTAGACGTTCTGTTGTGCGATCTGAGGTAATATCTGACCACTTTAAATCATTTTTTTTCTTTTTTGGAGCAAAAGATCATCATTATCTGGGAGTCCTGATATTATAGGAATGCGAAATCGCTTGGAAAATATGTGGGGTTCCATTTTGCTATGACACCGCTGCTGTGTATTGCGTGCTGAGGGATTTTCCCCGATGAGAAATCATTTTGTGTACGTGTGTGGAACACGGTGAGAAATTTGCACACATGCATGAGATGGAACATGTAAATACCAGACAGTCATCCTAAAATTGAACGGCAATGACAGACTGCTATCGTTCGTCACTCGACCAGAAAACCTGCCACACATGCTGGGACAGGATAGAACATATTAAAAGTTGTATTGGATTCTTCAATACTTAATTGATTTATTTTTTATTTTGTTTTTGCGTGAGAAATCCCTTGTGGGCGTGAGAGCGTGAGAATAACCTGAAATGCGCAAGTCTCACGCTCTATGCGTGAGAGTTGGCAGGCCTAATTACATCAAATTTGTAAAGGACTAGCACTAGCTGGAGTTACCTCAGCCCTATAGACTATACATGTATTTTATGACAACCCAATGATAAAATATGATAGTGGATATTTTGCCGGAGGTAATGACGGCAAACTAACGATTACTAAAGGTTTGCCGGCGGCAATCCATATCAACAGAGGGCGCTGTACTCTTTAAAATAGGGCTGAATTATAAGATGTATTAAATTCCCACCAAAAGTTGTGTAGCACGTTTGGTGTTATGGTTACGCTAAGGCTCTAGTAAGCGGGATGACTCGCGTTCGATTCCGACCGCACCACATTTTTAAGGTTTTTTTTTCTCAGCCCCAAATAAATAAGAATATTCTTCTTTTATTATTTTAACATGTCTCAAACATTTTTTGCAGAGTATTACATTTTCTTCTTCAGATTTGTGGCTCTGGAGGATTTTTTTTAAAAGGGAAATAAAGTCCGAAATTATAAAATGGTCTGAATCTAGTCCGAGTAACTTGGACCCAACTTATCGCCTTTTTTAACATTTGGACATGGTCTGGCGATATCGCCAGACCATGTCCAAATGTTAAAAAAGGCGATAAGTTGGGTCCAAGTTACTCGGACTAGTCTGAATCCCATCTTGTGAATACGAGGTAACAACGATAATTTTGGCATGGAGCCAGACTAAAACTTGTCACCGGAAAATGTTTAAGTACAAAAAAACAGTAACTGCGCATGTTCAGTGCATATCCGGCAAACTAACGTTTACTAAAGGTTTGCCGTCTCCGGCAAAATATACACTGCCATAAAATATAGGGCTGAGGTAACTCCAGCTAGACTAGCACAATTAACATTCAACAGCAAATTTTGAAAGATGATTTCATTGTTTAGTTTATATTTACACTGTTTTTAATTATCACGATCAAGTCACAAATTGACGCAATACAGCAGAAGATAATGAAAAAGATGCCGTGTTGTGAGCATTCTCAGGGCTATGGAGCTGAGCTCCATTGGTTTGCATTGAAATTTTACTTACAAGTTTATTGAGTTGAATCGATGTACATCACTTTTGAGACAGGAAGCATGACGGTAAAAGCCAAAGTGAGAATTACGAAGGTACTGTTGTTATACTTGAATGAAAAATGCTAAGCTAATTTCAGAGTCTGACTAGGTAACGGAAATCCCACATCGTTTCGCAACATCAGCCAGGGGTTTCCCCTGTCGTCGCAGTATAAAAAGGACTGCATTGTCACGTCGCGCAAACAGCCGTCACGGGGTTTGTGGGTTGAACTGAGTCATTAGATAGAGGGCGCTACACAGGTTTACAAAATCTCGACTTGGTTGGTTGAGGTGTCTTGCCGAATGAGTTTGGGCCCCAATTTTAAGAATACGGCTTGTATGCTGTATAAACCCCAACTAATTTAATTTGAGGCCACAGTTTGGTGTCTTCGATTTTGTTTGAATATTAAATGGTTTCTCTAAACTATTCTAGTCAAAGCTGGAGACAAAGGCAAAGTTTTTATAAATTGTTTCCATCAAATCTGGTGAAATAATGCAAACGGCTCATTATTATTTATGAAGGAAGTTTTGTTTACGTCCAGGTGATATCAATTCAATATGGGGTTTTCCCATTGCCGAAGTATTTCATAGTAAGTGTAATCAGTGTTTTCCTGGTGCTTGTGGGGGAACTTTTCACGAGCTTAGCCCTGGTCTCTTCGATTTAATCCCACAACATCCTGCTCAGTAGTGTACAGTCTAAAAAAAGAATTGGTGAAATTTGGACCGGAAATAATGTGTTTACTTGGAAATCAATTATACATGTACATGACTTGTATCAGGTTCTTATGAATGTTTACATGTATAGAAACAAATCTGACAAAATGTATACAAATCACACAATAATTGTTGTGACTTTTATTTTATTCCAATATCCTGGAGCAGAAAACCAAACAGTTTGTTTTTCCTAGCAAAAAATGTTCCAATTCAGAGATCTACATTTATCTGAAATATTGGTCTTAGAAGAAAGCTGCTAGGACTGAAACATTATGCCCTTTGATTGCTTTCGACAAAATAATTTTTTTCTAAAAAGTTTTCAATTTGAATGTTTTATTCCCTTCTTTTTTTTTCTGGTGTCCTCTCAGTGAAAAAAAAACCCTTGCCGACCTTACAGAACCAGCCTAACCCGCAAGAAATACAAAGGTAATACAAAATTTGTAAATTAATAATTCAATAACTAAACGTGGGCCTTTTTTTTCTGAGGTTGGTAACTTTTGTATTGCTAGAAAAATAGCAATTTAGAAAAGGAATATATTTTTTTTCTGGATGAAAATAAACCACAGGGAACGCAATTTTTATACAAAAAGTCACTGGCTTTCAATGTTTGTTCCTAACTAACTAACTGACTAACAGAGAGACATGAAGATTGGTTGAGCTGCTATCCTGCAGCTAAAATAACCCATGCCTGCAGAGGTTGTGTGTTTTTTTAAGAGCTAGAAGGTTCAATGGTAAAATGAACACTGTCAAAAGTGCCCCCTCAACAGTCATAGAGAGTTAGGCAGACTATACCTTCCGTATATCAGGCACTCATGTAAAAACTCTCTTTAGATTGTGCACATTTAGCTGAAAATTACTAGGGGTGTTAATATTCGCTCCATACGTGTCTGAACAAGAATTGAGCATCTAGTAGGTCCGCAATTCAGAGTTCTTGTAAGTGGTTACATTATGTCATCTACTGTCCATCCATAGCAGATTTATTGATGTTGGTAGTATGGCGGTCTGTAGCGGACAGGGTCGGGTATCGGCCCATGAGGTGGAGGGGGTCCTATATCGGGCCTAACCCCTGCAGGCTGTGGGGCGAGACCCGGTATGATGGGTTGCATGGGGCCCATACTCTGTGGGGCCATAGACACCCCGGGAGCCCAGCCTGGAACCGATGTCGGGGGTGGTGCGCTGGGACTCTGGAACGAGGGGCTCGGCTCGGGGGTGGATGGGGTGTAATGTGGCTGGGACGCGGTGCTGTACATGGGCACAGGTCCTGGGATGGACACGGTAGGGGGGATGGTAGGGACGTGGACGGCCGAGTAAGGAACAGCTTGTTGAGCTGGGGGAGGTGCTTGGTGCACCACTGGGGTAGCTGTCATAATGGGCCGGACTGCCACGCCCGAGTATTGCATAGGGGCTGGCGGGTGAACCATAGGAGGTGGTACCCCCTGGACTGGGTATATGGGGGACTGGGGAGGGGGTGGAGGGGGGACTTGATGCTGGGGAATGGGTTGCTGACCCTGGTAAGTCACGGCAGGGGGTGGTAGCTGGTGCCCCTGGTGGGTTGGCTGGGGTGGTGGGGGTCCCTGCTCGTGCCCACTGTAGGTCTTCTCTTCCTGAATGGGTACTGTGATGAGGTTGGACTTCCTCACTTGTACCCGCTCCATTCCGTACTCCCCATGAGCTGTGGGCGAATCCGGGATGTCCGTGGACTCGGCCTCATAAGGCATGCGGTCGTGCAAGTGTTGCTGGGTAACCGGACCGCTGTAAGCTTCTGGGCCGGTGGTGTAGCGTGCCGTGCGGGGGTCCTCCCCGATTGGTCGTTCGTGCCGGCCAGGCTGATCACTGCTCGGGGGCTGGGCGGCTGATTGGCCGGATGACGGATGCCTGTTGTGACGGTGATTGATGTGAGCTTGGAGGTCTCGCTGGGAGAGGTAAGTCCGTCGGCATCCACTGGGGCTGTGCTTGGAGCCTCCGTGGGTGCACAAGAAGATTCCACCCAGGGGTGATTGCTCGATCCGCTGAACGCTGTCACCACATCTGTGTGGAAACAAACATTAGCCATTGGATTACAGCAGCTTGTGAGATTTTGGAGGACTTAGGATGGTTCCTAGCAAAAATGCGGAAGAAGTACGGATTAAAGGGTACATCAAATGAATTTTACACTAAGAGATTCTTTTTGCGTGTGTGCAAAATGTCAGTGCCTCTGATGAACTGTTTGCAAATAATGAGACACTTTTTGTGTCACATTTTGGTAAAATATACAAAACTTACAATATAAGATTAATTTTACAAAAATTCATAACACAAATTTTCCCAAAATGTTCTGTACAAATAATGAACTAAAAACACAGCTCATTGGAAATATTTGTGTGTAACATTTGCTCTTCATAACCTCTGAACTCTGACCTACTGACCTCAAACAGCTCTTGTCTGTGGCTTTGGCACAATCAAAGCAGAAGACGTGCTTGCAGGGTATCTGGAATCAAAAGCACAAATTGAATTCTTTTTTTTTTTTAGAAAATCATACCTTGGCAACGTAATAAAAAATAGCTGCGTTGAACCAAACCATGATTGTTAATAACTTTACATTATGAAGATTTTTTTTTAAGTGTTATGTCCTCGTGTTTTATCTATAGCAATCAAAGCATGTAAGAGTAAGTGGGATAGGCCTAAGAATTCATTCAAACTTTAAGCAAAATTAAAATGTAGTGAACTCTATGATAAATGCAATAACTTTTCCCAATGATGTATCTCCATAATTGATTTGATGATGGTGTTAACTTTCCTTTTTAACGATACCACTAAATTAAATAGATTCGCTTCAATCTTACGGTGACTCACCATTCGTCCATAGCTCAGGATGGGCAAGCCGCATTTTTCGCAGCAGTGAATCGTGGGATCAACGACTTTCTCTCCAATCAGATTCAACTGAAATGAAAACGACAATTCTGTGGTCAGACTTCAGTACATGTATACAAATATCGTCACTGTCGATGCGACGTAGTCAATGGTGTTCTGTGTACCTAGGGGTACCATTTGCCTCCAAAGGTGTGCAAAAACTAAGGGCAGAGCTATCCGCTCCGTTCACAAGTACCCCCTCACCGGCAGAGGAAGTACAGTTGGGGGTGACCGACCAACGCCATCTTGCCTGACTGCAATTTGCCGCAACACGCGGCCGTACCACTGCGTGTACATAGTACAAATCTCCTGGTGTATGTGCGTCACACACAAGGAACGGTACGCGTCAACCAGCTAAATGTCCCGCCCATGGGGCTTCATTGTTAGGTAAAAGGGCGCCCTCTTTTGTTAGCGCACGAAGCTCATGGGCACCATGCATCATTTTTGAGAGCTCATAGTGGCTGAACACACTGCGTGCGGGTACTGTTTTCGGAAATACGCATGACAGATTTGATTCTGAATGTGCACAAAGCCATAGCGTCTTCATGTGAGCGTCAGGCATCATCGTCGTCTGATGCTTTCGAATGTCTCTCCTAGCCAGTGGTCTCCCCCAACTCTCCCTTCCTTACCACTGAGGGGGTAATTGGGCTCGGAGCCTATATGTGACCGGCTCCACAAAAAAGGGTATTCTGTCGCAAAAAGTGAAATTGCGTTATATACATGGTTGGAAAGCCCACAATGTAAGCTTTCATTTGGTATGTAAAAGAGCTCCATAGCCCCTCCCGTTCTGGAGGTATGATGTATTTGCATATTAATTATTTCCTTTGAGTTGAAATTACACAACTGAGAAAACAGGCGTTGAAATAGCTGGCTTTGTTGTAGAACAACCGAACGATGCACACAAAATGGTTGTTTTTTCCAGTTTGTTCATCAAAATCAACATTCCTGTGAATGAAACCTGAAACTGTAGGTATCAAAGATGTCATTCAAGACAAAAAATGAAAATCAAATTTTGATGAAATTTTCACCCTCTCAATGTTGAGCAAGCCATTACACAATAATGCTCAGTTCGACTTAATACCCTTTTTTGTGGAGCTGGTCACATATCTGATAAATGACAATCTTTTAAAGGAAGCGGAAGGCGTGAGTATATACCTTCAACAAAATAACACTAAAGGATGATAGAAAGAAACTCTACAACGATGAAGTATCAAGAAAGTGGATCCCGTGGATTCACTTCAGAGCATAGGAAAAAAATCAATGTGGTTGGTATAATGTGGTAATTAAATGCCAAGCTAGCAAGCAAGCAACATACCTTATGGTCCCACTTCAAGTGTCGATTTGGGAACGGATGGGTGTAGATATCAGAGTGCTTCTCCATTCTGATTGGTTGAAACTGTCACGCATGAGAAGAAATCTGAAAAAAAATCACAGTTTAAGTTAGGATATGGGATACATAACCGTGAAAAAGAAATAAATCAAACAAAAGCAGCCAAAAAGGTAAACTACAGGAACCGGCTCAGAGCACAATCACACCGTCTCTTTTTTCGCCATATGAATACAAGTCTTTTCAAATATATTGAGAAAATTTGAGATGGATTTTTAAAAAATCTTTGTTCCTTGCTCTTTCAATTGCTCAATTAACAATTAATAAGAAGGTCCGTTTCCTGATTGCAGACTGGGGGATTCTTCAAATCCCACAGTGGAACTCTTTACATGCGGCATGGGGATTGGGAAATTTTGGATTCTAGCTCTGTGATCAGGTGATGCAATCTGAGGCATTTCCTGGCCACTTTCTTCCGACTGTTTGAATCAAAATTGCTCGTGTTCACAACTTGAACGCGAGATTTTTAGGGGGATGGGGGAGGGTTGGTCATCAAAAGTTGAATTTATTTTGGCATTTTAAATTTTTTTTCAATTTCTGAACGGAACTCTTCACAGAGCGGAAATCGACATTTCATTTTCACTCGCACACATGCAAACACTTCCCCTCAAGAACAATGCATTTTTTTTGGATAAACAAAACAGGTCACGCGGTGCTAGTCCAATAGACAGCAAGCTTACAACACCATGTGGGTTTGTTTATCCAAAATTCTGTCCCAAAAATGTATTGCTCACAGTGACTGTCACTGTCACCAGTCACAGTGACGGGTCACAAGTGTTGATTTGGGATTGTTTTAAGTCCGAGTCCTGAGGAAGGTACTAAATCTTTATCTTATAGCAATTATCACAACAGATCTTCGTTCCACACTATTTCTATATTTTGAAATATTCAATAATAGTATTCTCAAATGTTCAAAGAAAAAATCAATGTCGAAAATCATCAGACAGACTTACAATACAAGTTACAATGCAGGCCGTACACATTTGCACTCATCATCATTAACCGCGCATTATCTAGCGCCCTCTCGTGGTATCATATTATATTGTATTTTTTTTACTTCCCAGACTGGTTCCTAGACGTTTCATATACTGGGTTTTAGAAAAGTTGAGAAGGCGACCCGGCTAGCTACCACAGTAATGCGTAATCACGGAGAGCTTTAATCGATCCTTTCTTCAATTTCTTCTACGAAGTCTCTTCAATTTAATCAAACGGCGAGATAGAAATAGTAGTTAGGTGAGCTATTTGAGTTTGAAGTTTGATACTTTCGTTGGTTTTGATTTTGTTGAGTTATTCGTTTGTGTTATGAACTTTAAACTTCGTTTGTAAAACTAAACTCTAAAGCCGGGTGTTTTTTATTTGATAATGGATATTTTGCCGGAGGTAATGACGGCAAACTAACGATTACTAAAGGTTTGCCGGCGGCAATCCATATCAACAGAGGGCGCTGTACTCTTTAAAATAGGGCTGAATTATAAATTCCCACCAAAAGATGTGTAGCACGTTTGGTGTAATGGTTAAGCAAAGGCTCTAGTAAGCCGGATGACTCGCGTTCGATTCCGACCGCACCACATTTTTAAGGTTTTTTTTCTCATCCCCAAATAAATAAGAATATTCTTCTTTTATTATTTTAACATGTCTCAAACATTTTTTGCAGAGTATTAGGGGCCTACATTTTCTTTTTCAGATTTGTGGCTCTGGAGGATTTTTTTTTAAATGGAAATAAAGTCCGAAATTATAAAATGGTCTGAATCCCATCTTGTGAATACGAGGTAACAACGATAATTCTGGCATGGAGCCAGACTAAAACTTTTCACCGGAAAATGTTTAAGTACAAAAAAAACAGTAACTGCGCATGTTCAGTGCATATCCGGCAAACTAACGTTTACTAAAGGTTTGCCGTCTCCGGCAAAATATACACTGCCTTTTTATTTTTGGTCATGTTTTTGTGTGTGCAAAGCGCAAATGCAATACATTTTCCGGAGGGGGGGGTGTTGGAAAAGGGGGGGGGGGAGAGGATAGCCCCATATATATGGCTCAAATACTGGACGTCCTCCGTATTGTGCGCCACACAGCGATGACAAAGTACGTGAGGAAAAGTTGTTTTGAGGAAATCGAATTAAGACACTTTTCGGGTCCTAGGGGGCCCCCCTTAAAAATAAAATGCATCAACTGGCATCAATAAGCGTCGGAAAAAATTCCATATATTCCTCTAAATCATTCCTTATTGCAGGTTCCGTTGACAAGTAAATATCAGGAGTAGCCAAACATCAGCTTGTAAAAAATGGGTCAAAATGGTGAGTTGGATTCATGTCATTTTTTTTTAACATTGTTTAGGTTTTTCACGTACATGTAGCCTGGTTTTCATTCTGAGAATTTCCTTCAAACAGCATTCAAACCTTTTTTTCATTGTATGAGAAGATAAAGTAAATTGTAAAGTGGGTTACTGGAAATCGATCCCATGATCTGGAACGGGTTCCGATGCACAGCCCTAAACAGGGCGTGAACGATAACAGAGGAAATGCTTCTGTCACAGTTGTGATGACTTGGAGTTGGAAGCATAGGTGATGACGTGTGAAGACTTGTTAGGACTTGTGATGACTTGTAAGGACTTGTGAGGACTAATGAGGACTTGTGAGGACTGCTGGTGACTTGTGTGAGGACTTGTTAGGACTGATGAGGACTTGTGAGGATTAATGAGGACTAATGAGGACTTGTGAGGACTGATGAGGACTTGTGAGGACTTGTGAAGACTGCTGATTAATTGCAAGAACTGACAATGAGGATTTGCAAAGACGTATGAGGTTTTATGAGGTCTTGTGAGGACTTGTGAGGTACTGGTGAGGTCTTGTTATGAATTATGAGGTCTTGTGAGGACTTGTAGACTTGTGAGGAACTGGTGAGGACTTGTGATGTCTTGTGAGGAACTGGTGAGGACTTGTGAGGACTTATGAGGTCTTGTGAGAACTTGTGGACTTGTGAGGAACTGGTGAGGTCTTGTGAGGACTTGTGAATGTGAGAACTTGTGAAAGATGCTTTGATTGACTTGTGATCGACACAACTACAACACTTGACTTTGATCTGGACCTTTTTTGTCTCATTTTATTTCTTCAAAGAAAACGACAACCAAGTGCTTGATTACAGCTGGCACCAGACTGACAAGGCTGTATTCATCAGCTTGAAGTCTGGGCCCGGACTCAGTGATGACGACGTAGACTTTGAAATCACTAGCAGAGACCTACACCTTAGACTTAAGGGTGAGTAGCCCTATTCAATATTTGTTACTTTGGATTTGGGCAAATTTGCATTAATAGGCAGCATTTATGTTTATTGGGGGGATTTGGGGGGGGGGGGGGGTTGGTCGTACAATTTGTAATTTCAATGAGGTACTTCCCATGTATAGCACCAGTATTTTGCTTAGGCAGAGTAAAAAAATAAACAAGTTTCTTGTCCCCGCCCACTTCCTTTTCCGGCCGCCTCCTTTTTTTAATGTTTTTTTTTTATTCATACTTTTGCAGTATATCTTGCACATGTATTGTCAATATATTGTCCTTTTATTTGTTTCCAACATATGGCAGCTATGTAAAAAGGGTAATGGCTCCTTTGGATACAATTTTGTATCAGCAAAATAGTCCAGAAAATTGTTTGTTTGTTTGTTTGTTTATTTCCATTTGCACAACAAAAGTCAATGAGAAATTACAAGAAGTTGATGAATATAAATCAATAAAATTTAAAAAGTACAAATGGCGGTTACATCCAGAGGAGGTAAAACCCTCTTGTAGCGTAGCACCCAGACTGCTGGTAAGTGCTGCATTGGGTTTGAATTATGATGTTTATTTAGTGATACAGTTACATTAATTTAAGCACATTTATCAAGATTAGATAAAATATATATGAGAGAAATAAATGAGATATATTTAGTGCCCTGCTACTTGAAGACATGTATTTAAGTTAGTACAGATGAAATCATTATTTAATTAAATAAAACTCTTTGAGGTGTTTTATCAAGCACTTCCTTGAAATACTTATGAAATTTTCTTTTTAAATGACAAGTAGGAAACAAATTGAAGAATCCTTCCATCATCTTGGAAAATACGCCAAAAAGGAGAGAGAAAAATAGGGCCTCCTTCATTTTTTCAAAAAGGCAGGACAAGAAACTACTTATTTGTTTGTACTTGGCCTTATGTACAGCAGAATCAAATACAGTACAAAAACAAATAACCCAGTTTGAAATGCAGTCAGTTGAACACATATAACTGACTTCTTTAATCTGTCCTCCTCAATTCATACAGATGGTCGTGACTGGTTGTGTGAGTTCTTCAAGGAAGTTGACCATCCGACGTGCAGCTTCCACGTCGATGAGAAAGAAATTGGAATCCAGATTGAGAAAGCTGTCCACGGTCAGACGTGGCCACAGCTACAGGTTTGTACAGTACTCTACACTCCATTCAACTGTTGGTCTTCAAATGAAATATTTGCAAACCCCAATCAGCTAAGAATTTAAATGGAGTGATTTTGCTTAGTGTCAGGTCAGGGAACCAGACTAGCTGGCTTGCACCCGTTCACAGATGGGTCATTCTATAAATTTGGGGTCCAAAGTGTGACATTTTTCCCGTCCCTGTTACCTTGGTACTTTGTAATTTGCCATTCAAGCATCATTAAAAGTGACTTCAAATGATTGTTTATTTGTTGGGTAGGTAGTTTGCTATTCATAATCACTCTTGGAGGATGACTGCATTAAGGAGTGCATCAGAATTATAAAATCATAGATGTCAGATGTAACAGGGACGGGAAAAAAAGTGGACCCCAAATTTATAGAATGACCCAGATGTGTAAGTGATTGCAATCAAAATGTGGAGGAACTAAATGTGGTAAATTGTGGGCACTATTTGAAAAAAAAATCAGGGTTTTTTCCAATGGTGGTCAGCCAACTTTGATTTTACAGGATGCTTAAGACTATTGTTCACTTAAAGTCAAGCAAGGTTTTTCAAAATAATTTGGTAGTTTTGTTTTTTGATGTTTACAAATGTTGTATATTACCTAACCACCCCAACCCTTTAAAATACAACTGCATGTTTTGTTGGATTCTGTTGGAGCGAGGACTGCACAAGTAAACTGATTATACTTTACATGGGGTCAGGCATACCACCATAATCAGAGTCCAACAGTTTGGGTGTGGAGTATGCAATTTTGCAAGAGTGAGAAAGGTTCCTAGTAAATCACTCAAGGGGGTTAGGGTTAAGGTCTATACTAATAATAGAGAACGTAATAGAAAACATTGAGTCTACGCTGCATAGGAAGTTACAGAGCTGTTCAATTCAAAATTTAAATGTAAAACGAGAAAAGAAGTCTTGATGTAAGGCCAAAAAAAAAAAAATAGTCGGTCTCTGGTCAGCGTGCGCGTCGATTTTAAGCATGCGTGTCAATCTCTTTTTTTTACCAAAATGTTCCGCGGTAGCTCCTACAGCGCCCTCTATTGCCACCCCTCCTCAAATTTTTGTACCAAAGAGCACCAAGGAATGGGAAATTGCACCAAAGCAAATGATCGAGGGCGCCAAGGCAAATTATGGAGGACACCAATGTGTATGAGGACACCAAAAAAAGCAAAATAGTACCCAAGCTTGAAAAAGAATAAACAAACAAACAAACCGCGTCGCTGCATCAATTCTGGAACTTTGGTCTGACCAGAGACCAAGTATTTTTTTTTTTTTTTTTTTGGCTCTATGCATCTTTATCTGTACAGGACTTCCTTTTCAAATACATCTTTTCCAACATTTTTCAAATCTTGCACAGGCTGATCCCACTTCCTTGAGGAACGGCACCCCCGATCCACCTGTTTCCATCAGCACCGCCGCCCCCTCCACACCCCCCAAGATGTCAGCCTCCGCACCCCCACCCCCTCCCCCTCCCCCACCCAGGGCCCCGACTCCTCAGCAGTCAGTCCATGCTCCTGTACCACCGGCTCTGTCTGACGTTGAAATCCAACGGCCGCCAAAAGGTAGGACAAGGAAACCACTTATAACCAGTTCACGGCGGGATTATTTTGACAAGAACGGAACGAGGCGCAGGATTACTTTTCACTCGACCTCAAAGCCATCACCCTCGGGCAGCACACTCGTATTTCTGGCCTCGCTCGCTGCAAGCGGATCGCTGACAGATATTTCCGGCCTCCTTCCCTGCGTGTTTATCAGTCATCCGTTCCGAATACCGCAAAACTATTGTGTGTATACACGGCCTCCAGCGCGAACTGGTTAAATACTTCAGAATACTTTGGTTTTAATAATATATTGTTTTCAGTTGATTGATGCCTAAAGGGATCCTTCCCTTTGGAAGTGCCCTTTTGGGCTCTAAAATGAGTTTCTCACAAGATGAACAAAACATTTGAGAGATCATAAAACGGTACACTCAACTATACCTTGAAAACTTGTAATGTTCAACATTTGTTGATTCCTGTGACACAGACCTTTCAATTGTGATAAGTTGAACAATCAAAATCACTAATATTTTGGCAATCCTAGGAAGAAAGTGTACTTTTAATGGTAACTCCCTAGGCATTTTGGCCTGGAATCTTCATTAATTGTCTAACAAAATTTTAAAAAACATCTAAATACTAAATAACATATTGCTTTCCAAATTTTATATTGCCTTGAAGGTCCTGACAACTATCTCCCAAACATGCTCTCTGTATTAGAGTGGATTTCCGTTTTTAGTGGCATATCACGCTCATTTTCGCTCTGTTTTTGTATTGTATTTCTTTTCAGCGTACATCATTAACCATGCCAAGAATGACTGGTTTGAGAAAGTAAGTAGGACGTGGTATTTATCATCTAAGGGTCAAAAGCTAACATTTGTCAGCAGCATATTTTTGACATGGGATTGGACATTGATAACTCTGTCAGTCTCCGTTTATGTTTGTCAAAAGCTAACAATTCTCAGTAGCATATTTTTGACATGGGATTGGACATTGATGACTCTGTCAGTCTCCGTTTACGTTTGTCAAAAGCTAACATTTGTCAGCAGCATATTTTTGACATGGGATTGGACATTGATGACTCTGTCAGTCTCCGTTTACGTTTGTCAAAAGCTAACATTTGCCAGCAGCATATTTTTGACATGGGATTGGACATTGATAACTCTGTCAGTCTCCATTTACATTTCTCAGCGCCATATTTTTTACATGGGATTGGACATTGATGACTCTGTCAGTCTCCGTTGACGTTTGTCAAAAGCTAACAGTTCTCAGCAGCATATTTTTGACATGGGATTGGACATTGATAACTCTGTCAGTCTCCATTTATGGTTGTCAAAAGCTAACATTTCTCAGCGGCATATTTTTGACATGGGGTTGGACATTGATAACTCTGTCAGTCTCCGTTTACATTACTCGGCGGCATATTTTTGACATGGGATTGGACATTGATAACTCTGTCAGTCTCCGTTTACATTTCTCAGCGGCATATTTTTGACATGGGATTGGACATCGATAACTCTGTCAGTCTCCGTTTACATTTCTCAGCGGCATATTTTTTTGACATGGGATTGGACATTGATATTCTGTCAGTCTTGGTTTACGTTTGTCTGAAAATATCCACAATACTACTTGGAAATTGTTCTCTTTTTGATTTAAGGACCTTTCAAGTTTAGCCCTCCACATTTACATCAAGGAAATCGACAAGGAGTCCATCGATGTCAATTTCCGAGACCAGGAGATGACAGTCAGATTCAAGACAAAGTGAGTACAAACCAAATGAAATTTACAAAAAACTTTTTTTTGTAAATGTAATTATTGCTCTTGTAACTCTGAGTTTTATTGTCTGCTACGCTCTCTAGCAACACATTATACCACAGCTGTGTTAAGTTGAAGCCAATCCAAGCAGGTATTTAACTGAGAGAGATTCACCTGAGAACTAGTCCAAGGCAAATACCCATCACGTCATTGGTTTTACTAAGCAAGTTTTTTTCTGCACTCTGCACATTTTGCGTACTTAGCACCTCAACTGTGTGCTAAGTAATTCATTTCTTTTCTTAGAAGCTCATTTCAATGCTTAGCTGCTCATTTCCACGCTTACAAGCTTATTTCCGTTTGGATGAAACACCTTATTTTCATGTCTACAATGAAACAGCTCATTTCTATGTTGTGCAACCATCGCCATGCTTTCAATTTTAACAGCTCAAATATATGCTTAGCATGTTATATTTTTTTCTCAATTCCTCTTAAAGATAATGTTTGTGTTTTTTGTTTTCCAGTGACCAGAAGTTTCTACAGCTTCACACTGATTCCAGCGGTGAGACTCTCTTCAGCTGGACCATCCACTTGAAGTAAGTCACTGTAAATACTGTAAATGAAAAAAACAAGTTGGCGTAGCGATGTTTCCCTCATAAACATGTGGATTGGTTTTCATTCCCTAGTAACCCCTCCTCACTGGCTGATGGCTATAGCCGCACTCCCGTATGCCGTCTGTGGACAGTTGCTACAGTGCAGTGCCGCTACTGCACAGAGGCTACTGTGCAGTGATGCATATAAGGCTGTGCAGTGAGGCGTGAAAACCCGGCTGCAAGGGGTTAACCCATCAACAGTCAATTTCCTGAAACAGTGTGTAACTTACGCCATGAGTAGGATTTAAGCAACAAATTTGTTGTAAAGCTGCACAGTAGACTTACGATTCAATTTCACAAACTTTGCATAGCTGCGCAACTTTTGAAATAATGTACACATCTTGAGCGAGGAAAATAAAACAGCAACAACAGATAAAAACGGCTGTTTGTGTATAATTTCTGTTCAGACACAAAACAGTCGTTGAATCACCTCCGTGCACCATTTTGAAAAAAAAATGTTTTGTTCGACTTTGCTTCTCTGAAAATTTCTGAAAATTCTGTCACAAGTAAAATAGAAATTCTAATACCTCAAACACAAAGCTGTAAGTGTCTTGCATGAATCTTGATAAGTTGTGTAGTGGCAGGTTCCACATCGATCATTTTTACCGTATTTTGTACGTATAACTGAGGTTGAGACTTGGGACATGTGGTGTGATGTGCTCATAGAGCTATATTAAATTACCAGAGCGCTAACTTCGTGTACAAAGTGATGCCTGCTGGGCGCATCCATGTTTGTGCACAAACCTATGGAGACCTAGACATTTTGTACGGCTTTTGTACGGCTATTAGCATATCTGCGTTTGTATTACATACTGGTGAGTTATCGAAGCCAATACGCCCAAAAACGAAATGCACGATCAGCAAATGAGCGTGTCATTTTGCTCTACGTAAACAGCGCAACATGTGCACGTATTCGCTGCAGATGCTTTTTGTCTACTTGCGCTTTTGGTCTACTTGCGCGTTGCATGTAGAGTACACTTTCAAAATTCAATCCACCTAATTTCATTATGTTCTACAAACACGCACATGAATTCAAAATGTCTGTGCCCAGGACGGCTTCAAAGCGCCTCCGCGCGCAGAATGACGAGTTTAGAGCTCTAGTAATTTAATATAGCTCTATGGATGTGCTGCACACATTGTATACATCTACATGCACTGTACATTGTGTCGCATACATGTACATGTACACTGTATAGTTGGCGCGTGCAGTACATGTAGCCTAAGTGTAGAGGGGGATTAGTAACCGAATGGGATAGAAGAAAGGGTAGGCCGATATGTGACTTACATTTATGTATAACACCCCCCCCCCCCCAAAAAAAAATCCCGAACTGACTGACTCTCCTGATACTTTTCTTGTGAAATGTAACACAATTGTTTTTTTTACCTTATCCACAGGAATTCCATCTTACCAGAGCAGTGTACGTACAAGATAACCCAGTACAGGCTGGAGGTGCTCTTGAGAAAGAAGGTTCCAGAGAGGTGGGGTTCTTTAGAGAGGGCCATGACAAAAGGTGGGTGTGGTCTCAATCAATCAATCAATCAATCAATCAATGTACATACAAGATAACCCAGTACAGGCTGGAGGTGCTCCTGAGAAAGAAGGTTCCAGAGAGGTGGGGTTCTTTAGAGAGGGCCATGACAAAAGGTGGGTGTGGTCTCAATCAATCAATCAATCAATCAATCAATGTACATACAAGATAACCCAGTACAGGCTGGAGGTGCTCCTGAGAAAGAAGGTTCCTGAGAGGTGGGGTTCCTTGGAGAGGGCCATGACGAAAGGTGGGTGTGGTCTCAATCAATCAATTAGTCACATTAATCTAATAGTTTTCAGTCAGTGGATCAATTTCAAAAGGCGAATTAGGTAAAGATTTATCAGAGTGAACTTACTTATTAACCCTAACTCCCTACTTAGTTTGACTAAGTAGAGGACCATGTCCGTCAAAATCCATCACTCACTCTACTTCACATAATGCTTCAGGACCAAACCGCTGAAATCCACCACTGGTGCTGATAGATTTTGATGTACTTCAGTCCACTTGGTACATGTGGCTTATCTGATTTTGATGGAGTTGGTAAGGTTAGGGTTAATGTCGAAGCGCCTTGAGCGTCAATTTTGACGGATTTGGCGCTATACAAGAATTAGTTATTATTATTATTATGTACCTTTTTTCAAGTTCAACCAAATTTAAAACCCCCTGAAAATTGAAAATTCAGGAATTGTGGTAAGATTTCCCCAATATTCAAGAGCAAGTAGAAAAAGAAATATTTTAAGAGGTGGTTGTTTTAATATATAATTTTAAGTTTAAAACTAATATGAAAAAGAAAAATACACATGTAAGAGCGTCAGTGTGCTATTTTAGATGTGGCAAGTTAAATTCCACCCGGTCCATTTCTTTGTTGAATCTGGCATTGATTGAAAATGACTGAAATGTTACATTAATATTATTATCTTGGCATTATTTATACTTGCAGTATTGCCTCAGGTTACCGTAAAAACCTTTATGGTACCAGCAAATTTTTCATTTTAAAACACTGAATTTTCCTTGAAAGCCACAATCGGTCTTGTCTGTTTGGCTGATTTGAATGTTTTCATATTGATAGACTATTTCGTTGGCAAAAGGTTAAAGGTAATATACAACATTTGCTTTTGGTGTAAGTTTCAGAAATGGATGGATTTGGGGGTTAGTATACAAATAACGAATGTTTGTGAGTGCGATGGTAAGAATAATTTCATGAGGTGACAGATGAAATGTTCTATTCCACGAGGCGAAGCCGAGTGGAATAGAACATTCAATCTGTCACCAAATGAAATTATTCTTTCCATCGCACGAATGTAAAACATTCGTTATTTATTTTATACAACACCTGAATAAATTCTCGTCATTTGATTGGTAAATTATAAACTACAATTTATTTTGATTTTAAAGATGTTGAACTACCCCTTCACGAAAATGTTTGAACCCAATGCTGTAGCGCTGGCTCTTTGGAACAATACGCGCTACGCTGAACGCGCACACCAGCATGCATTTTGCATGCAAATACCGCGTCATGGAACAAGCGCAAAGTGAAACGGTATAACGCATGGGTATAACGCATGGTCGCACCGTGCATTTTACCGAATAATAATATGTCACGTGATCTACAATTCACCAATCAGATGACGGGGATTTATTCAGGTGTTGTATAATATTTTATAGCAAATATTGTTACACTGAACTGTGTAGACAATTTTGCGCCCATAGATGCTGGAAAAACCAAGAAAAAAAAATGTTGTTCTTGTAGTTTGGTTCCCTGACCCTACTTCAGACGAAACGAAGCAATTTATAGACGTCGTGGAATTGTCAGTTCAGGGAACCAGACTAGCCGGCTTGCACGCATTTACAGATGTGTAACCGATTGCAAACAAAATGTGGACTAACTAAATTTGGTAAAGCAAATTTTTTTTTAAAATATCAAGATGAGAAAATTGTGCACTTCCTACTGCATGTGAAAAACGAATTATCAAAGGAACCACGTAGGGAAGCTGACTAGGTGCATTATAGGTTGAACCAAGAAATGGACTGGAGAAGGGCCAGGGTTCGAACCTGCGACCTACGGATTGCTGTTCCAGTGCTCTACCAACTGAGCTATAACCAGCCCAATGATGGCGGTTCCCCATTGTGTCAACGTTCTTGTTCAGGGAGCACTAGTCAGAAGCCATAAGCATGTTATCTTGGATTATGCTCAAAGGCACAATGCTAGCAACATTAGCAATGCTGCAAACCTGGGAGACAGCAAACTGGGATCACTCAGAGAGGATACTGCATTTTATTACACCACCTCAAAAAAACCACATGGGGAAACTGGTTAGGTGCATTAACCCTAACTAGCATGATTTACTAGGAACCATACCCATCCTGGCAAATTCCAACACCATATGGGAAACTGCACACACATATTTCTGACTTTGATTCTGGAGGTGTGCCAACCCAATGTAAAAGACTGTCAGTTTAGGGGTACTGTACCCATCCTGACAGATTCCAACAAAACATGCCGTTGGGGTTTGATAGGTTGAGTTCTGTAAGGGTTCAATTGTCTATGAAGACTTAATTCACGTCATCTGTGGTCACTTTTGTGTTTTCTGAAGCAGCCAATTCAACGGTCCACAGCAGCGGTTCAAGCAAATGGATGCCGCTATCAGCCGCCAAGAACCAAGATACCGAGGAGATGGCCAAAGATATGGGCTCCGAAAAGGATATGCTGAGAGGAGCGGTGGGCGGGGCCAAGTCGGTGGATGCGGGGGCGGATAACAGGTCACAGGTATAAATAGAGATGCAGGGACACACGTAGATGGGAACTGTTTATTACCTGTTAAACTGCATTGTTATTGGCTGAGTATTATGTGTTTTCAATTGTTCTACTAATGAATGTTTTTGTGTTTCATTTATTGCTTTATAGTGGTCTAAGTATACTTTTAGCACCTGCCATTGACAAGCTTAGGCTTATTATGGCTTGAATTAATTGCTTTGTCATTTACAATTTTACTTATTTGTTTTTCCAAGACACAATTTATATTTATTTTCCTTTATTGTACATGCTGTATGAACTGCATTTTTTCATGGTTGGATATAAATAAATGTTATATTGAATTGAATTGAACTCACCCCTAGAGGGTGCTCTTTAACAAAACCTTTTGACATACAAGAGGCACATTGCTAAATTGGTAAAATGGGCCTTGATATTTGGAATTGGCTGAACTTATTTGATTTCGAAACTCACAATTGACACCAGATGGTTGCATGGTATTTTTATACCAGATATTTTGACCATCTTTGATTTCTGACAGGTACAGACTTCGCCAAATCAAAGATGTAAAATAGATACCGCTAGCTTGTTTGAATTTTAACTTAGGAAATTGAGGTTTTAGTTTTCTTTTCGTTGAATGTAGTTTCTTGCACATCAAGAACGTAGTTTTGTTTGGAAGGTCTAAATGCAGCCAAAGCAAAACTTTGTGGGATTTCCAATTGAAATTTTTTTTTTTTTTCATTTTTTTGGTGTGTTTTTTGGTTATTTTTGTTACTATTTTTTTGCGAATGCCCTGCATGTGCGACTTTTTTGCTAAATTTACAAGTAAGCTGGAGCGATTATTTCTAAACATGTCCAGTCCACTTCTAAATTTGGGAAATTGCTATTACATAATAGAGTTATTTTCTTTTCATATTTCCCTGGTTTTTGGTTGGTTCCTTAGCCCCTCGTTACGAAGCCAACCTGCACAGTGCCCCCGCAGTCTCACCTGCCGGGTACCAGTCAATCAGCAACCAAGGCAGAGCTCTACTACAATCCAGGCTTCACAGGGTTAGACAATCTAGGCAACACGTGCTTCATGAACAGCGTACTGCAGGTCCTGGCCAACACGCGAGAACTCAGGGACTACATGCTCGGTAAATACCAATCAAGGTTTTTGTTTTTCCTAAATCCTGCAACCTGTGCAAAGGTCTGTGGGAAATTGATGCGTTAGGCCGTCAACACAAGTGCATGAACTACCAATGCTGAGATATTGGGAGCTAGTGCAATTATATTCAAACATTGTCAAAGCTGTATCCTGTAGCAGTTGGCCTACACAGAGTCTGAGGCAGTTTAGGCCTGTTGTATCTTGTTAGACTTGGCACAACCTCGTCCCCAGGGTGTCGAGCAGTACGCGCCTACCACTACCTGCTCTCTCACCCTGGTATTGGATCATTTGTATGTGCAAGATTTTTTAACACGTATGCAAATGAGGAACAGTCTGGTGCCTGGATATGCATTACACATTAGCGTTTGTTTTTGTATGCGGTGTCTGGGGTAAAAACAGAGTCAATTCGTAGCAGCGCGAGCACGGCGTGAGTTACGAAAACACGATTTTTGAAATCAAACTGTTACGATCTTATCGAGACAACATGCAGTATCATATTTCATATGTATATGAGCAAATTGGAAAGGAAATTAGTATTTTCGAGAAGGCTTGGACGAATGATCGCGAAAACACGTACTGCACGTTGTGAATAATAGCACCAAGTACACGATAAAAATCCATTACTAGCCAATTGCGGTATCCAATCAGGATACAGGAAGAAAGTTTCCTATCTAGGGTTTACTATTGGAAACGCGGTTGGAAATAAAGTAAGCACTGGGGACGAGGTTGGACTTGGCAGGCTTTTCACTGTGACAAGTGTTGCGTGTTGTTGTTGCGTCGGGCAGGGTACCACCAGAATACCCTGAGGGTTTAAGGATAAATAAGTAATGTAAATGTTTAGTAGGCACACCATCACCAGATTCTTGTTCAAGAAGAAGCTTTGGACACAGAGTGGCCTAGACAGTAGGGATTTTCGAACCTCAATATCAGAAGGAAAAAAGTTGAACACTTATAGCATTTTATATTGAACAGGTTGAAAAAGCTGATATTGGGGGAAAAGAAGCAAAATTTGTAGAATTTTCTTGAGTAGATTGTGGCACAGTTCGAGAACAGGAGAATTTAACCCCTTTAGCTAGCTCCTCATTATTGACAGTCAAAGTGGTGAGGATTTGATAATATCACAGATATATTGACTTTATTGTCACCAGATTCTAACATGAAGAGTGAGATTAACTACAGTAACCCGCTAGGCACCGGGGGCACCCTGATCCTGACGTTTGCTGTTCTTATGAGGTCGCTCTGGTCGGGTAAATTCAGGTCCTGTGCTCCGTCAAAACTCAAGGTCAGTGTTTATAGATGTTCACAAAATAATGAAGCATTCTTGGTTATGTTCAGCTTTGTCTTGGGTGCTTTGCATTGCTTGGGTTTTGCACCTACAAGTGTACCATTGGTTTTTGTTCAGTTGATTAATCGTTCCCTTTTTTGGTTGAAGTTTCATTTAACCCTTACCCTACTAGACCCTCCAACGCATGCCAATATGTGCCTCAAGAAAATCTCCTATGTTTTTTGCATGGCCCTCCAATATCTGCCATGTCATTTCAAGGGTAACTGGACAGGCACTCCAATACATGCCACAGAGAACAATGAGAGTCCTCTGATAACAAAGTGAGTGCCCCCAGCTGGTCAGTATCAGGCACCCTCCAGGGCCTCCAACTCCTGCCAATTGGAGCCTTCACTGTTAAGACAAACTATCTGCCAATAAACTGCAGCTGGAGGGCATTGGCATAACCAACTGACATGCAGTAAACTACCCTCAGAGAGTAAGGGTTAATCAAACAGCTGATTACATTTTCTTTTTGCATTAATTGGTATATAATTGATACTTCAATAACCACTCGTTAACTTACCCGTTCAGAGCGATAGTCTTTACAGTATGGGCTCCGTGCGCTAACAAAAGAAGGCGCCCTTTTACCTAGCAACGACGTCCCATGGGCGGGACACATACATTTCGCTGGTTGTCACGCGCGCACCGTTCCTTGTGTGTGACGCACGTACACCAGGGGATTTGTACTATGTGCACGCAGTGGCTGCACTTCGCGGCAAAATATTGCAGTCAGGCAAGATGGCGGTGTTCGGTCACCCCCAACTGTACTTTCTGTGCCGGTGAGGGGGTACTTGTGAACGGAGTGGATATTTACCAAGTAGTTATGTCTTTGTGTTTGCCTTCATGTACTTGTCTTGAAAGAGTTTGTTAAGGATGTGACTTTGCGTTTAATTTTGTAAATGTTTAGCAAATATTTTAAGAATCGTTTAAACCTTTAAAGGATTACGCTTTCACAAAAGCTGATGCCTGCCCATTATGTCTGCAGACCGGTGTGATTGACATGATAAGTCAACAATGAGTGACATAATAAATAGCAGGCAGTCATTGAAAAAGTAAAACCTTAGCTATGTGTACCCCGAATGTAATCAAGTACTGAAGTACTGCTGTGCTTCTAAGGTTTTGTAAATTTAAATTTAAATAGGTTTGAATATGTATTCAAAGTAAAGGTCAAAAGGTCATCATACTTCAAATTACTCTAACATGAACAGTAATGGTAAATTTGGATTCCTTATGACGTTACCTTTCCAAAGAAACCAAGATTAACAAATTTGGCCCACAGGTTATGGAAATATGGTCATTTGAAAATTGGCAGCCACGCCCATTTTGACCAAAATTGCTAAATAATGGGGGGCAGTAGCACAAAAACCGTTTGTCCGATGGCGCTAAAACTTAAAATTTCAGCTTTTCAGCCTAAATTACCCCACATACTAAATATGAGCAAATTTGAAGGGGGTGGGGTGTAACCCATTGGGTGATTTGACATGGAATGACCCTACATTGTTAATTATTTGTGCTATGTATGTTCAACTCAAAGGAAGATTGCGTGAACGTAGGTCCCTTTTTTATAATCCAGGTTTTCTTTGAAAGGTTTTGGAAAACTTTTAAACAGATTTATATTTTTTTTTCGTTTAAACGTGTAAACGCCACATCCTTGGAGTCTGTGTGTTTTTGAGGTTTTTTGACGCATGTTCTTGCACCTTCTGAAAGGAAGCCTTCATTTTTACCGAGTGGTTATCAATTAATCAACCAAAAACATTCCAACAAATAACCAATACTTCAATAAAAAAATCAAATACAAGTTGTAGGCTTATGTACCACATCACAACGTCCAACTATTTTTTTAATGTAACCTTTTTTTACCTCCTATAGATCTCTCTTTGGCAAGCCCTGCGTGGTACTTTTTGCCAACCATGGGTTGGAAAACTATGGAAGGCCAACGTTGCAAAAAACAAAGAATACTTGTTAATGTTTGAAAACATACCATTGGATTGTTAAAAATACAGTTAACCACCAAACGCTACCAAAGGCTTAATAAAAAAAAATACCTCTTTCTTACATAATGGGGGCATTACTATGCAATTTTGGACAACATCTGTTGTCATCCACAGTTTAATACAAAATGACGTCCAATGTTTACAAACGAAAGGTCTATTCGCTCTTTTCACACTTCCGCCATGGGCATGCACAGCCTCGATCTGGCAATTTTACACAATGACTATAGGCGGTTCAGTGATTCCCGTGTCGGGGTTCAGATCACTGAACCAGCTATTTTTATTGTGTCTTAAGTTGCCAGATCGAGGCTCTGCATGCCCAATGGCGGAGCGTGAAAAGAGCAAATTGGAGTCATTATAGCAAAGATCATCAGTCGCTTGCTGAACTGAGCATTGACTTCCAAGAGCATCTCCCTGCACCTCCATCTCTAGAATGTTGTGTTTTTCTGAAAACAAGGATGTTGAGCATTGCTCGTTTTAAGTGATTTAAGTAAATATGTTCTTCTTGACAGAACACGGTTGCGAGTAAAGCCAGTCAGTTTATGGGCTTTGCACAGCATGACGCACAGGAATTCATGGCATTTCTGCTGGATGGTCTTCATGAGGTAAAGACTGTTTATTACCGTTGTGAAGTTTGGAACTTGTTCTTAATTGTATTATTTGTTTCTTCCAGATATTCAGATTTTTGTACATTAATATGAATTCTGGATTAGCATTTGAATTTAAAAAATACAGACAATTATTTATATCAGGCTTCCAGTGATAAAATTAAATCAGCCTTTCGTATGCTTTCGTACAAAGTACCCGGATGACCGCAATATTATGTCAGTAAAAGTACCCGGAAAATGACAATAATATTTTTTATTTTGTCTGCATCCGGGCGTTTTAACACATTTCGCTGGTTCCCGCTCAGTTAAGAGCATAGAAACTCACAGTCGTCAACCAGTCAACAGAGCGTAGCACGCGGTACTGTCGCATGCGCACATAGCACATAACAAGATATAGGCGCACAGTTGCCAATAATATTGGATGGCTGTCAATAATAATATTGGATGGCTGTAATATCTATGATTTTTTTTACTTTGTAGATGCACTTTTTAATGCAGTCGTCCTCCAAGAGTAATTATGCATATCGAACTACCTACCCCAACAATTAAAACAAAAATTTGAAGTCATTCTTAATTATACTTGAATGGCAAATTACAGAGTACCAAGGTAACGGGGACAGGAAAAAGTCACACTTTGGACCCTTACTTTATAGAACGACCCATATGCTAGTGATATTTATATCTGGTTGACAGAAAATTTTGATAATATATTAGAATCATGGCGTAACGTACAATTCTGGGTTTTTTCCTTCTTTTCAGGATTTGAACAGGGTCAAGAACAAGCCTTACATCGAGGCTCAGGATTCAGACGGCAAAGCAGATGAGGTCAGTGTATAGAACCAGATAAAAGAATCAAGTTTGTGTCATATTTAAACCCATTATCCCTCAAAGCATCCGCAACCGCCCTGCCATTTACTCCTCAAACTGCCCCAAACCACCCTAGTTCTCTATGGTTTTATTTTGCTTTTGTTGTAAATTTCAGAAATGGATGGATTTGGGGATTAGTATTTATAGCAAATATTGTTACTCTGACTTGTTTGAAGTTTTGTGTTCATAGATACTGGAAAACCAAGAAAAACAATCATGTTTTTGTAGTCTGGTTCCCTGACTCCATTTCAATTGAAATGGAGCGATTTATAGACATTTGGAATTGTAATAGGTCAGGGAACCAGTCTAGAAGGCTTGTACCCGTTCATAGATGTATAACCAATTGCAAACAAAATTCAGACTAACTAAATATGGTAAATGGGGGCAGATTTTTTTAAAAGCCAGTTTTTTCCAACGATGATCGGCTGACCTGTGTTGGAAATTGATACAAAAATACCACTTTTCTTGAAAATGACAGCACACCAGGTGCCATGATTTTACAGGATACTTTAGACTGTCATTCACTAACAGCTCAGTGAGGTATTTCATAATAATTTGGTAGTTTTGTTTTTTGATGCTTGCAAATGTTGTATATTCCCTTTAAGCTCTTAAACTTTTCTGATTTGTTTTTCAATTCTCACAAGTCAAATCACATGTTGGTTCAAAGAACAAAGAATGAACAGTGGCAGAACAAAGCCCTGTGGCAGAGTTCATTTGAATATATTTCACTTAAAGATACACTACATCATTTGTAATTTGTGCATTGTGTTTGTTTGAAGCAACAAAAGTGCTGAAAATCTAAAGAAGGGTGCTGAAAAACTAACCCGATGAAGATTTAGCTCAGTGAGTGCTGTATATTTCGAGAAAACAATATTCTAGGATCTTGATATCAAATCAAAAGTTGCAGAGTCACTCATGTTTGGAATTGCGCCCGAAATCAGCGTCCGGGACACGTTCTCATCCAGCCGGTTGCAGCTATAGGATGTTGTGCACTGAGCCGACGAATTATAGCAACCGCGCGCGCGTGTGTGTCGTGCCAATGCTTGCGCACGCTTTGCCGAATTAATTTAATTCAATTCAATTCAATTCAATTCAATTCAACATGGTTTATTAACAAATCACGAATAGCAGCCACAGCTGAATTGCACGTGATTTACATAAAAAAGTACATTTAAAAAAAAAAATATGACATTAAATACTAATATTAGAAAAGTTTAAAACATTGTGCATACAAATCTGACAAAGGAAGATTGTCTATTTAAAGAAATACATAACATTGTACAGAATGTGTTGCGGTCAATTTATCTTACTTTGAAAAGGGAGCATTTAAATTACTTTAAAAGTTATAAAAGACATTCAAAAAGGTTGAATTAAAATTAACTACTAACGGAAATTTACAACGATGCATCTTTAGACGCATCATTGGAAAGGCCTTCTTTCATTGTTTTCTTCAAAATGACAGCTTGCCAGAAAGAATAATTTAACAGGGCAGCTTGCCAGAAAGAATAATTTAACAGGGAGTCTAGTCTCATTATTATCTTTAAACCAAGTATGCTTTTCAACACTAATTAAGTCAGTTACTTTTTGGATAGCTGCAAATGATGGACTGTAGCTTTAAAACACCCAAGGCCTTTTTGCTAGGATGTAGCCTTAATCCTGCCAAATCCTCCAATTGGCCTCATGGAAAAATAGCATTTACCCTCAATCCTGCAAATTCCTCCATTATTTCTTGAATATGGTCCATGGAGAGGTGACCACTGCCTGAATCCTGCAAAATCCTCCGGCTATGACTGTCAATAGGCTGAGGCAGAGGCAGTGACATCCTGGAGCAGTGCGGAGGATTTCAAGTATAATCAAGGACTAAATTTAAGCTAGGCGCAACATAAACAACACAAGGTCCGGCCCAAGACCTTGACACAGTGCGTCCTCCGAAATCAGCAACGCACTTTTGCCATGTAACCTCAATCCTGCAAATTCCTCCAATTTGCAAAAAGGATTTGGGAGGGTTAGGGTTAATTTGATTCTGCATGACTGTTAATTTTTGCAGACTTGACTACATCTGTTGTATTTTTACAGTGTATTATTTGCATATTTCATCGAAACTGGGCCTCGGACCTTTGACACTGTGACCTTTTCCTACAGGAAGTGGCAGAGACTGCCTGGCAGGCCCACAAGAAGCGCAACGACTCTTACATCGTTGATCTCTTCCAGGGACAGTACAAGTCCAAGTTGGTCTGTCCAGAGTGCGGAAAGGTAATCAAAAATATACTTGGCAGGTTGCCAAGCTGTATGGAAGTAGCATATTGGGTGACCTTTGACTCATGTGTTCTCACTACTTGTGTCCCTGAGCAAGGCATTTGACTGCAATTGCCTCTGCTCAACTCTATTTGTACCCATGCCATTATCGGTATGCTGTGCATTTGTAGGTAGCTTTTGGTTGAGAACTAGATACAAAATATAACTCGCCACAGGCAGGTATCTGCATACCTCCCGAGTTGGTTGAGAAATACAGTAAAAACTGATCACATAATGCGGTTTTGCTGTACTGTGCAGCCTGTCCAAAAACTTTTCCTAGCTGTAGGATATCTAAAAGAAAAAAACAGTAATAAAATTCCTAACCCTGCTCAATCCAACAGGATGCAACTATTTTACATTTCGGTTGGGTCCTGTTGGATTGAGCATTATCAACCTTGTATCTATTCCTGTTGCAATCTGTTGGATTCAGCAGGCAAGTGAAAACATTCAGAGTTGGATTCTGTTGGGTACTGGTAAATAACGCCAAGTTGGACTCTGTTGGATCCAGCAGCAAACAGAAAAATAAGGCACTAGTTGGATTCTGTTGGATTGAGTGTGCCAGTCATTTTACATTTTCAGGTACCCAACAACTAGGCAAGTTGGGTTGTGTGGGACTGTGTTGGATTGAGCAGGGTAGTCCTGGGGAACTTCTAGGGGTGAGGGATATTATTAAACCACACAACGTTTACCATTTTTTTCAACTGGGCACTTGTCAAATTTTGCCAGCCTTTCGCAAAATTCCCCGGAGACGGAAAATCTGGATCCAATGGCTGAGAAAATGAGCAAAATAATTCAAACCAGGAATTAGCTAGTCTACTCAAGGACAGTTGATATTTTCAAAGAATTGTTGGCTTGAATTTGCAAGTTCAGGAAAAAATAATAATACCAAAATCGTGTCTTGGGTACCTGATTCCTCCACACAGGCCTAGTCAATATGCTAGAGACTGTGATTTTGATTTGGTTTGATTTCTTCATTCTATGGCAGGTGTCTATAACCTTTGACCCCTTCATGCACCTGTCAGTCCCCCTCCCCAAGAAGAAGAGAGTTCTTCCTGTCTTCTTCTTTTCCAAGGACTACTACCGGAAACCAGTCAAGGTAAGAGTGGAAAGATAATTGCAGTTGTCCGGAAAGCTTACGTTTTTTTTAATGAGATTTCGGCTTAAAGCAAGTCTTATATTTGATTGCAACATGAAATAAAGTATCAGTCAGAGTGTCATTGTCAGGTTATTTAATTTTATGTTTCGAAAGATACACATTTGTATATTTGTTTGGAATGGTTGCTTTTTGTCAAAAAACTGTATTGTTGAAAAAATCCTGAATTTTTTTTCACCCTTTTCAACCCTTGTCGTCATTGGCAATCACTCGCGAATGAGTATAATCGTCTACCAAGCAGGCTTCAATTTGGGTCCCTGTGGACTCTAGAGTGGGTGGGAAGTCTGATCCTTGAGCCACATATTCGGCCGCATACATGGCAGGAAAGTCCTGGGGTAGCTGGACATCTTTGGAGCTGGGTTCTTTCTCACTCCTTTTTCGGGGCCCGTTTGCGCTTTTCCTCTTGTTGTCATGCTTGTTCAAAGTGTTCTCTCCCTTCGCACAGTAAGCTCCTCCAGGAAGGTCGCTCCAGTGCAAGTGTCTCAACCCTTTTAATAATAATAATAATACCGAATAATAATATTATAGCACCTTTTTTTTTCCAACTTTCACTCGGGAGGTAACACACTGAGTATACAGTGTTTAAAAACGTCGGTGAAGGGCAAAACCTAATTTGAATAATACCGAAGTCTTATATAGCGTACGTATCTACCAACAATTAGGTACTCAAGGCGCTGGAAATTATGTATATTATTAGAGACAGGTAAATGAAGTACATGAGAAATGTGAGAACCATTATGTAGCACCTTTATAATGGTTTACAAGGTGCTGCGGCGCATTAAGCAGCCACTGCCAGAAACACCGGGGCAAACCCCTTCTCTTAGCGATAAGTGTTACTGGGTTCTTTAACGTGCATTACACAACACACGGGACCTACGGCTTCACATCCCATCCGAAGGACGAAGCAATAGTGGTAAAGCGCCTTGCTCAGGAGCGCAAGCACCATGTTCCCATGGTCAGGATTCGAACCGATGTACCATGGCACACGAGTCGAACACCGTAACCATTGGACCACAGCAACCCACGCACAATGCACCCAATCGATATAACAACTGATATTGAAATCATGTAAATTTGCCTATTGGAACATGTCAATCAGTAACATGATAGCTAAATGTAGCCTGTCAACATAATCTCTTGCAGTATGTGGTGGCCCTGTCTACAGATGCCACTGTGGAGGAACTCAAGTCAGTCATGGCAGAGAAGACCGGAGTCCAGGCTATCAATGTAAGTATATTATGCGATACAGCAGTGTAAAATAGAACGGATCTTAAGAAGATTTTGGTTTGTTAACCTCCGCACAGGGAGCATACTGCAAAGTGAACTCTGTTTTGCTTACTTTTCAAATTACTCCGACATTTGTTGGTCAACAGATTTCATATTTCACCAGTTCGTCATTCAAACATAGCCAAATAAAAATGGTGAGTTGAATTATTATTCACCCTGAAAATCTTAGCCAAACATCAGCCCTCTGACAACAACCACACGGTTGTGCAATCAAATCCTCAAAGTGGGTCTAGCCAGCCTCGCCAACATCTGTTTGCAGTCATCTGACCATTATAGAACCTAAATTTGAAGGACAGCAAATAGTTAAAGGGGCATAACGGCCTGAAATCCCCGAAAATTTCATGTTTTGGATTGTTTACTTATATTACAATGTTCAGTTTGAAAGGAAACAAACATAATGTCTTACCGTTCCCGAGATGGAAAAACCCAGTCATTTACAACGGACGCGATGGACATTTTGTGGCATACCCATACCTATTTCAATGCAGCATACACTTTGTGCGTGGTACATAATACACACATTACAAATACACAAAGTTGTTTCTTAGACGTCCGCAGAGTGCGAATCACTGTATTGCTGGATTCACAACTAGCACCCAACAGCTTGATTTTTTGGAGACAAAACTGTGACCTCCTAAATTTGTTCTTGCATGGCTCTCGCAAGAATAACACACAAACGCCTAGTTTTTATAGGATGGTTGTGTGGACGTTTATATTCTACTTTTAAATGCTCTTTCTATTTAATATAATTTTGTCTAAAACGCGTTTTGTAGCCTAATTTGGGTGCATTCCAGGCCGTTATGTTATAAGTGCACTGCAAACTGTATTACGGTGGTTGATCTGTGCTTGGATAATGCCATAATAACGCCGAAGGTTATACTACAAGTATTTCATGGGTTAATTCCTCCTGTGTTTGGAAAGACAAAGTTTTTTTTTTCTTAATTCAATACATGAACTTTTTTTTGAGGGATTAGAATTAGTAAAACGCTATGAATGTGTTAGCTCTACCCTGTGAATTGTGAACACAAAAGGGTTGATGGTTTGTCTCATAATTTTGTGCAAGTTAAAAGAGTGTTCACATTTTGAACTACACACTACTGAATTTTTGTGAATTCAGGAATAAAATGTTAAATTATTGTTAGAACACTTTTTCACCGTTTTGTCCAAAATGCATTCTTTTAATAAATCGTGTGACAACGCACATGTATATAAGGGCAGGCTTCAATAAAGACTTCGCGAACTGTTCGCGAATGTTCGCGAATATCTGTCTGGCGATAAGAGCAGAGCAGTTCGCGAACTTCGCGGAGCTACTCATCCATCAGTGGTCAAGTTAATGAGGTAGTCACGAAACCTGCGCCTTTGTTATGTTAATGTTCGTACTGAATAATTCACAGCACTTGGATGTCTTATTATAATGACGCGAAGTCGGCGAACATGCGTGCTCAAAATATATTGAGGTTTACATTGTATTTGAGAGTAAACGCGAGCGGCGAAAGGTTTTGATAAAACCCAAACAACACAGTCATTGAAAACTTGTATCTAATTCTGAAACCATTGTTTTTTAAAGCATAGTTGTATGGATTTTCCCCCTTGCAGTTACGGGTATTTGAGATGTATAGCAACAGGGTTCAGAAGATATTCAACAAGGCTAGCAGTCTCAGCAGTGTGTCCAACAATGATATCATATTTGTGTAAGTTCCTCACTTAAAGGTAGCGTCCATCATTTGTTATTTGTACATCATGTTCGTTTGAAGCAACAAAAGTGCTCAAAATCTAAAGAAGCGTGCTGAACAACTAACCTAATGAAGTTTCAGCTCAGTGAATGCTGTATATTCCAAGAAAACAATACTCTAGGATCTCAATTCAAATCAATAGTTAATGAGTCCTGTTTTTGAATTGGGCCTGATCACAGACACGTTCTCACTTAGCCGATTGCAGCTACGCGATGTCGTGCACTGACCCAACAAATTATAGCAACCGCGAGTGTGTGCGTCGTGTAAACGCTTGCGTGTGCTTTGCCGAATTAAAAACGAATTACTAACGGAAATTTCCAATGATGCGTTTTAAGACACATCGTGGACATGGCCTTTTTTCATTGTTTTCTTCAAAATGACAGCTTGCCAGAAAGAATAATTTCACAGGGAGTTTAGTCCCATTACTATCTTTAAACCAAGTATGCTTTTCAACAATAATTATGTCAATTTCACAGAGCGGCTAAGCACAGAAATCTGCTAAGCTCTGAAAATATATGCTCAGCAAAAACAGGTTACCAGCTAAAATGCCACACATTACATTGGCTGTGACTGGTTCCCAGCTGATTTTTGCTTAGTGCGTTAATTTGCTAAGCAGAATATTCTGCGTACAAGACTGTGTCCGAATTACTGGGCTACGGCTGGATGTAGCACACAGGTCTATGTGAAGTGGCTGCAGCCGCTTCCATAGGCACGCGTGTGTTATTTCTAGCCGTAGTCAAGTAACTCAGACACGACCTAAGTAGCTCCGTGAACTTGGGCTATTCTCGGTAACCATCTCGACGCCTATGGCCAAGAGAGACAAGTAGGGATAAAGTGAATTGCCTAAGGACACAACACCTGTCCAGCACCTGGATTTGAACTCCTGACCCTCACAAACTTCAAGCACTTAAACCCAGTTCTCTTTTTCTTTGTCCTACATCTTGTACAGGTGTGAGGTTTTGTCCAAGGAGGTATCAGGCGAAGAGGTACATGAAGTCACTGTCATGCAGGTATGCGTTTTGTCACCTACACCAGAATATATGGAAACATATTAAACCCCAACCCTGCCAGATGCAACACAGCGCAACAGGTCTTAGAAGTCTGTGGGAGCTTGTCGCATTGGAATATTAACACCAGTGCCTAACGGGACAATGGGAGCTAGTACAATTGAATAATGCCACATTAACACGGGTGCATACCGGCCATTTCTGAGAGGATGGGAGCTAGTCCTATCGAACAATGCCACAGTTGCATCCTGCTGCAGTTGGTGACCACAGACTCTGAGGCAGTTTGGCGTTGGGAATCTGGACCTCTTGCTTCTTGTTACGTTGGGCTGGTTTCTCAGTTGGACAAGTGTTGCATCTTAGTTTGGCTGGGTTTCTAGACGGAATACCCTGGAGGATTAGGGTTAAACCCCAAACAGGTCCCCATTGTAAATTTCAGGTCTTTTCATATGGGAATAAATATGTGTTTGGCCGGTTTTAAACAAGTACATATGAAACGGGCTTGGAGGCGACAAGGCCCAAGCTGGCTTTAAAGGGATTTGTTTAATATTGGCCAAGTACAGATTTATTCCCATTCATAAACACATTTTGGTCAAAAAGTCAGAAAAAGTTAAAAAAAATATATAGATTTCCCATGATTTTGTTCAACAATTTTACTTCATGTTTTGTGAAACACCCGTCTTGCTATGTTTATGGTACCTGCCTCTCGCGAGTAGTACTGAAAATCTCCTTATATAGAGATTGGCGTGCACGTGCCGCATACTGCATGATGTGGCGCAGAACGCAGCGGTGCCGGTGTAGTGTAAATTTAGGACTCTATGAAATACGGAGTCATTGGTAGTATTGCACATGCCTATAAAGTGAAGATTGTGAACGTTCGGCCAATGAAAGGGTATTGGACTGGATTTTATCCAAATTCATGTGACGCCAGAAAAAAGTGTATAAAACCAGTCAGTGTTTTATCAACCGTTTAAAACCACCCATGTGACAGGCTCTCGACCAATAGGAATGGGTGAATTGTCTCAGGTATTTATGAATTATTAATAAACCATGAGGGGAAAGGACTAGATTTTTAAATCAAAGCACCATCTGAAGCTAATAAAAACTTTCCGTGATGAGTACACATCTAAAACTTGCTTTTGAATGACAAGACATGAATTTGGGAGTTTGGACCACACGGACATTGAAACGGCATTTTTTTTGCCTGCATTGCAGTCCCAAGGAAGTGGAAGGTTTAATACTCTCCAATTTGTCAATGCTAACTTTTCTGTTTATATTTCTCCATAGCGCATGATGATGCCAGCCCCAGTGTCTCGCTGCTCCTACTGCAGGAAGGATAGAGAATCAGACCACTCCCTCAAACACTGCACAAAATGCTACAGAGCGGGATACTGTGACCCGTGAGTAGATTGATAGCAATCTTGCAAATCTGAACCCACTGGGATATTGCATATTATTATTTATATCAGGCTTCTGGCGGTAAAATAAATCAGCATATTGTATGCTTTCATAAAAAGTTGACTGCAATAACATTGTTATTGCAGTCAATCCGGGCATTTTCGCAGGTTCCCGCTTGATCAAGAGCATAGAAAGTCACAGTTGTCAACCACTCAACAGAGCGTAGCGCGCGCGTACCGTCGAACGCGGAACACGCCGCGCGCATGCAGCGCGCAGAAGGCCAGGTATACGCTGTCACACCATGGGTCTGTTTTTCCCATGGAGGACAGTAGTGGATATATTTGACAAATCAGCAGGACAGAAAATCAAACTCCGGACGGCAAAATGTGTATGATCAAGACAAAATACTATTTAATTACGACAAATAAATATATTAAACAAACGGAAATTTACTATGTACAAATTATTTCAATTGAATTATGCCACTATATGAATTACTTATACTTTGAGTGACGGATACTCAACTATATCATGGCATTATAAGGATCCTGTATTATGTGTTATACGGCCGTTTCCAATACCCCAAAACAAATGCAATCACCCCCCTAAACAGTCACTGTTCAAAACCTTTTGAAGGACTTGCTGTGTTCAAAGCTCACACTTGTGACACGGGTGGTCGATTTGGAGCACCAGTCACACACACAACATCCCTCCGGCGCTTTGACGATCCCACTAAGGCGGATGAACTCCGGGCTTGGGGAACTTGGGTGACCTCTCCGGGCCTTGGAATCTGGCTCGATGCCTGGTCCACACAGGACTCGGTTCCGAATCTTCCTCCTGACTCTCTCGGTAGACCGTGAGCTAGTCTTGGGAGTTGACTTACTGTTGTTCACACAGAACAAGCTATCTGGTTCACCAAGAACCTAGGAATTCACTATTCCCACAGGGAAAAGCCCTTTAAAAAAAGGTTAAACATAATTCACAGTGAAAATTAGAGTGCCTACCGACTTATGATCAAATTTACATTCGCTCCATGCTCAAGCTAAATTTCTGGAATGAAAATGGCATTCAAAATCTTCAAAAATTCTTACAATTTATCTTACTTCATCAACTATATAAATTTTAATGAAAATAAACTTGATTACAAAAGGCAATTCTATACATCAATCTCTAAAGATTAACTTCAAAATGCACCATTTCTGGACTATCACTATTCTCCCAAAATATTCATAATTTCTGTACTATGCACTTCTATTACTGAATTATATTGTATAAAGCAGGATGAAATAAAACTTACAGTTTGCAGGATAAACTGGCTTTTTAAATCATGGGCCACGCCCTGGTACACACAGTACCACTGTATATACATGTACATGTACATGTACTCACACAGGACTGCACACAGGACTGCACACAGCGAAGTCTAGAATAGCAGTGCCCTGGGGAATGCACATGGCATCCAAGTCCTAACAAAAGTACTCAACCATGGCATTAATTTGCATACTGTCATTTGCATAAGAAAGATTTAGCTCTGCTGTACACTCTGGGTAGCCTCAATTCTGGATGGGGGAGAATTAAATTAACTTGTGCTAAAATAAATGTATAAGTGAAAATCCCATAATTAATTACATTATTAAACACAATGATAAATACAAAAATTGAAACATTATTTAAAAATATAAATCACACTTTGTGACATACGCGCACTGTTGTTAACGATTACAGTGGCAGCTTCAAAACGTTTGATGTAAACTTGTGCTTCTGCGGATCAAGTCAGCCTGATATAAATAATAATAATAATATTGGATGGCTTTTTTCGGTGGATACAAGAATATATTGCACTCGCTATGACAATATTGCACTCGTCTTCGACTCGTGCAATATTGTTATAGCTCGTGCAATATATTCTTGTATCCACCTCAAAGCCATCCAATATTATATAAATGTACCTGGAGAAAGGTATTGTCTGAAAATGCAAGCCTAGCAAAGGCGGTCCCAGAGCGCACAAAATTCTTGCACAATTGATTCAGAATGTCTAAAAAGTTTATAGAATTTAAAACTGCAGTGGTAACATGATGGAAATTGACTAGATGTTTGTGGACAAACACATGGCTGTTTCGGCAATTTGTTGTTGTATTTTTGGTCATCTTATAGACTGCACATTTAAAATGATGTCACATTTCATGTGATGACGTCATCGTGACGCAACACATCCCGGTCTAGGTACACACCAATTTTCAACCAAATCGGGCCTGTCGTTCTCTAGATATTTAAGCCTTCAAAATAGACCAATGTAAGACACAAATGACAGTCGGTCATTGAGATAGGTAACCAGTCCAATTCACAAGTGACAGTCAGTCGATCAGTCAGTCAGCTGCGTGAAGTTTAATCAGGGCCCAATTTCATAGCACTGCTTAACAGTAAGCAGAAAAGTTGTGCTTACTATAGTAGAAAATCATGCTGCTGCTTAAGCACTATTTCATGCTAACGGTTGCGCGCGCATGGAGATTCTATTGTTACGTCACTGATTTAAGCAAAGGTTTCTTCCGGGGTTAAGTGTGCTTTTGCTGTGCTTACTGCTTAATGGTCCCTATGAAATAGATGGAGGCTTGGTAAGCACAAAGTCGGCTGTTAAGCAGCACTATGAAATTGGGCCCAGTTCACATGAGTTCATTATCATAAAAAAAAATTAGAGGTATTTTCTCACAAATTTGCTGCAAGTCATTGACCATAGTACTGTTAAACAAGAAATCGAACAAGTCCGAAACTTTAGCCCTTACAAGCCCACACACAATAGTTGGAGATCTTTGAGCTCATTATATTTTTCTTCAATTGGTTTCCATATAGTAACTGCCAGAAGAAGCACTGGCCGACCCACAAGATGTCCTGCCGACGAGACTTGGAGCCCGTCGGCTGTCCCTTTGTCATCAGTCTGCCCGCTTCCCACTGTACCTACGCCAGGCTGTGTCAAGCCATGGAGGCATTCGCAAGGTAAAATTAACCCTCATCTCTTTTGGGTGGCATGGGTGACTTGTGTGTAAAGCGCTCGCCTCTCACCAAGGTGACCACGATTTGAATCCTGGCCGCGGATCACATGTGAGTAGAGTTGTGCGTTGGTTCTCTCTTGTGCCACGAGGGTTTTTCTCCGGGCCCTCCGGTTTTCCTCCCTCCGGAAAAATCAAACACTTTCGATCTCAGGCTGTGCTCCGTGGTCATATATGGGTCGATGTGGCCGGCAGCCATCGGCGCCTTTACGTGCCAGCGGCCCGACCACGTTGTAGCCGCGTCCTTTGCAATTCAGCATACCAGCTGCGAGTAAGGATGATTAGCCTCCCAAATTACTATTTTTATTTTATTATTATCATCCCTTGCAACCTATTTTTATTATGTGATAGGTACAAGGTGAATCAGAATGATCTGAACCCAAGTTCACCATTTTTTGAGGAAATTAGAGTATATTGAGAAAAAGCTGAGTGTTTCATATGAATGGTTATTACCTTGTCTTCCACAGGAATTTTTTAATTTTTCAGATTAGTGGCTGTGGTGAGGAGTTATGCCATTTTCATTGAAGTGGCTTATTTTTCAGTCTGCACACAGAATTGGTTGTGCCTTTTTTTAAATGTGTCAATAACTTCAAGTGAGTCAGTCACCATGACTAGGTTTTTATCTATCATTACACTGCTTCACATCAGTACGCGATTTCTATCGATTTGTTGAGCCATGGAACCGTGGTCAGAGTGGTTTTTTAGCGTGTGTTCTTTGCTAGCGCTTTTCTTCAAAATGGTACAATGGATATACATGAAACTTTCACCAAATATGTCCAAAATACCAACCTATAACATATCTCATTTGCACTTGTTTTGGTAATTGCTACATTTTTAAAATATTTTCTTTAATTTTGGTCCAGGTCAATCTGACTCACCCTGTTTTATGGCTATGTTTACAGGGCAGTGTAGTAGGTAAATGCTGTGGATTGTAAGTGAAAAATGAAACTTCACAGTTCCGAAAAGATTCTTCTACAGGAACTGTGAGGGCAGTCTTTGTAGAACCTCAGGGGTGCTGCGGTTTTCGTTACGCTTTTATGTTCACACCTTTTCAACAAATGTTAATCCTAACCGCCTAGGCCCTAGGAACCATCCTCAATCCTGCAAAATCCTCCAATTGCCACCATGTAAAAATTGGATTCACCTTCAATCCTCTAAAATCATCCGTTATTTCTTGACTGATGTTAAAATAGTGGTGTCATGTCATGGGAACAGTCATGATTGCAGGGCATTTGTGTTTTTTAACACTACTTTTCTTGTTAACTTTGAAAAACTGATTCTTGAGTTTGGAGTTTTTCCTTATATTTCCAATTTCAGGTACTCCACAAATATATTTCAGCCACCGGTGACGGCAACTTGCAAGCCGCCCACTCCATCCACCCCTCCCGGCTCCACGGCACCCACAGACACAATTGAAACATCCCAGTCAAGCCCTATTGTCAGGGGCCAGGGTGATGCAGCCGGACTGGTCCATTCCGAAGACAGGGTGGATTCGGGCGGAGAGGGCAGGGTGACACTAGAGGATTCCATGCGAGAAGAATGCAGAAGTGGTTCTTCGACCGAGCAAACTGAGACGACCAGTGAGGAAAACATGAAGCATAAACCAAGCGATGGTGTCACAACAGGTAAAAAGCACAAATTTTTTTTAGACAAATGTTTATCTCCTGCACCCGATTTCACGAAGCGCTGCAACGCGTTGCAACTCTAGTTACAACGCGTAACACGTCGCAACTCGCGACGCGTCGTATCATCCATTTCACGAAAATTGCGATGTGTTGAACGTGTCGTAAGTTACGACGTGTCTAATGGTCATCGCAAAATAAGAAAAGTCATTTTCTAAGCCAGTTTTATGCCATAAACATTACATAAACGAGATTATAATACCGAGGCAATGTGTGTAAAGTTGCAAATAGAAAATTCATTGAACAATTATGAATTAGATTGGAATATTGCAGTTGAAATTTCAAAGTAGCTATACAGTCCACTGCGAGCCTGTTTTCCTTCAAAATTGCATCGCACGGCCGCCATTTTGTTTTACGTTTTAACAAATTTCGAGCTGAGATTGCACCGCTATGATGCATCATAAGTTACGAAGAGTTTGATGAAATCGGGTGCTGGTTTGCACTGTTTACTTTTCAGGAGCAAAGGAGAGTGGGTAAAGGTTGCAATTATTTAAGTATAAGAATGCAATAATAATGGTCGTAAAAGTTATGATTGATGTGGATAATTTGAGAATCTGAGCAAATTGGTTCCATGTCAGAGTACTCAGGTCCTCAGAAGACAACACAAGACAATCTTGAATGCGCACAAGTCAACCACAAGACAATCACACGTCCTCTCAAATCAACCACAAGTCTTCACAAGTCCTCACAAGTCAACCACAAAACAGTCTGAAGTCCTCACAATTCAAACATAAGTCTTCACAAGTTCGCACACAAGTCAACCACAAAACAATCTCAAGTCCACACAATTCAACCACAAGTCTTCACAAGTCAACCGCAAGACAATCACAAGTCCTCACAATTCAACCACAAGTCTTCACAAGTCCTCACAAGTCAACAAGACAATCTCAAGTCCTCACAATTCAAGCATAAGTCTTCACAAGTCCGCACAAGACAATCTCAAGTCCACACAAGTCAACCACAAGTCTTCACAAATCTTCAAAAGTCAGTCATAAGTCCTCACAAGACAATCTCAAGTCCTCACAAGTCAACCACAAGACAATACATGTCCTCACAAGTCAACCACAAGCTTCCATAAGTCGTCACAATTCATCACACATGTCACAAGTCAATCGCAATGACAATCACAAGTCCTCATTTCAAATCATTCCAGCTCAAGTCAAGTGACAAACTATTCCGATGAAGTGTGCTGGGAACCTGACTCCAAAGAATAAAGTATAGACTGAATATCAATCAGCAAAGTCTCCAAACTCATTGTTCTGCTTAACCATTATCAAAGCAAGTTGTTACCTATACCTCGAAAGTTGTCCAACTCTGAAGAGTAAATAATGGCCTTGAAAAACATAAAGCTTATGTGTAGATTGTTCTGTTGTACGAATGTCAGCCCAATATTTTTATTATGTTTTAGCTGCAGACAGCAGCTCAACAAGTCATTGTGTCTCTCCGTTAGTGGGTTGGTTGGTTAGTAACAAACATCAACAACAGCCTTGCATGGCTATCAATCACCTCGTCCCTCAGGCCCGGGTATATATCAACTCCTCCCTCAGGCCCGGGCCCTCTGTAGTTCACTTTAATGGGTCTCCACTGACCGCCTACCAATTTATGCAGTCCTGGAAAAAATTGGGTCACTAGGGTCAAAAACCTGATGTTTGTACTGAAAACACTACTCCTTCCAGAAATTACATGGCACAATCACATCACACGTGCACGAACACAAATGCGTTGGCCTGCAGCTTCCGAGATAATTTCGATATTTATTTTTTTATTTTTTTTTTTCAGCTACCATTCACGGTCAGCCCCAGCTACCAGAGAGGACCATGCCGCCATTCTTCATCAAACCAGTCAACATGTCAGGGTATGGACTGATCAAACCCCAAGGGGAACGTATCAGCGACAAGGGTACGTAAAACTAGGGGTGTGTATTTACGGGTAGTACAGGAACCAGGTATCCGATTGCAAAAACAGGGGTACCCGTTAAAGAAACCCACCGCCAAACATGCCTACATTCAAATCTCTCAAGCTGCTGCTGAGATTGCTTACAAAGGTCTGCACGATAATACTACTGCATCGGCGCATCAATACAGCAAGATTATTCCAGATCCGAAGCCAAACCAGAGATAAAACCGAAGTTTCATTTCTTGTTATAAGTGTTACATAGCTCTTTGGTAGAAACGTGAGCAGAAACTGTCTATTGGGTACCATGCAGCATATTTTAAGTCTTTGGATCTTCATAATAAACTGGTGCCGTGAGTTCCTTCTTCTTTTCTGAAATTTATTAGATGGTATTGAAACGTCATTGACTTGAATTGACTCCAGCGTAAATTTTACTTGACTCGACTCGACCACACACTGTAACTCAACTCGACTCGACCCGACCTTCTCCACCTAATGACTCGATTCGAGTCAATTCCTTGAAATGACTCAACTCGACCCAAGTCATAAAATTCAGTGACTTGTTACAACTCGCTTCCAATCCGTACCTGACTCTTTGGGTTTTCCCCAGAACATCAAGGCCCCCCCTCCCCATCCAATGCAATAAGTCTCAAAATGAAACAAGCCTTTTTTTTTTTTTTCTTAACAGAGTTCCTCAGACTTGTGAAGTACGGTGCCTTGTTTGAATTTTGAGGGGTATTTGATTTCATCACCGGAAAAATACAAAAATAACAAATTATCATTCAGCCTGGGAAAGGGTCATATCTGGGCCCATGGAAAACTAACTCCATGATCATAGTTGTTTTTGCTTAGACAATGAGGCGAGGAATGCTTAAACATAAAACATAAATCATGGTACAATGTTAAACAAAGAAAACATAATAAATCAAAAAGTTAAAATCGGGCTTTGTTATATTTTTAATTCCAATCACAGGTGATAATCCAATCGATCTGAAGCAATACAACTTCCTAGCCATGGACTGGAGGAACGATCCTAAACAGCAGAATCACGTCCTGGTGGAGTCCAAATCCCTGGTAAACTTTTGTAACAACTCACTCATGTCATTTTAGTCTCTAGTTTGTAACCCTTTCGCATGGGTCTCCAGCAATGTTAAACTTGAAATTGCCAGAATTACTTTTATTGGTTTATTTTCTTTATACTTAGTGAAGTGACCTTGACTGTGGACTTGTTGCTGGCACAGTACCTAGCAGTGATGTAGGTCTTGAGACCGGTCTCGAGACCACTTAATGCTGGTCTCGGTTTTGACCTCGCTACCCTGTGGTCATGGTCTCGGTACCCTGTGGTCTCGATATTTTTGCTGGTCTCAAGTCGAGACCAGCAATATGCAGTATTTATCACTCATAATATTGATTTCATTGCCTCTGTTGTTTTCGTTCAGTATTGTTGGTTATCATGACCAACATTATTTAGATTTGTTGTCTTGTTTTCGATGTAGTTATCACTGCGGTGTGACAGGCCCATATTTGTTCTTTTCTGTGATTTGCGCCTTGCTATATTCTAACGTCAGTAAAAAAGGTTACAGTTTCAACTAAATGTCTACATGCAATGAACTTTTATTTATTAATTTGTTATTATTTTTTACATTTATTCTCTGTACACTCCACGGTCTCAATCTTGGTCTCAGACCATCTCGGTCTCGGTCTCTCTTGAAGGTCTTGGCCTCAGTCTTGGTCTCGGAACTCCAGATCTCGGTCTTGGTCTCAGTCTTGGGCTATCTGGTCTCAATTACAACACTGGTACCTAGATGGCGCTTTGATGGCAGACGCTTTTACGGAAATTTGTCTTGCAAAATTGGGTGTCCAAAATAGCCAAGAGAGTATCCAGAAGATGACCAGACACCCTCTGGCTAGAACCTTGCTCAACATTGCCTTTTGGTTTTTTCTTTGGGTGGCATGGGTGGCTTGTGCGTAAAGCGCTCGCCTCTCACCAAGGTGACCACGGTTCGAATCCTGGCCGCGGATTGCATGTGAGTAGAGTTGTGCGTTGGTCCTCTCCTGTGCCACAAGGGTTTTTCTCCGGGCCCTCCGGTTTTCCTCCCTCCGGAAAAATCAAACACTTTCGATCTCAGGCTGTGCTCCGTGGTCACATATGGGTCGATGTGGCCAGCAGCTATAGGCGCCTTTACATGCCAGCGGCCCGACCACGTTGTAGCCGCGTCCTTCGCAATTCAGCATACCAGCTGCGAGTAAGAATGATTAGCCTCCCAAATTATTATTATTATTATTATTATTATTTCTTGCTTCCCATAGGAATATGAGGAAGATGATTCAGTGTATGAATTATATGAAGAAGAGAAGAGTACAACAATTGATCATTGCCTGAACCTCTTCACTGAACCGGAGAGACTGACACCAGATGAAGCATGGTGAGCTCCTCTCAACCCCCACCCCTTTTCCCCCACATAATACCAGGTACCCGGCATTTTTGGCAAGTTGCAAAACAGATTTGAGCCTATGTAATACCAATTTCCATCCGTGAATACGGACGGACATCCGTCCATACTTACCACAGCAACTTGTGGGGTACTCGTACGAAGGGAAATTTAGGGAACAATGCTAGCCCACTACTCACCCTTAGAAAAACGGTACCCCAGAAGTGAAATTCTAAAGGAGAGGGATAAAAGGACAACAACGCAAGTACCCCAGAACTCCCATCTGCTGGAGATGACCATCCTCATTCCAGATTTAAATGATGAAGTTTTTCTTCTAGCAGTTAATCAGCCATACAACTTCCAATGAGGTTCATTGCCTTGTAAATTTTATGAATTTATTTATTGAAGAATTTTAATTTAAGAAAATGTTAAAGTTTTTAATTGTTACGTGTTTATACCAGTATTACATGTACACGTACATGTACATGCATTAATTTCCAATATGTACTATGTATGTAATTTTGGGAGAGCATTCATGTGTTTACATGATTCAAATGTTTACACGATTCATGTGTGTACACGTGCTTCCGGTTTGATCTTTTAGGTTTATGGGGTGGGGTGGGAGTAGGCTTGGGGTGGGGATGGGTAGGGGAGGGTTGGAGTGGATGGGGTTGGGGTAGGGGATGGAGTTGGAGTAGGTGGTGGGGCGGCGATAGGTAGGGGTGGGGGGAAGCGTGGTGATGGTGGTGATGTGGTACATGTACACACGTGTAAGGACATTTGTTGACTTTTTATGTTGATATAAAACAAAACCTGACCCTTTCACCTTGGCACATCATCATGAATCCTGATGCCTTTCCATCATACCCATCTCCATTTCTACCTTCAGCCTCCTTTCCCGCCTTCGACAGCAAGCCATGGCGGCTTTGCCATTCTAGTTCAGTCAAGTATTCTGTACCCCAATATCTGTCCCAATCCTGAGACTGTTCCCAGATTATATATTTACTGATCCCTGAGAGACTGACATAAGACGAGACATAGTAAATGCCTATGCATCTCCCAAACCCCTCTGCCTCTTTCTACATCTACAGCTTTCTTTCAACATTTCTTCAACTCCTCTTATCACAGGTATTGCCCTCAGTGCAAGGAGCACCGGGAAGCCACCAAGCAGATGTCTCTCTGGAGGCTTCCCTCCTCCCTCATCATCCAGCTCAAACGCTTCTCCTTCAAGAACATGATCTGGAGAGATAAGATCGACAAGCTGGTCCGCTACCCCATCAGGTAAAACCTGAAACCTCAGAATTGATAATAATCGACTAAAAGAGGGCTTCATACATTGAAAAACTGTTATTAAAGGTATGTACAGGGTGTCCTAAAAATAATGGTGCATGTAAACCCCGCCATTTTCGCCAATTTACAACCGGAATTTACTGCAAATGTTTACACGATCTTCAAGGTTACCGATTTAGCTTGAGAATACTCTTTGTTTAATTAAGATTGCTTTTGTAAATCCAGAGATATGTTTGAATAACCGCAGAGCCAAAACAAAAAAACATTCTGTGCCACTTTTAGGAAGCGAGTGCTTCAAAGATCAGACAATGCCAGTATGGCTCTTTTGATAAGATTGTCCCTGTGGGTGTAAGACAAACATTCCATTCACACGACAATATAGGGTTTTGTTCTTATGTTGAAACAATTTAATAGTACAGACAGGTTCACTTCTTTAAAACTTCAATGAAAGAGTTTAATTGAATATAAATGAATATTTCACACTCTGCTTAAAAATGTTAAAATCACGAACAGTAAAGTGATTTGGTTTTAAACTAGGGCTATACTGATTTTAACTGCTTCACAGAAAGTGGCACAAAATGGTTTTCTTGGCTTTGCAGTTATTCAAACATATCTTTGGATTTACAAAAGCAATCTCAATTAAACAAACGGTATTCTCAAGCTAAATCTATTACCTTGAAGATGGTGTAAACATTCGCAGAAAATTTTGGTTGTAAATAAGCAAACATGGAGGGCTTTACATGCACCATTTTTTTCAAGACACCCTGTACAAACATTGATAATAATACAGAAAGGAACCTAGCAATTAAGTGATAAAAAACTTACTCAAAGTGTGAATTAAGTCCACCTGAAATTATATCTAATGGAAGAACAAAATAATTGAAGGTGATTTTACCGTGTATTAGCAACGGAATCCAGTTGAAAATGTACAGTATCCATTGAGCTGAAATTTCAACAGATTAAATGTTATGCACCTTACTTAAGAGTTTGGGCATTTTTGTTGCTTGGAACAACAAAATGAAAAAGTATTAGATCTACATACCGTTAGACCAGAACATTTTGTTGAGCAACTTAAGTAGCATGAGGTTACAATTTTGTATTCATAAGAGCTGGTGCTAAAAAAAACCAAAAGTGCAGAAAATGTGAATAAATCTTAAGACGGCCATCTCTGTACGAGAACTGCGTATTTTACACAATCAAGCAAGCATTGTGCAGTGTTGAAAATATTCCAAACATGCGCACTTGTTGCTCGAAATGTGTTTGAAATATGCAGCTAATGCACGCTATGCAATTGACGTTCAAAATGCCGATGCACGTGGCTGGTCTGTAGGAAATGACGTCATTTGAGAGACCTATAGTACCAGAAAATAATGTTAAAGAAAATTGCCATTTCTTTAAATCATTTATTTTTTTGGTCAAGTACAAGTGGTTGACTTCAAAATGTTTGACAGAATTTCACTGCCAAAAATAAATGCAATTGGGGGCCAGGAACAATAAGTTTTGTTTATGTTGAAGCTTTATCCTTACCTAGTAGAGTTGCTACTAAGAATTCCAACATACTTCCTCAAAATCTTGCTTTTTTTCCTATGAAGATGACAAATGAAAGAAGGATAAGGATATCTGGATTTCACATTGTTCTTATGAATCAGCCAAAAGAGGATATATTTCATCCCAACAATCCTCACCCCTGACCCACTGGTACTTTCACCTAAATCCAGATCCTGGGCTGTCTTACGAAAGTTACTTCAAAATAATGTTATAATGTTTTTAAATCTGTTTAGGGGACTAGACTTAACCCCTTACTGTCACGGATTGAAGGGCCCGGTACCACCCATCTATGACCTGTATGGCGTCATCAACCATCACGGGGGTATTCTAGGGGGGCATTACACCGCCTTGGCAAGACTGCCTAGCCGGGAAAGCTGGAAGAAGAACGAATACGGTAAGCACAGATATTTCCTCACGGAGGGATCGGGAATTTGTCACAGAAACTGCACAGACATAATAAACTAGCGCCCTCAATTTTTTGAGCTTTAATAATAATGTGCATTTATAATATCCACCAGTATTGGTGCTCAAGATGCTACATTGTTCTTACCCTGCTCATTGGGCCGATGAAACATTCCGAATACCATCTCAGCTCCCTGGGGAGTACACAGCTCGATGCTGCCATTTCGGTAGTCTATCATTTTTGAACAGATTCGTTGATTAGTTATGCAAGACAACCGCATCTTGCCCTTAGATTTTGACCAATCAGCGGGCGCTTTCTATATCGGGTCTTCGGTCATTCACCCGTTGCACGTCATAGACATGGATAAAAAAAAACCTGTGTCATGCACTCTGTATCATGGTATGCGATATGCGCCCGGTTGTTGTTGTATTACAAAACACTGCATTCGAATTGACAAATCAAACTCCTCTTTGCAAAATGGAGGATTTTGCAGGATTGAGGCTACATGGCAAAAGTGTCTTGCTGATTTTGGAGGATGCACTGTGTCAAGGTGTTGGGCCGGACCTTGTGTTGTTTATGCTCAGCCGTGCATAAATTTATGCTTACATTATACTTGAAATCCTCCGCACTGCTCCAGGATGTCACTGGCTCTGCCTCAACATATTGAGAGTGCATTGCTGGAGAAATTTGCAGGATTGAAGCAGTGGTCGCCCCTCCAAGGACCACATTCATCAAATAAGGGAGAATTTTTTCCAGGATTGAGGCTATATGCAATTTTTGAATGGAGGCGGTTGGAGGATTTTGCAGGATTGAGGTTACATCCAAGCATTAACGCCTGGGCAGTTAGGGTTTTTAATTGACCGCTGCAATCGTTCTTTGTAAGCCGGAGGTCGTGGGTTCGATGCAACACTAGCTGCCCTGCAATTACAAAACCCTGTTTACTGCTGACAAGGTCGATGGCCCACGATGCGCCCGCGGTTTGTGGACACTTTCCCTGGTTACAGGTCCCTCACGCACCAACCAACCAAACAATACTTTGACCATCGTTTGGTTTCCTTGCAGTTTCCTTCCACAGCTGGCAGGACATCCTGATAGTGATTAACGACCGTGTTTGTTGTGTTTGGTTTATTTTCAGTTTTTTTACCCTTATCACAGTGAACCGACACGTAGCACCAGTAACCTTGTGTGTTTTCCCTCAGGGTTTTTTTTGGGCCATGTTACCTTTGGCAATATTCAACTTTAGTGATGTTTGTTGTTTTACTAATATTGGTGGCCTTTGATAAATTTCTCCAATGAAGATAGATTGCAAAACAAAATAGAAAGTGAAATTTATCTTTTTGTAAAATAAAATACTGACCAGTGTTGTACATGTCTACACATATAGTATATATTTTCTTTAACCCTCCTACTACTTAAGAGGCCGCCAATGGTCAAAATGTTTGTATCTCACCTCCTGGCATACTGTGTACAAACCAATGGGGGTCTTGACCAATTTTGACGCAAGTAAGAAACCAGGCTGACAATGCATGTTTCCATAGGAGGGTTAATAGTTTAAAACCCTCCTTTTGGTACACAGGCTAGTCACCTACAGTCAGATCATGTTTCTTATAGGCACTTATGTGACAGTCCCATTCCATCAACTGACATAAGCAGGTGACTGGTAGGCACAGCTGGCTTATCAATCTCCTACAGTCAAAGCCTAGCTATATCAGGTTTCATAACAATCACAGCCAGTCAATCCTGCTCTTTGAAGGCAGGGAACACTCAACTGTTAGAAACAGTCACTTGATTTATTTTGAGTGCTGGGCTGACCTTGTTGAAATTGCCAGCCAGAGAGGGATGGCTTATAATCAACAAAATAGATGGCTTAACGATACGGTATTAGCAGGACCTTTCTCAAAAGCGCCCTCTTGCCCCCCCCCCCCCTTGCGAAGCCCATGGTCCTGCTTGTACCCAAACAGTAGGCCGTCTGATCAATTTGAGTTGAATATTTCAGGTCAATCCAGTCAGTAAGCAGTTTGTAATAGTTTATATTCATTTTCATGTTTTTATAGTTTAATAGTAGTTTATGATTCTGTCATTTTTGTTTGTTCATTTTTGTTTCACCTTAACAAAGTTTTGGGGGGACACTTTAAGTGTCCCCCAATATCAGTCGGAACTTCAGTATGACTATATCTCTGTCTGGTCCGAAATTGGAGGTCAAAGGCCATCTGGAGGTCAATTGAGGTCATTGTTTAAAAATGCACAAAATTCGACTTCTTTTAATAACACAAAGCATATAGGGATCGACCGCGAAAAAGGCAACACGTCCGATCCACGGATAACTTGTTTTGCTTTGGTTGAAGATATTCTGAGTCTTTGTATACTGACTTTCAAATTACAAAGTGCAAGTCAAGTTTTAGCCAGTCATTTATTTCACACTCTTGATACAAATCTCCATTCCTTTAACTCTTTTGACTGCAGAAGTAATTGCCTTAATTTGATGTAATTGAAACAATATGCAATGAACGTCAATGTATCAAGTTCTCTGTGCCCAGCAAGTGAGATTAGTATCTCTCTGTACTGGAAAGATTTTTAAAATACTTGAATAAAATCTTAATACTGATTTAATTAATTAATTTTTCCTGATTGTTTGCAGATTGGCGTCTGTTTGATGACAGCCACGTGTCGCAGATCTCCGAGAAGAACGTCTGCACCCAGTCAGCGTACCTCCTGTTCTACCGCCTCCGTCAGCCGTACATCCCCTACATGCCCCTCCCCCTGAATGACGATATGCCCCGCCCACTGACTGCCGATGCACCCATGGACTGCGAGTCTGCTCAGAGCGCTCCCTCGCTGAAGAAGGTTGCCCTGGAGGGGGAGGGCGCGAATATGAAAGACGCGGAAGAAGCGGATGCAGATATGCAAGCGCAGGATGGGGCGGGGTCAAATTTAGTGGGAGGGAAGGCTTTCCCAGCTGAGCGCGAAGCTAGTGCAGATACCACCCCCAAGAATGTGAAAGATAAGGATGAACTTCCTTACACCGACATGGAGGATATCGATTAAAAATCGATATCATCTCAGGGAAAGTGAATGCAGTCATGCAAGCGCAGGAGGGGGCGGGGTCAAATTTAATGGGAGGGGAGGCTTTCCCAGCTGAGCGCGAAGCTAGTGTAGACACCATCCCCTAGTATTTAAAAGATAAGGATGAACTTCCTTACACCGACATGGAAGATATCGATTAAAAATCGATATCATCTCAGGGAAAGTAAATGCAGTCATGTAAGCGCAGGAGGGGGCGGGGTCAAATTTAATGGGAGGGGAGGCTTTCCCAGCTGAGCTCGAAGCTAGTGTAGACACCATCTCCTAGTATTTAAAAAGATAAAAATCCTTACACCAACATGGAAGACATCGATTAAAAATTGATATCATCGCAGATGAAGTGAATGCAGTTTTGCAAGCCCGGGGGGGGGGGGGGGGTCAAATATAGTGAGAGTGGGGGCTTTCCCAGCTGAGCGCGAAGCTAGTGTAGACACCACCTCCAAGTATGTGAAAGATAAGGATATAACTTCCTTACACCGACATGGAGGATATCAATTAAAAATCTATATCATCGCAGATGAAGTGGATGCAGTAATGCAAGCATAAGATCCTTACACCAACATGGAAGATATCGATTAAAAATTGATATCATCGCAGATGAAGTGAATGCAGTTTTGCAAGCCAGGGGGGGGGGGGTCAAATATAGTGAGAGTGGGGGCTTTCCCAGCTGAGCGCGAAGCTAGTGTAGACACCACCTCCAAGTATGTGAAAGATAAGGATATAACTTCCTTACACCGACATGGAGGATATCAATTAAAAATCTATATCATCGCAGATGAAGTGGATGCAGTAATGCAAGCACAGAAGCAGGAGGAGGGGGAGGGGTCAAATTAAGTGGGAGGGGAGGCTTTCCTAGCTGTAGATAACCACCTCCAACTACTTGAAATGATGAATTTCCTTACACCAACATGGAAGATATTGATTAACAATCTATATCATCGCAGAGAAAATGGATACAGTCAAGCAGGAGCAGGAGGGGGAGGGGTCAAATTAAGTGGGCGGGGAGGCTTTTCCAGCTGACCGCGAAGCAAGTGTAGATACTAGCTCCAAGTACTTGAGAGATAACTTTGAAGAAATTCCTTACACCAACATGGAGGATATCGATTAGAAATCGATATTATTGATACAAATGTCTTCACATCCCCTGCCACCCTGGTGAAATTCCTTACACCAACATGGAGTATATCAATTAGAAATCGATATAAATTTCTTCGCATCCCCTGACACCCTGGTGAAATTCCTTACACCAACATGGAGGATATCGATTAGAAATCGATATTATTGATATAAATTTCTTCAAATCTCCAGCCACCCTCTCTTCAATATTTAATCACAAAATCTGCCTAGGGCAGATTGAGTCTACTCATGTTGTCAGTTTGTAGACTTCCTTGTCAAGTTGTATTGTCCTTCATTTATTGCACTCTGATAGAGTCCTTACATTTTTATCAAAAGGGAAGTCTGTGTAGATGTAGTAAATGTGTAAAGTTAGCATTGAAAATTGATCAGATCTCACATGAATGAATAATAATAATTTAATAATTTACACATTTATATTTTGCCAATTCCATATGAATATGATCAAATGCGCATCACAATTATTATCCCTGTTCATCAGGAATGAGACCATTCTTTTTTCTGCAGCAGCTCGAGATCAGCACAATTTGTTCTCTACCTTCACAGGTACCCATTTATACACCTGGATGGAGAGAGGCGATTGTAGTAAAGTGCCTTGCCCAAGAGCACAAAGCACCGTGTTCCCCGTCAGGGTTCGAACCCATGTACCACGGCACACGAGTCCAACACTGTAACCATTTGACACAGCGCCCCACAGCATGATGTGTAGATCTGAATCTCAGACCCAGTGCTAATCCCAATAAACTATTCGGTTCTGTTTTGGAGTTATTGAATGTCGGTTACTAAGACTAAGAGGTTCCGATCATACGATATCAAAGTACCATGTGACCTGACCATCCGGTTTTTCCCATAATCTGCCACCATTGCAGTAGGCAAGCATTTGGCTTGCAACCGCATCATTCATCATAAAATAGACAGTAGGGCTTATTTTCATGTAAAAATATCCTGGAGCTACCGCAAGTGATGACGAAGCATCATTTACTTCTCATATATGGAGACCATAGTGATACAGGTTTATAATGGGCGACCTTGCCATTTCCCAGCTCGCCGTTGGCAGAATGCCGCCTTCCTGCAGCCTTCAGCCAAATCCGGAAGGGTCAACTCATCCTGTTTGGAACCTTCGTTGTGCCGGTTGTCAAGGTTACAAGCAATGCTACCGTTGCCAAGCGCTCTGCAATCCTGCCCGAGGCGATGCGTATTGCTTAACAAAACTTGCTTATCAAAATTAATGTAACTCTTTTTCTTTTGAAGTTAAAAGGGATGACAAGACATTTTTTTGTAAAATTAATTCGGTTTGCTATTAAAGTTTTAACTGTTTGATTCCTTTTCAGATTGAAGTTTGCCATGAGTGATGTTGCTTGACAGTTGCGTTAAGCCCAATTTCAATTGTCTACTAACAGAACTGTAGAGCTTAGGGAGTAAGCACGACGAATAGAACACTAAATTGGCAGCAGAAAATGCTTCAAACTGGCACACAGCAATGGAAACATCTCCATGCACAATAAACAGTCACTCTAGTCTTGGCCGTGAATGTGCTAGGTAATGCCGCGTCCGAATTTCTTGGCCACGGAAGGAAATAACACACAAGTCTGTGGCCAGTGGCTGCAGCCGCTACCATAGGCGCGTGTGCAGCCAAGTGATCTGGACACAGCCTGAGACTGAAGTATCTGCTATTAAATAAGCCTTGATCCTCTGCCATTTTAGCAGTTAGTTTCACTAGAATCTGAAATGTGCAGAGCTGCTATCCTCATCACAGACTTACTCAGCAGAAAAGTTTCCCCGTTATCACACATAGGTTACCAACTAAAACAAGATGGGGTCTCTATTGGTTGTGACTGGTCCTCGGCCAATTTTTGCCGAGAATGTCAAACTAGCCAGGCTATATTTTTCTGCCCAGCACCATTAAAGATTGCCCAACCGATTGTCACCCTTTGTGCTTCATTTTGTATTAACAGGTGACTTTCCACCTGCAAGACCTTGGTGGTTTTCGTCTGATCTGCTCAATCAATTACTCCAAGGCCTTGTGTTATTGATGTAAATTATTCAGTTTCCCTTCGACTATTGAGTCTGCCCACGACATATCACAGGGTGAATTAATGAACACACGTACATGCACAGTTCCTATTACCAGGTGGTAGTGTTAATAGTAATATGTCCTTCAGCAAGCTATGCTACCTCAATATTTCTAGCTCTTCAACACTTTTGGGAAAATTACTCTCCCGATTTCTCGAAAGAGTTATTTGAAACTTATATTCATAATTTCCAAGCACCCCCCTCCCCCGGAGAGCAACCCAAACTCCACTCCTTTTTCCCTATCCCTATAGTGTTATGGTGTTTGATATTATGTAGATATGTATTTTTGTGGAAATTGATTTGGGTGTGACCTTTCTGTAGTTATTTTTTCTTCAAAATTTGTAATGTGTTTTTAAGTAATGTTAACTGCAATACTAAGTTGGATTTAAACCTTGTGAATTATAACGAAATGTGTTTGAAATGCAAATAACTACTGACTGTTTCCTTGTACAAAAAAAAATTGAATTAATATTTATTAACCGATGTTTTTGAAATAGAATTGTAATCGCCACCAAGTAACCATCTACGACGTAGTTTCTCAGTATTATATTCTGGTGATGATGGAAATTGGTGATGAAAAATATACCCAAGTTACTCAGAAAGCAATGCATATTTGCGATGTGTACATAATGTATGGATTTTTTTAAACAATCGACTGCAAATTAAAGAACAACTTGAAAAACGACACCACTTGAAGATTGGTTGGTTTTTTTTACGACATGTGAGATTATAATAGAAGTGTCGAAATAAGGCGGAGAGATCTCAAATGTTACGTGAATGTATATTGATGCAATTCCCGAGCTAGCTGCAACAGTCAAAACCAGCGGGCGAAATCGTTACATTGCATATCAATCATTCATGTTTGCTTGCTGCATTCACTTGCACACAGGATGCAATGATGGCTCATTCAACAATAGGAAGACGAGCAAATACAGCAGACACAGGTGTTTGTACTGACAGGCCGGGAGGGAAGGGGGGGGGGTCGAATGACACCCTGATGATAAACAATCGTCTACCCCCAGTCTGCCTCCCCCCCTGGAAATATGGCAATCGCAGAGAATCCCGAAAGCATGATTAGCGGGTTTAACATAAAGTGCCTTTTGTAAGATTTGTAATATTGTTGGCGAAAACCCCGTTTTCGCGATTGGCTGTTTTGTTGGTGACTGCTCTATGTTCCGACACCCCTATGTTCCGACAACCTAAGTTACTCCCGGATAGGGTTAGGAATAGGAATATGTGCAGTCGGAACATAGGGGTGTAACCGTTTTGTTTATGTTAACGTGCCTTTGAACTCGTATAGCGATACGTGTTGTCTAACAATGATCATGAATCGGTTTTGAACAGGGAGCTCATTGAAAGATGGTGTCCTGAGCCCGCCCCCCCCCCTCCCCATTTGCTTTTACAAAGGCAGGGTGTCCAGTGACATTTGAGCACGGATGAAATTGGGCCCCCACTCGGCCGACCATCGTTGGAGAGTTTTTCCAATATTTACCAAATTTAGTTCGTCCACATTTTCTTTTACAACAAATTACACATCCGTGAACGGGTGCAAGTCAGCTGACCCGACAATTCACCGATGTCTGTAAATTGCTCGTTTCGTCTGAGGTAGGGTCAGGGAACCAGATTACAAGAACAGCTTAGTTGTGTGTGTTTTTTGCTTGGCTTTTCCAGCATATATGAACACAAAAATTTAAACTGGTGCTAGTCAGTGTAACAATATTTGCTATAAAATACTAACCCCCAAATCGATCCATTTCCGAAAATTACAGCGAACGCAAATAACTCACTAACACAATTTACCGGGAGCCATACCCATTCTGGCAAATTCCAACACCATATGGGAAACTGCACACACATATTTCCGACTTTGATTCTGGAGACGTGCCAACCCAATGTAAAAGACAATCAGTTTAGGGGTATACCAGTGTTGTAGTCGAGTCACCAACGTCGAGTCCGAGTCTGAGTCTCGAGTCACAAGCCTCGTGTCCGAGTCTCGAGTCGCAAGCCTCGAATCCGAGTCCGAGTCACGAGTCACCTGTTCTTAGTTGTTCACCAAACTAATCATTTAAAAAAAAAAACTTTTTCAGCCATCCATTCTGTCTTTTAAAGATATAGCCCATCATTTGTAATTTGTGCATTTTTTTCGTTTGAAGCAACAAAAGTGCTCAAAATCTAAAGAAGGGTACTGAACAACTAACCCGATGAAGTTTCGGCTTCAGCTGTATATTCCGAGAAAAACAGCGTTCTAGGATCTCAATTTCAAATCAAAAGTTGTTGAATCATGTTTTGAATTGGGCCTGAATTCAGCGTCCGAGACACGTTCTCACTGAGCCGATTTTTTTTAAATTATTTTTCAATCATCCATTCTGTTTTTTAAGTAAATCCCAGTGTATATAGTTTACCTTGTGTGTGTACATGTTGTTTAGACCAAAAATGTGTTTTCCTTTAAAAATGTCCATCCTACCCCTCCTCCAATTCCCTCCATGTTTTATCATCCAAACATCAATGATCCCTTCCCATCCCTACGTTATATTTTTTTTTCTTTTGATGAAAATAAGTGACTCGAGTCACGAGTCATCATGATCGAGTCCGAGTCCGAATCATTTTCCAATGTGTCTCGAGTCGAGTCCGAGTCACGAAAAATGTGACTCGAGTCCGACTGGAGTCCGAGTCCTGAACTCGAGTCCTACAACACTGGGGTATACTGTACCTATCCTGACAGATTCCAACGAAACATGCCGTTGGGATTTGATGGGTTGAGTTCTGTTAGGGTTTTAATGTCTGGAAACGGTAATCCATCACAGATATACTCTCCGTTTGCTGATATCTATCAATCTATCAACTTATACTTTTTGGTATCTTTTGCCAACGAGTTCGATAAGAAAATCTCATTAAATAAGAGATAAGGTGTGACGGCGATGTGTTAGCGCGTTGCACGCGCGTGTATGACTTGTGATAAACGAAGCCGAAGGCTGCATGATGACAAGGATAATAACCTGTGGAAAACAGAAATAACCGTTTCCTTTTGCCAATTTCAGATCTTAATGGGTTTTCTTGATGGGCAATTACATTCGCAATACTATTTGTGGAGACCACAAAACATAAAACCAACCGCCGCGGTGACTTTATGTAACGTCATTACGAGACGGGATTAGGAGGCACTTTGTCCGCAGTAATTTGGAAGACAGATGGAAATTGACTGGCGGTTAAAGTCCAAGAAATTAGTCGTCTTCTTTTTTGGTTTAGACTGGACGTCAGATTGTCGCTCAGTTACCTGTCCCATAGGGTTTAAATGATCACACCACCCCTACCCAACGACATCTGTCTATCCAAAGGTTGACAATGGAGAAACTAATTTATTCATTGAGTGCTGACTAAACATTGAATGAGATAAACATCCAATATGCAGGCGCTGGTTGATTTTAAAATGTGCGAATGCAGTATAGACCTACATAAGATTTTTAATTTCATAATTTTATTGGTGTTTTCAATTGTAAATTATATTATAATTATTTTGTAGTGCTACTGTGCTAGTATCCTTGCTTTCAGGTTACAGAAATTGAATTCAAATGTCCAACTGGACTGCATCGACCTGAAATTAGATTGGCACAACGTATAGTGTATGGAGGGAAACACGTGGATATTTCGCGCCCTTGAATAGCGCGCGCAAAGTACGCGTCTTCAAAAATGCTTTCAACGCGCCAAGAAAAAAAAATGTTTTGCGCTCTGCGTGTAAAAGAACGCTAAGGAATCATCAACAAATCCGCGCAGACGAAAATAAATACCCTGAAATTTTCAGAATTGCGGCGGTGCCGGTGGCAATGGATGGTGGTTGTTGAGTCATTTAGTCATAGAAAATACCCACATTTGTGGAACGTAAACCTAAACTGTTTTTGTAGAAAGACCTGTGTTTGTCGAAGTACTGATGTCTGTTGAAGCAGATCAGGGAGTTATGAGTGACGGGGACTTACCCCTGGTGCCGCCTGACCAGGCACCGGTGGAGGAGAGCGGGGCTGGCCCGCCTGCTGAGACGGTTGAGACGGAGAGCTACGGGGAGGAAGGACCGGAAGAAATGAAGGCGCAGGTTCGATATCTTCAGTTGAAGTTGGAGGTGAGTGGAACCAATGGGAACCTTGCCCTTACTGGTGCTAGAAACTACAGTTAGACCTACTATGTTCTGCACCGTCACCATGGGCCTCACCAGCATTTTTTCTAGAGGGGGGCAAAACAATTTTTTTCCCAAAAAATTCTTGTATTTCTCAACAAAGTCTCGATTTATAAGTTTTAGAGGGGGACAGGGACATTTTGCTTCTCCCCCCCCCCCCCAACTCATTAAATTTACACCACTATGACTTCGCGTCTCTTTTTCTTTTCTTTTTTCTCCTTTTTTTCCTTCCTTTTTCTTCCTTTTTTTTTTTTTTTTTTGGCTTTTCCGGGTGGGGGGGGGGCAAGTTCCCCCCTTGCCCCCCCCCCCCCCTCGCGACGCCCATGACCGTCACCACGTAACGTTAGGCCTAAGAAGTAGGCTAAAAAGAAACGGGAAAACTTTAGAGCAAGCTAAAGATAAAAAAAGAGGGGTCCCAAACTTTTAAATTAGCGGCTTCGCGAAACTGCAAATGGATCTAGGCCCTATTATTTAGTGGTTAAAAATGATTGTGTGGGCATATAGGCCTACACTACAGCAGGTGTGGTCCTCATGGTCCTAGTTCAGCTGCTGCAGGTGAACTCCCTGGGTTCGGTGCAGCCTAGCCCAGGTTGAATGACGTCTTCGAGAGTCCACCTGGGCTAGGTGCGGCCTTTTATTAACTTTCCTCGATAAGGCTGGGCCCATAGGCTACTAGCCTAATTGTGTGAAGTTGAAGGCAAAAATACATTTCAAACAAATAGTTCCATTTAGGCATAACGTAAGTAGGCCTAGGCCTTACCCATCATATAGATCTACAAAGCCTTAGAACTAGAGTTCAATGATAGACCGATTCATAATTCATCGTCAGCTATAACTATAAGCTGTCTTTTTATTTGTTTCTTGTTTGTTATTGGTTTTAGGCCTAGAGTATTATTTATTGATGTATTGACTTTTTTCGGGTGGGGTATTTCCCGAGTCGGCGAGCTCATAATCCTCTGTTTAGGCCTTCAGTAAACTGTTGGTGATAAAAAGGATAATCAGATCGACCTACATTCTTTGAAAAAATAAAGTTGTACCAAATTCCTCATTGTGTATCATTGAACATTTGCAGGCAATTTCTTTACAGGGCGAGTCCAAAAAAAAAGCGAAACCCAAATGTCGGGACTATTGTTTTAGTGAAGCTCTGCATGTAGCACTTTCAAAATCTAGGATATGAAAGCCCAATTCATAAGCTTTCTCTTAGTACAAGAATCATTCAAATCACTTATGTAGTTTTTAAGTTACGGAAATTTAAACACAACCACCGTTTTAAGGTTCTGTCCACGGATCACACGAAGGTAAGTGTTCTTCTACCAAAACGAAAACAATGACATAGGGGATGTGTGTGAATTGTTTTCGCTTTGCTGAAAGAACGCACACCATTTTTGTGATCCGTGGACAGAACTTTAAAACGGTGGTTGTGTTTAAAATTTCGTAACTTGAAAAGTACATGAGTGATTTGAATGATTCTTGTACTAAATGAAAGCTTATGAATTGGGCTTTCATATCCTAGATTTTGAAAGTGCTACATGCAGAACTTCACTAAAGCAATAGTTCCGACACTTGGGTTTCGCTTTTTTTTTACTCACCCTGTAGAAAAAGACCTTGTATGTCCTAATCATCCAACTCGGAACGTGTAGCAGTTCCCGACTAAAATTACCAAAAATTGTGTCTTTGACACATATACCGCAACTCCAACATGTACATCCTACATCATTTTGAATGCATAAATTGTTGGGGTTTTTTAACCACTACCTGTTTCTGCTCAGGAGGTGCAAGGAGAATCCTCTTTGCTGAAAGAGTGGGGCGCCAGGATTGAGATGTACGTGGATTGCCTTGTAGACGCCTTGGAAACAAACCACATCACTCACGTGTACGACGTTGACGGATCGCTGGTAAGTTAGTCTGGATTGACATCATTGAGACCTCATCAGTAGACTTGAAGCTAAACAGGTGAATCGAAGACGCAAACTCATGTTTTTATCCAGTGCTGTGGTCGAACTCATCACAAGTTCAATCACACGACCTTTCACAAGCAAGTCCGGTCACAAGCAACATGGGATGGACAGTTTACACTGGACTGGTCTTGTCCCAGTGCATTTGAACAGCTTCGGACTCAATCGATTTTTAGACAAGTGGACTTGTGATGGACTCGACAACACCGTTGCTTCCATCTTCACTCGAAGACGTTACACCAGGATGTATCCGTATAAACCTCGTTGGCGGGTCTTTGAAAAAAAATAGGGCACTTTGTTTCATGACATGCATGCTGTTACTTTAACCCTACGTGTCGTTGTGACTTTTCCAACGGGTAGCTTTCAATTCGGACTTCATCCATCTCGTCACCGATTTGATGAAGTGACGAATCATTTATTTCTAGACGATGATGCATTTATGTTGAATAAACTCCAAGGACGTTAAAGGCGCCGTCAAACTCTGATAATGTTTCTATTTTTAGCTACGGGATAGCAGCTCAATAAATCATCATGTCCCTTCGTTGGCCCGTTAGTTAGTTTAGTAACAAACGTAGAAATTGTCCATTGCTCCTGCATATTTTTTTTTAAAGATTTCAACCAAACTTTGTCAAAAGTGTCAGAAGCCCAGCCCCAACATGTCACATCATGTCACATGACCAAACTGGGGTCAAAGGTCATCATGGGGTCACTGGGGTAAAACAAAACACCTGATTTTTTGCTTTACTCAAAACACTACTCATTCTAGAAATTACATGGAACAGTCATGCATGAACAATCATGCATTTTCATGCATGAACACGAATTCGTTGGCCCGCAGCTTCCGAGATAGTTCCGATCGATCTTGTTGAGTTTAACCATAATGTTTTACGTGCAGCACAAGATTATGTCTTGCATAATTATGTCAAGAACATAAATTGTTTTATGTAGTTGTAATGGGGTACTATGAAGGTCACTAAAAAGACGTGATGTCTGTCCTTACCCGGCGTGATGTGTGTGTATTGCGACGCGATGTCACTCCTTGCCCGCCTTATAAGTGACCTTTATAGTACACCACAATATGTTGTAGTCAATGGTAAGAGTCAATGAACGAAGGGGACATCAGTATTAATACAAACGGTTTAAGGGACGAAAGACAAAAGGTATAAGACGAAACCTTGTACAAACAACTGTCAAAAAAAGTGTGGACATTTTGTAACGTCATCGTGACGTCATCGTATATCAAATATTCCTTCTGTGAGCGTAGGACAAATTTGCTTTTAACACATTTTCCAAAACGGTTGACGGGATGATTATAAAACGTTTACTGCGCTTGAACCCCATCCGAAGATGTGATACAGTTTGTGACGTCATGAAGTATCCAATTATCAGCAATATTTAAGGTCAAAATTTGAGTAACTACTTTGAACTATAACTTATCAAAAATTTGAACTATATGACAACAATTGTTTGCGATCAGTTAGACATAAACAATATTTTTTTATTATTCCCGGGCATTAAGTCTGAAGTGCAATGGAAATTGAATAACCTGAATATCAGACAAACAAATTATGGGAGTTCTTAGTGAGGAATTCCTAACGCACAAAAAAACAGCATGATAACGTCGATCATCATCTGAAACGACGCCCTCTAGCAGTACATCATATAGACGGTTTAAGAAAATGAATTAAAACATTTTTAAAAAATAAAACGCTGGTCAAAATGTTACCAAATTGCCCTTAGGTATTCCTTGAATAACCGCAGATGACTCTGCAAGGTTTCAGAATCATGACTTCATCAGACCGGAAGATATTGTAGGGAGAATTTGAAATTTCTTAGTTTTCAAATTAAAACTGATGGTGGTATATTACTAAAAATGCTGAAATTCGTGTATTTTGGTCTGTTTTGAAATGAAAATATTCACAAGTCAACTGGGCAATGGCCAATGAAATAGTTCCCTGCCCGATCAGCCTGCGTTTGTAAACGCGAATTTCTAGATACTTCTAATGTTGATAATTATGCGATGCGAAACTTATATTAATTTTATTTTATTTGATTCTAGGTGTCACTGGATGAATGCAGACAGAAGGCTAAGACGCTACCTCACACCAAGAAACCTCACTGTGACGAGGATCTGAGGACCAAGCAGTACGAAGCAGAGATAGACAACTTGCGTCAGGAGGTAGCTGACCTGAACGCCAACCTCGAAGAAACGGGCCAGCGAAGCACCGAGCAGGACTACCTGATAGAGCAGCTACAGACGGCCGAGTATCAGGCAAACGTCCGCTGGGAGGCCTACCACGAGAACGCCATCCAACAGTGGAGCAAATCCTACTCGGACCTGCAGGGGCAGTACAACGAGGCGGTGGTGCGGCTGCAGAACCTCAACACTACTTACAACAACCTCAAGAAGACCACAACTGCAGGACGGAACCAGCCCGGACCGTTCAACCGCCTTGATCCGTTCAAGAGGTACAGATCTGCGCCTATGCGTCGAGACCTCGCGTCTGTACAACTGGGGCAGTTCAACCAACAACGCCGCCCCCTCGCCGCCGCCTCCGGGGAGAGAATGCGCGGCGCGTACTACCAGAGCCGTGACTACCATGCTCGCAGCGACTTGGCCCCGGCGCTGCCCAGGGCTGAGCGCGCTGCCATCTTGAAGCAGTTCTTCAACAACTTGAATATGATCCAGAGACGGCAGGAGGAGTGGTCTGGAGCTCGGTGGATGAACAGACGATATGAACCACGACGCCCAAGACAACGGCCTGGACCGTACGGAGAAGCAAACTAGACACTCAGGGTGGAATGCTGACTAGAAATATGTATTTGAAGGAGGCTGTTATTAAATAAAAGTAAATAACAATAAATATTATAATGTAGATGGTTTTCAAATGTTATTAAAATATTTCCTAAAAATGTGTAGTAATAATAATAATAATATAGATCTGAATTGCAGTGCTTGTTTTACTTTGCGTGTTTTCATGACCTCGGCTCCGTTTCAGCTTCGGCATTTCTGGCCTCGGATTCATTTCAAAGCCTTCAATGCTCAAAGCAAACAGAAGGGCATACACTTATGCCTTCTGGTACTAAATCGATGTTCCTAAAGTGGATCACAGACATTATAATGTGCCGAAATCCCCAAAGTCAGATGCGTAACATCCACCGAAGTTTAAACTGCAAAGGAAGCCGTGGTTTCAAAAACCCCTTTGTAAGCTTATTATGTGCACAATGATTTGAAGATAATCCCTACCGTTTTGAACAGTAGGAATGAAAGCAGGTAAATGTGTTTTTTCCCGAATATTTTACAATCTGATTAAATAATTAATTAAAAAGCATTAAACGTTCTCAATTGTAGCTCAACGCGTGAGTGTGATCGATAAAGCACTTGTTCAAAGTTTGACAATGAAGCTAAAACGTCTTTTCTAAGATAACTTAAAAAAAAAACACAATTAAATTTCTAATCAACTTGTAAATATTAGTTTATATAAGCTGACTTTATCCTTACAGCAAAAACAAACAAATTCAGTCAGAGAATCTGTATGTTGAAATTATACTCACCAGCTTGGATATGTTTATTTCATTATTGTATAGTATTTGACAGTGGTGGACCCCCCCCCCCCCCCTCCGTTCAGCCCAACGTTGACTAATGTTATTAGTAAAAGTGGGCCAAAAATATACATGGAATGCTAAACATAGAAAGGTTGGACTCAAAATTCCTAAATATATTCTCAAATTGCCTTAGAATGCAGGAGAAAGCATCGTAGATTTCAAAATTTTCTGGGGAACATGCCCGAAACCACCCCAACCCCTTCCATCAAGTGTCAACCCCCCCCCCCCCCGTTTCCTGCACGCTAGATCCGCCCCTGTTTAAAATAGACCCTGAAAATGACACACGGTTTCCTATTCCGAAATCAAAACCGACACAAATGACGGATGTTTCCCGAATAAATATTTAGCTTTCCTATTCGAACAGTCACCTTCTACCTTGATCTTGCTCGTGTCCCTGAGTTTTAATTGTTCATTATTATTGCCACGAACTTGACCAAAACCCACAGGCAAAAGTTCCCATCGAGTCTTCTTCCTGAAAATGTTGATCGTTCAACCGTATCCTTGTTGTCAGGCTGTTTTACACGGATGATCAAAAAGCCACGTGGCATTTCTTTCCAATCCCTATTCCTGAAAAGTTGGTTTTAATATAGCTCTATGGTTTTACTGTTAGTTTTTACCTCAAAACTAATCAGAGGAAATACCAGTTACACATTCCTAACGATTACCATTTCCCTGACAATCTTGAGAAAATCCTTGAAAGTAGGTCGGAGGTTGTTTTCCGGACTCGACCGGGACTTGGTTTGAGCCGCATTGGCCCAGCCCGCTCCCCGGTTCGCACGCATCTCACGTACGGGGAGCATGCGAGCATTGTGTACGCCGACTTCCGTTGGACGGATATTAGTGTGATGATGGGTCACTAATTGTTGGTGGCTTCGACATCACCACAGAAAAAAATACACCTGTACTTGTGTTCGCCTAATTTCCCCCATCGGCCCACTTGAACAATTCCACGAAAAAGGTCTGATTGTATCGTTTTAATTTATTTCAATGGTTGCCATCAAAGAGGAAATTAGATAGCTCCGCTCAGTGCATTTGATACCATTGTTAATATTGTACCTAAATCCTTTGAAATGAGTCATGGGTATTCGTAGGCGCATGATGATTGCAACAAAATGATCCGTGGACAAAAATACTCGTCACCCAAGATCCGTTTGCATCACTGACCAGTGATGGCGGTAGCGGACATTTTTTTCAAGAAATAAAAATGATTTCTACGATAATAATTAAGAGGCACACCGTCTGTTTATGGAAATACAGATTTGGGATAGGTTTTTGGATGATACCTCTACAAGAGAGTACCGTCTCCAAAAAAAAAAAAGAGAATTGTTCTGAGAAGAACCCGGTGTGTTCGACGTTTCGGTTCATAAGCTCTGACCATCATTTGGAAAGCATTCTTACCAAAGATGTGGAGTTGGCACCTCTTGCGTCGAAACATTTCTCACAAGTTGAGCTCTCTTCCGGACAAAATTTTAACTCACATGAAATCACCATTTTATTACCTCCAATTCATGGCCTACATTTCATTTCCAGTTTTTGCATTTATAATTAATTCGAAACAACTTGGGGGAGAATAAAATTGTGAAATCCTCATCCGGAAAATGAAACTTGACTGGCATCTTGGAGTACAAGTGTCCATGGTGTGACCCATAACTATTTTTTTTCGGGGGGGGGACCTAAATTGACGCTAGGGGGTGCTCTTTTCCCCTTTTCTTTCTGTTTATATTTCACGAATCTGTAACCCTAGTGTAAAGATGGAAAGGGAGTTAAAATCAGTTGTCGTCACTCCTCTTCTGGTTTAGTTTGGTTTATTTGTTTTAATAGAACACTTGGCGGGGTTTGGGCATCCCCCGTTGCCGCCCCCTCTCTGGATCCGCCAGTGAGTGCCCTTTTAGGGGCGTGGCTTTACAGAATTTCACTGATTTTCATTAATCAGATTACTTGAATCCTCAATGTTGATTGGTCGACTTTTATAGCAAAAAAATAGTTATTTTTACTTGCCTTTTATCGTATCACTTTACGGAAGGCTTTATCAATCAGATCATAAGACAGAAACTCGAAAGTGAAAAACCTTCCAAATGATGATTTATAGGGAGAATTGTATCCCTTAATTAATATTAACAGGTGTTACTACACCCTGCAATTAACCATCGGATATTCAACCCTGAGCAAAAGACCTCTGATTATTTTCTAATCAAAACATTTTCTGACCCAAACTCTTTCGTTTGGAGTCAATCGGCAGCATTTTAATTGCCTCCACAGCATTACGTCTCCAATCAGCGCTGCACGAGTATCGTTTTCAGCGGAGATCTTTCATTATCCACCGGGTCCTAAGCAGCGCTGCGCCCGCTCCGTTCATCGATCTGTTACGGTCGTGAGTGATTAGTGCCGCCTACGCCCGTGGACCATCTTCGTAAATTACTATCCAGTTAATTTACCGAAGTAATCTGAGATTCTCAATGGAGCACGTTCGCCAAATGCAAAGATGTTACAAGCGCATCGGCGCTCTTAAAACGTGATACTTTAATGGGATAACGGTTTTACTTAGTATATATATACGGTCTTTATCGAAGAGTATATTTCCCTCAGTTCGAAACCTACCTATAGGTTTTCCACTGTGCATTGATTGCTTGCGTTGTATTATATTTTAAATAATATACCTATAGTTTACACACGCGATTATATATCTCAAACCCCAAGCCTCTTTGAGTTATTATAAGATATCATTAAAGACATGTAGGTTCATTTGTGTTTCATGCATTTTGTTCGTTTCCAATAATAAAACCACTCAAAATCCGACGAAGTTCCAAATTTATTGAAGTTTCAGCTCAGTGGATGTTACACTTACCGAGAAAACATTGAAAAAGTGCACAACCTTTAATCACGAAACACGATGGTCCATAGCAGTAGCACTCTGTATTTCCAAAATCCAGTCAATTGACATGGTCGTTGGAAATCACCAACATATTTTGATTTCTTTTAAATGACATTAAGCAAGACGGATATATTTCACAGGGAGTTTGGTACCAGTACGATCTTTAATCCAAGTAAGCTTTTTAATAATAATTCGGCAGGTTACTAAGGGATAAATGCAAATGATCATATTTATTCGTGATTGGCTAGAAAGTGAGCTTTTGGTCATACAAATAGGTGGAAGCAGCAACCCAGATACAAAATATGAAATGATAAGAGGTTAGCCCCCCCCCCCCCCCCCTAAGCCTAGCCAGCTCGTGAGGCCATTATGTCAATTGCATCCTTGTCCCAACCATGAGGATGAAGTTACTGAAGTAAGATGGTTTTGTCAGTGACAATAACGTCACGACACGACTTCAATCATCACCAGTCCCGGGTCCTCATTTCCCGCAGCTAAACACCTGCCGAAAAAGACGTGAGAAATCTCCCACCTCCTCCTGTCAACACAAGGCAAATAACCACGGAGCTATAGCTGCGTAAAGAGGGAGGGGGTGGTTAACCTCGAACTGTGAGGGATCGTTCAGCCTCTCTGTCGGTAAACATATTGGACGGTAGCTTGATTTGACACGGCTGGCCGGTAGAGACCATCACGACACTTTCCAAGTATGCCAAAAACTAAAGATTATTAGACGCAAAGTACAGTTCTCGCGCTCTTGAGAAATGCATTATTTGACTCATGCAGCGTATACGGTAATCGACCGTGTCTAATAAGGTTGCACGGATCGTCGTGTGAAATGCTGTTGACGCTCTGTAAGATGTAGCACAAACGTTGCAGATATTCTAAGGATGGATGGATGTCTAAAAAAGGGTGCTATAAATTTTGCCATTGCGCGGCTGAGAACTACTGGGGCGGATCCGCCCCTGAGAAGACCAAAAACCCCGGTGCAGTTATTAAAGATGAAGGGACAAGGCGACTGGCAATTATGCGGCCATCAAAATGTGTATCGAAAACGCAAGGGATAATGTTAGTCTGGTTCCCTGAGGCTGACGATTCTCTGACGTCTATAATACTAGATCGTAGGTCAGGTACCCCTCACTTTCAAAAACAAAAACAAAACTATTTTAATAAAACCATTTTGTTTCACCCAGAAATATCCCGGAACTTTCGCGAACATAATCTAGTTATGACGAAAACGTGTTCGGAGAATTTCGGGCATTCCCGGAAAACGGGCAGGATCCTGCCAGTTTTTATCACGTGACAGCGCTTTGGGGTGGGGAACCAGACTAGGGATGACGTCATTAACATGATTCATATTAAGATCGGGAAAACTACGTTAGAGAAAACTATATTTAATTTACTTCAGGGACCACCGCACCCCAAAATTACCAATCTGTTGTTTTAAATGACTTATAATAACGGATAACTTATAATCTATCAAAAAAGTGTGCATATTCATGAGGCGTCTGCGTGACGTAGTTTTCAACCTTGATCACATTGGATTTGGTTAAACGAAGCGGAGACGATTGCGAGCTTCAAAAAATTAGTGCCCGCGTGAATCAATGCTAATTGCGTCTCCAGCCGTCCATGCATCACGTTCTAGTGCCACAACGCTTAATGATACATGCTTCATAGCAACGATTGAGGTGTATGCACAGTGTTTTCGATCACTGCATCAAACACTAATAACTGAGTACTGACCTTGCTCAAGCAACTTTATAATTCCTGATCACGGCCTGTACTTGTCTTGGTCATTTGAAACCGTGCTTTTTGCAATTTGCCAAAAAGTCTTATTCAACACTGGCTGTATGCTGTTTTTGTACTTGTACAGGTTGGTGTAAAAGAAGCAAACCCACTTTTGACAGCAATGTTCACCTACTTGTTGAGCATATTTCAAAAATTCAATTGAATGGTATTAAAATATTGATCTTTAAACATAAGTGACGAAAAAATGATTGCAAATGTGTAGTTTGTCTCTGAGATATGGTATAGTTTTAAAAATGTCATGTGCCAAACCTGTTTATCCACGGACGGCTTTATTCCATCCGCTTGACTGAGCCCCGGAGCTTGATTTGAAGACAAATAAACCACTACACCAGACTTACGCGTGGACAACAGTGATATTGGTGACTCGTATTCAAATCAGCATAATAACAGTATTTTTGCAACTTTTTAAAAAATTGTTTTCGCCACGTATTGCTGAAGAGCTATACTTCACTACATTATAAAACAAAACAGTTCAAATAAGTTAGGTAGGTTAAAATTCCTGTCAAAACTGGATGCACTAAACGATTAGCCTGAAAAAAGAATGTGTTGACATAAAATAAGCTGCACTTTCAGTGCAAAACATAATGAAAAGATTTCCTGTTGGTGAATAACGCTTTTACGAAACATTAAAGACCTCGCATTCTTTCGGGAAATAAGGCGTCATTAAACATGCTCTCTATAATAACAGCTCTGTCAGAAAAAAAAGCATTGACTTTTTTCCAGACCTCATAATATGATTATTTTCACCTTTTCTTAAAACAACAAACGAATAGTGCTTTCAATTGCTTTTACATTGAGTAGACCTGAGCAGCCTGCAGAAAAACAAAAAAGGTGGGTGAACGGAGTCTTGAAACGTTTCAAGACGTTTCAAGATTTCTGCGAGACGAGAGATCGAAATTAAATGGAGAAAACACTTCTTTGAAATAAGGAGACGGACTTGGCATCAGGTGCGAACGGACGTCAAATGTCCCACACTTAAAGACATCCATCATAATTGCCCGTATCAACATTATTGGCGATGAAATCTTCAAAACTTGGCAACACGAGAATTTTCATTGATCGACACTTATTGCAAAACAAACATGAATGGGCCACTTATGGCCCATCTACGGGTGTTCATTATTACAGAGAGACGCAATAATATACTGGGCGTTCTGTTGGTGCGAAATCTTTCATTTCTGTTGGAGGGGGTTTAATGTACCATTTATGGAGTCGTTCATGTCATTATAAGGTGTGCAATTGATGGAATACGCAGCGTGGAATCGAGCGGAAAATCGACAATTAGGGGCTTGATCGAGAATCTCATTAACGTGGTCACTGATAAATGATTTCATTTTTAATAATTGATCAATTAGAAAATCGATCGACAGGTCGATCGATCACCATTACAAGAACAATCAATAAATTTAAAAAGCTAAAAACAAAAATCGACCAGCTACTTGAGCAATAAATCGATATATAACACACTCGATCACCACCACGTATTCCTCACTTCAGGAGCGTCGTAATTATGTGTAAGACAGTATGTTATGAGGCGCCATTTATGACTTTATTGCGAAACAAATATAGGACGAAACAAAGCAATACAGGACGAAACAAATAAATATTGGACGAAAGTGGCTTCGTTTTATTGCAACTCTTCGTCCTATAATTCTTTCTTTTTTTCATCTTCTATTTACTAGTTTCGTCCTATATTTATTTCTCTCGTCCCGTACTTATTTGTTTCGTCCTGTTTTATTTGTTTCGCAATAAAGTCATAAAGGGCACCTCGGTCTGTCGATTTTATGGAACCCACTGAATACTTCGAAACATGACTTTCAAACGTTATGAAAAACTAAATTTTGGTGATCTCACACGCAAGTGTAGGCCTACCTTTAGTAAACGAGCAAAGTAACATTCTTCTATCAAAACAACTGATCCATTAAATAGCATCACACCACCTCGAACATGCGAAACCTAATCATTGTTGAGTCAATCACTCGAGTTCATCAATCACTCATCATTGCATTGTTTTCCTCGAATGTTTCCCACATTCCTAGATCCAGCTATAGCGTCAAATTGCCAAACCAATCCCGCAAGGAAATGCAGAGAGTAAACACCACAAAATGCCTGTGTCGCCAAATATAATATACAAATGTCGATTAAACTGGCAGCTTGCCAACAGTATAGGCCTAGTATTATATTCCTCTTAAGCAGACTTCGTGTAGAATTGTTAATCAGCCCTTCGACTCTAAGATGTTTGCCGGTCCCAGCCGGTCGGCCTAGCAGTGTGTCCTCGGGATACTGATCTCAATGACTCACTGACTGTCACTTGTGAGCCGGGCAGTGCTATTGTATAGGATTACCCTGTAACGCCAATGAGTGAGCTAAAACCAGCCCATTGTGTAGACCAGATGCATGAAAAAAATTTCATTGAATCCATTCTGAATCAATTGATTAGAATTATGTGCACTCTGGGACCAGCTTTACTAGGTTTGCCATTTCTGTTTTTTAAGCTCTGGCAGGCAGGAGCTTCTACATGTCACTTGGTGGCCGGTTGGTCGGTCGGTAGGATTGTCTGTCTGTCTGTCTGTCCCTGAACATTGACCAAAAATAACTAACTAAGTGACCAAATGCCTTGCTGACGGTTTTCGGAACAACGATTTTGTTTCGATCGATGCGCATGCGCGTTATGTCTGTCCCCGAAAACTGACCAAAATAAGCCCCATAAGTTTCCCACAAAATATAACTACCAAATTTTAATATTCAAAAAAGCAGACAAAATACATAAAGTACTTAACACAAATTCTTTGTAATTATTTCGGAAAGATGTGTATGAAAAGTCTGTAACTGGAGTCACAATATGTGCAGTTTTGTTTTTATTTTCACATGGTATTTATCACTCAAATCGCTATAATTCTAGGTAGACATTTAAAGTATAGTGTTCCATATGTGCCTTTGGCGTCGCATTTTTGGGCGTCGCATTTTTAAGCTCTGGCAGGGATCATTTTGATCATGCAAGATTTCATGCAAGACTTTCATGCAAAACGGCCTGAGCTTATTGTGCACTCGCACTTGTTCAGACACTGTGCACAATTCGCCACAATCAAATATTTTGAAGCAATAAGTGTTACAAACTTTTGTAATGGATGGACATGATTGAGAAATGTGCAAAGTATCATTTGCCATTTCCTGACGCCCTGCCGATACCATATCCTATGTTCCGCATTCCACCGTACACAACCTCACATTACGCACAGTCATGTGCACAATCAACACCGACTTGTACCATCTAAATTGAAACACTACACTGTGAGATTTCTTAATCAAGAAATGCGAGATTTTTTTTCAAGTTCAATCTCTTTGGATACGTCATTTCGGATTGCGGTGTACTTCAACTCAAGCTGATAAAACACCAGCCGAGCGCGGTTTGCAAACAGCAAACTCATTAGAGTTCAGTCATTGACACTGCACCGTTAAAACGTTGGGCAAAATGGGTCGATAACATATCAACAGGTTAAACTCTTGGGCAAATTCTTCCCAATAGTTGGACAATTTTTACCCGAATCAACCCACAATGAGGTATTTTCAAACCAATGTTGGGTAAAATTACATTGCCCAACAGTGTTTTACCCAACATTTTTTACAGTGTGAGAGTCGTCAATAGAGAGTCGTCAATCGTGCAGAATAAATCACTTTTAAAACTTCCCTTTCCCTGTATCATGCTAACTAAATGAAGGGCCTGTTTTTTTAATAATAAAAGGCATTTGCAGCATATTAACATAACATCATAAACGATTATTTATTAGGTTTTGAATTGAATACTACAGATTTTACTTGTTTATCTGCAAAAGTCAGCAACCAACGTCAAAATTGTTCAAATAACTAGGGCTTACAGGTCGCTTACACCTCTATGTTCCAACGCCCCTATGTGTCGACACCCGTATGTTCCGACTGCACATATTCATATTCCTTACCCTAACCCTAACCCAACTTTAACCGGGAGTAACACAATCTTATGTGCGGGGTGTCGGAACATAGGGGTGTCGCCGTGTCGGAGCTGAGAGCAGTCACCTTACAGGTCAATGATTTGTTTAAGTGTTATTTTTTCGACTTGATGATGAAACAGCATTTATAGGGGAAATAACAGTTTTACCAACCAGTGTCAGTGAAAGTAATACCAAGCCACGGCCATGGGTTTCCTGTATTATTATAAGTTCAGTGCACTCAAATTTTGAATTTACCCGAGACCAGTAGCGATTTAAAAGGCCCAGTCTGTGGAAATTGTTATCAGTTTTATCAATCTCAAGATTTATGTGCACACTTTATTTCTTAATTAAGGTTGCCGGTTATTGGACAAGCGAACGTGTATTGTCCGTGGGGAAGCAGCTTTCGTTCATCCGCAACGGAAACGAAGCCGAATTCGATGTTTAGGAGTTGGCATCAGAACATCACATTACGACGCATGATCCTTGTTAGGGGAATGTGGCCTAGTGGTTAGGTTCGTGACTCGTGATCAGAGGCAGAGGGTAAGGGGGGTTCGAATCCAGCTGCTGGCCATATGTGTGTCCTTGGGCAAGCCACTTCACCCCCACTTGCCCCTCTCCACCCATGAGTAGCTGGGCAGTAACCTGCGATGGATTAGCAACCCATCCAGGGAGGATAGACATGTCCGCGGTCGTTTCATGCCAAAGAAACCGGAGATAAACGCTGGCCTGGTGAGCCATCATTGGCTCAAGATCGGACTTTACTTTTACTTTACTTATTAACCAAAACGGCAGTAAAGACATACTAATATACCTTTTTATTGCAAATTACATAGGTTAAGGAACAAATAAGGCGCCCCTTCTTTCGTCATTATTTTAATCATGACTTGTGTACTTATATTTTGATCGAGACAAAACATTAAAGGGACAGAAAAGAAACATTTTGATAAGAGAATGATCTGGTGAACTTTGTTTTACGGGAATTGTGTTTCAAGGAATCAGTCGAATCATAACTTTGCCGGTTCCGTAATAATGTGGGCTAGATAATCACAAACATAGTTAATCTATGACACTGAATTATTCGACAGGATTACTCATAGCCGATTAAGCAAAAGCTCTGGAAATTTCCTGGTTCATTTCACATGAATTGCTTAATAATCCATAAAAGGCCAATGCGGAAATCATTGAAAAAGGTGACCTAGAACCAAAACTACAAATAACATGTTGGGGGAAAAGGAACAACACATAACGAAAACAACATGACAATCGCATTATTCACAACCGTTTTGCCAAGAATTGTTTGTAATTTAAACCAGTGAATATCCTGAGTTACCTAAAGTCAATTGTTTTATATCTCCCCAAGAGAATTTTCAGGAATTTTTATCATTCAAAAGAGAACCTGCGCCCGAGTGACGGATTCCATTCGACCCTACGAGTCATCTCTTCCACGGGGTGTACTAGGCCGGCCTTTTGCCAAGAAACACCCGGGCTCGTGTTTCCCGGGTCCCGCTCCAAGTTTAAACAGTTTACGCTAAGTTCTGCACGTTTGAACCCGCGGAATGTGAGGTGTGGGATCCAATGAGTAGTGGGGAAAAGTTTCTTTCCGGTAATTTTGAGGTTCAGTGCCGACGTGTGGAGGTCCTCCTCCTAAGACTGATGTTTACTCTAAAGTCCTGACCGCGATACGTGCACCGCCATAAATCGTAACGAATACTGCAAATAAGAAAATTGAGTCTTTCAGTTCATTGTCATGTCTGGGTTAACTCTCCTTGCTTCGTATTTACGATCTGCCTTCAATTACAAGTGGTTATTTATAACAACTCATTGTTTTAATCTTATTGTTGGCTTTTCTCCTACTTCCAAGACAATTGCTTCATTCTTTTCCTTGTCCCCTATAACTGCAAGATGTCCCTGAAGTAAAGAACAAAATGCATGTTGTGTTTAGGTGGACATGGTTCGGTTCCTGAAAGGGTATTTTTTGACACCTTTAGATTTGCAACAGTTTCGGCCTTTTTTAACAATAAAAACAAAAACATTATACAGTTTACAAGCCAATGGCTAAAGGCCACAAACACTTTCGCAAAATGTGCTAAATAAATGAGATATTTAAAATCATCAAGAAAAGTGACCCACGTTTGCTTCAAAGGGTAGGCCTATAATGGTGTTTCAATGACATATCGAATGTATTCAATTTCTCCTCTATTGTAGGCCTACTAAATGTCCCAGTACGCCGCTTATTTAACAACGGTGAAATCTCTACATAACACATAACCGGCTGACATCCTATGTTATACACATCGGGTACAGCCAGCGTCATAGGAGTCAATATAGATATCCGATCATGCTGAGTTATAATCCCAACAAAAGTCATTGTACTTTTATAATATATAGAAGCAGAGCAATTTGAAAAATGCCTTCAGAAAACTTCAACGGCTAAATCATTGCGGGATCTATAGGGGGGATTCTTCAGCCGTTGAATAATGTTTGAAATGGAGGGGGGGGGCACTCGGGGGTACGGATATCCGCTGAAGGCACGTGCCCCCCCCCCCCCCCCTTCCTCCCAAGATAAATCATCGTAGATTTCAAAAAACAATCCGGGGACTACGCCCCGGACCCCCTAGCAGGGCGTGCCGACTCAACCCCCTCCCCTCAACCCCCCCCCCCCCCGTTTCCGGAAAGGTAGATCCGCCCCTGTACATTAATATCTGTATGCCTAAGAACGACACAAGATGATAAATATGTACAAATCAATCGTAAATGATTTTGTTCTGTTGGGTTCAGTTCACCAAATGTACGAAAACGTGCTTTGATAGGCCTAAGTTTTTCATTGCAAACTTTATCATACTCATCCAGTGATATACACAGAGCTAATGTTGCCCTTCGTCCCTTGAATATAAAGTTAAAGATTAAAGTGCCGAAAGGTAATCATTCCGATATAATTAAGCTGCTTATAGAAATTCTTGTTCTGATGGTGTTGCTTTTGCAATCGATTTCCCCATTAATTTATTCTAAAATCTGGCTGAGGTTCTTTGGCACGTTTCGAACCATAAAGCCAGCTAATTATGTTTATCTGTCCCTATTAAAAACGACAGAGGTTTCTCACTGATAATGTTGGTACAGCCAAAAGTCGAATGCCCTATCTCATTCCGGTTTACTCTTCAAAACCAGGATAAAATTGGTTTGACCCTTATCCCCGTCTTCCGGTTTTAGTGACCACTCCTTTCCGGTTGGCCTTCAATCAAATGTGGTCGTTTTTGTTTTTGTTTTCTTATGCAACAAAATCACGGCGACTTAAGAGCCAAAAAAACATCACGAGAATCACAGTCAAGAGTAAGCCCATTCCATCCGTGACCCGAGACGAAGGCGGGGCGGTGGGGGGGGGGGCTAACCCAAAGGAACATTCATGATCTCAACGATAAAGGGCGGGGGGGGGGAGAAGCGGATGTCATCGGCAAACGGAGGAGGGGAGTGTACGTTCGAAACCCCCGAGCGCCCCTCCTTCTCCCCAGCGTACGGGCCTGAGTAATGCGAGCTTTAATGCACTGACATTACTCGGAATAATGATAACGAAACAATGGGTTTAATGTGTTGTTAATTCCTTGGATTTAGCGAAAGCAGGTCACCTTTCAATCACTAATATGGAATGTTTGAACGTCAGTTACCGTCATAGATTTTCAATTTTAAGAGAATATCGCAGTCATTCGAAGTTGAAATTCAGAGAATGATATAATGAAATGTGACACCCCCGATACGAAATGCGTGAGAATGCAAAACATTTTTCAAACTAAAATCTATTTGTAAAAAAAAACGATTTTGAATTATTAGGATTTTACTCCAATAATCCAAACTGCGTCTTCGTGTTTTATTTAAAACAAAAAAAAGATTATCAATTCATCCCTTATCAAATTGGATTTGCGTTCAGTTCTCCTCTTTTTCGCCTTCGGTCTTTGGTTCGAACGGACCATCTTGTGATTTACTCAAACAACAAGTTTGCGGTTCTTTCATTGTTTTTATAAAGACGAAGGATTCTTCGATACGTCGTCATCGGGAAAGAAAAGGTTTCTCTAAGAATGTGTTGACTCATCGTCAATAAACAGCAACAAAGAATATAAGCTACACGAGCTAACATTGCTAATAACGCTCAAAGGGGACATGGGAATAAATGGAAATATGGGGACTTGAAAATAATGTTACTACACAAGAGCCTTAAGGCACAGGAAGAGATACTTCTTGTTATTGCCTCAGGAAACATCCTCAAGCCTTCGATAACTAAGAATGCATATATAACTACTTTACAACAAATAACATTATCTTTCGATTATCCAATGGCCGTATCCCACCGGAAGTCCGCACCATGCGAAGCGGTCAGCTGGGTTATGATTGGACGGGTTGTGCGCGTGTGCGAGCACTTACGTCATAAGCATTTGCCACTGGCGGAAGTGCATCTGTAATAACGAACGTTCGCGCAAGCTCGGCATGCACGGACGTATATTTACGTGCGTACGTGAGTGTAGAAGGCTAACGAAAATTGTACAGCTATATAAAGTGGCTGGAATGGTCCATTCGAGCAGAAACGCACGAGAGAACTAACTCAGCACGGGATTTTTTCTTATAGAACGGTGTTTGTCGTTGACGATTTGTTGTAGATTCGGGACCACACGTCTGCTGCTAGCCCTCCAAAACTTACGGACCTCACGATATCAAACTGCACTGTACTCAGAATGGCTTCATTGGCTACGACTTCACTACTGTCTATGACTCTGTGCATATTACTGCTAGCTATGGCTACGACATCAGTGTTATCAGCACCAGGTAAGAGAGTAGGGCCTACACGTACTTTATCTTGACAAGGTATCTGAGCTTTTTTCCCCCTTACTATCTTTCATTTGGTGTATTTCAGATACTTGGCCTATTGGCTTTCAAATGTCTGTTGCCTCTCAAAGTAGTGGCGACGAATATGGATGATTCTCAAAAAGCAAAATAAATTTTGCTCTTCAGCGAGTTTGGTAAAAAGCCGGGTTTTTTGTGTGTTTTTTTTACCAAGCAACTGATGTGGGAACATTATTTTGCCTTAGTTGGCGAATTTTGGGAGTGCTGAATTTCTTGGCTTGAGGCTCAGCTGTATTTCTTTGATAATTGTTCGTTTGTGTGTTTGTTTACTTGTTTGTTTACTTCATTGAAATGTGTTTGCATCATTCACATGTCCACTTCACTGCTTCCAGTACCACTGCATATTAACTCCCCTTCACCGTTGGAATCCCTCAGTCTCCTGCCGACGGCAGGACTGTCCGACGCATTGAATTTCCCCGGTTCTTTTCAGAAACTCACAAACTCACAAAAGAGATTTGTCACCTGGTGCCACCGTAAATTTTATCTGATCGAGACGTTTTGTTTCCTTGTTTTAAGCTTTATGATTATGAAAAGGAATGAAAAGAGAAAGTCTATAATTAAACGCCATGGTGCATACTTAAACAGCAACGCAAACTCCCTACCTTCGCAAAACCTGGCCTGATATTAAGACACATCGTGATTTATATTACTGTTGTGTTTCTAAACTATGTAGTCGTATTCGTGTTTGTTTTATTACGTGTTGGCCGTAAATTATTGTGTTGTGTGGAAAGACAACCAGACAGCCGTCAGTTAAAATGGAAGTGTTAAACGCACGCTTAATAATAAAGCCACAGATGGGGAATGGCTATATAATATTCAAGAGATACAATTTATGGCCGGTGCTTATTTTGTCATGGGAGCCGGATTGCCAGCTCAACAGATCATGAATCAATGGAACTTAATACGGGCATTCCTTAATACACCGGCAGCATTTCACCGGAAATATAGCGTGTCACACCATGGTCACACGGAGTGATACAACTCAGACATTCACGGGGAGATGTGAAACAAGGAGAGTTTTTGTTCCAAGTGAATGTTTACACATATTATTTAAATAAACAATAAATAGGTTTTTTTTACGATGCGATCTGCTGATAGTACTACTTCTACTGCAGTTTTTGTCACCTATATAGTTGGCAAAGTGCCAAGAACAAAGACAACTTCATTATGCCATGTAGGCCTATGCATGATTCATGTAAGATAGTATAATAATTTCTTGAAATCCGGTCATTGTTATTATGATTCATAACTGTACATAAAAGCAAGCCTTTCTCACTATCGATATTCCTTCAACTCAGTGCCCAAGGTCACCGATTCGCATTAAGCAAAATATAAAACAAACTTGGACTTTGTACGATATCAGTGATAATCAGAAAATGCTGCCATGTAAATTTCATGTGCTACGCGACAATCAGATGGAAAACATTGGCAAGCAGTTACACATCACATGGCAGTGGTAACCTGCGTTCGCTAATATTAATTCAACCCTTTTTCACGCGACACCAAACACGTTACAATGCCTGAGAACTTTTCGCCATGCTTGAGAAATATTGCCAAAATTGTCATTGTCTGAAAGGACACCCATGCTAGAAAATGACCAACATCCGAGGTGAATAGGACTCAATCCTCGAGAGATTTTGGCGGAGGGCCGGTCCTACGTTTTATTCACAAGTTAAGATCCCTGTCAAACTCATGCATTGACTGGCAAACTTCGTGTCAATTTTGGCTTCATAAACTTGGCCGCTAAAACTTCTCGAGATCAGGTCCCCCCCCCCCCCCGCATTTATAGCGCTATAATGAACGGCCACAGTTAGTTTATCAATCATGTGTTTTGGATTTGAATGTTTATTAAACACATCCTGGGATGTGTTTCAATCGTATTGTTGTTGTTTACAATGTGAAACTCTGCCGCACCCTTCCCACTTTTAGGGGCACGGGGCCATCCCACTGGAGGATAGGTTTCTTCTGACTATTGGCAGTCGGCATGGTTCTCATACCAATGGAGAGCTCATCAATTAAGCAAATCATTTCCATTGAGTAAGATTTTGTTTTGACGGTGCCTCCGGTTCTCTCAGGCCATGCTCGGGCCAACCCAAATTCTTCCTCACCGTTTTGTGAATTTGGCAGCAATTCACCTGTGGAAGTTTCACAAAGCAAGATATTGGGAGAATTTGCAGAGCCGCCTAAAATAATTAACAAGTATACAACTGGAATGGATATCGTGACATTTTAAATCCTCTGTTGAATCATAAGATTATCCCATGCACTCTCTGCCTTCGGTCACCCATGTATATAAATCAGGCAAATCCGGATGACAACCGGTACCGGTAAACAAAGTCACGTGACACATTTTATTTTATGATTCACACTGACCTTCACCACTGAACTCGTACTCTGGTCCAGATGGTTCTGAAATTCATCAGGCCAGTGGTGGTCGTGTTATGGTTAGACTGGATACAAGCCGGACTAGATCTATTTGCCACACGAGGATCAGCCTCGGCCGACTTGTTCGACTGAACGGATCGCTGTATGTCGTATCCGGGTCCGATCGGCCGTACGCGCAATGTACGCATGTGCACGTCGGCCTTTTATGCATACATGAAGCGCGTGTACGATGACGGACCGGCTCGTATGTTCGTGTTGCTAAAGTACACTGCTGAAGTACATAACAGGCCTTTTTACAGTCTTGGGTATGCCGGACTGAACTGTAGGGCAGGTGACAAAACTGTTCAACTGTTATGAGCAGGAATCAGTCTTGTACCAAGTCTAATCGTTTCGTGCGATTAAGACACAGTGCAGATGGGAAAGTAACTATAGAAAACTCGGGCTGTAATAATTCTTTAAACCGATTTCGGAGTTGAGGTCACTTTCAGAAAAAAAAAAGTGACAGACATGAGAGAATGTTTTGCTTGTAATACATCGGTAAGGATAAATAAGGAACGTAAAACTCAAATGCCCCTTTCTAATAATTCAATGTACTGGCAATCACTTTAGCTCCAGATCTGTTATGCTCGCAAGTCTATTCGGCCGTGTGCGCATTGACTTCCGACATGGGCTCTTTAGGCTCGCTAGTCCCCGTAGTGTCACGGTGCCAATTGACATAAATGGAAATGAAGCCATAGACACGAATTCCGCGATCGGACACGGCTTACAGTAGCCAGTGAAGTTTAGACTCCCTCAAGAATATACTTCCAGTTTTGAACGCCATTTCTGTGTTTTCCAAATCACGGCCAATTAAGTGTGAGATATGACCACTCTTACAGAAATTAGTAATGGTAGGACAAGAACCAAAACTGTATCCTTGTTTTGCAGCTTTCATTGTTTTGATCGAAACTTAGTTGACTGTGATAATTTTAGCGTTTACTTCAGAGCTGGAGACTTCCGTGTTTGTCGGAAGTTGTAGAATAACTCAACTTTTGGTACTGAAGGTCATGACGCGGCCAGTTGTGGTTTTTATCTTGACATGTGGCCAACATAAGGAACTCAGGAATATCTTTCACGAATGCAAAATACTATTAATCTTTTTTTTTAATTCCTCATGCTAAAATTAAAAACAAAGATGGTCGCCCTCAAATTACAGCCACAATCTCATTATCCGTATAGGATAATGTCATCAACGTTTACATTAAACGTCAAGTGAGAAACGATATACAAGAAAGATGCCCCAGCAACCCGCGTGGATGTTTTGCTAATATGCGTTATATCCCATTACCCTTGTTACCACATGTAGACAGTGCAGTTTTAGATTTTGTCAACGTCACATGATCATTTTGTTGTGCTGTGATTGGTTCATCTCGTCGTACACTTGTCGCATTGGGTTATCTTTGAGATTGTTGACATTGATGATCTGTGGCAGTTGAAGTACGCCTGTTTTGATCGTAACTCACCTTGTTTCCATTCAAACTGTCTGTGCCATTACCGTCACTGAGCCGGCTTCGATCAGTGTTCTCCCCAGTAAGACTCTTAGTAACAATGACCAGAAACATCTCAGCTCATCGCACTGCCATTTGGTTTCACACCACCAGATCGTAACGCCCACTGCTTCCGCCAGCGTTTACCCATCGGGCGAAGGGGCAAGTGCACTGACGAGATACTGGTTCCCGCTAACGTGACCGTCTTGGATCCTAAGGAGTGCTGCCGCTTGGGCGGCAGTGGCTGGTCCGAGAAATCCAACGGGAAACGGTGCCTGGATGCTTGTCTTGAGCCTGAGCCTGAACTTCCCAGGCCGATAGGCGGAGGGGTTGACTCCATCATGGAGTCATTGGAACCCATCCTGGGGTCGATGGAACGCGTGGATGTACAGCAACTCTCAAATGGTACGAAACAAGTATGCTTTTAAATAGTCTAGCCCATTTCACTTTACCGCCAATGGCTACTACGAAATCGTATTGGCGTGGATAGAGGGCGCCCGCAATATGCTGGGTCCAGAAGTAGAGGGCGCCCTGATCTCTGGACAGTAATTACAAACACGCAAAGAAATAGGTTTAATGCAGGTTTGTCGATTGTTTTGAGTAAATGCAAAGAATCATGATAAAATACCTTTCAATGATTGCGTTTCCTGACTTGGAATATCGTCACGATCGAGCTTCTAACATTAACACTCACATCAGATGCATTTGTTTACTTGAACTACATGTATCAGCTTTGCCAGATGTTGTCTGCTCTTCATATTTGAAAAAAAAGTTATGGTTCATTCAGTAAGTCAGTGTTTTGTGGCTGTTTTGATGTGGCAGATAATTTGACTTGGAGTGAGTGGGGATCGTGGTCGAACTGCTCAGCACTATGCGGAGCCGGTAATATCACACGAAGGCGAACTTGTCTACCAGAGAATGCCTGCAACGAGACGATTGAGGAGGAGACTATCCAATGCGACACCAATGTTACCTGTCTAGGTACTGATGGCGTTGTCTTTGGAAATGGAAATAATACATACCGTAGTCTTGCTACAAGGAGTTATTTTGTCGGAGGCTGGGCATGACAGTAACATGAAATTTAAGAATTGTGTACATAACAATGAGGGCGCCCTCTAAGGATAAACTGCCATCATTTAAAAACAAAAGATTAAGTAACTGTCAAAAATTATGTAAAACAAAATCAAAATAAACAAAAAACAGAACCGAATGCAAACAATTCGCATGTCTATAAATAATGGTTTAATTGGGGGGTTTTCACAACCAATTTACCAATTAAGAGTCCTGTCATCAATTTGAGGAAATATTCTCTTGGTCTGAGTATCCGTTGAGCCACCAGAATGGAAAGAAGTTGTCTTTAATATGTTTGAAACATCTACTATTTTCAAAGGTTTCTTCTGTAAATCTAAACCAATCTGTATACACATTAAGGCCTAGCATGCCTGAAATATCAGTAACACGTCCCGAGCCTTCAAGCCAAGATATACAACAAGTTATATTCGATTTGATTTCAAGTTTCAAAATGGGCTGAGGATTTGAGGGCCGTATTCCTCGGCTGAGATGCCCATCTCTAGCAGCTGCTGCCGTCATGAAATGATCGTTCCTCCTTTCTGTTTCTCTCTCTTCAAGCGCCTCGCCCGGTGCACGGTCGGTGGACTGGCTGGAGTGAATGGTCCGAGTGCGACCTTGTCGACCCTTGCAACTCCTTCCAGACGAGTACCCGTACTTGCACCGATCCTCCCCCGTCAAATGGCGGCCGGCCCTGCCGCGGCCCCTCCACGAGGACTCGTCCCTGCAACCTACCACGCTGTGCTGGTAATTATGGTTTCTCTTCTCAGAACTCATCTTTTGCTTGCCTGCTAGCTCTCTGGGCAGATTCGCTAATATTGGACATTCATCGCTTGGTGGCACTGTCTTTCCTCTCTACGTAAGCGGCCAGTTGAGGGCGGTGTTCGCCAAGGGTGACATTTCACTCGGTTTCCAATTCCTGTCTTCGTCATGCGCATATTTTTTACGCAACGAAATGGGAGCAAATGAAGTGGCATTCATGCATGAAACATGAATTATGTTCAATGGCAGGCTTGTTAAACATTCTCTGGTAAAATGACAGTACCTTGATCCAAGCTGATACGACACGTTTAGATAAATTCCCGAACTCAAGTTGCTTCAAGGAACAACCATCCATTCTCCAAACTTTGCCAATGAAAATGCACAATCCCAATTTTGTTTTTGTGTACACATAGCTATTCGTCATGCGGGCTGCCTGGTGTGTCCGTTTTTTGTTTGTTTTCATTTGCCTTCGATTCGTGTTCTTCCTTTTTTTTTCGTTGTTGACACGTCTAGCTCTGGTGTCATTTCGCCTTCGTATACAAACCAGTATGCATGGCGGCCATCTTAGAGGTCATCTTTTGTTATTTTAATTCAGTAGCAATGATGTACAAAAGGTTCACGCATGCATATCTCAGCAAAACAAAGGCATTGCTCTCTCTAAGCTGGGCCCAATTTCATAGCGCTGCTTAACAGCCGACTTTGTGCTTATCGAGCCTCCATCTATTTCATAGGGACTGTTAAGCAGTAAGCACAGCAAAAGCAGGCTTAAGCTTTGAAGAAAACTTTGCTTAAATCAGTGACGTATCAATAGAAATCTCCATGCGCGCGCAACTGTAAGCACATTCACGGCATGAAATAGTGCTTAAGCAGCAGCATGATTTTCTGCTATAGTAAGCACAACTTTTCTGCTTACTGTTTAAAGCAGTGCTATGAAATTGGGCCCTGGTTGCTACGCATAAGGTCTACCCCGTCAAAATGTACGCACTTGGGTTGGTTCCTCGTGGACCTGCATTTCGTTTACGTGATCTTGATTTTTCCCACAATGACCTTATGCGAGATTTGACCTCAGCTATAGTGAGGTCATGTTGTGAATCTCTCTTTAGGACTGATGACAAGGGCGGATCCAGAACACATTTTTTTTTGGGGGGGGAGTGGGGGCCAAAAAAAATGGGACCCCGAAAAGTGGGTCCAAAATATTACGGCGAGGGGTTCGAGGCCCGCTTGAGGGCCCCAGAATTGTTTTGGATTGTAGGTGCTCTGTGGTGCGATCTGAGGCAATTTTTGACCACTTTGACCAATTTCTATTTTAGGAAAAGATGGTAGTGTACGCAGTGCCTGCCTTTATTGCAACGGCCTTTAAAAAGGGGGGGGGGTCGGGACTCTTGTTTGGTTTTTTTTTTTTTTTTTTTTTTGGTTTGGTGGGGTTTTTGGGGGGGGGAGGGGTGGGGATGGGGGTGGGGTGGGGGTGGGTGGCCCCCGTTGGCCTTGATCCGCCCTTGACTGAAGACATCATACGCATATAAGGGCTATTGGTCGAAGGGGAGAGTTGGACCTATGGCTTTCATATGATTTTGGTCAATTATTGATATTTATGAGTCTGTACATTTTGTTTGCATTTTGTTTTCAGCTATAGGTGGCTGGTCAGCTTGGAGTGAATGGTCGGCTTGCTCCGCCACATCCTGTGGGGAGAGAGGAATCACCTCAAGAACCAGAGTCTGCGACGGGGATAGCTGTGTTGGGTTGTTCCTGGATTGGGAATTTTGCACGTTACCAGCATGCAGCGTGCTGGGCTACTAGCTTTCCATCCAACACTTCACAGCAGGCCGGCCGAACGGGACGGGCTTGGCCTGGGGCTAGCGACGGTCTCCATGTTCGTCGGGGAATTGTCACTGTTCTCCCTTCACATAAAGTCTGAGTACCGGTCTTGGGAAAGTATCTTCTACTTCTCCAACCCATTTTCAAGAGAGGTTTAATCAATCAAGTAATAAATGGATTAACTATTAATCAATGACTGCACACGAAAACCCTAAAAGCCTTTAAAAATGAATTCGTCTCCAATTAAAACCAACCTGCATTATTTTATTCATTGTAGGATTCAGGTCAGGCCAGCCGTGGGCATCATGCACGAGTTGTGGCCATTATTGTCGAGTTCCCTGAATGCATTTCATTAATTGTTAACTGTTGAATAAGATGGTGCCAGACTGATGCAGGCATAATGCAGCCTTATTTTACTGTCGTGTTTTTTTTTATCTGGCTTAACATTAGGGAATGTTTATGATTATGATATTTGATATTCTTAATTGAAGCAGACTGGAATTAATCAGAAATTAGTTTGCTTTCATTTCTCCTCGCAAGTTCCAAAACTTAGGATTTGACCTCACTTTCAATTCAATATGGCCGACTCGCGTATAAGGCCTGTGGAAGAAGAAAAGGTATTTTATTGGGGAGCCGAGCTGCATTGAGACCCGGATGGTTACAAAGCTAGTACAGCACCAACACCGATGATCTTATCTAAATTATCTTAAAAGGGTATCTTAAGAATATTTGTCTGAGTGTGAAGTCGGTCATGTTTTAAAGTAAATTGTATTTTTATTGTAAAAAAAAAGGTGACTTTATTTTATTACATACCAAAGAAAAGTGTATCTGAAAGCCAGGAGATTGATGTCCGCAGTGGAATGCGGGTGTAGGAAAGATTGTAGTTTTATTTGCACGGTAGTATGACATATTTTAGTTTGTACGATAAAACAATACTTCTTTAGTACAGTAACAGTTATACAGCCGGTTTTTGGCATGGTCATCAGTCGCTAGTTATAGTTTTGGGCATCTCGTTAAGCAGCTGTGTAACGCCCTCTATGAATCATTAATTCAACTATTCAAATTATTTATGCTATCGTTTGTGTAAAAGTCACGTCATCCTCAGTTATACTACTAGATACACAATTGTAATTTTATAATTGGTCATTGTATTCCCATGTTTTGAAGTATTTAAGAGTTTTTGCTCAAATTCTCTTGTGTTTAACTGTATGTGTATATTGCTAGTACATATCTGAAGAAAATAATGTATTTTGTTCGCTGAAATTACTGCCTTCAAAACACATTCGTGTTAACGGTCAGTTTCTGTCATGCGAATTAAATTGCGTTACAGCTGAAACAAAAATTTGTCAAAACTATGTTCATTTTTAATCTAATAAACGAATGATTTCCAAGGGCCCATGACATAAATTTGAATTTAAATAAAGTTTCTACTCATTTAAAATGTATGAAAACAACTTGACATCCCTTTTTGGGTAATCTTATTGAAAAGTGCACTTCTTTTAAAAAAAAAATAATAATAATAAAATAAAATTCTATGCTTCTTCGGTTAATGAGGGTGTTGTTGCTGCTGTGATATCACTTCAGGAAGACACTCTTCAGTTTAGGGGTATTCTGTTCCAATTGCGCGCGAACCCAATATTTGTTCATTGAAAACGGCGTCACTTCGTGAGAAAACTTTGCTCATTGGCTTACTGTCATGTACTGAAATAACAAATCAATAAAGAAAAGAAAATCTGCGTCAGCAAAATATCAAAGTTCTGGCAAATTTTTGTTCTGAAATAGCCAAAACATTGAGTTTTCCGCCTGAAATGACATCACAGTTTTGCTCATGAATATGCAACTTTGCATTAGCATAAAAACCAAAAGGTTACCAAAATGCCCTTAAAAAGAAGGCAAAATGAAAATCAAAAAAATAAGGTTAAATGGGACACATTTAAACCGCATTTAAAACATGTCATTACATGGGCCTTTTAACTTTATATTTCCGCATTTTCGTTTTGTACCAAAGATCGCAAAATTACGAACGTGTTTCAAATTTGAGATTGTTTGTTTATCTCTTCAGTAACAAATTACAACTTACTGTTTTTGTGACAGGAGGTCACATTGATTAAATACAAATAAATTATGTGAGTCCGTAACATATTTATTTTATGATTGTTTGTCAATCTCGTACATTTCTAAATTTCTTGTAAATAAAGTGGTTTTTTTTCTGAATATTAATCACCTGAACAGCAGAGAAGGGATTGATAAAGAAAAGTTTCGAGGTTGGACTAAAGCCATTCCAAGAAAAGACAGCTGCATTCATATTCATCAAATCATAATGTTGGATAACAATACATGTACTTTTAATACGCATATGTTGGATAAAAGAAAATACAAGTGTTACTTAAAAACTTAATTTAACAAAAATATAGCAGTTACGTATAAACAATATAATGGACAGTCGTATTACATTATGTACAAAACACTAACATATGTTAGTAAATGTGCTTAGACAATTTCTAAGATCAGCAGCGCCATCAAATACGGGCAATTCCCAATACAGCACGCCACCATGAGGTTGCCATGGAGAGTCCATTTTTCAAGTTTACACCGGTGCGTTCGTTTAGCTCTCCCGGGTCGACACGGGTCAGCCCCGTGCCGTTCGATTAGCTCTGACGTCATTCTTAGGGCTCACCCGGGCCAGCCACCACAGACCCTGCTCGTGAGCAGAGTCACTGGTGGATACACGCCACACGCATGCGTTGGTCATCCCTAGAAACGGTCAAACATGGCGGCCGGACAACTTGAACTTGAGTCTGAAGCCCAGTAAATTTAATTGTTCATTGCGATTTTAGAGGGTATAATATTCCAGCCCAACTTTATCGAGTAAAAACAGTAAATCCCAAACGAAGAGCCAGCACGAAACGGGCGTTTTGTCAGTGGCTACGGCCACGGCTACGGGCGTCACGTGAGGATCGTGATGTCCCGCAGTTGAGCGTTCCATTAGCCCGGCCGTGGTGGCTAATATATATCTGTCTTTACCCGAGTCGATCCGGGTGAGCTACTCGAACGCACCCATTATCGACAAAAATACGGTCCATTTGCTGCGGATTCTACGAATTGCAGTAGACAACTTTAGAAAATCAATTGAAGATGGGGGCACAGGGCTGTGCTCACAAATACAATCACATGAAAGTGGCAAAAAAAAAAGATGCTCCAATCATACGGTTACGAAATTTAAACTACTGACTGGAAAATCTAACAATTTCTAATTTCCAGCGCCATCGAAATTCGGGCAATTCGAAATTCACTGCGCAGTGCGCCACCAAGAGTTTGCCACGGAGAGTTCATATTGCCCAGTGCATTGTGGGAGATGGTCGACAAATTCGCAGCGCGGGACATTTCAAATTGTTCGTTTTTATCCTGTAGTGAGTAGTTTCGTAAGCGTATGAATCGAGTATCTGGTAAGTGGTTACCCCTATCTTTTCTTTTTATCAATATTGTGCTTTTTTTGTAAGGCGGCAGAACGCTATGCCCCAATCTTTGACAATGATTAGCTCAAGTTGCCTACAGTCTTACAGACACTCATTTAAATGGGCCATGCCATGTTGTGTCGACCGTAAACTTAAAAAAAAAAATAGACTCTCCGTATCAAAACCCAGTGTGGCGCACTGCATTGTGAATATTGACTACTGTCGACCGTCTCCCACAATGCACTGCTTTCCGTGGACCTCTTGGTGGCGCACTGTATTTGGAATCGCCTGCAATCCCTATCCACTCAGTTGACCGAACTTCATTAGCACTCTTGTGTACACTCTGTCCTATCCATGAATTGTCCGGGACATTGTTCATTGGTACCTCCTTGGCATACCCTCGATCGAAACTTGAGACCGGCGTTCATCTCGGCCGTGCACTCCGCAGCCCAACACGTGGTCCATGAGCTCCATTCCGACCACATAGCTGACAAGAGGTGTGACATACATTATATTATAACACCTGCATAATTATATTCAGATTACTGTACCTGATTAATACATCAAAATAAATAGAAGAGTATGCTCTTTTCCACTGCTTAATAAGTATTATAGCAATAAGTGAAAAGATGTGCCCTTATTTCGTGATTCCTGTCAATATAATTGCCCTTCCAAATATTATTTTTTGTAGTTACCTCCGCCAAGGAGGTTATGTTTTCATCGGATTTTGTTGGTTGGTTTGTTGGTTGGTTGGTTGGTTTGTCTGTTAACAATAATAACTCAAAAAAATATGGACGGATTTGCATGAAAAACAATTGGGTTGGTCCTCATACAAGTACAAATCGATTCGACTTTGGAAGTGATCCGGATCTGGGTCTGGATCCAGAAAAAAATTTTTTAGGATTCTTCCATCCATTTATGCGAGTATTTATTTATTTTGTTTAATTTTTTGATTGGTACTGCACCAAACATTTGGGGTGTACAAACAATATGGCGGGAATTGTTTAGCATCGGTGGAGGTTAGCGCTCTCTGAGTGCTTTCTAGTTGATCGATACTGTTATTGACACTTTCCGAACCAGAACCCAGTTTTCCCAATCAATAAAAACAGAATTTATCGTATTTTTATTAATTTGATTTGAAAAAAAATCTAACCTTTAGAAAAATTGATAGGTTTCATGATTTTTTTTTAATTGGGTAAAACAAAAATCCGGTATATTGCAAAAAAAATATAAATAAATAAAAACAAATAAACTTACGTGGGCAAGCAGATGAGCTGCATGAATTCGTTTCAACCTCGTCCCCAACGCAGTCCAGTCCGCCATGCTCCGGTGCGGGATTGATGCAACTGCGCGTGCGTACGGTTTGACCCCCACCGCCGCAGGTCACCGAGCATGCGGACCACTCGCTCCAGTCGGACCATCCTCCATTAACTGAATCGGATCGGATCAAGACGTAATCACATTAGTACCGGTAGGCCTATCCTATGATAGTTTTATCAGTCTTGGTCAGAGTCATCTAACTGGCATCTTAATTAATCTAGATTATCCTCATAATCGAAAGATTTTAAAGTATTTCTGGTAGGCCCTACCTGTTGCTTAATAATAATAATATAGGTTTTCCCGGCTATTTTAACACTTGTATCACACGAATTCCCTATATCGATACCTTAATTTCGTCCCCAATCATCGCCAAGCTCACTTCTCAATTTGAATTTCAGAAAGCCACCAATAGATTTCATTTAAGGTTCAGTATAATTCAAATTGTTAGCATTCCGATTCGTCCAAAATCTTTGAAATTCGTCTCGTGAAGCAATCGGCGTTGAATTGACAAAGCAAATTCGTTTTTTGTCATTCGTTTTCATGTTGTTGTCATTACATTTCGTCCCTGGTGACCTAAATCGTATACGATTAGAAAATGCGCCCAATATTTAGACTTATTTGAAGAATTATGCGTATTAAAACAATGATAATTCAACATGTATTTACTGTATGTATAAATAGAAGTAGTTAGCTGTAAGGTATGATTTTTTATTTCTGTGTTTCACAATTAACATTAGAGTCAGGAATTGACATTTCACAATAGGCACTTATGACATTTAATTAATGCGCAAACAAGTCCAAAGACGGGCACATTTGTAATCGTAACGTTTTAAGTCACCAGAGACGAAATGTAACGACAAGAACATTAAAACGAATGACAAAAAACGAATTTGCTTTTTCAATTCAACGCCGATTGCTTCACGAGACGAATTTCAAAGATTTTGGACGAATCGGAATGCTGAACTATACTGAACCTTAAATGAAATCTAGTGGTGGCTTTTTGAAATTCAAATTGAGAGTTGAGCTTGGTGATGTTCGAGGACGAAATTAAAGTATCGATATAGGGAATTCGTGTGATACAAGAGTTAAAATGGCCGGGAAAACCTATAATAATAATAATAATAATATCTAATCCTTGTATAGCGCCAAATCCGTCAAAATTGACGCTCAAGGCGCTTCACAGAAATAAAAATGAACCAGTTAAAATTTAAGAACAAACTAAAACTTATACAAAGAAAAACCTTTAAAAAACTAGGTGAACAATTGAAACTAGATTTATGTTTGTGGACAAACACAGGGCTGTTTCGGTATTTTTTTGTGACGTGTGACATGTAAAGTTTCAAGTATAGGTTCCATCAAGGAAGGATATGTAGTTCTGTTTATAGTAAATGGTGGCATATACTATGTGATTACATTCTCATAGGGCCTTGAATTATGACGTCACATGTCACGTGATGACGTCATGATGACGTCACATAAATTGTTATGTATAACTATAATTACTTTTATGAAATAACAAACGGGCCTATATATGAGACTTGTAGGTTTACAATGGTGGACAAAAAATGGGAGGTTTGCGGTAACACCATGTGAATGATATCTCTTTTTTGTTGTGTGGTTCTGTTAAGGAGAATGGACGTCTTGCACGAATCTACAGTTCTGAGTCTATTCTCCGACTTAACCTAAAACAACAATAGTTTATGCAAATAAGACACCTGATTTTCCACAATCTCCACATTTGTGAATCAGTGTAGATTCGTAATATATACAATCTATTCAACTTTGCCTGGCCCTGCGCTTTCATCGTGACAAGATGCTATTGTTAACCCTTCGGATGGGTGCACATCTTCTGTTTCGTTCATCACATGCAGGCAGTGCATTTGTCCTGGAAAGCTAGTGATAGTTACTGGTGTATAGTGCGAACACAATGTCTATACTCCTTACTCCCAAAGCCAAATGGAGTTTATACATGTATGTTACAGCCACGGGATGTATACTGGATTCTGAAAACTATTACATGTACATGCTTTTGATGCTATATTTCATCTGCTAGCTATGAGGAGTTTTAACACCAACCGCAAGAAAAAGTTTGACAAGCGACTCATTTGTGCACAGAGGTCTTTGATTTGTGGAACCATGTGTCATTGCCCATTCAATGGAGAACCACATTGTTTATCTTGATATTTATTATATGGAGTACACATCGGAATATCACCATCTCACTCGTCAGAGGAAATAACTTTGTTTGGAAACTACATTACTGTGGAATATATTCTGAGAAGTATTGATTTGGTAAGTTTCATTTGATTTCTTAAGTTATTCGTCCATTCTCTTTAGGATCGTCCTTCCGTTTAATGGTCTTTTTTTCACTGGTCAGTGATAAATAGACTGAGAAATAATGATGAAACTAAAATAAAATGGGTTAAGACTAGATGTGAACATAAACTTTAACCAAGGGATATCCACTGATTCTTTTTTTTTTAATGCGAGTTTAAAGACAACGATAAAAAAAAAGTCAGTCAAAATTTAAACAAAGAATTAAAGATAATAATTTTTTTTTGTAATTTAAAAAGACTAAAAATTAAAAGAAACGGAATTAAAAAGTCATTAAGAAGAATACTTTACGCTCGACCTTAAGTAGAAATTGATAATCGCCACCATATAGAATTAAAAGTACCAGCTCGGCAAATTGAAGAAAAAAAATCCAAAGAGAACATTGTGTGTAATTAAAAAACAAAGAACTAAAATAGAAGGCTATTTCTTTAAATCAGGTACATGTCAAATTCGTTCGAAAAAAAAAATCTTTCGGAATTCGTACATTGTTAAGTACCTTTGAAAAGTCCATTTCTTTCATTTTAAAGTGGTCTGTGACTTTCCCCTGAGTCCCGTTTATACATGGAGTCGTTTGCAGAGGCTATTCACAACAAAAACTGTAGATTCTTAAAATGATCTAAAGTAAAGTGTAGATACGTAAAATAATCTACAGTAAACTGTACATTCGTACAAATAATCTACACTTTTAACAATAGTGTGACGTCACAGAAATAGGTTAAGCTGAGAGAACCAGTTGTTTTACATCGACGTTTAGAACGGGCCTTTACAATGCATCAATCCGGGCACCTTATCAATTCTATCACGAAGGCCCCCTTCAATGGCGAAATCATTGTGCTAGCTAATGGTCAGATAATCAGTCGAATGGGAAGTTGCTTTGTACAATGGCGTGCTCAATGATTTCTCCATTGAAGGGGGCCTCGTGAGTGTACAGTGATCACATGCCTGGATTCGTCTATGGGCATACCGAATCATAAGAGGGCGCTCTATCGAGCACCAAGAACGAATAGCACGGGACAAGTTCGATCAAGGACCATAGTTTTGACTAACTCTGATCGAACGCATGCTAGTCGACGACGGTTGGACTAGTCTATCTAGTCAACTATAGTCAGAACCAGCCTACCCCTCGGCTGGGCCCAATTTCTTGGCTCTGCTTAATAGCGAAAAATCCCTTCTTAGTATGATAGCAGAAAATTCTGTGCTTACGGCAAGCGTATTTCACGAGTTAGCAAGGAATTTTGGCTTCTGTGCATGCGTACATCCCGTAACTAAGGAATCTGTACGTACAGGCTACTACATATTTTTTTTTCTGCTAGCGCTGTTGGCACAAAATGGTGATCGTTAAGCGCGGAATTCTGTGGTTAGCAAGGCCATGAAATTGGGCCCTGGTCGCGCCATGATTTATAGTTGGTTATCAATAGCAATGGTCATAGCATAGTGCAGAGGAGACCAACTATAAACAAAAATGGTGGGAAAAAACGAAAACTGTGCGTGCTAAATTTCATTTTCATGGCATAGTTTGTCCATGTTAGTGTACACTTCTATCACTTTTGTTACCGTTGTGCAATGTTTGATGTTAATTATGATGGCGATTATGTAAGGTGTCCAAAATTACGAACTCATTATTATTTGTGTAAATAAACAGAAACTTCAAAGTGTTGAACTAATTGATTAGCCGATGTGCGGCCGCCATTTTCTCAGTGTCGTTGAATTACAATAGTTCGACTAGACTCGTTCGCATTTCAACTTCAGCGCGCATGCGCTAGGAACCGTGACCCACTAGTTAACCATTGGTCCTTGATCCAACTTGCCCATGAGTGCAGAGGGCATTTTTCAAATCTCGACTTCGTCTCCAGCATCGGCCTCGTGTCTGGCCCTTTACAAAATACTTCAAACATTGGCTTTGTATCGTAAAGGGATGTTTCCGAATCTGCAAATTGATTACATCTCCAAAGCCAAGGGTAAACCGTAATCCAATGAATGAAGCAGAACCGGCTACAAAACCCAAATCTGAGAAATGGCATAAAAAATCGCACAATCACCTGCTAGGCACGTGACGTTAGTATCGCATGGGTGCCAGTCTTCGCTGGTTCCGTTACACGGAGCCCCACCATACTGCGGTGCAGGGTTGGTACAGGTTCGATGTCGCGTGACGTAACCGACGCTACAGAAAATAGAGCAATTCTGCCATTCGCCCCACTCACTCCAACGCCCATTCACAGCTTTAAAAAAGTTAAACAAAAAAATAATTCAATTGGCTGTGATTACTTGAAATAAAAAAGCATAATGTGGCGGTCGAAATCTCTACCACAGCTCTGAATGAGTGCGTTCGATTACTTCCCCCGCGCTTACAGTCGTGCAAGTGCGACAGCGTTCGATTTACCTCTAACGTGACTTCTCGCGCTTACTCGAGCCTGGCCCAAGTAACCGTCTCGCCAAGCCGGTTACTTGGGTAAGTATCCCATAAGGCCTTGCAATAAACATGGCTGCCAACGTGACGTCCGGCGGGCGCCTCAGGCCGTGTCCGAAACGGGCTTTCATAGCTACGGCTACGTCTATTGTCGGCGCGTCCCCGCGTATCTTTAATGGGCGCGGACCTAGACCTAGCTCTAGACAGTCGATTCTGATGCAGCCTGTGTCATGTCAAAGTTCAACTTTCCAGCTCTTGCACGAAACTTCACCCGAAACCGTTCGTTTATTTAGCTCTGCGCATGTCTGTCATCACGCGAGGAGCCAGGCTCGAGTAAGCTGGGGGAAGTAATCGAACGCACTCTTGATGAGTTTGTACCGCGTTAATAAGTTGCTGTCTTGCAACAACCATGAACTATTGGGAAAGGTTGAACATGTGGAAAAAAGGTGTTATTTTTAAAATACGCTTAAGCGTATCAATATCAGATATTTAATAAGACCAAGCAGACAGTTGACATTTCCATATCATTGTATACCTTCGCAAGTAATATTGGTATCGCACGATTCCCAATCTTCGCTGGTCCCGTCACACGGAGCCCCTCCAAACTGCGGTGCAGGGCTGGTACACGTCCGATATCGCGCCCTGTTTCCGACACCACATAATACAGAGCAATTCTGCCATTCGCCCCACTCACTCCAGCTTCCGTCCAATACTGCGAATGTATTTGGGGGATGAAGGGGTGTCAGTTGATATATTTTGGTATATACACTGTGATTTCCGGGACTTAACAGAAATTCAAATTAGGTTTTGCCCTTCACCGACGTTTAAACACTGTGTACTCAGTGTGTTACCTCCCGAGTGAAAGTTGGAAAAAATCACTCGGGTGGAACTCGAACCCACGACCTCCTGCTTTCTAGTGCAGATGTCTTACCACTCGACCACCGAGCTAACGGGATCGATCCAAACAGAAATTGGAAAAAAAATATCAATTCAGTGGGAATCTTGCTCACATAATGGTCTGTCCTCCACGATATTGGAAAAGTCAGGATGCAGCCCTTATATTAAATTGTACAGACCAGATTATGTGTACAAAACATATATAGGTATCGGGAGATTAAGGATGCACCGGGGTACCCTGTATTAAAATTCCCATAGACACCAGTGCTAAATGGTCATACTTCTATAATGCTCAGAACTCCCAACATGTCATCTTTCATTTTCTTTTCAATTTTTGGTGGGTTGACCAGTTGACTTTGCGAGAGATTCTCACCCAAAGAAGACGACCCTATATTTCTCAAAGCAGAAAAGTTGCCGTCTTGAAAAACGATCGCTCCACAACATAATCGCGCCACTTTCGAGTCCAATTGCATCCAAAATGCTCATTGCCATATCTCTTCAATTCCCCAATTTTATGGCTCTCAGAACTCTAATATGTAATTTTTGAGGGTATAACTTTTATTCATGAGCTCGGCGGATTGGTTTAGGCCTAGCAGGTGTGCGCCCTTAAGTCGACAACCTCGTTCCCATGGATGCATGATTGTGAATGAACGCGCAAGTAACTCATGGAGTCATGTAGGATCATTTGCGTTTATCCCAAAGGTAATACACCGAATTATTATCAAAAAGCTTACTTAGATTACAGATCGGCATGGTACTAAACTCCCTGTGAAATTATTCCGTCTGGCTTGATGTCATAATTTTAGAAGACATCAAGAAATTGTAGGTGATTTCCAACGATCAGTCAATAGAGTAGACTGATATTTGGGACCACAGAGTGCAAGGGACAAAATCGTGTTCCGTGATAAAAAACAAAAAGGCTGTGCATGGCCTTTCCTTGTTTTCTCGAAAAGAGTAATGCCCATCGAGCTGAAACTTCAACAGGGTAGGTTTTGAACATTCTTCAACGGATTTTTAGTGGTGGCATTTTGGGGAACGAACAAAATGCATGAAAAGAAATTGATTATATATACCTTTAAGGTTTTATTTGTGCTTTTATACTTGTGCAGTCCTTAGGACTCACCTGGACCGCAATCTCGTGTCATCGAGCTCTCACCAGGACAGCCCGGGTTAGCTGCTGAATCCACGAGGCACGTCCGATCCCTGTTTTGAACACCCGAGACTGCGCAGTCGCTCCATTCACTCCATGCACTCCAAGTATCTGTTATATATGGGGAACGAAACAACATTATCATCTCATCTCTAGTAGGTACAAAACTGTGGGGTACCAATAATTTCGGTTACACCTCTATGTTCCGCCACCCCTGTGTTCCGACACCCCTATGTTCAGACAAATCAACCTATGTTCCGACATCCCTATGATCCAACACCCCTATGTTCCGACACCCCTATGTTCCGACACTCCTATGTTCCGACTTCTCAACCTATGTTCCGATACCCCTATGTTCCGACACCCCTATGTACCGACTGCACATATTCCTATCCCTATCCCTAACCCTAACCATCACCGGGAGTAACACAATCTTATGTGCAGGTTGTCGGAACATAGGGATGTCGGAACATAATGGTGTCGGCACATAGGGGTGTCGGAACATAGAGCAGTCACCATAATTTCACGCGATTAAGACCAACATAATTGGTTCTGAATAAAGTTTTGGTCTTGAATTAAATTTGGTCCGCAAAGGATTTAGTTTTGTGGCTCGAAAACTTGGTGGGTTTTTTTTGTTTTTTTGTTTTTGCACAATATTTTGATATTGTCTTTGAACCCAAAAATGGGTATTTGGTATAGTAAATATTGTTTTTAACTTTATGCCGCTTTGGCATTCTATACCTGAGCATTGCGTGATCATCGTGAGACAAATATCTTTGCAAATTTCTGATTTTTTTCCCCCAGTGTTTAACATTTCCCTGGATAAGCATTATAATTATTCAGTTCTTTGGTACCGATGAAGCGGCAGTGTGATTGCGCGAACTTACCCCAGTTCATTTAACTCAGAGATGATGTGTAGTCTGACAGGGATGCCTGAGTGTTTATTATTTGTTTACCCGACTGTATTTATTGTATTTGCAATGAAGCATCCGCACAAAACGCTACATCCGCCGGATATATTGCAAAGTGCATGTCACACCATAAACCTTGCCCTGGTTATAAAGAGATTGAGATATGGGGCGGTACACAAAAACTGCCTATTCAAACACGAATCTCGCCTGTCAGTTTAGATAACTGAAGAGACTTGAACTTGTGACAACCAAATTTTCTTCGAACTCCTAGCTCTTCATTAAATAATTGCTGGTATGGTGGTTTATATTTTGCGTCGACAGCTGTATGAAATTAACCCATCATAATGAGATATCGCTAGCTGTATCCGGTTTTATATCGGTGGCAGCCCGATAGTCATGTGTGCATTCGGACTACCGAACCTTCGGATTAAAGAACCTTCGGACTATCGGGCGCACCCATCCGACTTGAACCGGCCGATGAGCACAGGCAAATTCGGTAAACAGATTGGGAAGATGATTCGATTCTGTTTCTTTACACGCACTCAAAACAAGTCACTTGTTTCAGGCGCGGATCCGGGGGGGGTTGGTTGTCAACCCAACCCTCCCCCCCCCCCAGCTCTGTCAAAAAAAAGTATCGTACAAATTCCTAAAAAATAATGCGAAACACCCCCCCCCCCCCTGCTGTGAGTGTGACACCCTAAAAAATTATACTGATATAATGTCCTCCTGTTCAAAATACGGTACACCATTCTATAATCTAGTGTTAATAATCGTCGAATTTGAACAGCGCCCCTATTGGAATATGGTACCAGCCCCCCCCCCCCCCCCCCCTTCCCCAGTTTTTTATTTTACGGAGGCCAAGTGCCCGGAGAAAAAAACCTGTGTACATTTTCAGATTTTTTTCTGATGAACCACCCCCCCCCCCCTGCGAAAATTCCTGGATCCGTCCCTGTCCGTTTATTTGCTTATAATAAACCGAATTGTTGGTTATTTTAAAGTATAAAGCATTTGGAAAAGTTGGAATTAATACGCCATGTCGTGCTTTTAATGAAAATTCCCTTAGGGGAGTTCGTCAAACTTTTCCAGCGGATAGTCAGTTAGGGTTGGTTTAGTTCATTCGCAAACTGAAGACCTGTCCTTGAACTAGAGAAGGTTGATTCTTTGCCAACAGCTTCCGAAATAGTCTAAATTCCACCGTTTCAGAATGGTTATGTCAGATTTGCTTGGCGTGAGAACTATACCAAGCACTTGGGAAACGGAACTCCCGCTGTACTAATTCCGGAATTCATGAGGAGATTTTGTAGGGTTTAAAATGCATGTGTATTTTCTGGGTAGGTATAGCACACGTGTGTGGTGGGGTTTATCTATGATGTAAAATACAGTTGCAATATGAAACGCTCGTCCTTAAATGTTTTACCCAATGGTGTCCAATATATTCATTGATACAAACGGCGTGTGTGTTGTGATTGTAGACATTTTTTATTCATAAATGGCCGCAGAAAGGTAGTTGTCACGTTTGTGTCGCCAGTTGGGTTTTTTTTTTGGGGGGGGGTCTTCTTCCCTTAAAGTTGCATACCCCCTGCTCTTCAAAAATAAATTTTAACTAACAAAGTTTCAATGTTTAAGTTTTGTTCTCAAGAAAAAAACCTACTTTATTCCGATTATGGGCGTCTGCAACCCTCTCAAAATAGGGCTTTCATTTTGCGCACAATAAACCCGCCCTACGAGAGCCGAAATTGTTGTTTTGCAGCCAATCATGAGTGCGTTCGATTAATTCCCCGGTGCTAACTCGTGCAAGCGCGACAGCGTTCGATTTACCTCTCACGTGACTTCTCGCGCTTACTCGAGTCTGGCCCAAGTAACCGACTCGCCAAGCCGGTTACTTGGGTAAGTATCCCATTAGGTTGCAGACCAGTAAGTCGGTCCGAAAATGCCTACGCCGGCCAAATCACGATTTGCATGCCGTCAAAATCTTCAGTATTTGAGCATGCTGTGGGCCATGAACTTGAGGGTTTGTAAAAAAACAAATGGGTGGAAGCCGTGCACAGGACTGTGAGCTTGTAGTTCCGTTCAATTTGGATGAAATTGGGGCCCTTAAAGCGCTCTATTTTGCAATGGAGTGTAGGCATCGTTTTTCAAAATGGCGATGGGCTTCAGGACTATTTTCAGGGATGATCATCTTCGGATGGAAATTTCTCAAAAGTCATCAGTTGACCCCCCAAAAATTGAAAAGAAAATGAAAGATGATGAAATAAGCTTTAATTTGATGTGTGTCTCGAACACTTTGGAGAGTTGTGAGTATTTTTCCCGAATGTACTGGTCTGTAACCATAAGGCCATGCAATAAACATGGCTGCCAACGTGACGTCCGGCGGGCGCCTCAGGCCGTGTCCGAAACAGGCTTCCAGAGCTACGGCTACGGGTCCATTGTCAGCGCGTCCCCGCGTATTTACCTGGACCTAGCTCTAGACAGTTGATGCAGATGCAGGTGTGTCGTGTCAAAGTTCAACTTTCCAGCTCTTGCACGAAACTTTACCCGAAACCGTTCGTTTAGTTAGCTCCAATGCGCATGTCTGTCATCACGCGAGGAGCTAGGCGCGAGTTATTAGCTGGGGGAAGTAATCGAACGCACTCAACTCGAGTTTTTGGGAAGAAGTTATTCACTAACTGAACGTCGATGGATTTGTTTTCGTTAATGTCTCATTCAAAGGTGAGTAACCTTATTTATTGCTATAGGAACATAGCAATTGAAAAAAAAATTAATGTATTTTTTTTCGAGATGAAACGAATTAGGCCTAAGCTATTGTAGACAGGTCCGAACACATAGCTGTACATCTACGGAGGCCCTCACCATGGCAAAAGCATTGTGCTTCTGTTGTGCTAGTACAAATAACTGCATGCCCCGTGACGAATTAATCTGAACAATAGCTGGCTCAGTGCCAAATGAGTGTGCACGTGACAATGTACAACAGTCACCAACCACGAAATAATTTCATACATTTCAAGTAATGACAAGAAGGAAAGCGGGCAAATTTCAGTTCCTCCTTGCCTTCTACCCAGTACCTACCCACGTTCGACATAGTGACTTTAATTGTGAAGATCGCAAGCCTATCCGGGAAGCCTTGCTTGTGGTGAGGTTAAACGGAAGGCAACATTCTTCCCGTCACCGATGTTGAAAAATATAACCTTTTGACCGCTCGACGAAACATGTTGTTATGCAAACGAAAACATGTGGATTTGATAACATTCTCTACTCATGTTTGATATCCAGTATGGCAGGACAGAGTGGGGAGTGTAGCCTAGTGATTAGGGTTCTTGACTCTTGATCAGTGGGTCAGGGGTTCGAATCCAGCTGATGCATCGCCATATCGGGGTAGTGTGGCCTAGTGGTTAGTGTTTGTGACTCATGATCAGAGGGTCAGGGGTTCGAATCCAGCTGCTGGTCATATGTTGTGTCCTTGGGCAAGCCACTTCATCCCCACTTGCCTCTCTCCACCCAGGAATACAAATGGGTACCGGCATTAGCTGGGGAGTAACCTGCGATGGACTAGCATCCCATCCAGGGGGAGTAGAAATATTTTCAGTTGTTTCATGCCACTGAAACCGGAGATAAACGCCGGACTGATGGGCCACATTGTGTCAGACTTTACTTTATTTTACTTTACTTACGGGACCCAGCTCTTTTTTGGGGAGGGGGGGGGGTACTTAGACCCGTAACCCCGTTGATCCGCCACAATATGTGTCTTTATATACATACATGTACAGGGTGCATAAAAAAGTAATCCAAAAATAATTGGCTAATAGCTTGTGAAAGAATAAAATAGCTTGAATGAAGAATAGTCGATTTCCATTCATACATTATTTGCATCTCTATTGTCTCAGAATGGCTGCGCATCAATTAGTTCTCGAGTACCCGACCGCATAGGTCATCGGGAGCCGGTTCCAGATTATGGGATCGGGTATACCCGTAAGTAAGTTTACATATTTACTTAGTGCCTTCTCAGACAAAGGAAAAGAAGGGTTTTGTGCACCGTTTGGGGGGAATTTTCAATATTAAATCCAGGCTGAGGCTACATTGAAAATCAAAGCAGATTTCACGTTTATGTGCATTTTAAAGTTGCAAATCCTTTCACTCACATATTCACACTTGTATCTTGCTGCACTGGTGCACACATTTCAATCTGAACAACACTATTCCTGTGATTAAAAATTGGGGGGTTGGGTTTCTTTCACGGTACCCGTGTTTTACTTCAATAGGGTACCCGGTTCCTGCACTACACAGAAATGCACACCGCTTGCACCAATAGGCCTAAACCAATTAAGTCGAATAGCATAATCTTTCATCACAAAATAAACATACGATCAAAGTACTTAAACACTCCATTTTCTCGAGAATTTGTCACAAATGTCTTCTATAAATTTCTCCATAGGGTCTGAAATGAGCCCCTCGGCATCTTTCACCTAATTATAATTTATTGTATCCATTCCCAACCCAAAATGTTGCGCCAAAATGTTGCAACCCAAAATGTTCCGAACTCGATATTACTATTAACTATAACCCTTCTGCGCTGAAATCATGTGTACCACAAGCTTACCTGCTGTTACCAAGCGTCCTGAGGTGCTGAAAATAACAAGGAACACGAAGACAGATGGCAGCATTCTCAAGAATGCTCCTCGTAAGAAGTCCATGGTGTGTTAGCGCGCGTCCTGCTTGAAGTGTTGCCCTGCTTGATAGATCGTCACGTTTGTTGGCCGTGCGCTTAGGCCTGGGCAGTTTGCCAGTTTGCGGTACAACTAGGAACGGGACGTGGTTTTTGGTACTAGTTGAAAGCTTGTATAAAGGGAGGCTCGAACCATGAATGGAGTAAATCTGGCGATATCTCTCACTGTCGGTTCTGAGTATTGGTAGAAAGTGACACAGCTTGTACACTAAAGGGAAGTTCCGTTGCGGTTCAAAACACAGGCAGAAAACTGAGAACAGGTGCATTCACTGTCCAAGTTTCAAAACTGAAGAAAGACGGTTGTACCTATACGAAAGAGCTTCCCATAGGCCTACAACGTCAACACGTTTGGGGGTCAGTCGGTTCTGTTGTGTCAATTTATGTCTTTACGTGACTTAAATGACCATGACACTGCATGCCACTTCCGAACGTCATCCCACCCACCAATTGACGTACTTGGCCGACATTCCAGCGAATTTTTCCAAACCTCGGTATGAGCCCGGTTTCGGATTCAGTTCGGCTCCAGAGGAGTTGAAATGTTCAAACCATAGAGCTATATTAAATTACTGGAGCGCTAACTCGATGTACAAAGTAATGCCTGGTGGGCGCATATAACCTGTGGAAAACTCGAAATTTTGTACGGCTTTTGTACGGCTATTTGCATATCTGCGTTTGTATTCCATACCGATGCGTCATCGAAGCCGATACGCCCAAAACCGAAACGCACGATCAGCAAATGAGCGTTTCATTTTGCTCTACGCAAACAGCGCAGCGTGTGCGCGTCCCTCCGCTGCAGATGCTTTTCGCCGTGACATTTTTGAACCGTCATGACGCGCTTAAGTTGTTTGCGTATCTTCTACTTGCGCGTTGTGGAACTCGAGAACCACAGCTACGCTATTTGCCCACCAGTATACTTTGAAATGGGGTTTTGACATCACTTGGGCAAGTAACAATATCCACCTCATAGCAACTGTGGAGAGGAAGGCACCTGAGGTACTAAAAGAGCGAAACCTCACAGTAAACATGTCAGAGACAGAGAAACACCTCATCAGTAGAAACGGAAACAACACCAGTTGGAAGAAATGCAAATACTTGGGATCTTTACTCGACACTGAGCAAGATATTACCAGGAGGAAAATACTTTCGATGGCATCTTTCAACAAAATCAGGAATGTCTTCAACAGTGATGCAATCTCTAACAACACGAAACTCAAAACATTCCGCGCCTCTTCATAGCATCTGTATTTCTATACAACAGTGAACTATGGACAGTGACTAAGTCACTAGAAGAGAACAGTACCCTTCTTTAGATTTTGAGCAGTTTGTTGCTTCAAACGAACAAAATGCACAAATTACAAATGATGGACTATAGGCTACCTTTAATATAGCTCTATGGTTCAAACCAACTGAACACACCCCAAATACTCAGGCTTCATATCGTAGGATGTCATGTTTTTGAAGGCAGCACATGGACCTACATTAGGCAGGGGTGCCTCAGGACTCAACCTCGTCCCCAGTGCTTACCATATTTCCAATAGTAAGCCCTGGATAGGAAACTTCATTTCTGTTTCCTGATTCGATACCGCAATGGATTTGTATCGTGCTGTTGGTGTTGTTATTTCCAACGTGCATTACGTGTTTTCACGTTAATTGTAATCTTAACGTCCACGCCTTATCAAAAATACTCCTTTCTTTTCCAGTTTGCTCATATTAATATGAAATGGAATACTGCAGATTGGCGGGCCAGATTGTAACATTTTTAACTTCCAAAAAAAATCGTGTTTTCATAACTCACGGCGCCACGAATTGATGCTGTTTTTACCCCAGGCACCGCATACAAAAACAAACGCTAATGTAACGCACAGGCAGGCACCAGACTACTCTTCATTTTTCTACGTGTTCAAAAATCTTGCACATGCAAATGATCTAATACCAGGGTGAGAGAGCACATGTACATGTATGTCGTTTTCTCACCTTAACGTCAGAGAACACGTCAGTGGCGCAAGGGCGGATCCAGGAGGCAACGGGAGTCATGCCCCCCCCCCCCCCCCCAATAAAAAGGGGGAACCCAGTGATGTCACAATAAAGGCTGGCACTGCGTACACCGCCATCTTTTCCTTTAAAAAAAGGTTGAAATGGTCAGAAATTGCCTCAGATCGCACCACAGAGCAACTAGAATCTTAAAAAAATCAGAGCCCTTAAAAGGGGCCCAAACCCCACGCCGTAATTTTTGGACCAAGTTTTTGAGAGACCAAAATTGTTTTGCCCCCCCCCAAAAAAAGTGTTTTTGATCCGCCCTTGCAGTGGCGCCAAAGGTACCAGTCCAAACAAGCGGCCAATTGAAACGCCTGAAATATGAGCTTATGCCTTAATCGTCTGAAAAAAATCTGGAACACTCACACGGCCAGGGAAAAATGGTGAGCATTCACCCTTATTAATTTAAGCACCAATGACTTTAGAAGAAAAAAAACACTGTAGGGTCGAGCACCATCATAATTCCATTCTTTCCTTGAACTCTCGTACTCTGGCGCGTAAAACGAAAGTACACGTCACAATCGCTACCAAATCAGAATCCTGCCACTGATTATCAAACACTTTCATGACTTCCTGGTACAGAAGCACCACCAAAATCCGGCAGAGCTGTAGTGTTTAATTGGCACCCTTGCTAGTACAGCGTTAGTTAGGTGATCAACTTCAGTCCGTACAGAACTGAAACATGACTCGGTTTGTGGCCACCGTGGTGGCTTGCCTGATTGTGTGCGGCAAGTTGGCAGACACCGGTAAGTCGAAGTTGTATATTGTAACATCGTAAAAGCAGAAAACGAAGCAACTTTTGTTTTTATATTTCGGTGGGCCTGAAGATTCAAAACTCCAGTTGGATAAAGATCACATTATTTGGTCTACCCTCTTGTAGCAAAGAGTGAAGGATGAGGATCAATTTGGGTGGTTTTCAAGGGCACTCAAATGGTCACTTTATGCTTCCGTAGATTTCCGTTGAAAATCGGAGCCCTCACAAAAACGAACTTTTTGTGCAGCTAGAATAACCAGGTTGTTGGATCGAATTATTGGACGCTTTAATTTAAGGAACAAGATAACTTGGTGCTTAAGGAAATGTTGCGTAAATCGTCAGCGTTTGAGTATTATTGCTGACATGCATTTACGGATTATCCGGTTTACGCCATTGTGGCCGACTTAGGCGTACTTACGATTGTCACAGACAGTACCTTACTCCACAGTGACCGCCTTAAGCCCGGTTCATACTTCACGCGAGAGCGAAAGCGAAGCGAAATACGTGACGTCAACAATACATTCGAAGCGCGTCCACCATTGTTGATGACAAGAATTTCGCTTCGCACATGCCTTTCGCATGAAGTATGAACCGGGCTTTACGATCCTGACTGGTTCTTTCAACCTAGTGTTTGCTTCTTTTTTCCGACTTCAATACGGCACGGTTGAGAGTTTGATGTTAAACTAATAGCCCACTTTCAGAGAATACAGTGAAAATGCATGTATGATTTTATCATGATAGAAATCGGCATATAAAGGAAACACTATATAAAGACTGGAACTAATGGTGAATAATACAAAAGGGTGTGATTAAAAGATCCGTAAAAAAACATGTTTCTTTTGCATTGACCCTTTCATGATCGACTTGGCACTATGCTAAAGGTAAATGGACCACATGCCAAAACAATACGTATTTCCTAATTTATTCCTAAGCAAGGATCCTGCAAGGAAGTTCCTTGTTGGTTCAGCTGTTACATAGTGACGCGTAACACATCCGTTCACACGCTGGGTTTCAAACAAGATTTGGTGTTTTCATTCATTATCAATTTGTTTTACTAGAAGACCGTAGGTTTTCCTCATTGTTCATCTCTAAACAGTCACATTGTCAAAACAAAAATCTATTATATTAAAATGCGGTGCGAGCGAGGAATTTCGAGCACGGCACTCCGTATGAAGTGGGTGGAGCCTGGTTCGGTTTGTGCGCGTGCGCGGATTTAATATGCACATGAATGCAGTATTATGACGGCGAACGTGCAATGGCCAATCAATAACACTGAGAATGCAAACGTCAGAACATAATTTGCATAATATAAGTCAACTTTATCCACAATCCAAAATTTCTTTGAACTTATTGAATTTCAGCTCCGCTTTTGTTCTAGAGGATTCCGTGCGCAGAGCGGATTACAAGTTCATTACACTTTGTTGACTCAAAGATTGAGAAGGAAAGAATAGGCCGATCAAGTAATAAGCCCCCCCCCCCCCTCACGTGCTCATACGTCATCTTCCAGCCGGGCGCGTCATGCGCGCGTGAACGCATGTCCGACATAAATCAGATCACCCGGTGGGTCGGGGCTTAATGGATCGGCCCAACCTCGTCCCAGGGTGTCTAGCAGTACGCGCCCACCACTACCTGCCTTCTCATCCTGGTATTGGATCATTTGCATGTGCAAGATTTTTGAACACGTATGCAAATGAGAAATAGTCTGGTGCCTGCATGTACGTTACATTAGCTTTTGTTTTTGTATGCGGTGTCTGGGGTAAAACAGCATTTATTCGTCGCACCGTGAGTTATAAAAATGCGTTTTGGGGGGAAATGAAAATGTTACAATCTGGCCCGCCAATATGCAGTATCACATTTCATATTAATATGAGCAAACTGGAAAGAAAAGGAGTATAATTGAGAAAGCGTTGGAAATTACAACACCAACTACACGATAAAAATCCATTATTAGCAAGTTGTAATATCGAATCAGGATACAGGAAGAAAGTTTCCTATCCAGGCCGTACTATTGGAAACGAGGTTGGAAATAAAGTAAGCACTGGGGACGAGGTTGGGATCGGCCAGCCTCGACTCCACGGACGCATTCCTTACACTAACCCCTGGCCGTGATGTACACGTAAACGATGCTGACAATTCCAGGGGTTAAGATCGCGCGAGGCATGACGGGAAACAACATGGCGCAGCAAGATCGTACCCATGGGGAACGAGGTTGGGGATCGGTCTATTAGAGTACCGGAAGTGTTATCTCATCTTTGTTCCGTTTCACGCACAGATTAGCGCGTTGGCGCGTGAACCGGAATACGTAGGAAAACATTCCTCCTTAAAGACAGACTCCATCATTTGCAGCTATCCAAAAAGTAACTGGCGTAATTATTGTTGCAAAACATACTTGGTTGAAAGATAGTAAGGGGACTAAACTCCCTGTGAAATTAGTCTTTCTGGCAAGCTGTCATTTTGAAGAAATCGACGAATGAAGGAAAATTCCATTGGTGCGTAGTTCCGGTTTTTTTATTCGGCGAAGCGTGCACAAGCGTTGACACGACCCACACGCGCACGGTTGTTATTACTCGTCGGATCGGTGCGCGGCATCGCGTAGCTGCAATCGGCTTGTGAGAACGTATCTCGGAAGCTGAATTCGGGCCCAATTCAGAACATGATTCAGCAACTTTTGATTTGAAATCGAGATCCTAGAATGTTGTTTTTCTCGAAGTGTACAGCTGAAGCTGAGTTGAAACTTCATCAGATTAGTTGTTCAGCACCGTTCTTTATAAATTAGATTTGACAATTTTGTTGCTTCAAACGAACAAAATGCTCAAATTACAAATGATGGACTATACCTTTAAATCATGTCAAAAAGTTGTCAGGTCAAAGAGCTCTGGCTGTGTTTATACAGGGTCAGGGAGAAATCTTTCACAATCATTGGATATCGGGGGTTTTAACCGATGGTAGGTTGTTGTGTTTCCAAATAATAAGGATATCCTCATGTTTAAGGAAATCCTGATCCGGGTCATTCCAGACAATACCCACATTTCATCCTCACCGACCCCACAGTCGTATTACAAAAATCGCATATGTTTCAACTACATGTATATCTAAATTTACTGTCTGATTGGTGCAGCATATCTGGTTTGTCTATAACTTGAATATCATTGAGTTGATGCTGAAATATTTTGAGAAAATCAAAATCAGGTACAAAGTTTAAACTCTATTTCGCTATTGAAATAAATCACATTTCTAACAAACTTTAAGACATTAATCGTTAAATTGGCTGCTTTTTGGGGGGTGTTCGTTTTAAAGATTTCAAAAACTGTTTGTGGGTCTAAAACTGTAAGGACAACTAACAATTAAATTTCACATTATTTAGAGTTATCTCTAATTTTCAGGTAGTGAAACTAGGGACTTGGACTGTTTAGAGTGAAAACAACCGTAAGTTTAAATTGAAATACTTTGAAAAGGAAACACTTCAGTCGAAGTCGATTCTTCATCATAAAAGAGATGGATAATAATAATAATTTCAATTCTCAACAGGTCTAGCCCAAGGGCGGATCCAGAACACAATTTTTTGGGGGGGCCAAAATAAATTTTTGACCACACAAAAAAGGGTCAAAAAATTACGGCGTGGGGTTCGGGGCCCGCTTAAGGGCCCCGAACATTTTTTGGATTCTAGATGCTCTGTGGTGCGATCTGAGGCAATTTCTGACCACTTTAACCAATGTTTTTTTTTAGGAAAAGATGGTGGTGTACTCATTGCCTGCCTTCATTGCGATGTCACATAAAAAAAAAAAATTGGTCTCGTTTTGGGGGGGCCATGGCCCCCTTTGGCCCCCCCCCCTGGATCCGCCCTTGATCTAGCCGATGATTTATTTCGAGTGAAATAGATTAAGCAATGAATATTCCACCATATACTCTTCAATATATTACAGCATATTTTCTGACGATAAACCATATTTGTTTTTCAAAAATCTTCTCTGACATAATTAGCACAAGACGGTTACTGTTTCCGGTATCGTGACCCGCTCGGCTCACGGGGTAAGTGCCAGCAACTGGTGGAGAGGTTACCGGGCCCCGACGGTGCCCCCGTGGACACGAGAGAGGCGTGCTGCCTGCTGGGCGCCGAGGGTTGGTCCAATAAGATCAGCGGGAAGAGGTGCGCGGCGGCGTGTGAAGTACCGGGGCCAGTGGAGGTGCAGGCACCGCAGGTTGTCCAGCAGGTTGCTGAATACGAGGAAGACCAAAATTCGGGTACGTGATCCTTCCTTTTTGCCTGTATTCCCTTATCCAGCATATTGTGCCGTTTCTTTAAGATCCACAAATGTTAACGAATTCACCCATGTTATGCACCTGTGGCTACATTTTTGAAGAAACCCATGAAGAATCCAGGAGGTTTTCATTTAAAGTTGGTGTATACGACTAAACGTGCTTTTTGGGTGTAGCACCTTGAAAAATAGATTTTCAAATTGAATTGATCATTTTCTAGAACAACATTAGTTATGAGCTTTGCAATGAGACATCGCACGAAAAAAAGATCGGCCCATGACAAGTAATCAGCTAATAATTCCAACTTCTGAATTAAGAGCGGGACGCTCCTAATTCGTTCTGAATAAAATGCGCAATTTCTGAACTGGAGTTCGCCATTTAAAACCAATTTTTAAAACTGTGTAAAGGCCTACAAATACAAATAACCAAATTTATTTGTAACACGATTTATATTCCTTTAAATTTCGTTCGGAAAGAAAATCGAAATTTTAAAAAAGCACGTATATACCGTACCAACTTTAACGCTTAAATAATGTACTGTCAATGCCTTCCAACAAATTCCATTTATTGGTCTCCTCTACGAATATTCAATTTGTATGTTTAATTTGAACGACAAAACATCCTACTTTGTTTCCTTTTGGCGTCTTTAACCCTCTGAATAGGCTGTTATTTTTGAGTTTCTTTTGCGCCTCTAAACCGCAAATAATTGGAATTTTTTGTACAGTAATTATACGCCATAACTAAACAGTGGTGGTAAAAACTTCTCTGAGCGTAATTACAGATATGGCGGGACATACGAGGGCGCTATTTGGTTTGGGTAAATACAAAGACTTTACCCAGCGCAAACAGCGCCCTCAATTTTGTCTGCCATATCTCAAATAAGCCGTCTTTAAAACTGTCATCAGATTTGACTTGAAACCAGTCTTGAAAGCATGATATATGTGGGCACAACTGATAACAGTTTCAAATTGCTTTCTTTTTTAGTTAAGAAGCATGACTGAGTGCAGTGGAAAATCTATGGTGAACGGGTGAAACGGATCGTGGTTTTCCGCAGTGACTATAGATTTCTAGAACCATGGAGGTTTCCAGAAATATAATAGAACTTGAGATAGTTTCAGCCTCGTTGTTATATTTAGTGTGTTACTGAAATATTTTGAAATATTTTAAGGTAATTTATCTGGCAATTCTTTTGCGTCATAATGACGTCACGTTTTGTTTTCATGTGCGCTTTCAAACTGGAGCAAAGTGGGGACAAGAACCACCAAGCTCCCAGTAGAAAGCGTAATGTAATACAAAGCATGGTATCTTTATGTTTAAGCGTTGTTCATTTCATTTTAATGGTTTTAACAGTTGAAGGCGTATGGAGAAGGTGGAGTGACTGGCAGCCATGTTCTGTCACGTGCGGTGCGGGATTTGAAGAGAGAAGGCGAGTTTGTAGACCCTCCCCCGATAATCCCGACGACAACTTTCAGTGTTCAGGGGACAGAGTTGAGCATCGAGACTGCAACGCCGGCATTATATGCCCCGGTAAAGAATTGGACCTGTTGCTGTGATTTTAAAACTGAACGTTGTACTGTATCTCTCATTGTTGATTAGCTTGCCCTCGTGTCTGTGACACATGCGCAGTTGCATGCAATAGAAGTTTAGGGATTCCAACTGCGCATGTGCGCCTCCAGTAAGGTCACTCAAGTGTCTCAGAGACCCTTTTGATTAAACAAAAGACAACTGAGGTACAAGTTTCCCTTGTTATGTGTGGGTTGGTTATCCAGGACTTGGGACAATGGGGTGTGTGCGATTTCAATGGGACCGAGGACCTGAGCCCTGGCCCTGGAGAATTTCGTGTACAAACCTTATGGGAGCTGTCGAGAAAAAGTAAGAGTACAAACAAAAGGGAACAAAAGAAGGAAAGGATCAGGTTCTCATGAGTATAGTAAAACATGTGTTCAAGCATTACATTCACTTTGTGGACTTCCGAGCAAATGATGTTTACATCAAACAGGTAGCAGCGACGTTGTGTGGACTTGCCCACGTCCACACAATGTTTCCCCCTCTCTGGAAAACAGGTTTAGAGGCATTTTCGGGTTAGGTTGACTTGTATTTACGGCAAAATGAAGATAAACACCAAAGGGATTCATAAAAAAAAAACCTTTAGGTTGAAAGAGTTTTCTCAGTGTGAGTAAAATGAGTTTTTTTCACAGGTTTTTCTTAACTACACGAAAACAAAAGAATGTCCACACTAGGTATGTAACGTGCATGTGTCTGTGTGTGTGTGTTATACACGAAATTGCGCCTAAAATGATTGTCCGAACTTCCAAAATGTCCTTTGTTCTTCTTCAAGTGCAAGCCAAGACTTTGAACTTGCGAAGAGTTCTGGTTCACGCACGCTCTTCAACCGTTTACATTTTGCGAATTCATACCGGAACTGAATGGGTGGTTTGCTGAGAGAGAATAAAAAAGACTGGTTTCCAGTGTCTTCATATTACGCTATAGATATGGAAAGAAGGAACAGGAACCAGTCTTTTATTCTTCTTTATTATTAATTGTATGAGTATTTTCATTTTTGAATTATTGCACCATTGTCTCATATAGCAAGTTATCGCATTTTCAACGCTGAGGGCGCGGGATATTTACGAGTCCACACCCATTCAGTTACGAAATCGTCACACGCACGGCTCAAAATGTTATCACGGATAAAAAGTCACAACTCACATATTAAATTGTTGGCCTGAAAAGAAACTACGTGAGAATGTATGATAAAAGCGAGCATTTTTTGACAGCCCCATTTTCCTTCCATTTCCAGTGCACGGTCAATGGGGCGAGTGGTCTCTGTGGAGTGAGTGTAGCGCCACCTGCGGTGACACAATGGCCAGGTTTCGTGAGTGCGATTCGCCCAGCCCACAATTTGAGGGGAACCCGTGCGTCGGAGAGAGCAGAGAGGTGCAGTGGTGCAACGATAAGAGGCACTGCCCGAGTAAGTTTGGAAAACAACACATGAAGAAATTGTAAACCAGTCGGCCATACGTTTTAAGCCTTAAACTAGTAAGAGGGCCGGGGAGGAATCCGCCACCCCCCCCCCCCCCCTCCAAACTTATTCCACGATACCCTTGCAAAATTTTGTCCTCACTTTTTTAGCCTCGAGTCTTGCGCATCTTTTGATACCACAAGCATACATTTTCCAGTGAAAACTTAATTTCCCCAAGTGTACACAAAGCAGAATTACCACTGGTGCATATGAATAATTAATTAGCCATAATTCCAAAACCCTTTGACTTATAGTCATGAACTGTCTTGGTATGTTTATATTAAGTTGATTCATGCATGTACCGAGTTTCGTAATTTTTCGTCACTCGATGGCCAAGATCTGAAGGGGGCGGAATCCGCCCTCCCCCCCCCCCCCCCATGGCCAAAATAACCCGGCCCTTTAGGGTTAACACGTATTCGTTTTGCATGTGATCCTTCCCCTCCTCTCCCCCACCCCACACATCTCCCCCATCCCCCATTCAGACTTCTGGTTGCGAAGTGAGGGCGAGTGAAAGAACAAATCAATAAAATAATAAATACATTTTTAAATAGACAACTTTTTGCCATGTTATTTACGTTGGATACTTATGTAAATTTTGGTTTGTTTTTGGTGTTACGAAACTGTGTTGACTGTTAGGTGTTTTCACATTAAGTTTGGCATTTTTTTTCAAAGTCTATCGTAATTTGGTCTTCTGGGTTTTTTTAAAGATGGCTGTTCTTTATTTGGCAAGAATCAGTTTGCGAAAATCAATCAAGCAAGTAAACAAACAAAACACTACGACTCCGATGGAGTTTAAGGTAGGTTTTGTATCATTGGTTTCCACATCTTTGCGTTCTCTTCTTTTTAGTCAACCATGAGAAATTCAACCAAGACAATAGTTCGTTTCTGTGGTACATCGTTAATGTGCTGGGTATATGTGTGAAGGTTAATTTTGAAGGCGTTTTTTTGTTCGTTCTTTCCCTTTTATTTCTAAGTTCATGGAGGTTGGAGGGAATGGTTAGACTGGTCCCCGTGCTCGGTTACCTGCGGACGCGATGGGGAACGCAGACGCATCCGTAAGTGCACGGCGCCAAGGCCTCGGTACGGCGGCCGTGACTGCGTCGGCGACCAGACGGACATCCGGTCTTGCAAGGCAAACGCCCTCAACTGCCCAGGTCAGACCAGTTGTACAAATTTAGGATTTCTAAAAAGTTTTCGATCTCCCCGTTCTATTTCTGAGTTTCGCCCCGAAAAAAAAATAGATTTTGATTTTAAATTCCCATCTCTGTAGCAATACAAAAGTTAATCACACATTTTTGGAATGTTTACTTTACAACTTTCGAACTATTTACTTTATAACTTTCGAATTATTTGCGGCCCGATGGATATTTGAGGGGTATCTTTTGTGCGTTGTGCACGCACAAGCAACCCAGAATAAGTCTTTAAGAGCGTATTATCAGATGGTTGAAAATATCCGAACATATTTCCCATAAGAAACATACAAAATGAAAATTCGTTAGGAGGAAGAATCCTATAGGCTACAGTTGAAGAACACGGATAGAACAACCTTCAAGGGCCATGCACCGTAATTTTTTGGAATGCAATCCTTGGAAATGCACCTTTCTATCCCATTTAACCCTATTTCCAAATTTCGTTTTGCCATTTTTAATGGGGTTTTGGTGCCTTTTTTTTGGGGTGGGGGGGGGTTGATGCTAATGTATATTTCCATATTCATGAGCAAAAGTGTGATGTCATTTCAGGCAGAAACCTCAATGTTACTGCAATTTCAGCACCAAAATTTGCCCGAATTTGTATATTTCATTGTCGGAAATTTCCTTTTCTTAGGTGATTTGATTCGTTGTTGTGTCAGTACATGGCAGTAAGTCAATGAGCAACCTTTTATCACAAATATTTTCGGCAAGCATATTTTTGGTTTCGTTATTTGAACAGAAAACCCCTAAACTGAACAGTGTTTTCCTGAAATGTCATCCTCAGTGATCATGAAAAGCATGGAAATGTTTTAATGTGTAAACATATTTTGCGTACATTTAAAAGGAGTAGAAAAATGCACGAAATATGTTCCTCAGAAAATTTAATGCACGGCCCTTTAAAATATCCGCAGAGCACTCGGTGTTTTGGGGATTTTTTTACATCCATGGTTTTAAGTCTTGATAACGTAAGTTTCCTTTTTGTACTCCGCTAAAAGTACCGTATTAACAACATTTTTTTTTCAATTGCAATTTTCCTAGCAACATAAAAGTCATTCACTGGGACATTGAACATCAACAGAAATCCACCGACGTATAGTCATTAAACTATTTCTTCGTAAAATGCGAATTATTGACTGCGAGACAATAACTCGGCTCTCGCAGGCCGATTATCTGTGCACGAAAGGAAATCCCTTTTTTCAGAGGGTTGAAGAAACCCAAAATGGGGTTTTCGTTTAAATACAAACTTCGTTAGAGGAGAAAAATCCATATTTTCGTTTGAAGAGCATGGGATATGCATCTTAATTTTTTTTTTCGGCTATCAAAACGGAACTATTAGCTTCGTAAAGCAGTAGATATGAATTTGAATTTTGCCCTTGCAGTTGATGGCGGAGTCAGCGAGTGGGGTCAGTGGCGATGTCAGGGGGAATGCACAGGTGAAGGGTTTGCGCTGCGGTCGCGCTCATGCACCAACCCCGTACCACGGCACGGAGGGAGGCAATGCCAAGAACGACTCAACGATATCAGAGATTGCTCTAAGGTCATCTGCCCAGGTAACCCATTTTTGTTGTTCCATTATTGGTTTTCCACTCAATAAAGTACCAACTGTAATCAAACGTGCGTGTGTCAGGAGCTCCCTGCAAGGTCATTGGTCAAGATGGTATGACGTCATAGAGCCAGGAGAGCCAGCATTGAGCATTGTGCTCAGAGATTTTCAACAGCTTTTTTGAAAAGAGCGAAAATCTGGCTAGCAAATTTGTATCACCCGTGTGTCTTTCCTTCTGAAGAGAGACTGTCCTATACAAAATACGCATTGCAACAGTAGTTTAATTATGTCGACTTATATACCTGAGTTACCTGAGTTATTGCAACAGTGTTGTGGGTATGGACCCAACCTCGTCCCCAGTGCTTACTTTATTTCCAACCACGTTTCCATTAGTAAACCCTGGATAGGAAACTTTCTTCCTGTATCCTGATTCGATACCTCAATTGGCTAGAAATGGATTTTGTCGTGTACTTGGTGTTGTTATTCAAAACGTGCAGTACGTGTTTTCGCAATCATTCGTCCACGCCTTCTCGAAAATACTCATTTCCTTTCCAATTTGTTCATATTAATATAAAATGTGATACTGCATGTTGTTTCGATAAAATCGTAACAGTTTAATTGAATAAATCGTGTTTTCGTAACTCACGCCATGCTCGCCTGCGACGAATTGACTCTGTTTTTACCCCAGACACCGCATACAAAAACAAGCGCTAATGTAACGCACATGCAGGCACCAGACTAGTCCTCATTTGCATATGTGTTCAAAAATCTTGCACATGCAAATGATCCAATACCAGGGTGAGAGAGCAGCTAGTGGTGGGCGCGTATTGCTCGACACCCTGGGGACGAGGTTGGGTATGGACCTTATTCATGAGAAAGCCATTTTGGTCGTGTTCCCTAAATGTATTGTATAAATTGTCACCTGTTGAATGGGATAGTGCCAGACTATTTATGGATTGTAGCCTCACTTTAATTTTTTTTTTAATGTGGATTAAAACTTTAGGGTGTGTTTAATCACCGATTTTAAATTATTCATCAATACAGACTGGTATTAATTTGTAATTAACTTTTTGCCATTGTTTTCATTTCTATTCGCAAGATCCAAAAATGAAGATTTTACCTCGCTTTCAATTCAATATGGCCGATTCGTGAATAAAACCCATGGAATAATAATTTTCCCAACTTTTGTTGTTTTTTTACATTATGTAAGCAAAAAAAAAAATTCTTCATGATTTCATTTCACGGTATGTGCCGCCCGTGGTCGAATAAGAAATAATCTCTCTTTGTCGACCATTTTCAAGGAAAAAACTTGTTTTCTGTTCTTGATTTTCAGTTGACGGTATGTGGAGCACGTGGTCACCCTGGAACGACTGCTCGTCGACCTGTGGGAAGGCCAGCTTCAAAACCCGCACGCGGCAGTGCGACAATCCGCCACCGCAGAACGAAGGGCTCAAATGCCAGGGGGAGAAATTCGATAATGAAAACTGCAAACTGGCCCCCTGCCTGGGCGATGGGGACTCATCCTGTAAGCAATTATTTGCTCAGTACCCACTTACCCTGGAACTAAGGGTACTGGTTCAGGCTAATTTTTGTAGCGTCTTGATAGGACAGTTGGCCCTTGCCAAATTTTGGGAACGAGGAAATTGTTTGTTTGTTTTTTAATTAAACAGCCTTATGCAAGAGGATTTGTTTTCATGTGCGTAGTTTGAGCATCTTTTTGAAGTTGTCACATTTTTAAAAACTTTTATCGAAATTGATCAAACAATTTTGCAATCTGTGGTATTTTGAATGGACAGACTGCATTCGGAATTTTTCTGGTATAATGCTAAATATTTTCACGGTGAGAAAACTTTCCAACCCATCTTTGTTTTTATTGCCCATTATCGTCTTCTATCAGGCATTTATCCAAGATATCACAAATGGGGGAACATCAAAACTGCATACAAATTACAAATTACAGTTTTTGTTTCCTGTTCCTGCTCGTATCAATTTGGACTCAATATTTAAAGAAAACTATCTTTTTACAGATTCCGCGTCAGCCGACTCATCTGTAGAGGTAAGAGATTAAGAAAACCCACAATATTTGATTATATAAACATTGTACATATATTATCCAGCACAACGTTTTTCAGGGGTAATAAATGGAACGAAAATACCAGAAAATTATAACGACCAATTAAAAACAACAATTTTACCTAAATTATTAAGAAATGACCCAAAGATTATGAAAAAAAGAACCAAGATATGGTATTGTTTGCAATGTAGCTAAAATATACTGAGTAACCAGCCGTTGACAATATTTTTCTTTAAGAAATGTACATATATGTATTATTTGGTGTGACTTACGGTGTTTCTTTTAGACGGATTATGTGCCGTGATTTCGATAAAATGATGTAATTTAGTTGCCTTTATATAATGTTGCTATAAATGAAAATATAGGGCAAAGCCCTTATGACCTATGACCTTATGACCCATCCCAAATTCGGCGTGGGCCCTTTGTTATCTTAATAACTGTCACAAAAATAAGAAGCTCCTTTCGTGCATGGATATCGTGTGTTCTTATATAGAAGGACAGTATTAAGATTGAATGCGTCATTAGATTTTGATAATTAAAATATCCAATCGTTTCTTGTCAGCATTTGAGAAGCCCAGCCTGTAAAAGGCTTACTTTTTAGTAATGTGCCTCTCACTCCACGCTGCAATACTTTTTTTGTTCTGCAACCAACTATAGTCACCGACCGTAATGCACATACGTCAGTTGGTAACATAATGGTTCTCGGACTTTATACTCTCCTCTAAAACAAAAATCCCTAGTACCATAAATCGGAAAAAGCCGAAATTTGTCTTTGATACGTAAGCCTTGATTAAACTAAATAAATAGAGAGAAAAATCTTTTTGAGGGGAAAAAACAAATGATTATATCAAGCTTCGAACCAATGACGTCCAGTGTATGTATTCATATCCAAGTCCTTAACCATATCATCAAGTTTTCTCAAATTGCATGATTATATCATACACATCACTTGATATCGTACACATGGCTTTACTTGGTTGCAGATGAAAAATATCCCTCCATGCTGACTGCGGGGCTACTACACAGCATTTCTTTGAAGAGTGCTTAAAACTTCTTCATCTTTTCAATAAAAGAGGGTAAAAATCGTTGTCCATGCAGTGAAAAGAACATGGAATAAAATGTCATTTCCCGCGTTTTTTTGCCGCATTTGCAGGGAGGGACCACTCCGCCATGTGACGATGAAGATTACCCTTCTCCGACGGGAGAGGGCGGTAGTGGCTGCCGGGATCCTACCGACGGTAGCGGTAATGACGTCGACAACGGCGAAATATCGAGTTTGGAATATGAATGAATGGTGACAGTATATAACGCAGAGGTATCTAGAGGTGTGTGGAACAAATTAAAGTAGCTCCCGCAGCTCTTTTCATTTTGAAAAAAAAAAATCCTTCAATTGTTAAAACGTCCTTCGCGTTACCTTCGAAATTGAGGCCGCAACGTACTACAGAAATATCCAGGATCGGGAATAGATACCAAATATTAAGATGTATCCAAAATTAAGATAACCACCTTGCACTGTTTCATGAGCACCTCGCGGTTGTGATGAAACATCTGTTGGCCCAAATGCATTTGTTTGCAGGAAATCACTGTAACATTTATACATTTTGCGGAACCTTGATTTTCCAAAGGGGGGGGGGGGAGCCGGTTCGGGGCGTTGAATTCGAACATTTTTCCAAGAGGTTAGAGTGGCCTCAAGCAAGAAACCATAGTGATTGATGATGTCATTTAGGGAACAACATTGATCGGTCGGGTATGTTAGAGTCACGACTGATGTGAATCTCCTTTAAATTGTATTTCTCTTCTTCTGTCTTAGGTTTGATTAATATAACTTGTCCTAACTTTTCAAATGAACCACGAAGGGAAACTGACCAGGTGTCTACTTTGTAAAGTCTACTTTGTTGATTATAAATAAAGATCAGTCAGTACAGACACATGTGTCTGCTTTACTGTTTGTTATTGTTGAGTGAGCCATGGTATCCTGTCTGCGAGAGATTGTTTTTGCATTCAGTAGGGGACTTTGAACAATGGAGGACAATAGGGTCCACAATTCTCGAAGGTCCGCAATTGACAGTCGTGTACAAAACATATATGGGAGGTCGTCCTAAAAAGTTGAAGTACAAACAAAAGAGGGACAATAGAAGGTCCACGATTGCAGGTAAATACACACTTGTGTGCGTGAGCGCTGAAAGTGAAAGTGAATGATTGATATATGCACAGTAGTGCTTTTGCCAGCTGGTGTCGAGTGCTGCAGAGAGCGCGGGGATGGATGAACAAAGCTTATTCACGACGAAGCCATTTTCGATGTGTTACTGTTGAATGGGATGGTGCCAGACTATTTTTTTTAATATGTGAGGGCAGCTGGCCTCACTTTCGGGTTTTGTTTAATATGGTTTAAAGAATTAGTATGTATTGAATCAAAATTTTGAAATTATTCATCAGAGCAGACTGGTAATTTGAAATGAAGCACTATTTCATTGCTTTCATATTATTCTCAAGTTCCAAAAAATAATGAAGAGTTTACCTCGCTTTCAATTTAAGATGGCGGACTCGTAAATAAGTTCCATCCCACCATTGGAACCGGGGCTCTAAAAGCTAATAAGCCATTGTATGACTTGAGGAACTTTTCTTTTAAGTCCTCTCAACAAAAGACAGGAATGAGGCCAACGGTTATATTCAGTGTCAATTTGATATTCCTCTATTACAGAACGAACTTGCGATCGCTAGCATATCACGGTCACTTAAGAACCGTTTAATAATAATAATAATCACAGGTACTTATATCGCGCTTTTAACTAAGATCAAGGCGCTTTACATTATTATTACCCCTGATCACTGGGCCAATGAAACATTCCAATTACAATCTCAGCTCCCTCGGGAGTATTCAGCTCGATACTGCCATTTTCGGCGCAATTCAGCTAGAATCTACCACAATAACCATATCTGCCCTCACAGGTACCCCATCATTACTCCTGGGTGGGGAGAAGTAATGAGTGACAAAGTACCTTGCCCAAGGGCACACGCACCATGGCCGCAGGCTGGACTCGAACCCACAACCTGAAGAATTACCGAGAATTCTATGCTCAGACCACGAGGCCATGGCACTCCATCAACCGTTTCATATTTCCTTTCAAAACCGTTCAATATTTTGTTGCCCGATTTTCCTCTACTTGTAGAAGATGTGCTCGATCTCCCATGAGTAGTTTTATTTCTTACTTAAGATAATAGATTCTTGATTATTATGAGTTTTGTTCGTATTTTTGTTGAGAAAATCGCCTTTTGATTACTGATCTGAGGAAACATTGTTTCGTTTGGCACCGATGTATGTTGCAAATTTGATGACGTCATAATTATTGCTTTTTAAGTTTCTCATTAGAATTTAGAGATTACGTATCAGTCGATATGATTATGGATTATGTAATGTGATCGTTGTTTGAGAATTACTCGTTTGAGTTATTTTTAGAAAGATTTTGTGACCGATGACGTTACAAATTGACATTTCTGTACAGATGACCATTTCTCATTGATTTGGTTGGCCAAGTAGGCCTATACATTATTTGGACATAACAATTATCAATGCTGAAAATCTCCTACAGGGATAAAGTCACAAAATGAAGAGGTTCTCGATAAAGTAAAAATGAAAACAAAGCTACAGTATTTTGGTCACATACTCCGAGCTGATAGTCATCAGAGGCAGCTCATAGAGGGAAAGGTAGAAGGAAAGTGGAAGAGAGGACGCCCCCAGACGCAAGTGGACAACAGACATCTTGGAGTGGAGCGGCAAGACGTATGAGGGATGTGTGAGAGCAGCGCAGAACAGACAAGGCTGGAGATCTCTGATAGCCCACCTGCCTGCTGGCAAGCGGAAGGCACCAAGACTGACTGATTATCATTGTAGAGATTGGCAAGAGTGCGCTACAGCCTTTGTTGCTGTGTCTAGCGTTTATGTTTTATCCATTTCTAGACGCGACAATGGGTGAATGACCGAAGACCCGACATAGATTGCCTAGATTGCTGGTGGACCCACGTTGTATAACTGAACCCTAAAAGTTTATTTGGAAGTGTATTTGATGACTTGAGTTGGAGATAAAAACACGAAGATTTGTTTTCACTAGTGATTGGATTTGATTCGACCAAATCACGTGATTTGACATGAATTGAATTGACTATAGGTTTTTATTCCCGAGGTTTCGTTCCAATGTCATTTTCGTTTTGGGGCATTCTATTTCGTTTTGATGCACCCAATGCTTAATTTGCAGCATTCATTAAGTTTTAGACATTTTTTGACGGTTGACGCATTCAAGTTAGCGATTGTCGCTGGGCATATGACGTATGACCACGTTTGTCTTTTCTAATTCGTTTAAGGGTAGTCATTTTCATCCTTTGGTCATTCAAATTAATAAGATGTTTTAATTGATATTTTTCCTTTTTTTTTTGGAGGTCCATTTTACCAAAATCTTTGTGTCTGTAAGATTTATAACGTAACAAATGAACTGATATGAGGGATGATGTAACCAAAAATTGAAATAAAAAGGGCTAAGGGATTTCTTTTTTCACTGTTAGTCTTTTATATATACTTGTTTTAAAAATTTGAGCAAATCCTTTCACTTTGTTTACTGTTCTTTTTCCATTCTGTTTTGTATTATTTTATATATTTATTCATCGCTGATTCACCCATCGATCTCTTGACGTGCAAGACACAGTGGCGTCATTAGGGGTTGGGGAGTGCAGCGTGGCAGATTGCAAAGAGCTAGACCGTTTTAAAACCATAATCAGGACGCTGATAGGAGCAAAATCGGGAAGGCGAAGTCGGCCTGACGGAAAACTCGTACGTCCTTCGGGAAATCTGCAGGGATAAAGAACGAAAATGTCCATGATTGTTCCTTTTTAACAGTGCCCCCTATCAGAAGATGGTGCGAGCCACCGTCCCCCTTCCCCCCGACAGAATACGAACATGCAGGGAATTTCTTAAAAGATGCTTGAACGTGATGTGGAATATGTGTGCCCATTAATGAAATTGAATGCCCAATCAACCCCTTACTGCTGGTTCAGACGAAATTGAATAAAAGTACGTACGACACTTTTAATATGAATGCATCTTTTACAGCGACAAGTGAAGCTAAAAGACGATAGAATATTCGGATAGTGAAACTGAATGATTCTTTTTAATTGTCGAATGACGATCAATTTCAATCTGAACTGAATGAACTAGGCGTTAAATTGAATTGGCCGGGAAAATATTTTGTATTGCTGATTATTGGGGCTCAAGTTCACCTCAAAAAACAAGAGGGGTCCTTTCTCCATCCCCGGGTCACTGCTCATCTCAAAATTGTTCTAATTCCCCGATCTCTCTCAATATTGCTCACCTGATTTAATTTCTTTTTTGTCATCAGTGAAAAACCATAAAAATTTCATTGTTTGATTTTGCTATTTAGGTGTTTTTTATTGATTGTTTTGGATTTTGATTTGTTTATTTACCACATGAAGTTGCTCGAATAATGCCCTGAATGTGCCATACGAGAGAAGCGCTCTTCAGATTAAAAAAATATATACAAATCATCAATAGCGACCTCTATCGCCTAATAATTTCTTGGAACATGATACTATTTTGCATGGGGATTGTTTACATACAATTACCCAAATATCTTTCGATCCGTTGCATTGTCTGGACGCAACTTGATTGAATTTGCACAATTTAAGGATATCTACACGTTTATCTAAAATATTTAGTTATGACAAACTGTAGCTTTTGAATGGTTTCAAATCACTATTATTAATGATAACCCATTAAAAAAATGGTCTATTCCAGTCCATTCAGCACGCGAATCGTTTGGGCGCTTTTCAAGCCGCGATGGGCGCTCCAAGTGTCCAACGTCTGCTGTTGCATTGTGCACATGGGAGCACAAATTGGGCTACTGGAACCAAATAGTAGGTCACATGTGTTTTGTGTGTACACAAATGTACGTGCGCCACACTGCACTAGCTACCCAGTACGCAGAGGTAATAGACGTGATATGCCCCGTGTGTTCGAATGACAGCTACTTACTCGGCACAGTCACTAGCTGTTCATTAGTTGATTTCTTCAGCATCAGCTGGCGTAATAATCTTCTGCGATTCTGAGGCCTTTGTGGGATTCATATTTTTTTCTCGGACTTTTGTTGCCGTTGCTTCCAGTACCAGGACTTAGCAGAACGAACGGCAGACATCATGCCGCTCTTCGGCCACCGGGAAAAGCGAGGGCGTGAGCCCAACCGGCCAAGGCTGGAGGATAAATATGACCTCAAGGAAGTATTGGGAACGTAAGTATTTTTGTTGTATTGTTTGCATTTTCTGCCTCTTTTGTTATGTCAGCTGATTACAGTAAGCAACTCCTGCCCCCTGACGTGCCTGATCGATTATGTGAATGGAAAAATGGTTTTCCTCAGAATATTCTTCTTGGGTTTTCCTCCCTCATCTAGGCCTAATTCTAAAACTGTAATTTCTTCATAATCATATTGACAATAAATAAATGACATTAATAATGGGAGACCAGTGGAGTGGATTCCACTGAATGGGCTACCCAGTTAAAATAAAGGAACAAAAATGTTGCAACCTGATGCCACTGTTTTCTTCACATATCATCTCAATGAAGGTCAGTCATTGCAAAAAATGATGAAATAAGACATGAATCTGGGACTGAGAAACATTTCCAAATTTGTTAGGAAATACTTAAAAATTTTCTTGACTCTCCATAGACTTTGTACACAACTGCTGAAATGGCGTCAGGTTGCAACATTTTTCCAAAATAAAAAATAACCATTAAACAATATAATTTAAGGTAACACTTTCCTACTCAAAGGCCTGGTGTTGTTTCCTACCGTCTTTTTATAATTTGGATGTGAGTTTAATATTGGAACATTTCCTTTGCTTTCTTAGTGATGGTTTCTGATAACAAGCTTACAATATGTTTGTGGGGTTCCGTGTACAAGAAGCACAAGGATGTATGGTTTACTGCAGGATTATAAATGCAGGAATTTGCACCTGAAGTTGACTAGACCTGTTAACGAGGCGTCAATAACAACGCCACGCTCCAGCCTCGCGTAAATACACTCAAAATTGTCACGAAGCACGTCATATTGCCAGTAGGGCTTTTAAGTACTTACATACAAAGCTTTCTGCAAATTCACGCCAGCGTAGGATCTTGCATTGCCAAGAAATATGAGTGGAAAAAAAACGACCTCGACATCACAAAGATATGAGGTAAACTTTTGATTTTCTGAGGTCACGCATACTACGCTGGTACTCCGAGTCATGCACACACGAAATGGTAGGAGCCGTCTGGGTACCCATACAATCTTGAATGTTTCAATGCAACTCTGGAGCGTGGCTATGTAGCCATGTGTACGGGTCTAGAAGTTGACGTGGCGTGGCTAACTAGCGAATGGCGATAGGTCAATTGCCCGATTGATGTTTTTTTTTTTTTAATAAATTGTAATGAACTTATTGGCACCATACATGTGTGTGTATGTATGTAAACCCATACCTCAAATTTCAGGCACAGATGCCAAGAATACTTACAAACATTACAACCCTGAACAATGTAGCAAAAAACTACTGTTTCAATCATTTTGTTTATTCAGTTTTGTTGTTATTTGTTTCTTTGTCAGGGGTGCCTTCTCGGAGGTGGTGATGGCAGAAGACAAGCACACAGGAGAATCGGTAGCAATAAAATGCATCGACAGAAGAGCACTCAAAGGGAAAGAGGACACACTGGAAAACGAGGTCTCCGTCTTAAAGAAGTAAGAAATCGGCTCCACCTGCTTGATTCATCCATCTAATTGCCTAGACTTAAACCCTCAGGCTATTCAAATCCTGAGAGTCACTGAGCAGTTGTAGTTCAGAGCTGTGTTGTAGTCAAGGCCATCACAAGTCTTCTCAAGTCCTCTTAAAGCCAGAGCCCATCATTTGCAGCCATCCGGAAAGTAACTGACGTAATTATTGTTGAAAAACATACTTGGTTGAAAGATAGTAAGGGGACTAAACTCCCTGTGAAATTATTCTTTCTGGTAAGCTGTCATTTTGAAGAAATCGACCAAACAAGGCCTTTCCAACGGTGCGTCTTAAGAAGTGCTGTGGGAAATTTAAATTAGTAGTTCGTTTTGTTATTCGGCGAAGCGCGCGCAAGCATTGGCCCGACGTACACGTGAGTGCGGTTGCTATAATTCGTCGGATCAGTGCGCTACATCGCGTAGCTGCAATCGGCTCAGTGAGAATGTGTCTCGGACGCTGGATTCAGGCCCAATTCAAAACATGATTCAGCAAGTTTTGATTTACAATCGAGATCCTAGAATGTTGTTTTTCTAAAAAAATGCAGCTGAAGCTGAGCTGAAACTTAATCAGATTGGTTGTTAGCATCTTTCTTCAGATATTGAGCACTTTTGCTGCTTCAAACAAATTACAAATGATGGACTATACCTTTAAAGTCCATTACAAGTCCTCCAGTCTCAATTCAAGTCACAGGCTATTCAATGTAATTGTGACTGGACTTGTGAAAGGACTTGCGGTGGACTCCACTACAGCACTCGTTTTTAGGGGTGTGCATTTAGGGGTAGAACAGGAACCGGGTACGTGATTGAAAAACCCCCACGGGTACCCAGGTACCCGTTAAAGAAACCCAGCTGGACTTGTGAAAGGACTTGTGGTGGACTTGTGGATGCAGGTGGACTCCTCTACAGCACTCGTTTTTAGGGGTGTGCCTTTACGGGTAGATGCATTTACGGGTAGAACAGGAACCAGGTACCCGATCGAAGAAAAAAAACACCCACAGGTACCCAGGTACCTGACATTAAAGAAACCCAAGGCCAAACATGCCAAAATTCAAATCTCGGAAGTTGCTGTTGAGATTGTTTGCTAAGGTCCACACAATAATACTACCGCATCAGCGCATCAATACGACAAGATACAAGTGTACAGTGAGCTTTAGGCTTATAGCTTTTCGGTGTAAACAGCAGCTGTGCAACTGCGACTGTCATAAATGTAAACTATGTTTTGTTTTGTTTTCCCATGTGGCCTGGTCTTTATTTTGAAAATTCCCCACAAATGACTTCAAAACCTTTCTTTTTCATTGTCTGAGAAGTAACTAAGTGTGAAAAATAATTAAGCTGCTGCAAACTATTCACTGACTGGATTGACCTGAAATATACAAATCAAAAAGTTGGAGAGGCCTGATATATTCGTCTTTAGCAAAGACTTCTTCAGAGGCAAAAGTAAAGTTCTAAGTAAGCCTAATTTGTAAAGTTTGTTACGGGTACCCGATCCCATAATCTAGAACCAGTTCCTGACAATAGTGATCGGGTACTTGAGTACCAGGTTCCGATGCACAGCCCCTTCTGGTTTTAAGGGTCACGTGTTGCAAGTCCCATTTTTTTTGGGGGGGGGGGGAGGGGGTGGGGGAGTTTGTTGTCTGGGGGGGCCATGGCCTCATGGTCTGGAGCATTGAATTCATGGTCTGCAGGTAAATCTGCAGGTTGTGGGTTCGAGTCCAGCCTGGGTTATGGTGCGTGTGCCCTTGGGCAAGGCACTTTGTCACTCATTGCTTCCCTCCACCCACTGTGATTAATTTTATTCGCTTTGCGGCCGAAATGGCAGCATCGGGCTGTATGCTTCCCAGGGAGCTGAGGTTGTCTTTGGAATGTTTCATTGGCCCAGTGAGCAGGGTAATAATGATGTAGCGCCTTGGGCACCAATACTGGTGGATACGTGCGCTTTATAAGTTATTATTGAACAGGGCACCATTTCATGGAAATGCTAACAAACAGAGAATAGTGCTTACGTGTAGCCAATTTAATGTGCTTGGCAATACAAAAAAAACAACAACTGAGAACCACTCACAAGCAAAACAACTTGATGATTGCATGATGTCTAGCAAATATTTATGTATAACATTTGCAAACATAAAAAACAATGTTAAGGCCCAAAAAAAAAAGTCTCCGGTTTCTGGTATGGAGCTTGCCCAAAAAGTGGTGCGGCGACGCGGCTTTTTTTTTTTTAACCTAATTTTTTTTGCTTAAATGTCTGCTGATGACTGCAAATGGTGCCCTACTAAACTTAGTGCAAATATGTGGGAGTCCAGAGAGGCCACATAAAGCTTATTCTTGACCATAACCCAATCTAAAAACACGTTAAAATTGTGCAGCAGCAGGATTCCAGTCAAACCAGAGAGTTTGGCGGTTTTGAGACATCATCTTTCATTGAAAAAAAAAACTTTTTCATTTTGCCGACGCGCATGGCTACGGCGACGCGCGCGCATACCAGAAAAACCGGAGACTTTTTTATTTTTGGCCTAAATTATTATGAAATAGAAATAGCTTACTTGACTATAAGTGAATAATAGTCTCAAGCATCCTGTGAAATCATGGCACCTGGTGTGCTGTCATTTTGAAGAAAATTTGAATTTTGGACCAGTTTCCAGTGATGGTTGCTTTTGTTAATTTTGTTTTTCAAGACCGTTCATAAAACACTGAATGAAATTTCCAATTATTGTCGGCACATTTCCAAGCCTTGCTATTATTAAAGTACTGTGTTTTTCAATGGTCAATGCAGATGTTCCCTTGTTCCAACTACCTCCATAGTAATCTACATGTAGCTAAAAAAAAATCTAAAAATAAATGGTAGCTTAGGAATCTGTTTCCAATGTACCCGGCAAGGAAGCAGAATATTTAGGTCTTTTATTAATGCGACATAGTTTTCAGTCACAATTTTCCATTTCATTTTTTTTAAAGAACACAACCCTAACCCACCTCACTCCTCCAAAATCCTCCCGGCAGTTTTGGAGGATTCTAGAGGATTGAGGATGAATGCTGATTGAATCAAATGAGGATTTTGGAGGATTGAGGATGAATGGTGATTGAATCAAATGAGGATTTTGGAGGATTGAGGATGAATGGTGATTGAAGCACAAGAGGATTTTGGAGGATTGAGGCTGAATGTATTTTGAGGCAGGACTGTCTGATGATTTTGAAGGATTTGGAATTGCCTTGGTTATCCTTCATTTAAACACGAGTGCAAATTTTGGGATGAGGAGGATTTTGGAGGATTGACGATGAATGCATTTTGAGGCAGGACTGACAATTTTGAAAAATTTAGGCGGAGTTGAAAATGTTTTGAGAATTTTGGAGGATTGAGGATTGTTCTTAGCAAAAAAGGCCTAGGGGTTTTGGGTTTTAAGTGAAAAAAAACCCAATGAATATATAGGAATATGTTTTCTAAAAATTGAAGAAAAAAAGTAATAGCCTACGCAAACTAGAGAATGTAAAGTGAAAATAATTGTGCTTGTCTCACACTCACAGAAACCCCCCATTCTAACTACATACATGTACCAGTATATAGGCTGTGTAAGGTATATGGTTCACGTACCATCGCAACTGTTATCGTGCCTCCAAGCAAGTACCCTTTACAATTTGGTAAATTGATACACTTTTAATCCACATCACTTTGATAACATCATGGTTATTATGTGTGAATGCCCGCCAAGTGGAAAAACGCCTGGCATTTATGACGCTGGATGCCTACCGCCTTACACACTTGACCCAGATATAGTTGTCTTTTTATAAACCGCGAGGGAAACTGTGCAAGACTTAAGCTGTCAAGAGCTACAATTTTTGTATGGAAGTTTTAAAGAAAATAACTTGACATATTTCGATGAAAATATTTTGCAGTGTTTAAATAATTTTGAATTTAGTGTGGGAGTGTGTGTGTTGCAGGGGTGAGATTCATCAGGATTTCTCCTGATGGCAGGATTTTAAAGGGAACAAACATTTGCAAACATCGAAAATCAAAACTTCATGTACCAAATTATTATGAAATACCTTACTGGACTGTTAGTGGATGACGGTCTCAAGCATCCTGTAAAATCAGGGCACCTGGTGTGCTGACATTTTCAAGAAAAGTGGTGTTTCGTATCAATTTCCAACGCTGGTCGGCCGGTTGTGTGTTATTTGAAAAGCTGTTAAAAATAAATACCAAATTTTGGTGGCGAAGTACGGTGTTTAGCAACCAGTGGAATCCCAGATATTGAGAGGATGTTGCCTCTCATCATATTAAGTGTATAGATACCTTTGCTGGTATGTCATGTCTGCCACTACGGCCAAAATGTTACACGTTCGTGGGCTGCTTGGGGAAGATACATGTATGGTACATGTATGTCAAAGTTACATCTTGCCAAATATTATTTTTCATTCAGCGATATCAACTCATGATTTATAACTTTTTACAAAAAATAAAAAGTAGAGCCAATACGCACTTGGCATAAAATTTTTATTAGCCATCTGATACGGTTGCAACAGTTTTTTTTTCAATATTTTTTTCTTCGTTCAACTGACCCTAATTCAGAGGCAAAAAATGTGAGAACCTTAGAAGTAAAGAGCATGCCCTTATCCCCCCCAAAAAGCTACATTAATCTCACTCCAGACATGATTAGGTAATGGGTTTATTGTGTTCTTGACAAAAGTCTGCGCACAGCATCCCCTTGTTTTCTTGCTGTATGATTTGCAGTGTGTGTACACATGTATCTAAGCTAGCCTACATGGAAACATCAACATTCACATAATGCTTCAAATAGCAGTTCATTGTGTTTGTTTTATGAAAGAAATCAGTTTAATCTGATTTGCCTTGGACAATAGGGCTCGCTCAATGACAGCCATCTCCGTAGGAGAACTGCAACGGCATATCTTATGCAATCAAGCATGCATTCAGCAGTGTTGAAACTGTTCCAAACAAGCGCGCTTGTTGCTCAAAATGTGTTCGAAATACGACGCAGCGGATGCGCGTTATGCAAGTTGATGCTCAAAATGCCGACACACGTGGATGGTCTGTAGGAAATGACGTCATTTGAACAAGACCTATATGGATGTAAACATTGTCCAATTCTTTAAATACCATCCTTAACCCTAACCGCCCTGAATCCTCCAAAATCCTTTTTGCAAATTGGAGGAATTTGCAGGATTGAGGTTACATGGCAGAAGTGCGTTACTGATTTCGGAGTATGCACTGTGTCAAGGTCTTGGGCTGGACCTTGTGTTGTTTATGGTCAGCCGTGCATAAATTTAGTCCTTGATTTTACTTGAAATCCTCCGCACTGCTCCAAGATGTCACTGCCTCTGCCTCAACCTATTGACAGTCATAGCCGGAGGATTTTGCAGGATTCAGGCAGTGGTCACCCCTCCATGGACCATATTCAAGAAATAACGGAGGAATTTGCAGGATTGAGGCTATATGCTATTTTTCCATGAGGCCAATTGGAGGATTTTGCAGGATTGAGGCTACATCCTAGCAAAAAGGCCTAGGGAGTTAGGGTTAATTAATGCAGCGGTATCGGATAGTGGAAAAATTCTGTTTGATTTGGTTTGTTCTACAGTTAGTTTAGCACAACTTTTTAAGTCATGACGCCAGCAAATTTTTCATGCTGATGATGTTTAAATCTTATAATTTAAATTAAACCAAAAGGGTTGGAGATTGGAGGAAAATGTGTGTGCTTAAATTTTGACACATCCATACTTTCTAGCTTTCTGTATTTTTCGCACAAAATGTGAGGCGTTTTAGCAAAATGAGACCGAAAGTTGCACACCAGGCCACAGGCCATAAGTGGCGAAAAACTACCAAAAAAAAAACAAATCGTGGTGATTTTTTTCCCCTGATGTTCCGATTTATTAATTATAGTCTTTGATACATGTCTACTACTGAGTACTACTACATATTTTAAAGAAATACTATAAAAATCATGCAATAAAAGTGTTTTAATGGAAAAATAATGGGCATCTTTCAAACAACTACAAAACAGTCGACACGTTGAAGACCTTTTTTCTCAGTATTTTACTTCTTTGACATGTCGATAAATGCAATTTTAAATATCCATAACTTATCAATAAAATGTCCGATTATAGTGCAACAATCAGCACTATAAGGAGAATTTTATTCTCTTTCCTAATTCCCACAAACTCTCATTTGGACCTCTGCCCAGTTGCGTCTCATTTTTCCACAACACCTCACAAATGTGTTGCCAAAAAACCTTCAATATTGCATATGATAGGCCCTACAGAATTGTTAGTATACAATCAGGCCACATGTGTACTGTGCACATCCAGTGTACATGTACAGCACAAGTGCATTGTATCAGTACATGAATCCCATGATAAACCTAATGCAATTTATTTCATTGCTTACTGATATGCGCCATTTGGGAGTCAAATTTTCGTCATTGAAATCATTTGCATTGTGAGCAATGGGCCATAGGTTCCAATAGTTACAATGTTTTTGCTTTGGTGTAAAGTATGCACTCATGTTTGAATAGACGCACACTGTAATACAGTAGATCTAAGAATGGGCCTTTAGGCCAAAAAAATAAGTCTCTGGTTTCTGGTATGGAGCTTGCCCAAAAAGTGGTGCGGCGACGCGGCTGTTTTTTTTTTTTACCTGATTTTTTTTGCTTCAAATGTCAGCTGATGACTGCAAATGGTGCCCGACTAAACTTAGTGCAAATATATGGGAGTCCAGAGAGGCCACATAAAGCTTATTCTCGACCATAACCCAATCTAAAAACAGCAGCAGGATTCCAGTCAAACCATTGAGTTTGGCGGTTTTGAGACATCATCTTTCATTGAAAAAAAACGTTTTCATTTTGCCGACGCGCATGGCTACGGCGACGCGCGCGCATACCAAAAACCGGAGACTTTTTTTTTTTGGCCTTACTGGAATGCTAAAAAATTTGTGATAAATGAAGAATTTGTCCAGTGTTACTACCCTAGATTGCAACAATTCTCTGTCTTGTTTCTGCAGGATCCGGCATTCAAATATCGTGAAGCTGTATGAGATCTTTGAAAACAAAACACACGTGTACCTCGTCATTGAACTGTAAGTATTCACTCATTCCATCTTAATTACTAATAAGGCTTCTCAAAATCTAATGGACTCCGTTCGTGAACAGAGAGGGCGTATTTTTTTTTACCACCTGTGACAGCTCAATGGACGGGACACACCGCGTGCCCATACTGGTTTGCATGCGTAAAGTGCAGAGTACACATGACTAATTGTGCACAAAGCAATTGCTTTGAATAATAAAAATAATAACAACAGGTTTTTGTATAGTGCTTTTAACTAAGATCGAAGCGCTTTACAAATGTACATCATTGAAGCGTCACCGTCGGGCGTCGTTGGCAGTGAATTGAAATGTCCCTCCCAGTGGTCTCCCCCAACTCTCCTTTTCTTACCGTTTAGCGGGTACCTGTGCGTGCATGGTGCCCATAGGAGGTTTTGGGAATTTAAGGGATTTAGGTTTACTTACCGTAGGAATGGGCCATTGGTTTCCTGCTGATCGGAGGATTTTTCGGTCCTCTGAATGGGGTCTGCTCAGAAGTCCGACGCCTCATAGGTCCGACGCCTCATAAGTCTGACAAAATTGCATCCCCTAACCAAAAAAAGGCCCATAAGTCTGATGCCTCATAGGTCCGATGTCTCATAAGTCCGACGCCTCATAGCTCCGACGCCTCATAGCTCCGATGCAGGTCTGACAGATTAAACTCCTCATTTTTCCGACATCGGACTTATGAGGCGTCAAACTTATGAGGCGTCGGACCTATGAGGCGGAATAAATACATTTTATACCTCATAAGTCCGACGCCTCATAAGTCCGAAATTTCGGATTATGAGGCATCGGACCTATGAGGCGTCGGACTTTTGATACGGCCCCCTCTGAATTTAGTAAAATCCAACAAAACCGTTTGGTAACTAGTTGGCACAGTATGTAAAGTACATACTTCGGTGGGTTAGTGACCTTGCCTGAGTTGCTTTACTGTTCTGAATGCATTCAATTAAGCAAAACCTGAAACAAAGATAACAAAAACTGATATCTTAAAAAAATGTTTTACCCAATTACCTTTCAGCGTACAGGAAAAAAAAAATTGCAATTATAGAAATCTATTTAACAATTATTGCATCTCTATTCGACAAGAGCATCCCCCATCCCCCCCCCCAATAAAATGCATGTACGGATACTTCTGGGTGTACATTTGAAACCTGCTTGTAGATGTATGCTGTAGCAAGTGCACTGCATGTTTCAAATATTGGAACACGGACTTGATCAAATGTTCAAAATGCACTGATCAAGTTTAACATGCGCCACCCTAAACTGGCTGCCGAACAGGCTATGTATGTGCCTGCACTTGTCAAAAGTTGACAAAAAGCTTCTTAAAATGAAATAGAGCAGTTTCCAGAATGCCTCATAAATAGTTGTATTTGACCGATTTTAACGAAGAAATTGAGCTACAATGTAATATCCCCATGGAATTTGGAAACTCTCAAGCTTAAATTTTGATGAAACTGTAGCATTTGACAAACAATAAATCTGGCAACTAACACGATTGTGGGAATTGTTCATCATCTCTTTGAGACTGCCCTTTTTTCTCTCGAAAAGTTGAAGTGTAAAAATATGCCATTTGGATATTCGGTTGGTGACCCAATATTTGGTATATTCGCCACAGCACTAGCTGTATAGCACCCATGGGCTGATGCCTTCTGCAGTTGTGTGTTCAGCGGTACAAACTGCCCTTGAATTTAGTCAGAGTTAGAGGCCTAATGGGGGGTTCATTCAAGGAGACAGTATTGTGCTCGGTAAATGCTGCTTGGACTGCCTCTAATGAGAATTAGCTCAATTCACTGTACAGCGGCTTGGCAACAACAAGGAGCGAGGATAAAGACAGGTCAAGATGCACAGATACATGTGGCCACTGCACTCTGACAAATAATTGTCTGGTAGTGATCCTCATCTTATTTTTAATGTAATTGTGGTTTGCATTTTCTCCTTGATGATATTAAAAAATTTAAATGAAAAAAAAAATGTATACAGTGTATTCAAGTTTAGCTGACCTGTGCAAGATACACCTAACCCCACCCGACCACTCCACCCTATCCCATCCCACCGCATGCTGCCCCATCCTGCCCCATCCCCACCCCACCCTCGCCCCATCCCAAACCCCAACCCTCGCCCCATCCCAAACCCCAACCCTCGCCCCATCCCCACCCCACCCCACCCCACCCCCACCCCAATCCTCACCCCATCCCCACCTCACCCATGCCCCATCCCCGCCAAACCCCAACCCCACACCCCACCCCACCCCACCCCCACCCCTTGTGTAAAACGATCTACAAAGTATTGATTTTTACATTGATCGGAGTGAAATTACTCACGTGTGCCCTAACCATAGAGCTGTTATCTATGGTCCTAACATATATACCGGTACCTGTTGTGTCGTATTTTTGGCCTTTGCATTTTTTTTTGCTAAAGAAGGAATTTTTGTCATTTTTGGATAGAGTAAACCTTCCTAAGCCAGAAATCCATTGGTAACATTTTTTTCCATCTACCGTGTGGCGGCCATCCTGGATTCCAAAATGGCCGCCATTTCGGACCTTATTTGTATCATAACTTCGGGCCTGATTGTCATATGAAGTCCATTTTGGTGGCAAACCCCATGTTTTTGCTACCAAGGAACCCAAGTAAGTCATTGTCTATGGTGTACTCCATATGGATGGCGGCCATCTTGGATATTTCAAAATGGCCGCCAATTTGGACCTATTTTGCATAATAACTTTGGACTTGAATGCCGTATGAAATCCATTTTGGTAGCAAACCCCATGTTTTCGATACCAAGGAATCTAAATAAAACACTGTTGAAGAGGTGTCCCGCATGGATGGCAGCCATCTTGGATATTTGAAGAGAACGGCCATTTGGATTTAATTTAAATAATACCATTGCAATCAAATGTCGTATGAAGTTAATTTTGGTGGCAACCCCCATGTTTTTGATACCAAGGAACTCAAGTAAATCATTATTGATGGGGTACTCCCAATAAATGGCAGCCATCTTGGATATTTAAAAGTGGCGGCCATTTTGGACCTATTTTGCATAATAATTTTGGACTCGAATGTCACCTGAAGTCCATTTTGGTGGCAAACCCTTTAATCAATGTACATGTACTCACAAAATGCATCACAAAAATAAATTAAGAAAATAATGAATAAAGTTGCCCATTAAATAATGCCATCCATTTTTTATTTTAAAACACCTATACCACTTACATTAAAAACATTTATTTATTAAATCCATGCACAAAGAAGACTCATCATCAATATACTGAACAAAGGGATCTGTAAGAAAATCATTAGGTTGCTTATTTTCCAGAAATCTATCAGAAAATGGCAAGTAAAACATTACATTTCTTAACTGTTAAGCCGTTGTCCTTATTGGATGGCACTTATAAGCATCCATACTTAAAAACTAGCAAAGTTGTCTATAGATGGCGCTGTTTTATTACATTTTAGTGCATTGTTATTGGACAAAAGTTTGCAGTCGTATGACTGCTAGAGCATGAAGAGTGGCCACAATTGCATGCAGATATCAAGGTGAGTTTGACATTCCTCTAAAAATTGTTCAGAAAGCAAGTTCATAGCACATTATAAACATGTATATACTTCCAAATTTGAAGTCTGAATGGTTCATTTAGCCTTATTTCGCCTCAAAATTTACACAGGCATGACAGGTTTTATAAACTGTACGTCACTCTGTAATGTAACGTGTAGAACCAGGTTAAGCACGCCTAAATTATTGCAGTCTTTTGTAAAACTGAATTAGTGGGTGAATAGGATTACCAATACATGTTCTTGTAGTATCCGCTTTTCTTCTGATTCTAGGATCATTTTATAATACACAAAGCCTGGGCAAAGAAGTATTGTAACACTCCAGTATAGTAAGGCTCATTCAATTATACAAAGTACGGAGGCCTATAGTGTCCATTTATTCCATGATTTGGAAAAAAATAAATAGCTTCAAATAAGTTGCAATCAGCAATAGGAGGCTTTAGGCATTTAAATTAAATCTATCTAGTTACTATAACAAACTTTTTTTTTGATACCACATGGTTTCTAATAAAAACGAGCTCTCAAAGCCCCCTCTTTTTCATAACTTTGAAAAAAAAATACATCACAAATATCGACACACGTTTAGCACTTCATCAGCTTTTCAACATAAAAAAAACATTTCCAATCGGGACAGAGCACCACAGTAAATATCAGTTTTACTTCCGGTTACCCTACCTACCCTAGTTCGACAGCCCCTACTCTAATTTCTTTTGAGGAATATTGTCAAGAAAAATATCAAGAACTACATTTTACCCTTGACTTCACACAGACACCTCCATAATTATGATCGTACAAAACAAAAAGTGCCAGAAACAAACAAAAAAAATTCCTACCCACCTACCCTATTTTCAAAAGCCCTGTAATCGGAAGCAGAAGTATTTTTGGGGGCCTAAACATCTAAGAAGTTAACCAAACAGTTCTTTCAGGACTACCGGTACGATCACTTCCAAAAGGAAAAATAACCATTTTTGCAAAAATAACTTTAAAAAGAAGCAAATAAAGAAAGATTAAAACTTTAAAGAAAGCAAAACGATCCTTGATCACCCCAAACTTCATTACATTTCTAACAAATGATTATTGAGACCATGGACAGATTGAAAAAAATAGCACTTATTTTTGCATTGTCAATAACTCAAATTTATTTCTACCCAATTGAAAAGATTTTTTCATTAGTGAAAAGCTAGTGAACCGTACTCTACACGTATGTTTTGATACCTGTGAGGTATTTTTTCAAAGCTGTGAAAAAAGGGGGTTGAGGGTTTGGCTTTTTTTCACCTTGTTTTTTATTAAAATAAAAGAGTATGTAGCATAATTTTTTTTTTATTCTCACTCGGTCACTTTCTCGTTGACTCACCCTGTATGCATGATGGCACAAATAAACTATGCATATCATAAATATTAGAAATTAGTTATGTTAAACATTTGCTACCTTTTCAGATGGCATTCAACAGAGAACCCCCATCAAAGAGGCCAACAACAGACTTCCGATTATGCCTTCTTTGTCAAAGGGCGACAAAGACGCAACTTGTGAACACACACTACAGATCCTTCAAGGTCTCAGCGTTTGAAACACTTCTAAGCTGTGTACACAAAAAAGCCAACTATGGAAGCCCTGAATTTGTAAACATTGAGAAGCGACTCCATGGAGTCACAGGAGATGACCTGAGAGTTAAAGGTGCTTCATGGCACAGAGACTGCTACAAGAATGCTGTAAGTCACCTTGATCGGGAGGAAAAAAGAAGCAAGTTGGCATTAGATTCACATGACACGACAATCCTAACGCATCGAAGACGGGGAAGGCCCTGTTCTTCAAGTAGATGTACATCACCAAGCACTACAGAATCTTCCAAGCTCACACGTTCAAGGACTCCAGTATTTGACAAAAGCAAGTGTTTCTTTTGTCAACCCACATCTGCAAGTGAGGAGGAGCTACCGGTAGATGCACCAGAAAACCTTCATAAATGTGTCACCACTTCCATGGGTAAAAAGATCCATAATATCGTAGGCAACAGTGGGAACACAGTATGGGAGGTCAGGCTGGCAGATGTACTCTCTTCCGGTGATCTACTCTCACACGATATTATGTATCACCATTCATGCTTCACAAGAAACTGGGAAAGATATATTCAACGCCCTTGCCGCAAAGCAAAGTCCATCAAAACAACAACACCAGAAGCAGAGCTTGCAGAAAACACTGCTTTCATTGCTGCAGAGGTAGAGTTTTTGGCCAGTGTGCAAGACAGTATTGACAAGGGACAGTTCGTGGATGTTTCTGAACTGCACAGTAACTACTCTGACACACTACAAAGATTTGGAATCACTGATTCCCTAATAGGACGTGAAGCATTGAAGGAGAAAGTTCAGGATAATGTCCCGAATGTCATAATAACTCCATCATATGGAAATAAGCCATCTCAAGCACACTCTTTGGATACAGGGAAAGCTGCAATAAATGCTGCAGCTGCTGATGCTCAGGATGTAGTTGCAGATCTTCAGTGCCTGTTCCAAGCTGCTAAAAAGCTTCGATCTGCGATAAAGACACAACTAAGTGATGACCCTTGGAAATTTACAGGTTCACTGAAGGACAGTGCCGGACAGGGTATCCCTCAAGAGCTGCTGTTCTTCATCCTTTGGGTCTTACAAGGCACCAGAATAACAAACCAGGAGCAACGTGCCGCAAACCTTGAGAAATCTGCTAAAGTTATATGCCAGCAGATCATTCACAACTTCAAGTCTGATCGGCAAGTGACATACACTCCAGTAGCACCGAAAGCTGCCTTTCGTCAGACACGCGAGACACCACAAGCTGTTGGACTTTCAGTTCACAGTTACCACATGCATCGCAGCAAAAAGGATGTTGACTCCCTGAGCGCAGCTACAGTTGGTATTCCATATCAACGTGTGAATGCAATCACTACACAGATGGCCAACAATACCATTGCAACCATGAACAAGTACTATGGTGTCTTCATTCCCCCTGCAGTTTGCAAAGGCATCCCTATCAGAGGCTCCTCTGATAACATTGACTTCAAGGTTGACACACCAGATGGTCGTGACACTTTTCATGGCACTGCAGTGTCCGTTTACCAACGTGTACCGCATGATTTCACTTGCGAGTTTACGGAATCCTTAAAGGATGTACCCTCAACAGTGGTTGAGCTCAAAGCCTGCAGAATCACTGGAAGTCCTAGACCATCGACAAGCCCTTGTTATGAGCAATACCAACTTGGTACTCATAAAACGCAAAGTACAATGTGCACAACAGCTAGACCTGTTATGGCTTCTGTTTCGTTGGTATGAGCGCCAAAAAAATGATGCCTGCTTCTTACTACCCGAGAAACCTTCCGATTGCATTTCTCAAGCAAATGCTGACAAGTCACGTACTGCTGAGAATGCTGATGAGAGCTCACTCGCCCAGAATGACCAAGGACAAAAAGAAACCCAGGCATGCAAACAACCTGTTCCAGTATGGCGTGCATACAACTCGCAGATTTCTGAAGTGGACTCTGCTAATTGCCAGCTAGACAGCATTCACAGCTTGCCAATAATCAATAATCCAGCCCATGAATGGTCAACACTTGTCACCGTGCTAGAGACCCTCTAAAAACTCAACCGCATCACATGCCCAAACAACCCTGGTCCCGTCATGGTTACCCTAGATATGGATCTTTACAAGAGAGCAGTGAAGCTTGAATATCTCAGTGACCAGTACAAGGGAAAGTGGTGGCTGCTACCTGGTGCTTTTCACACCAGTCTCTGTGCTATCAGGTGCCTGGGGCCGTATTCACAAAACTCAAACTTAAGAGATAACTTAAGCCAGACTTAAATCTTAGCACCCTACTAACTTAAGTGGGACGCTTAATATGGTATTCACGAAAGATCTAAGCACCCCAATTATATTAGTGCTCAACTTAACTTAAGTGTTCAAAACAGTCACTCTTGCTCAATGCACAAAATATGTACGTCATAAACGTTCCTACGCAGCAGCAGTTCAATCAATAATGTGCGTGCTTCCTTAACATAATCATGCGTGCGCGTATTCTGCGACGCAGTTTCCAAGCTCAGTTTAATACACAAAAACTTATCTGCGTCACGCGCGCGTCCACCTAGTTCGTCATGCACATCGTATGCTCTCAGTGCATGTACAGTCGAATCTCGTTAGTACAAACTCTGTTAATACAAAATTCTGGTTATAACAAACATAAAGCCTTAGTCCCGACTGTGCATTTATGTGCACAATGAATGGGACTGATGTTCCTCTTAATACAAAATTCTGATATAACAAACAATCTGGCGAGGTCCGAACGAGTTTGTATTAACGAGACTCGACTGTAGTTATTTACCATAGTTTTTACGGTCGTTTGAACAACTAAACTACAAGTGAATTGTTCATTTTATTTACTATCGAGTATGAAACAAATTGTCATGATGATTTATGTCATACGCGCTGGAAGGTAAGACAGTTAATTTTAATTAATAGCCTTTCGGCAGTCACGTGGTAAAGACTGTGCATGCCATTACATTGGTTTCGTCAATCGTACCCGTGCCGCCCGCATAAAAATCAACAAATCGTTCGAAAATGACTGTCAGAATGTCGACGAACTACAATCTTAGGGTTGTCACACATTAATTTCAACTTGGCTTTCCTTTTACAATCATTCGTTATTGACGATATTTCCCTCTACCCCTAGAAAGTCCAATTTTGTGCCTGAAAATACCAACCAACGGAAAGGAATAAAGCCGCCATGACACCCTAGTGCCCCACTTAACTTGACTTAAGACAGGTCCGACCACACTTAGATTTAAGTCATGAAAATAAGTGGGGCGCTTAGTGAAAATGCTTTGTGAATACTGCTTAAATTGTAAAACTAGTCTAAGTCGCATATTTAAGTGGGGTGCTTGCTTTTTTATGACTTAAGTCGTTTTGTGAATACGGCCCCTGGGAATATCTGGCAGTCATTATAATCGTGCTGTTGATGCCCACGAGGTTACACTCCAAGCATTGTTCGATCTGTGGATTGAAGCATTCTTCCAAGAGAAGCCTACAGTGCGGGAAGCTCTGGGTGTGACAGTAGACAGCATGGCTCAGGCACAGCGACTTAAAGATGCTGAACAAAGAAAGCTCAAAATCCAAGAGGCCCACCAAGAAATGCTGGTCACCATCGAAAGTATAAATTTCGAGAAACAGCTGGTCGACTTTGATAAGAGAAATGAGTCCTCTCTGATGTTCAAGTGGGTTCGGATGTACATCTGTGAAGATCTGTGCACATATTTCTTTGCATACAACAGACATGACTATGCCCAGAACATCCTAGAATTCGTAGCACGCTCATATGCAGTCAAGAAAGATAATCCGGGTATCTGGAAAAGACTCACGACTGGAGAATTTGCAGTGACAAAGAACAGCACCCCATTCACCAGTATTGGTGTGGATCAAGCACAAGAACAGGAAAACAAGGTCCTCAAGGGTGAAGGAGGCTTACATGGAATCACAAACAAACCTGCCACACTCCTGAAGTATTGTCTGGCTGCCCCTGAACTTGGACGGCTGTCTCAGGAAACTAAAGAGATGTTCAACATATCACATAAATCGCCTGCACATGGCCGAGATCAACACCACCATTCGTCATCGACCAAATCTGCTCACCAGGAGAAAGCCATTTTGGCTTTGAAAGCAACCATCAAGCCCCACAAGGTTTTTAGCAACGGAGAAGAGCATCTCTACAACTTCATGACGAAGCAAGTTCTGAGGAAAGAAGCACAATCAAGTATTTTGAACTTAGAGGTGCGTGGACAAGAAGCGAAGTCGTTTTTCATAGAACAGAGAATACGTGGTGAAATTAACTTGTGGGAACGTATGCCAAAGCTGAAGTTCTTAAACTGGAATGACCTCTGCAAGAAGATCATACTCAAGGGTAAAACTACAGAATTTCAACTGAAGTCCACTGCTACCCTTTTCTCACAGCTTTTGGTCATTGCCCAGTCAGGGCGTTCATTTGATCTGCAGGACGCAATCTCTGCGTATGAATTCAACAGCATTAATCCTATGCTTTTGAATCCAGCTGGTGATGTTTTGCCTTGTAAAAATAAAAGCGAACTCATCCATGCTTTTGAAGAGCTGGTAGGTGATGATGTAGTCAACCAGTCTGTAAGTTCCCTTGGCAGCTGCAACAAAATTCTCATCATAGATGGAATGGCTGTTGTTCAAGCGCTGATGCATGCTGGCAAGTTTAAGACATGCAAGGATTTGGGCGAAAGTATGGTTAAATATGTTGATGCTGAACTAAAGAAGTACAAAGCTGGGAGAGTGGTCTTTGACAACTACAACAAGCAGATATCAATAAAGGATGATATCAGATATTCATCTACTTCTTGCAGAGATTTAATTGTTGATGATAGCACTCCAATCAGAGATGCTGCAAAATTCCTGGCCAGCAAGAAAACAAAAGATGGGCTGACATTGTTTCTTGCTGACAAGCTAGTCCAATTCTGCAAGGAGCCCGTTGTAACTGCAACACGGAAGAGTGTCCTGGCTAATTCCACGGAACACTGTGCAACCACCAGTGTGAGTACACACGAGGAGGCAGATACCCTCATGATGCTGCATGCCCTTGAAATTGTTCATGCAGATCCTAGCAATGAAGTGGACTTCTTCACCCAGGACACTGACTGGTGGGTTCTCTTATTGCGCAGACTCACTGAACTGGGTCCAAACACAGGAATTCTCACAGGTACAAGTGCAAAACGCAGACGGGTACAGCTCAAACTTATACATGATAAGCTTGGTCCACAAGTAGCTGCAGCATTACCAGGCTTTCATGCAATAACCGGATCAGACACCACTGGCAAAATCCGAGGCATTGGGAAGAAAAATGCTCTTGCCACTCTGATGTCAGCTCCATCACATGTTGTTTCAGCTCTCTCAAAGCTTGGCCAGGATGAAACACCATCACCTGATGTCATTGTAGGCTGTGAAGAATATTTGTGCATGCTTGTAAGTACAAAGGAAGTCTCTGCACAAGACCCAGCAACACTTAGATGGAAGAGATTCAGTAAACTCACAGCAAAACAAAGCGTCAACAGATTGCCCCCTACGGCGGGTGCTTGGCTACAGCACATTCTTAGAGCACACATGCAAGCTCGTCTCTGGGCACAGGACAGTATCTTGGATCCAACAATACCAGACCCTTGTACACTTGGCTGGAGTAGGAGTGATGGTAGACTCATGCCTGTCCTTACCAAAGAGCCCCTCGCACCTGAGGCAGTTGTGGAACTCCTAAATTGCAACTGTGGCGCTAGTCACTGCTCAACGGGACGATGTACTTGTAAGCAGAACAAGCTAGCCTGCACAAAGCTCTGCAGATGTGAAGCAGATGAGGACTGGTGCAACACAAACCCAGACACTGTGAGGGAAGAGTGATGGTGAAAGCTAGGGTTCGGGCTTCAGTTCCAGAATGGCATGTCGCAGTTATGTGAGAACAATTTTTAAGATTTTAACAAGAGTAACGGATCTAACATGTTCTAGCAAAATTCAATTCATTGCATTCGATATTTACACTACTCTTAATCCATTCATTGCAAGACATTCAGGATCACCAAGAAATACTGCAACTACATGAGCTTTAATTTATTGTGCATTTTGTCAAAAACACGGGTTTGCTACCAAAATGGACTTCATATGACATTCGAGCTAGTCCAAATTATCATGAAAATTAGGTCCAAGATGGTGGCTATTTTGAAAAATCTAAGATGGCTGCCATCTTTGGGGATACCGGACCTTATCAACAATGTTTTATTTAGATTCCTTGGTATCAAATTTATGGGTTTGCCGCTAAAATAGACTTCATATGATATTCGGGTCCAACTTTTACATGCAAAGAAGTTCAAAATGGCGGCCATTTTTAAATATTCAAGATGGCTGTTATCCATTAGGACTACCCCGTCCACAATGATTCACTTGGGTTCCTTGGTATAAAAAAACATGGGATTTGCCACCAAAACGAACTTCATATGACATTCGATTGCAATGGTATTATTTAAATTAAATCCAAGATGGTCGCTCTTTTCAAATATCCAAGATGGCTGCCATCCATGAGGGACACCTCTTCAACAGTGTTTTATTTAGATTCCTTGGTATCGAAAACATGGGGGTTGCTACCAAAATGGATTTCATACGGCATTCAAGTCCAAAGTTATTATGCAAAATAGGTCCAAATTGGCGGCCATTTTGAAATATCCAAGATGGCCGCCATCCATATGGAGTACACCATAGACAATGACTTACTTGGGTTCCTTGGTATCAAAAACATGGGGTTTGCCACCAAAATGGACTTCATATGACAATCAGGCCCGAAGTTATGATACAAATAAGGTCCGAAATGGCGGCCATTTTGAAATCCAAGATGGCCGCCACACGGTAGATGGAAAAAAATGTTACCAATGGATTTCTGGCTCAGAGAGGTAAACTCCATTCAAAAATGACAAAAATTCCTTCTTTAGCAAAAAAAAATGCAAAAGTACACAACAGCCTATACTATTATGGGCGCGCCCGGCGTGTAATCTTCGAAATGCCCGCGCAGTACGCTGTGAATAGCCATTCAGCGTCATTTACGTCATCATCACAGCCAGGGGTTAGTGTAAGGAACGAGCACACGCCCCTGGAGTCGAGGCTGGGGCTTTTCATTTTGCTCTACGCAAACAGCGCAGCGTGTGCGCGTCCCTCCGCTGCAGATGCTTTTCGCTGTGACGTTTTTTTGAGCCGTCATGACGCGCTTAAGTTGTTTGCGTATCTTCTACTTGCACGTTGAATTTAGAGTACACTTTTAAAATTCAATCCATCTATTTTGATTGTGTTCTACAAACACACACATAATTCAAAAATGTCTGCTCCCAGAACGGCTTCAAAGCGTCTCCGCGCGCAAGAATGAGGAGTTAGCACTCTAGTAATAGCCAGTTTGACGAAGAGAATCGCCGACAGATTAGACGACCACATACCAGCTTCTCAAGCAGCCTATCGACACGGCAGAGGCACCACTGAGCAGGTCTTTGCCTTAAAAATATAGTCCATCATTTGTAATTTGTGCATTTTGTTCGTTTGAAGCAACAAAAGTGTTCAAAATCTAATAAAGGATACTGAACAACTAACCTGATGAAGTTTCAACTCATCTTCAGCTGTATATTCCGAGAAAAACAGCATTCTAGGATCTCAATTTCAAACTTAAGTTGCTGAATCATGTTTTGAATTGGGCCTGAATTCAGCGTCCGAGACGCGTTCTCACTGAGGCGATTTCAGCTATACGCGATGTCGCGCACTGATCCGACGAATTATAGCAACCGAGCGCGCGTGTGCGTCGTGCCAATGCTTGCAGGCGCTTCGCCGAATAACAAAACGAACTACTAATTTAAATTTTCCTACAGTGCGTCTTAAGACGCACCGTTGGAAAGGCCTTCTTTCGCTGATTACTTCAAAATGACAGCTCACCTGTAGAAAGAATAATTTCACAGGGAGTTTAGTCCCCTTACTATCTTTCAACCAAGTATGTTTTTCAACAATAATTAGGCCAGTTACTTTTCGCATGGCTGCAAATGATGGCCTGTAGCTTTAAAGATCTTAGCAGAGAAGGCCATCGCAGCCGACAGCTATGAACTTCACCTACTGCTGCTCGACATGTCAAAGGCTTTTGACTCGGTGAGGAGAGTAGTGTTCTCTTTGAAGATCGCAAAGAGATACCAGAGCAAGACGAACTCCACTTACTGGCTTAGAGACGTTCGATTACAAGTCAGAGTGGGAACTGTCTTGGGAAAGCCCTTCAAAACCAACATCGGCGTGCCTCGGGGAGACTGCCTCAGTCCCATTCTCTTCACTCTATACCTGGCAAAAGCACTGAGACAACTTGGCCCGGAAACACCCGAGACACCATTCACTCTTCAGGATCACAGTTACTGCACGCAGACACAGTCCCAATCCCTTCCTGTGGAACTCGAGAACCACAGCTATGCTATTTGCCCACCAGTATACTTTGAGATGGGGTTTTGACATCACTTGGGCAAGTAACAATATCCAACCGATAGCAACTGTGGAGAGGAAGGCACCTGAGGTACTAAAAGAGCGAAACCTCACAGTAAACATGTCTAAGACAGAGAAACACCACATCAGTAGAAACGGAAACAACACCAGTTGGAAGAAATGCAAATACTTGGGATCTTTACTCGACACTGGGCAAGATATTGCCAGGAGGAAAATACTTTTGATGGTATCTTTCAACAAATTCAGGAATGTCTTCAACAGTGATGTAATCTCTAACAACACGAAACTCAAAACATTCCGCGCCTTCATAGCATCTGTATTTCTATACAACAGTGAACTATGGACAGTGACTAAGTCACTAGAAGAGACCAGTATTCTTCTTTAGATTTTGAGCAGTTTGTTGCTTCAAACGAACAAAATGCACAAATTACAAATGATGGACTATAGGCCCTTTAATATAGCTCTATGGTTCAAACCAACTGAACACACCCCAAATACTCAGGCTTCATATCGTAGGATGTCATGTTTTTGAAGGCAGAACATGGACCTACATTAGGCAGGGGTGCCTCAAGACTCAACCTCGTCCCCAGTGCTTACTATATTTCCAACCTCGTTTCCAATAGTAAGCCCTGGATAGGAAACTGTATTTCTGTTTCTTGATTCGGTACCGCAATGGATTTATATCAGATTGGCGGGCCAGATTGTATTATTTTAACTTCCAAAAAAAAATCGTGTTTTCATAACTCACGGCGCCACGAATTGATGCTGTTTTTACCCCAGGCACCGCATACAAAAACAAACGCTAATGTAACGCACAGGCAGGCACCAGACTACTCTTCATTTTTCTACGTGTTCAAAAATCTTGCACATGCAAATGATCCAATACCATGGTGAGAGAGCAGAAAGTGGTGGGCGCGTCCTGCTTGACACCCTGGGGACGAGGTTGCCTCAGGACTAGACCTTCAATCTCCCAGTCGTGGCTTGGAACGAGGCCGAGGTTTGGGGAAATAAAGAGTACATGTACATGTATGTCGTTTTCTCACCTTAACGTCAGAGAACACGTCAGTGGCGCAAGGGCGGATCCAGGAGGCAATGGGGGTCATGCCCCCCCCCCCCCCAATAAAAAGGGGGAACCCAGTGATGTCACAATAAAGGCTGGCACTGCGAACACCGCCATCTTTTCCTTTAAAAAAAGGTTGAAATGGTCAGAAATTGCCTCAGATCGCACCACAGAGCATCTAGAATCTCCAAAAAATCAGAGCCCTTAAAAGGGGCCCGAACCCCACGCCGTTATTTTTGGACCAAGTTTTTGAGAGACCAAAATTGTTTTAGCCCCGTCCTTGCAGTGGCGCCAAAGGTACCAGTCCAAACAAGCGGCCAATTGAAACGCCTGAAATATGAGCTTATGCCTTAATCGTCTGAAAAAAAAATCTGGAACACTCACACGGCCAGGGAAAATGGTGAGCATTCACCCTTATTAATTTAAGCACCAATGACTTGAGAAAAAAAAAACACTGTAGGGTCGAGCACCATCATAATTCCATTCTTTCCTTGAACTCTCGTACTCTGGCGCGTAAAACGCAAGTACACGTCACAATCGCTACCAAATCAGAATCCTACCACTAATTATCAAACACTTGCATGACTTCCTGGTATAGAAGCACCACCAAAATCCGGCAGAGCTGTAGTGTTTAATTGGCACCCGTGCTAGTAGTAGTACAGCATTAGTTAGGTGATCAACTTCAGTCCGTACAGAACTAAAACATGACTCGGTTTGTGGCCACCGTGGTGGCTTGCCTGATTGTGTGCGGCAAGTTGGCAGACACCGGTAAGTCGAAGTTGTATATTGTAACATCGTAAAAGCAGAACACGAAGCAACATTTGTTTTTATATTTCGGTGGGCCTGAAGATTCAAAACTCCAGTTGGATAAAGATCACATTATTTGGTCTACCCTCTTGTAGCAAAGAGTGAAGAGTGAGGATCAATTTGGGTGGTTTTTTTTCTTTAAATTTTGTCAAGGGCACTCAAATGGTCACTTTATGCTTCCGTAAATTTCCGTTGAAAATCGGAGCCCTCACAAAACGGAACTTTTCGTGCAGCTAGAATAACCAGGTTGTAGGATCGAATTATTGGACGCTTTAATTTAAGGAACAAGATAACTTGGTGCTTAAGGAAATGTTGCGTAAATCGTCAGCGTTTGGGTATTATTGCTGACATGCATTTACGGATTATCTGGTTTACGCCATTGTGGCCGACTTAGGCGTATACGACTGTCACAGACAGTACCTTTAATACTCCACAGTGACCGCCTTAAGCCCGGTTCATACTTCACGCGAGAGCGAAAGCGAAGCGAAATACGTGACGTCAACAATACATTCGAAGCGCGTCCACCATTGTTGACGACATGAATTTCGCTTCGCACATGCTTTCGCATGAAGTATGAACCGGGCTTTACGATCCTGACTGGTTCTTTCAACCCAGTGTTTTGCTCTTTTTTTCGACTTCAATACGGCACGGTTGAGAGTTTGATGTTAAACTAATAGCCCACTGTTAGAGAATACAGTGAAAATGCATGTATGATTTTTTCATGATAGAAATCGGCATACAAAGAAACACTAAATAAAGACTAGAACTAATAAGGGAATAAATGTGTGCTCGAGAGGTTTTTATCCCTCTGTTTAATACCGCTTAGAGTCTGGGTGCTGATAATTACCCGAGCCGGAGGCGAGGGTAATTATCAGCACCCAGACTCTAAGCGGTATTAAACAGAGTGATAAATACCGACCGAGCACATATTTATTCCCATTCATAAATACCTTATTCGTAAAAAAATATCAAATAATTCGTTCAAAAAATCCCGATTTTGTTCAACAAGTTCACTTCATGCTTTTTGAAACATCCCTCTAGCAAAATAATGGAGTGTCCAGCTGGCGAGTAAGATGTAAACAACCCTTTTATGGAGATTGACGCGCGCGTAGCATGTTCTGCGCGATGTCACGCAGAACGCACCTGGGGCGTTGCGTTTTGAATTTAGAACTATAAAATTCTGTCTCGCTTGTAGTGTTGCGCATGCCTACGTGAGGATTGTGAACGTTCAACCAATGAAACGTTAAGAGGCACTGGATTTTTAGGAGTCCACATTTTGTTGTGACACTGGAAAAGTGTTTAAGACCAGCTAGCCATGTCTTTATCGTCCGTTTAATACCGGCCACGTGACTGGCTCTCGACCAATAGGAATGGCTAAACTGTCTGAGGTATTTATGAATGGTGAATAATACAAAAGGGTGTGATTAAAAGATCCATAAAAAAACATGTTTCTTTTGCATTGACCCTTTCATGATCGACTTGGCACTATGCTATTTGGACCACATGCCAAATCAATACGTATTTCCTAATTTATTCCTAAGCAAGGATCCTGCAAGGAAGTTCCTTGTTGGTTCAGCTGTTACATAGTGATGCGTAACACATCCATTCACACGCTGGGTTTCAAACAAGATTTGGTGTTTTCATTCATTATCAATTTGTTTTACTAGAAGACCGTAGGTTTTCGTAGTGTTCATCTCTAGACAGTAGCATTGTCAAAACGAAAATCTATCATATTAAAATGAGGTACGAGCGCGGAATTTTGAGCACGGCACTCCGTATGAAGTTGGTGGACCCTGGTTCGGTTTGCGCGCGTGCGCGGATTTAATATGCATAATAATGCAGTATTATGACGGCGAACGTGCAATGGCCAATCAATAACACTGAGAATGAAAACGTCAGAACATAATTTTATCCACAATCCTAATTTTTTTTTAACTTATTGAATTTCAGCTCCACTTTTGTTCTAGAGGATTCCGTGCGCAGATTACAAGTTCATTACACTTTGTTGACTCAAAGATTGAGAAGGAAAGAATAGGCCGATCAAGTAATATGCCCCCCCCCCCCTCACGTGCTCATACGTCATCTTCCAGCCGGGAGCGTCATGCGGGCGTGAACGCATGTCCGACATAAATCACGGCTATGATTGGTCAGATCACCCGGTGGGTGTCGAGTCCCAGGGTGTCGAGCAGTACGCGCCCACCACTACCTGCTCTCTCACCCTGGTATTGGATCATTTGCAAGTGCAAGATTTTTGAACATGTATGCAAATGAGAAATAGTCTGGTGCCTGCATGTACGTTACATTAGCTTTTGTTTTTGTATGCGGTGTCTGGGGTAAAACAGCATCTATTCGTCGCACCGTGAGTTATAAAAATGGGTTTTTTGGGGAAGTGAAAATACTCAATATGCCAATATGCAGTATCACATTTCATATTAATATGAGCAAACTGAAAAGAAAAGGAGTATAATTGAGAATGCGTGGACATTATAATTACAATAATCGTGAAAACACGTAATGCGCGTTGGAAATTACAACTACACGATAAAAATCCATTACTAGCAAGTTGTAATATCGAATCAGGATACAGGAAGAAAGTTTCCTATCCAGGGCGTACTATTGGAAACGAGGTTGGAAATAAAGTAAGCACTGGGGACAAGGTTGGGATCGGCCAGCCTCGACTCCACGGACGCATTCCTTACACTAACCCCTGGCCGTGATGTACACGTAAACGATGCTGACAATTCCAGGGGTTAAGATCGCGCGAGTCATGACGGGAAACAACATGGCGCAGCGAGATCGTACCCATGGGGAACGAGGTTGGGGATGGGTCTGTTAGCGTACTGGAAGTGTTATCTCATCTTTGTTCCGTTTCACGCACTGGTTAGCGCGTTGGCGCATGAACCGGAATACATAGGAAAACTTCGGTGCTCTTGCAATTTTGTGTAGGCCCTATTCCTCCTTAATGCCAGAGTCCATCATTTGCAGCTATCCAAAAAGTAACTGGCGTAATTATTGTTGCAAAACATACTTGGTTGAAAGATAGTAAGGGGACTAAACTCCCTGTGAAATTAGTCTTTCTGGCAAGCTGTCATTTTGAAGAAATCGACGAAAGAAGGCCTTTCCAACGGTGGAATTTTCCGTTAGCAGTTCGTTTTTTTTTATTCGGCGAAGCGCGCATAAGCGTTGACACGACCCACATGCGCGGGGTTGCTATATCGCGTAGCTGCAATCGGCTCATTGAGAACGTATCTCGGACGCTGAATTCGGGCCCAATTCAAAACATGATTCAGCAACTTTTGATTTGAAATCGAGATCATAGAATGTTGTTTTTCTCGAAATATACAGCTGAAGCTGAGTTGAAACTTCATCAGATTAGTTGTTCAGCACCCTTCATTATATATTAGATTTTGACAATTTTGTTGCTTCAAACGAACAAAATGCTCAAATTACAAATGATGGACTATACACTATACCTTTAAATCATGTCAAAATGTTGTCAGGTCAAAGAGCTCTGGCTGTGTTTATACAGGGTCAGGGAGAAATCTTTCACAATCGTTGGATATCGGGTTTTTTTAACCGATGGTAGGTTGTTGTGTTTCCAAATAATAAGGATATCGTCATGTTTAAGGAAATCCTGATCCGTGTCATTCCAGACAATACCCACATTTCATCCTCACTGACCCCACAGTCCTTTACAAAAATCGCACATGTTTCAGCTACATGTACATGTATATCTAAATTTACTGTGATTGGTGCAGCATATCTGGTTTGTCTATAACTTGAATATCATTGAGTTGATGCTGAAATATTTTGAGAAAATCAAAATCAGGTTCAAAGTTTAAACTCTATTTTGCTGTTGAAATAAATCACATTTCTAACAAACTTTAAGACATTAATCGTTAAATTGACTGCTTTTGGGGGGTGTTCGTTTTTAAAGATTTCAAAAACTGTTTGTGGGTCTAAAACTGTAAGGACAACTAACAATTAGATTTCGCATTATTTAGAGTTATCTCCAATTTTTAGGTAGTGAAACTAGGGACTTGGACTGTTTAGAGTGAAAACAATCGTAAGTTTAAATTGAAATACTTTGAAACGGAAACACTTCAGTCGAAGTCGATTCTTCATCATATAAGAGATGGATAATAATAATAATTTCAATTCTCAACAGATTTAGCCGATTATTTATTTCGAGTGAAATAGATTAAGCAATGGATATTCAACCATATACATGTACTCTTCAATATATTACAGCATATTTTCTGACGATAAACCATTTTTGTTTTTCAAAAATCTTCTCTGACATAATTAGCACAAGACGGTTACTGTTTCCGGTATCGTGACCCGCGCGGCTCACGGGGTAAGTGCCAGCAACTGGTGGAGAGGTTACCGGGCCCCGACGGTGCCCCCGTGGCCACGAGAGAGGCGTGCTGCCTGCTGGGCGCCGAGGGTTGGTCCAAAAAGATCAGCGGGAAGAGGTGCGTTGCGGCGTGTGAAGTACCGGGGCCAGTGGAGGTGCAGGCACCGCAGGTTGTCCAGCAGGTTGCTGAATACGAGGAAGACCAAAATTCGGGTACGTGATCCTTCCTTTTGCCTGTATTCCCTTATCCAGCATATTGTGCCGTTTCTTTATGATCCACAAATGTTAACGAATTCACCCATGTTATGCACCTGTGGCTAAATTTTTGAAGAAACCCATGAAGAATCCAGGAGGTTTTCATTTAAAGTTGGTGTATACGACTAAACGTGCTTTTTGGGTGTAGCACCTTGAAAAATAGATTTTCAAATTGAATTGATCATTTTCTAGAACAACATTAGTTATGAGCTTTGCAATGAGACATCGCACGAAAAAAAATCGGTCCATGACAAGTAATCAGTTATTAATTCCAACTTCTGAATTAAGAGCGGGACGCTCCTAATTCGTTCTGAATAAAATGCGCAATTTCTGAACTGGAGCTCGCCATTTAAAACCAATTTTTAAAACTGTGTTAAGGCCTACAAATACAAATAAGCAAATTTATTTGTAACATGATTTATATTCCTTTAAATTTCGTTCGGAAAGAAAATCGAAATTTTAAAAAAGCACGTATATACCGTACCAACTTTAACGCTTAAATAATGTACTGTCAATGCCTTCCAACAAATTCCATTTATTGGTCTCCTCTACGAATATTCAATTTGTATGTTTAATTTGAACGACAAAACATTCTACTTTGCTTCCTTTTGGGCGTCTTTAACCCTCTGAATAGGCCTTTATTTTTGAGTTTCTTTTGCGCCTCTAAACCGCAAATAATTGGAATTTTGTACAGTAATTATACGCCATAACTTAACAATGGTGGTAGAAACTTCTCTGAGCGTAATTACAGATATGGCGGGACGTACGAGGGCGCTATTTGGTTTGGGTAAATACAAAGACTTTACCCAGCTCAAACAGCGCCCTCAATTTTGTCTGCCATATCTCAAATAAGCCCTCTTTAAAACTGTCATCAGATTTGACTTGAAACCAGTCTTGAAAGCATGATATCTATGGGCACAACAGATTACAGTTTCACATTGCTTTCTATTTTAGTTAAGAAGCATGACTGAGTGCAGTGGAAAATCTATGGTGAACGGGTGAAACGGGTCGTGGTTTTCTGCAGTGCCTATAGATTTTTAGAACCATGGAGATTTCCAGAATTAGAATAGAACTTGAGACAAGGGCGGATCCAGGGGGGGGGGCCAAAGGGGGCCATGGCCCCCCCAAAACGAAACCAATTTTTGTAATATTTTTTATGTGACATCGCAATAAAGGCAGGCAATGAGTACACCACCATCTTTTCCTCAAAAATACATTGGTTAAAGTGGTCAGAAATTGCCTCAGATGGCACCACAGAGCATCTAGAATCCAAAATTTTTTTGGCCCACTTTTTTGGGGAACAAATTTTTTTTTTGGCCCCCCAAAAAAATTGTGTTCTGGATCCGCCCTTGACTTGAGATAGTTTCAGCCTCGTTGTTATATTTAGTGAAATATTTTAAAGTAATTTATCTGGCAATTTATTTGCGTCATAATGACGTCACGTTTTGTTTGCATGTGCGCTTTCAAACTGGAGCAAAGTGGGGACAAGAACCACCAAGCTCCCAGTAGAAAGCGTAATGTAATACAAAGCATGATATCTTTATGTTTAAGTGTTGTTCATTTCATTTTAATGGTTTTAACAGTTGAAGGCGTATGGGGAAGGTGGCGTGACGGGCAGCCATGTTCTGTCACGTGCGGTGCGGGATTTGAAGAGAGAAGGCGAGTTTGTAGACCCTCCCCCGATAATCCCGACGACAACTTTCAGTGTTCAGGGGACAGAGTTGAGCATCGAGACTGCAACGCTGGCATTATATGCCCCGGTAAAGAATTGGACCTGTTGCTGTGATTTTACAACTGAACGTTGTACTGTATCTCTCATTGTTGATTAGCTTGCCCTCGTGTCTGTGACACATGCGCAGTTGCATGCAATAGAAGTTTAGGGATTCCAACTGCGCATGTGCGCCTCCAGTAAGATCACTCAAATGTCTCAGAGTCCCTTTTGATTAAACAAAAGACAACTGAGGTACAAGTTTCCCTTGTTATGTGTGGGTTGGTTATCCAGGACTTGGGACAGTGGGGTGTGTGCGATTTCAATGGGACCGAGGACCTGGGCCCTGGCCCTGGAGAATTTCGTGTACAAACCTTATGGGAGCTGTCGAGAAAAAGTAAGAGTACAAACAAAAGGGAACAAACGAAGGAAAGGATCAGGCTCTCATGAGTATAGTAAAACATGTGTTCAAGCATTACATTCACTTTGTGGACTTCCGAGCAAATTATGTTTACATCAAACAGGTAGCAGCGACGTTGTGTGGACTTGCCCACGTCCACACAATGTTTCCCCCTCTCTGGAAAAAAACAGGTTTAGAGGCATTTTCGGGTTAAAAAAGTAAAGTCTGTCGCGGTTCATCAGGCCGGTGTTTATCTCCGGTTTCCTTGGCATGAAACGACTGAGAATATTTCTACTCCCCCGGAATGGGATGCCAGTCCATCGCAGGTTACTCCCCAGCTAATGCCAGTACCTATTTATACTCCTGGGTGGAGAGGGGCAAGTGGGGGTGAAGTGCCTTGCCCAAGGACACAATATATGGCCAGCGGCTGGATTTGAACCCCGGACCCTCTGATCACGAACCCTTACCACTAGGCCACACACTCCCCATTTTCGGGTTAGGTTTACTTGTATTTGCGGCAAAATGAAGAGAAACACCAAAGGGATTCATAAAAAAAAAAATTGGGTTGAAAGAGTTTTCTCAGTGTGAGTAAAATGAGTTTTTTTCACAGGTTTTTCTTAACTACACGAAAACAAAAGAATGTCCACACTAGGTATGTAACGTGCATGTGTCTGTGTGTGTGTTATACACGAAATTGCTCCTAAAATGATTGTCCGAACTTCCGAAAAGTCCTTTGTTCTTCTTCAAGTGCAAGCCAAGACTTTGCACTTGCGAAGAGTTCTGGTTCACGCACGCTCTTCAACCGTTTACATTTTGCGAATTCTTACCGGAACTGAATGGGTGGTTTGCTGAGAGAGAATAAAAAAGACTGGTTTCCAGTGTCTTCATATTACGCTATAGATATGGAAAGAAGGAACAGGAACCAGTCTTTTATTCTTCTTTATTATTTATTGTATGAGTATTTTCATTTTTGAATTATTGCACAAGTGTCTCATATAGCAAGTTATCGCATTTTCAACGCTGAGGGCGCGGGGTATTTACGAGTCCACACCCATTCAGTTACGAAATCGTCACACGCACGGCTCAAAATGTTATCACGGATAAAAAGTCACAACTCACATATTAAATTGTTGGCCTGAAAAGAAACTACGTGAGAATGTATGGGGTCTACTTTTTACAGTGTCGATTATGATAAAAGCGAGCATTTTTTGACAGCCCCATTTTCCTTCCATTTCCAGTGCACGGTCAATGGGGCGAGTGGTCTCTGTGGAGTGAGTGTAGCGCCACCTGCGGTGACACAATGGCCAGGTTTCGTGAGTGCGATTCGCCCCGCCCACAATTTGGGGGGAACCCGTGCGTCGGAGAGAGCAGAGAGGTGCAGTGGTGCAACGATAAGAGGCACTGCCCGAGTAAGTTTGGAAAACAACACATGAAGAAATTGTAAACCATTCGGCCATACGTTTTAACCCTAAAACTAGTAAGAGGGCCGGGGAGGAATCCGCCAACCCCCCCCCCCCCCTCCAAACTTATTCCACGATACCCTTGCAAAATTTTGTCCTCACTTTTTTAGCCTCGGGTCTTGCGCATCTTTTGATACCACAAGCATACATTTTCCAGTGAAAACTGAATTTCCCCAAATACGTAGTGTACACAAAGCAGAATTACCACTGGTGCATATGAATAATTAATTAGCCATAATTCCAAAACCTTTTGACTTATAGTCATGAAATGTCTTGGTATGTTTATATTTAGTTGATTCATGCATGTACCGAGTTTCGTAATTTTTCGTCACTCGATGGCCAAGATCTGAAGGGGGCGGTGCCTTTTTTTGGGGGGGGGTTTGATGCTAATGTATATTTCCATATTCATGAGCAAAAGTGTGATGTCATTTCAGGCAGAAACCTCAATGTTACTGCAATTTCAGACGTCACGTTTTGTTTTCATGTGCGCTTTCAAACTGGAGCAAAGTGGGGACAAGAACCACCAAGCTCCCAGTAGAAAGCGTAATGTAATACAAAGCATGATATCTTTATGTTTAAGCGTTGTTCATTTCATTTTAATGGTTTTAACAGTTGAAGGCGTATGGGGAAGGTGGCGTGACGGGCAGCCATGTTCTGTCACGTGCGGTGCGGGATTTGAAGAGAGAAGGCGAGTTTGTAGACCCTCCCCCGATAATCCCGACGACAACTTTCAGTGTTCAGGGGACAGAGTTGAGCATCGAGACTGCAACGCTGGCATTATATGCCCCGGTAAAGAATTGGACCTGTTGCTGTGATTTTACAACTGAACGTTGTACTGTATCTCTCATTGTTGATTAGCTTGCCCTCGTGCCTGTGACACATGCGCAGTTGCATGCAATAGAAGTTTTGGGATTCCAACTGCGCATGTGCGCCTCCAGTAAGATCACTCAAATGTCTCAGAGTCCCTTTTGATTAAACAAAAGACAACTGAGGTACAAGTTTCCCTTGTTATGTGTGGGTTGGTTATCCAGGACTTGGGACAGTGGGGTGTGTGCGATTTCAATGGGCCCGAGGACCTGAGCCCTGGCCCTGGAGAATTTCGTGTACAAACCTTATGGGAGCTGTCGAGAAAGAGTAAGAGTACAAACAAAAGGGAACAAAAGAAGGAAAGGATCAGGTTCTCATGAGTATAGTAAAACATGTGTTCAAGCATTACATTCACTTTGTGGACTTCCGAGCAAGTGATGTTTACATCAAACAGGTAGCAGCGACGTTGTGTGGACTTGCCCACGTCCACACAATGTTTCCCCCTCTCTGGAAAACAGGTTTAGAGGCATTTTCGGGTTAGGTTGACTTGTATTTACGGCAAAATGAAGATAAACACCAAAGGGATTCATAAAAAAACCTTTAGGTTGTGTGTGTGTGTGTGTTATACACGAAATTGCGCCTAAAATGATTGTCCGAATTTCCGAAAAGTACTTTGTTCTTCTTCAAGTGCAAGCCAAGACTTTGCACTTGCGAAAAGTTCTGGTTCACGCACGCTCTTCAACCGTTTACATTTTGCGAATTCATACCGGAACTGAATGGGTGGTTTGCTGAGAGAGAATAAAAAGACTGGTTTCCAGTGTCTTCATATTACGCTATAGATATGGAAAGAAGGAACAGGAACCAGTCTTTTATTCTTCTTTATTATTAATTGTATGAGTATTTTCATTTTTGAATTATTGCACAAGTGTCTCATATAGCAAGTTATCGCATTTTCAACGCTTAGGGCGCGGGGTATTTAGGAGTCCACACCCATTCAGTTACGAAATCGTCACACGCACGGCTCAAAATGTTATCACGGATAAAAAGTCACAACTCACATATTAAATTGTTGGCCTGAAAAGAAACTACGTGAGAATGTATGGGGTCTACTTTTTACAATGTCGATTATGATAAAAGCGAGCATTTTTTGACAGCCCCATTTTTCTTCCATTTCCAGTGCACGGTCAATGGGGCGAGTGGTCTCTGTGGAGTGAGTGTAGCGCCACCTGCGGTGACACAATGGCCAGGTTTCGTGAGTGCGATTCGCCCAGCCCACAATTTGAGGGGAACCCGTGCGTCGGAGAGAGCAGAGAGGTGCAGTGGTGCAACGATAAGAGGCACTGCCCGAGTAAGTTTGGAAAACAACACATGAAGAAATTGTAAACCATTCGGCCATACGTTTTAACCCTAAAACTAGTAAGAGGGCCGGGGAGGAATCCGCCACCCCCCCCCCCTCCAATCTTATTCCACGATAGCCTTACTTTTTTAGCCTCGAGTCTTGCGCATCTTTTGATACCACAAGCATAAATTTTCCAGTGAAAACTGAATTTCCCCTAATACGTAGTGTACACAAAGCAGAATTACCACTGGTGCATATGATTAATCAATTAGCCATGATTCCAAAACCCTTTGACTTATAGTCATGAAATGTCTTGGTATGTTTAGGCCAAAAAAAAAAAGTCTCCGGTTTCTGGTATGCGCACGCGTCGCCGTAGCCATGCGCGTCGGCAAAATGAAAAAGTTTTTTTTTCAATACAAGATGATGTCTCAAAACCGCCAAACTCACTGGTTTGACTGGAATCCTGCTGCTGCACAATTTTAACGTGTTTTTAGATGGGGTTTTGATCGAGAATAAGCTTTATGTGGCCTCTCTGGACTCCCATATATTTGCACTAAGTTTAGTCGGGCACCATTTGCAGTCATCAGCCAACATTTGAAGCCCCCCCCCAAAAAAAAAAGGTAAAAAAAAAAAACTAGAAATGTGTTTGTGGACAAACACAAGCTGTTTCGGATATTTGAAATACTCTGAGCACGGGATGTACAATCAGTGACATCGCTATAAATGTCATCTATAACAGCACATGATAACATGTCAAGTTACAACCAAATCGAACATTTTAGTTCTGTAGATATAGACCTATAAAAGAATAGAATGCCCCTTTAAGGGACTTCACATGACATTTGATGATGATGTCACTTCAATTTCCATCTATAACACATCCATGTGAATATGCATACCAATTTTTAACCCAATCAGACTTGTACTTCCGAAGTTCAGTTTGAAGAAAAACGTGTACAAAACCAATAGGGAGACAATGCATCTTTAATGTGATGTAACCTGACACCTCATGACGCCACGATGACGAATTTCTTCTAGGACCATCTATGGGTAGTGGTCTAAGTGTGTACCAAGTATAAAGTCGATCAAATTTACGAAAGTGCCGAAAATGGAGCGTTTTAATACATGTACAAACCCTATGGCAGAGTTGTAACGAGTCACTGATTTTTGTGACTCGAGTCGAGTCGAGTCATTTTAAAGAAGTGACTCGAGTCGAGTCGAGTCATTAGGTCAACAAGGTCGAGTCGAGTCGAGTCGAGTCACAGAGTGTGGTCGAGTCGAGTCGAGTCGAGTCAAGTATTTAGCTCGAGTCAATTCGAGTCACAAATATTTGAACACAAAATTACAATAAAAAGCAACAAACACAAGAGAGAAAGAATACAAGGCACCAGTCTATTACGGAAATCCAAAGACATGAAGTATGCTGTATGGTACCCAACCAACAGTTTCCATTGCTAGCCACGTCACAGATAAGAAGATGTGAAACTTCAGTCTTATAACTGGTTTGGCTTCGGGTCTAGATTTTGTTAGACGCTGATCGCTGACAATGTTAAAACCTAATTGCATTATACAAAACTGTTTCTGATTATTTAAAGGTGGGCCCGTCCGTATCCATTTTTTTGTGTGAAATCGGGACATGAATTTAGCCAGCGTTCCACCAAGAACTTCAAAATCGCCCGAAACCAATGATGAAACCACGGAGTGAGAAATGCGTTTTAAGTCTGGTTCCGGGTTTAGCATTACATGCTATAGAACCACAAGGTGGGAGTCCGCGACACGGTGTATGTTTGTTGTTTCATTATGGAGGAAGGAAACAGACTGCCGCTGTATATAAACGTACATTATTCGCGAACATTAACGTGACGTGAACAAAAACTGGCAACGCGAACGGCGCAGCGTAAGTCATTGCAAATATTTTTCGCAATTAAGTTATGCTTTTATTTTGGGACTCGAGTCTTATTAGCCTTCCTCGAGTCGAGTCGAGTCATTCTGATGAGGGACTCGAGTCGAGTCGAGTCATTTGCTCGCAGTGACTCGAGTCGAGTCGAGTCATTTACCCGTCGGGACTCGAGTCGAGTCGAGTCGCCAAAAAATGTGACTCGAGTCGGACTCGAGTCGAGTCATTGACTCGAGTCATTACAACTCTGCCCTATGGTTTGAAGAAAAACGTGTACAAAACCTATGGGGAAAATGTGCATCTTTAATGTGAAGTAACCCAACACCTGATGATGCCACGATCACAAATTTCTTCTTGGACCATCTGTGGGTGGTGGTCTAAGTGTGTACCAAGTATAAAGTCGATCGGATTTACGAAAGTGCCAAAAAGTGAAGCGTTTTAAAACGTGTACAAAACCTATGGGGAAAATGTGCATCTTTAATGTGAAGTAACGTGACACCTGATGACGTCACAATCACGAATTTCTTCAAGGACTATTTGTGGGTGATGGTCTAAGTGTGTACCAAGTGTAACGTCGATCGGATTTACGAAAGTGCCGAAATGGAGCGTTTTAATACATGTACAAACCCTATGGGGAAAAATGCATCTTTAATGTGACGTAACCTGACTCTTGATGACGTCACGATCACGAATTTCGTCTAGGACCATCTGTGGGTGGTGGTCTAGGTATGAATTAAGTTTAAAGTCGATCGGATGTACGAAGATGCCAAACTGGAGTGTTTTAAAACGTGTACAAAACATATGGGCAAATATGCATCTTTAATGTGACGTAACCTGACACCTGATGACGTCACGATCACAAATTTCTTCTAGGACCATCTGTGGGTGGTGGTCTAAGTATGTACCAAGTCTGAAATCAATTGGATTTAAAAAAGTGGCAAAGTGGATTGGTAGAAGAAAGGTGTGTTAAACCTATGGAGAAAAAGTCTGAAAAAGGAGAAGAAAAAAAAACTAGACCTCTGATTGTGAACAATCACATAGCTGTTTCGGAGTCGATCTGACCGTATTTTATATAATCTTTGCAAAATTTGAAGAAAATATTGAAATTTGAAAATTTCATAAAAAAATCAGACGATGACGTCATGATGACGTCACTTCAGAATACGAATGCCTTTATCTATACCTTCCTACCCACCAAGTTTCAGAACGATCAGACATTCCCTTATATGTGAATCACAAAATCACGTTTTTGATGACGTCATGATGACGTCACACATTTTATGAAATTTTGTGCATCTATCTTTCACCTACCGAACATGTTACAAAATTAATTTTGAATTTACCATGTTCCATTGATGAGATTTGAGTAAAAGGTCCAAAAATTGCATAATTTATATAAAATCACATGAAGACGTCATCGTGACGTCACTGCAATTTTCGTCTATAACACGTCCCGGAATACTTGCATACCAAGTTTGAACCCAATTGGACCTCCGGTTCTGTAGATATATGGCCTTAAAGTATGCACTTTTAGGATGATGTCATGTGACACGTGATGACGTCCGGATGACGTCATGATTCGGCATACATCTTCAGATGGTTGTTTAAGTGTGTGCCACGTTTGAAGTCGATCGGACCGTATTTTATATAATTTTTGCAATATTTGAAGAAAATATTAAAATTTGAAAAATTCATTAAAAATCAGATGATGACGTCATGATGACGACACTTCAGATTTTGAATGCTGTTATCCATACCTACCTACCCACTGAGTTTCATAACGATCGGACATACCCTTATATGTGAATCAAAAAATCATGTTTATGATGACGTCATGATGACGTCACACATTTTACAAAATTGTGTGCATCTATCTATGACCTAACAAACCTGTTACAAAAAGAATTTCGAATTTACCACATTCCGTTTATGAGATATGAGTAAAAGGTCCAAAAATTGAATAATTCATATAAAATCACACGATGACGTCATCATGACGTCACTGCAATTTTCGTCTATAACACGTCCCGGAATACTTGCATACCAAGTTTGAACCAAATCGGACTTCCGGTTCTGTAGATATAGGGCCTTAAAGTATGCTCTTGTAGGATGACGTCACGTGACACGTGATGACGTCATGATGACGTCATGATTCGGCGCACATCTTCAGATGGTGGTCTAACTGTGTGCCAGGTTTGAAGTCGATCGGATTTGAAAAAAAGCCAAAAGTGACTTGTAGGACGAAAACACGTGTTATCCTATGAGAAAAAAAGTGGAAAAAGAAAAAAGAGAAAAACTAAAAATAACAAAAACAAGAGCTGTTTCGGCGTGTACACCGAAACAGCTAAAAAGAAAAAAAAAAATCTTAACGAAAACAAGAGCAGTTTCGGTGTGTCACCGAAACAGCTAAAAAAAGAAAGAAAAAAAATCTTAACGAAAACAAGAGCTGTTTCGGTGTGTCACCGAAACAGCTAAAAAGAAAAAAAAAGAAAAAAAAAAATCTTAACGAAAACAAGAGCTGTTTCGGTGTGTACACCGAAACAGCTAAAAAAAAAAAAAATCTTGACGAAAACAAGAGCTGTTTCGGCTGAATTGCCGAAACAGCTAAAAATCTAGACGGACGTTGTGTTTGTAGGTAAACAAACACCGAGCTGTTTCGGTGTTTTTTCTGTCTTTGAATGAAAAAGATTGACGTGGCCATCGGCGGCTATCGAACCCAGAACCTTTGTGTGGGGATTCCAAGTTTTTGCCGTGTGTGCCAAGTGTGTGAAGTTGATTTATGTCAGACGTCCTAAATCCACGTGGTTCAATGTGGGCGCAGTCCTCTTTTCTTTGCGTTTGGGAACGGGTGCGCGTGCAAAGCGTAGGTGGGTGATTCCATAAATTTAGGGTCCAATTTTGGTGTCCGAGTTACATCTGACTTGTGTAAGATTTTGTAATTCAGGACACATGTCTCTGATTCTAAGAGTGATTATGTAAAGCAAACTACCTGGTAAACAAATGAAAAATAGTGTGAAATCATTTTTATTGACACTTGAATGGCAAAGGATGATTTTTTTCCCACATGGTAGGCAATGGGCATGGTTGTGCGATGGGGGGGGGGGGGGGGGGGGGGGGGGGTGCTTCTATGTGAATATTGTATTCTTTACATGTAGTTTACTAAGCACATCTGATTTTTTTAAAAACGTTATCAGCCTACATGTATATGACTGCCCAAATCATCACTTAATTGGTATCCAGTTTTGCCCTTCTCTGATGATATCCTTTTATCCACGCCCCCTGCATTCGTCACATGACTGTCTCCTTTTAACTGCACACATTGATTCCTCAGATTGTATGTAATTTTGCCCCTCGAAATATAATCCTGACAATCTTGAACGTTTCATTATAGGTAGATCATTTAAAACACTAGGGCAGCAAACAACTTTAACAGTGCCACAGTTGTGTGCGAGGTCTGACAAGAATACAACCAAAATCAAAGCGAAAAAAGCGAAAAGAAGAAAAGACAAATTTTCAAATCTGAACATTTCACGACATCATTATCAAATTTCTTAATTTTTTGTACATCTTACATCCTGGTATACAATGTAGGCCTACTTACATGTTTATAGCAGGTCAAAACCCAATCCGACGTATAGTTCAGACATTATTGGCCTCAGAAAAAAAATGTCCCTTTAATGTGACATCACTTCCAACGAGTTGACATTATGATGTCAGTTGAATTTTAATCTATACCACACCCCAATTTCGGTACATATCAAGTAACAACCAAATCAGATGGAAATCCTCCATTTTAACGACACATCACGCGACATGTAATCAAATCATGGAGATATCGCAGAAAAAAAGGCACCACCAAAATTGGACCTATTGTTCTATAGCTATACGTCTCAGACATACCCCCTTTAATGTGACCTCAGATGATATGTAACGATGTCATGACGTCATCTTGACCTAAATTCTGGTATACAGTGTACAGTATAACTAATCCAAGTTTGTGTGAATACAAAGTTTCAACCAAATCGTAAGCATACATCTGGAGCCATGGGGATGGAAATGATGCAAAGTCAAGGGTGCCCTCACATGACAGCAAATAAAGTCACTATGATTTCACCTATATTATCAAATATAACAGATCCCAATATCAACCCTATGAAGAAAAGAACGTGTACAAACCCTATGGAGAAAAGAACGTGTACAAACCCTATGGAGAAAAGAACGTGTACAAACCCTATGAAGAAAAGAACGTGTACAAACCCTATGGAGAAAAGAACGTGTACAAACCCTATGGAGAAAAGAACGTGTACAAACCCTATGGAGAAAAGAACGTGTACAAACCCTATGGAGAAAAGAATGTGTACAAACCCTATGGACAAAAAAATCCCCTTTAATGTTACCCAACTTGACACCTGATGACGTCATGATGACAATTTTCTGCTAGGACCCTCTGTGGATGATTGTCTAAGTATGTACCAAGTCTGAAGTCGATCAGATTTACAAAAGTGCCAAAGTGGCATGGTAGAAGGCAAATGTGTACAAACCCTATGGGCGAATTGACTGAAAAAGAAAAAAAAAAAAAAGAACTAGAAATGTGTTTGTGGACAAACACAAGCTGTTTCGGATATTCGAAATAATCTGTGCACGTGATGAACAATCCGTGATGTCACTGTAAATGTCATCTATAACAGCACATTATACGTACATGTCAAGTTATAACCAAATCGAACGTATAGGTCTGTATAGGCCTATAAAGAACAAAATGCCCCTTTAAGGGACGTCACGTGACATTTGATGATGACATCACATGAAATTTCATCTATAACCCATCTCGGCATTGGTACGATCACGAATTTCTTCTAGGATTATCTGTAGGTGGTAGTCTAAGTGTGTACCAGGTCTAACGTCAATCGCATAATTTACAAAAGTGCCAAAGTAGAGTGTTTTAAAACGTGTACAAACCCTATGTGGAAAAATGCATCTTTAATGTGATGTAACCAAACACCTGATGACGTCACGATCACGAATTTCTTCTAGGACCATCTGTGGGTGGTTGTCTAAGTGTGTACCAAGTATAAAGTCGATCAAATTTACGAAAGTGCCAAAAGTGAAGCGTTTTAAAACGTGTACAAAACCTATGGGGAAAATGTGCATCTTTAATGTGAAGTAACGTGACACCTGATGACGTCATGATCATGAATTTCTTCAAGGACCATTTGTGGGTGATGGTCTAAGTGTGTACCAAGTGTAACGTCGATCAGATTTACGACAGTGCCGAAATGGAGCGTTTTAAAACATGTACAAACCCTATGGGGAAATAAGCATCTTTAATGTGACGTAACCTGACTCTTGATGACGTCACGATCTCGAATTTCTTCTAGGACCATTTGTGGGTGGTAGTCTAATTATAAATTAAGTTTAAAGTCGATCGGATTTACGAAGATGCCAAACTGGAGTGTTTTAAAACGTGTACAAAACATATGGGGAAAAATGCATCTTTAATGTGACGTAACCTGACACCTGATGACGTCACGATCACAAATTTCTTCTAGGACCATCTGTGGTTGGTGGTCTCAGTATGTACCAAGTCTGAAATCAATCGGATTTATAAAAGTGGCAAAGTGGACTGCCAGAAGAAACGTGTGTTAAACCTATGGGAAAAAGTCTGAAAAAGGAGAAAAAAAACAAACTAGAGGTATGCGTTTGTGGACAAACGCAAGCTGTTTCGGCTGTGACGTGTGTTGATGACATGACGACATCACCTCAAATTTCATAGATATTTGATACGTACATTAGTTACATGCGAATGGAATCTCTACTTATACAAATACCATACAATATAGGCCCTGACAATTATTCCTTTAATGACGGCACATGACGTGATAACGTTTGAAGCAAATCCAAGTTCGAAGCCAATGGAACTAGCACTTTCAGAGATAAATGGTGTGAAATATAATAAATACTATAACTTGAATGTTTGGTCACATGGTATGCGATGACGTCATGAAGGCATCATCATGGTGTGATCATGACGTATAATGTGGTTTTGTACTCATAACACACCCTGGAATACTTGCGTACCAGCTTTGAACCCAATCGGACTGGTACGTCCTAGAGATAGAGAATCTTGAGAACTATAGCCGTCAGGTGATACTGTACAATGGTACGTACGTCATTGTGGCGAAAATTGTTTTTGAGCCATCAGTGTGTGGTGTTGTTAAATCTAATGCGATCAGCTTTAGCAAACTGCCAAAATATAATTATTAGCTGAAGAAAACATGTAATCCTGTTTGTATCCAGCCCCCTAAAAGCCATGGCTAACCTCCAACACGGAGTGGCCTGTCATGAAATTTGGCCTGCGTGTCATTTTGCTTGTGTCGATCTGTGATTTTGGCCTTACATGTATTGTCCTGGCTATGGCCATGAGTGCCGGACCAATGCAGTTGCACGTCACGAACATTTTTGGGCATTTCGTCACAGGAAACACTAGAGGGCAGCAAACAACTTTAACAGTAACATGATTCATGTTGGGAGTGAACATACCAATAGTACTGAGCAGACGAGAAAGGAATTAAATTTAATGACGTCTTGGAAAGAATTCCATATACGGACTCCAGTTATTTTCCTAGATATGACTTGAACAGTACCAAAAGTTGTAAATCTGACGAAGAAACGGAAATTTAGGAGGGGAAAAAATCAAGATTTTCTTTAAAAATACTTTTCCTGTCATGGCCCATAGAGGTGGAGGCTTATATGGAATTCTTTCCAGTGTTCCTAACGTGGCGCACTTGAACAAATCCCCAAAAATCCCACATTAACATTTAAGAAATTCTTTAAAGTTGTTAATCTCTGATAAATCATGATTATCCCAACTCACATACCCAACTACAAGTTTGTCACATTTACGTAAGCCGCATAAATCTGTGGCATCATGACTGTACCGCGTAGAGTGCGCGGGGACCTGGCCAGCTGTAGGGCGGCTAGGCATGCACGCACACGCTGTCAAAATGTCAAGTTGGATAACGGTCGAGTTGTCCGACCCCATGGGTACAAAGCCTATGGAGAAAACAACGTGCACAATGCCTATGGAGAAAAGAACGTGTACAAACCCTAAGGAGAAAAGAACGTGTACAAACTCTATGGAGAAAAGAACGTGTACAAACTCTATGGAGAAAAGAACGTGAACAAACTCTATGGAGAAAAGAACGTGTACAAAACCTATGGAGAAAAGAACGTGTACAAACCCTATGGAGAAAAGAACGTGTACAAACCCTATGGACAAAAAATGCACCTTTAATGTTACGTAACTTGACACTTGATGACGTCATGATTACGAATTTCTTCTAGGACCATCTGTGGATGGTGGTCTAAGTGGGTGCCAAGTCTGAGGTTGATGCAATTTAAGAAAGTGCCAAAGTGCCCTTGCTGAAGAAAAAACGTGTACAAACCCTAGGAAGAAGAGTCTGAAAGAGAAAAAGAAAAAAAAAAAAAAGAAAAAAAAAAAAAAAAAAGAAAAAAAAAAACTTTAACGAAAACAAGAGCTGTTTCGGTTGTAACCGAAACAGCTAAAAACTAGAGGTCTATGTCTGTTTGCAACAGAACATAGGGCTTTTCCGCATTACGATTTTTTTTAATCAATAATATGCCCTGAATATGCATGAACATAAAATCTGTCAAAGTTAGCCGAAAATCGGCTAAAACGGTCACTGTGGACACGATTTGACCTCGGCAATACGATGTATGTGCGTGTGTACAAGGTCTTTGCTTGGACAAAGAGTGATCTAAATAAATTACTGGCAAAGAGTAGAAAAGGCACTCTGAAAATCGACAAATATTTTTTAATTTTTTGATGACGTCATCGTGACGTCACTTTGAACTTTGCATACTAGTCTGATTAACTACCTACCCACCAAGTTTCATGACAATTGGACCTTTCCTTATATGAGTTTTGAAAAATCGCATTTTGATGACGTCATGATGACGTCACACATTTTTCAAGTTTTGTGCGAATAGCTATTAAATAACAGACCAAACGCAAAGAAGAATTTTGCATTTTGCATGTTGCGTTCGGGAGATATGGCTAAAAGCCTCCAAAAAAATAAATATTCATATAAAATCTCAGGATGATGTCATCATGACGTCACCTCATTTTTAATCTATAACACATCCTGGTATAGCCACATACCAATTTTCAACCCAGTCGGACTTACATTTCTGTAGATATAAGACTTCACAATATGTACGTAAATTTTCAAAAATCAATAAAAAAAATAGGTGATGACGTCATCGTGACGTCATTGTCTTGGCATAATTTTTGTATGAGGGTCTTCCTTGGCTGTAACTTTGATGACGATTCCAGATCGCCAAGTTATAAAAATGGTGGCTTGAAAACGTGTACAAAGTCAATGGGTTAAAAATCCCACAGCAGAAAAACTGCACCTTTAAATACGTGATTTGCCTTTAAACTGAAACATTTTTATAAAATATTACTTGCTATTCTGACTCTTGGGAATATTTTCAATCAAATGGCAAATGTAAAAAATACAATTTCTTTTTCCTTCTCATAGTAATTCTCGGCCGAAGTTCAGAACTAGTCAGTAAGATATATCAGTGTTGTATAGGAAAAGACTTGTGGATAAAGCTGTGTACAAAGTCTATGAGAAAAATTAATTATTCATGAATCCATAATAAATCACTTGATGATGACGTCATCATGACGTCAAAGTCTTGGCATAATTTTTGTATGAGGGTCTTCCTTGGCTGTAACTTTGATGATGATTCCAGATCGCCAAGTTATAAAAATGGTGGCTTGAAAACGTGTACAAAGTCAATAGGTTAAAAATCCCACAGCAGAAAAACTGCACCTTTAAATGCGTGATTTTCCTTTAAACTGAAACATTTTTATAAAATATTACTTGCTATTCTAACTCTTGGGAATATTTTCCATCAAATGACAGGCGTAAAAAAATATGATTTCTTTTTCCTTCTCATAGTAATTCTCAGCCGAAGTTCAGAACTACTCAGTAAGATATATCAGTGTTGTATAGGAAAAGACTTGTGGAGAAAGCTGTGTACAAAGTCTATGAGAAAAAATAATTATTCATAAATCCATAATAAATCAGTTGATGACGTCACCATGACGTCACTCTTCGGGACACATCTTGGCTATAGGGACTATGCTTATGCCAACTTTCAATGATATCTGACAAAGATTAATGCCAAAAGTGCTATAATACGTCCCTGTCTATGGTGTGTACACCGAAACAGCTAAAAAAAATCTTAACGAAAACAAGAGCTGTTTCGGTGTGTCACCGAAACAGCTAAAAAAAAAAAGAAAAAAAAAAATCTTAACAAAAACAAGAGCTGTTTCGGTGTGTCACCGAAACAGCTAAAAAAAAGAAAAAAAAAAATCTTAACGAAAATAAGAGCTGTTTCGGTGGGTCACCGAAACAGCTAAAAAGCCGCGTCGCCACACCACTTTTGGGGCAAGCTCCATACCAGAAACCGGAGACTTTTTTTTTTGGCCTTATATTAAATTGTTTCATGCATGTACCGAGTTTCGTAATTTTTCGTCACTCGATTGGCCAAGATCTGAAGGGGGCGGAATCCGCCCTCAACCCCCCCCCCCCCCCCCCCCCCCCCCCCCCCCGGCTGTGAGATGGCCAAAATAACCCGGCCCTGTAGGGTTAACACGTCTTAATTTTGCATGTGATCCTTCCCCTCCCCTCCCCCATCTCCCCCATCCCCCATTCAGACTTCTGGTTGGGAAGTGAGGGCGAGTGAAAGAACAAATCAATAAAATAATAAATACATTTTTAAGTAGACAACTTTTTGCCGTGTTATTTACGTTGGATACTTATGTAAATTTTGGTTTGTTTTTGGTGTTACGAAACTGTGTTGACTGTTAGGTGTTTTAACATTAAGTTTGGCATTTTTTTCAAAGTCTATCGTAATTTGGTCTTCTGGTTTTTTTTAATGATGGCTGTTCTTTATTTGGCAAGAATCAGTTTGCCAAAATCAGTCAAGCAAGTAAACAAACAAAACACTACGACTCCGATGTAGCTTAAGGTAGGTTTTGTATCATTGGTTTCCACATCTTTGCGTTCTCTTCTTTTTAGTCAACCATGAGTATAAACAAAAGGGAACAAACGAAGGAAAGGATCAGGTTCTCATGAGTATAGTAAAACATGTGTTCAAGCATTACATTCACTTTGTGGACTTCCGAGCAAATGATGTTTACATCAAACAGGTAGCAGCGACGTTGTGTGGACTTGCCCATGTCCACACAATGTTTCCCCCTCTCTGGAAAAAAACAGGTTTAGAGGCATTTTCGGGTTAAAAAAGTAAAGTGAAACGACTGAGAATATTTCTACTCCCCCGGAATGGGATGCCAGTCCATCGCAGGTTACTCCCCAGCTAATGCCGGTACCTATTTATACTCCTGGGTGGAGAGGGGCAAGTGGGGGTGAAGTGCCTTGCCCAAGGACACAATATATGGCCAGCGGCTGGATTCGAACCCCGGACCCTCTGATCACGAACCCTTACCACTAGGCCACACACTCCCCATTTTCGGGTTAGGTTTACTTGTATTTGCGGCAAAATGAAGAGAAACACCAAAGGGATTCATAAAAAAAACTGGGTTGAAAGAGTTTTCTCAGTGTGAGTAAAATGAGTTTTTTTCACAGGTTTTTCTTAACTACACGAAAACAAAAGAATGTCCACACTAGGTATGTAACGTGCATGTGTCTGTGTGTGTGTTATACACGAAATTGCGCCTAAAATGATTGTCCGAACTTCCGAAAAGTCCTTTGTTCTTCTTCAAGCGCAAGCCAAGACTTTGCACTTGCGAAGAGTTCTGGTTCACGCACGCTCTTCAACCGTTTACATTTTGCGAATTCTTACCGGAACTGAATGGGTGGTTTGCCGAGAGAGAATAAAAAAGACTGGTTTCCAGTGTCTTCATATTACGCTATAGATATGGAAAGAAGGAACAGGAACCAGTCTTTTATTCTTCTTTATTATTTATTGTATGAGTATTTTCATTTTTGAATTATTGCACAAGTGTCTCATATAGCAAGTTATCGCATTTTCAACGCTGAGGGCGCGGGGTATTTACGAGTCCACACTCATTCAGTTACGAAATCGTCACACGCACGGCTCAAAATGTTATCACGGATAAAAAGTCACAACTCACATATTAAATTGTTGGCCTGAAAAGAAACTACGTGAGAATGTATGGGGTCTACTTTTTACAGTGTCGATTATGATAAAAGCGAGCATTTTTTGACAGCCCCATTTTCCTTCCATTTCCAGTGCACGGTCAATGGGGCGAGTGGTCTCTGTGGAGTGAGTGTAGCGCCACCTGCGGTGACACAATGGCCAGGTTTCGTGAGTGCGATTCGCCCCGCCCACAATTTGGGGGGAACCCGTGCGTCGGAGAGAGCAGAGAGGTGCAGTGGTGCAACGATAAGAGGCACTGCCCGAGTAAGTTTGGAAAACAACACATGAAGAAATTGTAAACCATTCGGCCATACGTTTTAACCCTAAAACTAGTAAGAGGGCCGGGGAGGAATCCGCCTACCCCCCCCCTCCAAACTTATTCCACGATACCCTTGCAAAATGTTGTCCTCACTTTTTTTGCCTTGAGTCTTGCGCATCTTTTGATACCACAAGCATAAATTTTCCAGTGAAAACTGAATTTCCCCAAATACGTAGTGTACACAAAGCAGAATTACCACTGGTGCATATGAATAATTAATTAGCCATAATTCCAAAACCCTTTGACTTATAGTCATGAAATGTCTTGGTATGTTTATATTAAGTTGTTTCATGCATGTACCGAGTTTCGTAATTTTTCGTCACTCGATGGCCAAGATCTGAAGGGGGCGGAATCCGCCCTCCCTCCCCCCCCCCCCCCCGCTGGGAGATGGCCAAAATAACCCGGCCCTTTAGGGTTAACACGTATTAATTTTGCGTGTGATCCTTCCCCTCCCCTCCCCCACCCCCACATCTCCCCCCATCCCCCATTCAGACTTCTGGTTGCGAAGTGAGGGCGAGTGAAAGAACAAATCAAAAAAATTATTAAATACATTTTTAAGTAGACAACTTTTTGCCATGTTATTTACGTTGGATACTTATGTAAATTTTGGTTTGTTTTTGGTGTTACGAAACTGTGTTGCATGTTAGGTGTTTTAACATTAAGTTTGGCATTTTTTTCAAAGTCTATCGTAATTTGGTCTTCTGGTTTTTTTTAATGATGGCTGTTCTTTATTTGGCAAGAATCAGTTTGCCAAAATCAATCAAGCAAGTAAACAAACAAAACACTACGACTCCGATGTAGCTTAAGGTAGGTTTTGTATCATTGGTTTCCACATCTTTGCGTTCTCTTCTTTTTAGTCAACCATGAGTACAAACAAAAGGGAACAAACGAAGGAAAGGATCAGGTTCTCATGAGTATAGTAAAACATGTGTTCAAGCATTACATTCACTTTGTGGACTTCCGAGCAAATGATGTTTACATCAAACAGGTAGCAGCGACGTTGTGTGGACTTGCCCACGTCCACACAATGTTTCCCCCTCTCTGGAAAAACAGGTTTAGAGGCATTTTCGGGTTAAAAAAGTAAAGTCTGTCGCGGTTCATCAGGCCGGGGTTTGTCTCCGGTTTCCTTGGCATGAAACGACTGAGAATATTTCTACTCCCCCGGAATGGGATGCCAGTCCATCGCAGGTTACTCCCCAGCTAATGCCGGTACCTATTTATACTCCTGGGTGGAGAGGGGCAAGTGGGGGTGAAGTGCCTTGCCCAAGGACACAATATATGGCCAGCGGCTGGATTCGAACCCCGGACCCTCTGATCACGAACCCTTACCACTAGGCCACACACTCCCCATTTTCGGGTTAGGTTTACTTGTATTTGCGGCAAAATGAAGAGAAACACCAAAGGGATTCATAAAAAAAAAACTGGGTTGAAAGAGTTTTCTCAGTGTGAGTAAAATGAGTTTTTTTCACAGGTTTTTCTTAACTACACGAAAACAAAAGAATGTCCACACTAGGTATGTAACGTGCATGTGTCTGTGTGTGTGTTATACACGAAATTGCGCCTAAAATGATTGTCCGAACTTCCGAAAAGTCCTTTGTTCTTCTTCAAGCGCAAGCCAAGACTTTGCACTTGCGAAGAGTTCTGGTTCACGCACGCTCTTCAACTGTTTACATTTTGCGAATTCTTACCGGAACTGAATGGGTGGTTTGCCGAGAGAGAATAAAAAAGACTGGTTTCCAGTGTCTTCATATTACGCTATAGATATGGAAAGAAGGAACAGGAACCAGTCTTTTATTCTTCTTTATTATTTATTGTATGAGTATTTTCATTTTTGAATTATTGCACAAGTGTCTCATATAGCAAGTTATCGCATTTTCAATGCTGAGGGCGCGGGGTATTTACGAGTCCACACTCATTCAGTTACGAAATCGTCACACGCACGGCTCAAAATGTTATCACGGATAAAAGTCACAACTCACATATTAAATTGTTGGCCTGAAAAGAAACTACGTGAGAATGTATGGGGTCTACTTTTTACAGTGTCGATTATGATAAAAGCGAGCATTTTTTGACAGCCCCATTTTCCTTCCATTTCCAGTGCACGGTCAATGGGGCGAGTGGTCTCTGTGGAGTGAGTGTAGCGCCACCTGCGGTGACACAATGGCCAGGTTTCGTGAGTGCGATTCGCCCCGCCCACAATTTGGGGGGAACCCGTGCGTCGGAGAGAGCAGAGAGGTGCAGTGGTGCAACGATAAGAGGCACTGCCCGAGTAAGTTTGGAAAACAACACATGAAGAAATTGTAAACCATTCGGCCATACGTTTTAACCCTAAAACTAGTAAGAGGGCCGGGGAGGAATCCGCCAACCCCCCCCCCTCCAAACTTATTCCACGATACCCTTGCAAAATGTTGTCCTCACTTTTTTTGCCTTGAGTCTTGCGCATCTTTTGATACCACAAGCATAAATTTTCCAGTGAAAATTGAATTTCCCCAAATACGTAGTGTACACAAAGCAGAATTACCACTGGTGCATATGAATAATTAATTAGCCATAATTCCAAAACCCTTTGACTTATAGTCATGAAATGTCTTGGTATGTTTATATTAAGTTGTTTCATGCATGTACCGAGTTTCGTAATTTTTCGTCACTCGATGGCCAAGATCTGAAGGGGGCGGAATCCGCCCTCCCTCCCCCCCCCCCCCCCCCCCCCCCCCCGCGGCTGTGAGATTGCCAAAATAACCCGGCCCTTTAGGGTTAACACGTATTAATTTTGCGTGTGATCCTTCCCCTCCCCTCCCCCACCCCCACATCTCCCCCCATCCCCCATTCAGACTTCTGGTTGCGAAGTGAGGGCGAGTGAAAGAACAAATCAAAAAAATAATAAATACATTTTTAAGTAGACAACTTTTTGCCATGTTATTTACGTTGGATACTTATGTAAATTTTGGTTTGTTTTTGGTGTTACAAAACTGTGTTGACTGTTAGGTGTTTTAACATTAAGTTTGGCATTTTTTTCAAAGTCTATCGTAATTTGGTCTGCTGGGTATTTTTAATGATGGCTTTTCTTTATTTGGCAAGAATCAGTTTGCCAAAATCAATCAAGCAAGTAAACAAACAAAACACTACGACTCCGATGTTGTTTAAGGTAGGTTTTGTTTCATTGGTTTCCACATCTTTGCGTTCTCTTCTTTTTAGTCAACCATGAGTACAAACAAAAGGGAACAAACGAAGGAAAGGATCAGGTTCTCATGAGTATAGTAAAACATGTGTTCAAGCATTACATTCACTTTGTGGACTTCCGAGCAAATGATGTTTACATCAAACAGGTAGCAGCGACGTTGTGTGGACTTGCCCACGTCCACACAATGTTTCCCCCTCTCTGGAAAAAAACAGGTTTAGAGGCATTTTCGGGTTAAAAAAGTAAAGTCTGTCGCGGTTCATCAGGCCGTGTTTGTCTCCGGTTTCCTTGGCATGAAACGACTGAGAATATTTCTACTCCCCCGGAATGGGATGCCAGTCCATCGCAGGTTACTCCCCAGCTAATGCCAGTACCTATTTATACTCCTGGGTGGAGAGGGGCAAGTGGGGTGAAGTGCCTTGCCCAAGGACACAATATATGGCCAGCGGCTGGATTCGAACCCCGGACCCTCTGATCACGAACCCTTACCACTAGGCCACACACTCCCCATTTTCGGGTTAGGTTTACTTGTATTTGCGGCAAAATGAAGAGAAACACCAAAGGGATTCATAAAAAAAAAACTGGGTTGAAAGAGTTTTCTCAGTGTGAGTAAAATGAGTTTTTTTCACAGGTTTTTCTTAACTACACGAAAACAAAAGAATAGGTATGTAACGTGCATGTGTCTGTGTGTGTGTTATACACGAAATTGCGACTAAAATGATTGTCCGAACTTCCGAAAAGTCCTTTGTTCTTCTTCAAGCGCAAGCCAAGACTTTGCACTTGCGAAGAGTTCTGGTTCACACACGCTCTTCAACCGTTTACATTTTGCGAATTCTTACCGGAACTGAATGGGTGGTTTGCTGAGAGAGAATAAAAAAGACTGGTTTCCAGTGTCTTCATATTACGCTATAGATATGGAAAGAAGGAACAGGAACCAGTCTTTTATTATTCTTTATTATTTATTGTATGAGTATTTTCATTTTTGAATTATTGCACAAGTGTCTCATATAGCAAGTTATCGCATTTTCAACGCTGAGGGCGCGGGGTATTTACGAGTCCACACTCATTCAGTTACGAAATCGTCACACGCACGGCTCAAAATGTTATCACGGATAAAAAGTCACAACTCACATATTAAATTGTTGGCCTGAAAAGAAACTACGTGAGAATGTATGGGGTCTACTTTTTACAGTGTCGATTATGATAAAAGCGAGCATTTTTTGACAGCCCCATTTTCCTTCCATTTCCAGTGCACGGTCAATGGGGCGAGTGGTCTCTGTGGAGTGAGTGTAGCGCCACCTGCGGTGACACAATGGCCAGGTTTCGTGAGTGCGATTCGCCCCGCCCACAATTTGGGGGGAACCCGTGCGTCGGAGAGAGCAGAGAGGTGCAGTGGTGCAACGATAAGAGGCACTGCCCGAGTAAGTTTGGAAAACAACACATGAAGAAATTGTAAACCATTCGGCCATACGTTTTAACCCTAAAACTAGTAAGAGGGCCGGGGAGGAATCCGCCAACCCCCCCCCCCCCTCCAAACTTATTCCACGATACCCTTGCAAAATGTTGTCCTCACTTTTTTTGCCTTGAGTCTTGCGCATCTTTTGATACCACAAGCATAAATTTTCCAGTGAAAACTGAATTTCCCCAAATACGTAGTGTACACAAAGCAGAATTACCACTGGTGCATATGAATAATTAATTAGCCATAATTCCAAAACCCTTTGACTTATAGTCATGAAATGTCTTGGTATGTTTATATTAAGTTGTTTCATGCATGTACCGAGTTTCGTAATTTTTCGTCACTCGATGGCCAAGATCGGAAGGGGGCGGAATCTCCCCCCATCCCCCATTCAGACTTCTGGTTGCGAAGTGAGGGCGAGTGAAAGAACAAATCAAAAAAATAATAAATACATTTTTAAGTAGACAACTTTTTGCCATGTTATTTACGTTGGATACTTATGTAAATTTTGGTTTGTTTTTGGTGTTACGAAACTGTGTTGACTGTTAGGTGTTTTAACATTAAGTTTGGCATTTTTTTCAAAGTCTATCGTAATTTGGTCTTCTGGTTTTTTTTAATGATGGCTGTTCTTTATTTGGCAAGAATCAGTTTGCCAAAATCAATCAAGCAAGTAAACAAACAAAACACTACGACTCCGATGTAGCTTAAGGTAGGTTTTGTATCATTGGTTTCCACATCTTTGCGTTCTCTTCTTTTTAGTCAACCATGAGTACAAACAAAAGGGAACAAACGAAGGAAAGGATCAGGTTCTCATGAGTATAGTAAAACATGTGTTCAAGCATTACATTCACTTTGTGGACTTCCGAGCAAATGATGTTTACATCAAACAGGTAGCAGCGACGTTGTGTGGACTTGCCCACGTCCACACAATGTTTCCCCCTCTCTGGAAAAAAAACAGGTTTAGAGGCATTTTCGGGTTAAAAAAGTAAAGTCTGTCGCGGTTCATCAGGCCGGTGTTTGTCTCCGGTTTCCTTGGCATGAAACGACTGAGAATATTTCTACTCCCCCGGAATGGGATGCCAGTTCATCGCAGGTTACTCCCCAGCTAATGCCGGTACCTATTTATACTCCTGGGTGGAGAGGGGCAAGTGGGGGTGAAGTGCCTTGCCCAAGGACACAATATATGGCCAGCGGCTGGATTCGAACCCCGGACCCTCTGATCACGAACCTTTACCACTAGGCCACACACTCCCCATTTTCGGGTTAGGTTTACTTGTATTTGCGGCAAAATGAAGAGAACACCAAAGGGATTCATAAAAAAAAAACTGGGTTGAAAGAGTTTTCTCAGTGTGAGTAAAATGAGTTTTTTTCACAGGTTTTTCTTAACTACACGAAAACAAAAGAATAGGTATGTAACGTGCATGTGTCTGTGTGTGTGTTATACACGAAATTGCGCCTAAAATGATTGTCCGAACTTCCGAAAAGTCCTTTGTTCTTCTTCAAGCGCAAGCCAAGACTTTGCACTTGCGAAGAGTTCTGGTTCACACACGCTCTTCAACCGTTTACATTTTGCGAATTCTTACCGGAACTGAATGGGTGGTTTGCTGAGAGAGAATAAAAAAGACTGGTTTCCAGTGTCTTCATATTACGCTATAGATATGGAAAGAAGGAACAGGAACCAGTCTTTTATTATTCTTTATTATTTATTGTATGAGTATTTTCATTTTTGAATTATTGCACAAGTGTCTCATATAGCAAGTTATCGCATTTTCAACGCTGAGGGCGCGGGGTATTTACGAGTCCACACCCATTCAGTTACGAAATCGTCACACGCACGGCTCAAAATGTTATCACGGATAAAAAGTCACAACTCACATATTAAATTGTTGGCCTGAAAAGAAACTACGTGAGAATGTATGGGGTCTACTTTTTACAGTGTCGATTATGATAAAAGCGAGCATTTTTTGACAGCCCCATTTTCCTTCCATTTCCAGTGCACGGTCAATGGGGCGAGTGGTCTCTGTGGAGTGAGTGTAGCGCCACCTGCGGTGACACAATGGCCAGGTTTCGTGAGTGCGATTCGCCCCGCCCACAATTTGGGGGGAACCCGTGCGTCGGAGAGAGCAGAGAGGTGCAGTGGTGCAACGATAAGAGGCACTGCCCGAGTAAGTTTGGAAAACAACACATGAAGAAATTGTAAACCAGTCGGCCATACGTTTTAACCCTAAAACTAGTAAGAGGGCCGGGGAGGAATCCGCCAACCCCCCCCCCCCCCTCCAAACTTATTCCACGATACCCTTGCAAAATGTTGTCCTCACTTTTTTTGCCTTGAGTCTTGCGCATCTTTTGATACCACAAGCATAAATTTTCCAGTGAGAACTGAATTTCCCCTAATACGTAGTGTACACAAAGCAGAATTACCACTGGTGCATATGAATAATTAATTAGCCATAATTCCAAAACCCTTTGACTTATAGTCATGAAATGTCTTGGTATGTTTATATTAAGTTGTTTCATGCATGTACCGAGTTTCGTAATTTTTCGTCACTCGATGGCCAAGATCTGAAAGGGGCGGAATCCGCCCCCCCCCCCCCCCCCCCCCCCCCCCCCGGCTGTGAGATGGCCAAAATAACCCGGCCCTCTAGGGTTAACACGTATTAATTTTGCGTGTGATCCTTCCCCTCCCCTCCCCCATCCCCCATTCAGACTTCTGGTTGGGAAGTGAGGGCGAGTGAAAGAACAAATCAATAAAATAATAAATACATTTTTAAGTAGACAACTTTTTGCCATGTTATTTACGTTGGATACTTATGTAAATTTTGGTTTGTTTTTGGTGTTACGAAACTGTGTTGACTTTTAGGTGTTTTAACATTAAGTTTGGCATTTTTTTCAAAGTCTATCGTAATTTGGTCTTCTGGTTTTTTTTAATGATGGCTGTTCTTTATTTGGCAAGAATCAGTTTGCCAAAATCAATCAAGCAAGTAAACAAACAAAACACTACGACTCCGATGTAGCTTAAGGTAGGTTTTGTATCATTGGTTTCCACATCTTTGCGTTCTCTTCTTTTTAGTCAACCATGAGTACAAACAAAAGGGAACAAACGAAGGAAAGGATCAGGTTCTCATGAGTATAGTAAAACATGTGTTCAAGCATTACATTCACTTTGTGGACTTCCGAGCAAATGATTTTTACATCAAACAGGTAGCAGCGACGTTGTGTGGACTTGCCCACGTCCACACAATGTTTCCCCCTCTCTGGAAAAAAACAGGTTTAGAGGCATTTTCGGGTTAAAAAAGTAAAGTCTGTCGCGGTTCATCAGGCCGGTGTTTGTCTCCGGTTTCCTTGGCATGAAACGACTGAGAATATTTCTACTCCCCCGGAATGGGATGCCAGTTCATCGCAGGTTACTCCCCAGCTAATGCCGGTACCTATTTATACTCCTGGGTGGAGAGGGGCAAGTGGGGGTGAAGTGCCTTGCCCAAGGACACAATATATGGCCAGCGGCTGGATTTGAACCCCGGACCCTCTGATCACGAACCCTTACCACTAGGCCACACACTCCCCATTTTCGGGTTAGGTTTACTTGTATTTGCGGCAAAATGAAGAGAAACACCAAAGGGATTCATAAAAAAAAAATTGGGTTGAAAGAGTTTTCTCAGTGTGAGTAAAATGAGTTTTTTTCACAGGTTTTTCTTAACTACACGAAAACAATAGAATGTCCACACTAGGTATGTAACGTGCATGTGTCTGTGTGTGTGTTATACACGAAATTGCGCCTAAAATGATTGTCCGAACTTCCGAAAAGTCCTTTGTTCTTCTTCAAGTGCAAGCCAAGACTTTGCACTTGCGAAGAGTTCTAGTTCACGCACGCTCTTCAACCGTTTACATTTTGCGAATTCTTACCGGAACTGAATGGGTGGTTTGCTGAGAGAGAATAAAAAAGACTGGTTTCCAGTGTCTTCATATTACGCTATAGATATGGAAAGAAGGAACAGGAACCAGTCTTTTATTCTTCTTTATTATTTATTGTATGAGTATTTTCATTTTTGAATTATTGCACAAGTGTCTCATATAGCAAGTTATCGCATTTTCAACACTGAGGGCGCGGGGTATTTACGAGTCCACACTCATTCAGTTACGAAATCGTCACACGCACGGCTCAAAATGTTATCACGGATAAAAAGTCACAACTCACATATTAAATTGTTGGCCTGAAAAGAAACTACGTGAGAATGTATGGGGTCTACTTTTTACAGTGTCGATTATGATAAAAGCGAGCATTTTTTGACAGCCCCATTTTCCTTCCATTTCCAGTGCACGGTCAATGGGGCGAGTGGTCTCTGTGGAGTGAGTGTAGCGCCACCTGCGGTGACACAATGGCCAGGTTTCGTGAGTGCGATTCGCCCCGCCCACAATTTGGGGGAACCCGTGCGTCGGAGAGAGCAGAGAGGTGCAGTGGTGCAACGATAAGAGGCACTGCCCGAGTAAGTTTGGAAAACAACACATGAAGAAATTGTAAACCAGTCGGCCATACGTTTTAACCCTAAAACTAGTAAGTCTATCAAAGTCTATCGTAATTTGGTCTGCTGGGTTTTTTTAATGATGGCTTTTCTTTATTTGGCAAGAATCAGTTTGCCAAAATCAATCAAGCAAGTAAACAAACAAAACACTACGACTCCGATGTAGTTTAAGGTAGGTTTTGTATCATTGGTTTCCACATCTTTGCGTTCTCTTCTTTTTAGTCAACCATGAGAAATTCAACCAAGACAATAGTTCGTTTCTGTGGTACATCGTAAATATGCTGGGTATATGTGTGAAGGTTAATTTTTGAAGGCGTTTTTTTGTTGGTTTTTTTTCCCCTTTTCTTTCTAAGTTCATGGCGGTTGGAGGGAATGGTTAGACTGGTCCCCGTGCTCGGTTACCTGCGGACGCGATGGGGAACGCAGACGCATCCGTAAGTGCACGGCGCCAAGGCCTCGGTACGGCGGCCGTGACTGCGTCGGCGACCAGACGGACATCCGGTCTTGCAAGGCAAACGCCCTCAACTGCCCAGGTCAGACCAGTCGGACAAATTTAGGATTTCTAAAAAGTTTTCGATCTCCCCGTTCTATTTCTGAGTTTCGCCCCGAAAAAAATTCCCATCTTTGTAGCAATACAAAAGTTAATCACACATACAAAAGTTAATCACACATTTTTGGAATGTTTACTTTTCAACTTTCGAACTATTTACTTTATAACTTTCGAATTATTTGCGGCCCGACGGATAATTGAGGGGTATCTTTTGTGCGTTGTGCACGCACAAGCAACCCAGAATAAGTCTTTAAGAGCGTATTATCAGATGGTTGAAAATATCCGAACATATTTCCCATAAGAAACATACAAAATGAAAATTCGTTAGGAGGAAGAATCCTATAGGCTACAGTTGAAGAACACGGATAGAACAACCTTCAAGGGCCATGCACCGTAATTTTTTGGAATGCAATCCTTGGAAATGCACCTTTCTATCCCATTTAACCCTATTTCCAAATTTCGTTTTGCCATTTTTAATGGGGTTTTGGTGCCTTTTTTTTGGGGGGGGGGTTGATGCTAATGTATATTTCCATATTCATGAGCAAAAGTGTGATGTCATTTCAGGCAGAAACCTCAATGTTACTGCAATTTCAGCACCAAAATTTGCCCGAATTTGTATATTTCATTGTCGGAAATTTCCTTTTCTTAGGTGATTTGATTCGTTGTTGTGTCAGTACATGGCAGTAAGTCAATGAGCAACCTTTTATCACAAATATTTTCGGCAAGCATATTTTTGGTTTCGTTATTTGAACAGAAAACCCCTAAACTGAACAGTGTTTTCCTGAAATGTCATCCTCAGTGATCATGAAAAGCATGGAAATGTTTTAATGTGTAAACATATTTTGCGTTCATTTAAAAGGAGTAGAAAAATGCACGAAATATGTTCCTCACAAAATTTTAAAGCACGGCCCTTTAAAATATCCGCAGAGCACTCGGTGTTTTGGGGATTTTTTTACATCCATGGTTTTAAGTCTTGATAACGTAAGTTTCCTTTTTGTACTCCGCTAAAAGTACCGTATTAGGCCCCCCCAAAAAAGTCTCTGGTTTCTGGTATGCGCGCGCGTCGCCGTAGCCATGCGCGTCGGCAAAATGAAAAAGGTTTTTTTTCAATGAAAGATGATGTCTCAAAACCGCCAAACTCACTGGTTTGACTGGAATCCTGCTGCTGCACAATTTTAACGTGTTTTTAGATTGGGTTATGGTCGAGAATAAGCTTTATGCGGCCTCTCTGGACTCCCATATATTTGCACTAAGTTTAGTCGGGCACCATTTGCAGTCATCAGCCGACATTTGAAGCAAAAAAGTCAGGTAAAAAAAAAAAAAAGCCGCGTCGCCGCACCACTTTTTGGGCAAGCTCCATACCAGAAACCGGAGACTTTTTTTTTTTGGCCTTAACAACATTTTTTTTTTCAATTGCAATTTTCCTAGCAACATAAAAGTCATTCACTGGGACATTGAACATCAATAGAAATCCACCGACGTATAGTCATTGAATTATTTCTTCGTAAAATGCGAATTATTGACTGCGAGACAATAACTCGGCTCTCGCAGGCCGACTATTTGTGCACGAAACGAAAGCCCTTGTTTTCAGAGGGTTGAAGAAACCCAAAATGGGGTTTTCGTTTAAATACAAAATTCGTTAGAGGAGAAAAATCCATATTTTCGTTTGAAGAGCATGGGATATGCATCTTATTTATTTTTTTTCGGCTATCAAAACGGAACCATTAGCTTCGTAAAGCAGTAGATATGAATTTGAATTTTGCCCTTGCAGTTGATGGCGGAGTCAGCGAGTGGGGTCAGTGGCGATGTCAGGCGGAATGCACAGGTGAAGGGTTTGCGCTGCGGTCGCGCTCATGCACCAACCCCGTACCGCGGTACGGAGGGAGGCAATGCCGAGAACGACTCAACGATATCAGACATTGCTCTGAGGTCATCGTCATCTGCCCAGGTAACCCATTTTTGTTGTTCCATTAGGCCAAAAAAAAAGTCTCCTGTTTCTGGTATGGAGCTTGCCCAAAAAGTGGTGCGGCAACGCGGCTTTTTTTTTTTTTTTACCTGATTGTTTTGCTTCAAATGTCGGCTGATGACTGCAAATGGTGCCCGACTAAACTTAGTGCAAATATATGGGAGTCCAGAGAGGCCACATAAAGCTTATTCTCGACCATAACCCAATCTAAAAACACGTTAAAATTGTGCAGTAGCAGGATTCCAGTCAAACCAGTGAGTTTGGCGGTTTTGAGACATCATCTTTCATTGAAAAAAAACTTTTTCATTTTGCCGACGCGCATGGCTACGGCGACGCGCGCGCATACCAGAAACCGGAGACTTTTTTTGTTTGCCTTATTTGGTTTTCCACTCATTAAAGTACCAACTGTAATCAAACGTGCGTGTGTCAGGAGCTCCCTGCAAGGTCATTGGTCAAGATGGTATGACGTCATAGAGCCAGGAGAGCCAGCATCGAGCATTGTGCTCAGAGATTTTCAACAGCTTTTTTGAAAAGAGCGAAAATTTGGCTAGCAAATTTGTATCACCCGTGTGTCTTTCCTTCTGAAGAGAGACTGTCCTATACAAAATACGCATTGCAACAGTAGTTTAATTACGTCAACTTACATACCCAACGTTAAATATTAACTGATTTTCCCACGATCGACAACTTTTACCTGAGTTATTGCAACAGTGTTGTGGTATGGACCTGATTCATGAGAAAGCCATTTTGGTCGTGTTCCCTAAATGTATTGTATAAATTGTCACCTGTTGAATGGGATAGTGCCAGACTATTTATGGATTGTAGCCTCACTTAAAAAAAATTTTTTAATGTGGCTTAAAACTTTAGGGTGTGTTTAATCACCGATTTTAAATTATTCATCAATACAGACTGGTATTAATTTGTAATTAACTTTTTGCCATTGCTTTCATTTCTCTTCGCAAGATCCAAAAATGAAGATTTTACCTCGCTTTCAATTCAATATGGCCGATTCGTGAATAAAACCCATGGAATAATAATTTTCCCAACTTTTGTTGTTTTTTTACATTATGCAAGCAAAACAAAAATTTTGTTCATGTTTTCATTTCACGGTATGTGCCGCCCGTGGTCGAATAAGAAATAATCTCTCTTTGTCGACCATTTTACAAGGAAAAAACTTGTTTTCTGTTCTTGATTTTTAGTTGACGGTATGTGGAGCACATGGTCACCCTGGAACGACTGCTCGTCGACCTGTGGGGAGGCCAGCTTCAAAACCCGCACGCGGCAGTGCGACAATCCGCCACCGCAGAACGGAGGGCTCAAATGTCAGGGGGAGAAATTCGAAAAAAAAGACTGCAAACTGGGCCCCTGCCCGGGCGATGGGGACTCATCCTGTAAGCAATTATTTGCTCAGTACCCAGTTACACTGGAACTAAGGGTACTGGTTCAGGCAAATTTTTGTAGCGTCTTGATAGGACAGTTGGCCCTTGCCAACTTTTAGGAGCGAGGAAATTGTTTGGGTTTTATTTTAATTAAACAGCCTTATGCAAGAGGATTTGTTTTCATGTGCGTAGTCTGAGCATCATTTAGTTGAAGTTGTCACATTTAAAAAAAAACTTTTATCGAAATTGATCAAACAATTTTGCAATCTGTGGTATTTTGAATGGACAGACTGCATTCGGAATTTTTCTGATATAATGCTAAATATTTTCACGGTGAGAAAACTTTCCAACCCATCTTTGTTTTTATTGCCCATTATCATCTTCTATCAGACATTTATCCAAGATATCACAAATGGGGGAACATCAAAACTGCATACAAGTTACAAATTACAGTTTTTGTTCCCTGTTCCTGCTCGTATCAATTTGGACTCAATATTAAAAAAAAAACTTTCTTTTTACAGATCCCGGGCCAGCCGACTCTTCTGTAGGGGTAAGAGATTAAGAAAACCCACAATATTTGATTATATAAATATTGTATATATATTATCCAGCACAACGTTTTTCAAGGGTAATAAATGGAACGAAAATACCAGAAAATCGTAACGACAAATTAAAAACAACAATTTTACCTAAATCATTAAGAAATGACCAACAGATTATAGAAAAAAAAATCAAGATAGGGTATTGTTTGCAATGAAGCTAAAATTTACTGAGTAAACAGACGTTGACAATATTTTTCTTTAAGAAATTTACAGATATGTATTATTTGGTGTGACTTAATACGGTGTTTCTTTTACACGGATTGTGTGCCGTGATTTCGATAAAATGAACAATTTTAGTTATCTACATATAATGCTATCGTTTCGGGTTTTGCGGTAACACCATGTGGTAATAACTACTGCTTAGAAGATATTAGTTCTGAGAAGAACTTGTCCTGCTTATTATCAACTTGCTAAGTAGTTTTTTGTTCTGTTTAGAACAGTCCTGCTGTAAGTTCTAAAAGAACTTGTCTTTGGTCTCAACGTTTCGACTAGCCTGCTCTAGTCATCGTCAGGAGACTGAAGAAAGTTGGAGATGCTACTCCTTAAGTAGGGTTTGTTAGGATTAGGAGTGCTTGCTGGGCATGCCCTGCTCGCTCGAGTGTGTCAGTTGGTTGTGAGCCATGGGCATTGTGTTGAGGGATGCCCGCTGAGCGTCCTGCTCGCTCGACTGTGTCAGTTGGCTGTGAGCCTTGGGCATTGTGTTGAGGGATGCCCGCTGAGCGTCCTGCTCACTCAGGTGTGTCAGTTGGCTGTGAGCCACGGGTGTTGCAACTTGGAATAACTGAATGCCATATGTGGCTTATGAAGTAGCCGATATCTTGTGGGACAGTGTCATGTTTGTGGATCTCAATAGCTTCTCTGATACGACGGGTGTACCAGTGTTTCTCTGGGGCTATGATTTCCGCTTGTTCCCAATCAACAACATGATCCAGATCAGCAGAGTGTTTGACAATTGCCGATTTGTCAAGTTCCCCTCTGCGGCCGTGAGCTATGTGTTCTTTAAGCCTGGTAGTGAGGTCTCTGCCAGTCTCGCCAATGTACACTTTGCCACATGAGCAAGGAATTCGGTAAACTCCTGCTTGACTTCTCGGGTTGTGCTTGTCTTTGTGGGTGTACAATTTCGTTTCGAGTTTATTGCGAGTTCGGTAGTAGACCTTAATATTGGCTTCACGGAGGATTCGCTGGATCTTGTGTGATGCTTGGCCAATATATGGAAGGACTGCAACCGGCATATCGGGTGTGTTCAGGGTCTGAGACATGCTCGAATCCGGTGCGAGGCTGTGATTCTTAGGTCTGTACCCATTGTCTCTTAGCACTTTATTGAGGTGCTTCAGTTCGGATTGTAGGTGTTCATCATCACTGATGATATGTGCCCTTCGAAGTAGGGTGCGGTTCACCGAGGTTTTCACTGATGGTGGGTGGAATGAACGAGCATTGAGGTATCGGTCTGTATGTGTAGGTTTCCTGTACACAGAGTGTCCAAGTGAACCATCGGCCCGTTTGGAAATGAGTACATCAAGGAAAGGCAATGAATCGGATGTCTCAGTTTCCATGGTGAATTGTATACTCGGGTGTTGTTGGTTGAGATGGCGGAGGAAACCATCAAGCTTGTCCGGGCCATGTGGCCATATGATGAATGTATCATCTACGTATCGAAGCCATAACTTAGGTTGGAATTGAGCTGTTGCCAAAGTTTTTTGCTCGAAATCTTCCATGAAGATGTTAGCCAGGACTGGGGAAATTGGAGACCCCATAGGAGTGCCTGAAGCCTGTTGATAGTAATTGTCTCTCCATTGGAAGTACGTAGACTTTACGCAAGTCAGGAGAAGATCATAGATTTGATCTGGCGTTAAGCTGGTTCTTTCCGTGAGTGTGCCATCTTGTTCGAGTATCGACTTGGTTACGAGGCATGCTTCTTCGGTCGGTACATTAGTGAATAAAGATTTGACATCAAAACTCACTAGCATGTCTGCGGATTGCAATTTAATTCCCTTTATGGTGTTGATGAACCCTGCTGAATTGGGTACATGGTGAGGCGTTTTTCCCACGAGTGGGTGTAGGAGCTTTGTTAAGTGTTGTGCGAGGTTGTAGGTTGGGGAACCTCTTGACGACACAATAGGTCGGAGCGGTTTGTCCGGTTTGTGAATCTTCGGTTGGCCAAAGAATCTTGGGCATTTCGAGCTGGATGGACGAAGATGCCTGTATAATGGAGTCGGTAAGGCTGAGCTACGATTTAAGGAGAGTAGTTTGGCGGCAACTTTCCTTTCGACTGCTGGAATGGGATTTTTCTTGAGGCAAGTATAGGTATCTGTGTTGAGGATATCCTGAACCTTATGGTCATACTCCGTGCGGTCCATTATGACAGTTGCATTACCCTTGTCTGCCTTTAGGATGTGTATCGAAGAATCATTGCGGAAGCTGTTGATAGCCTGGTGTTCAAGTCTTGTTATATTGGATTTGGGTGGCTTTGAGTGCTTCAAGACTTGGTGTATTTGGATACGGATGTTGTCTGCCTTTTCTTTATCCATCTTGCGGATAGAAGGTTCAATCGATTGTATGAACTCTTCCACCGGGATCTTGCTAGGGGTAGTGGCAAAATTCATACCCAAGGCTAGGACATTCGATTCCGTTTTAGATAGCTGGCGTTGGCTGAGGTTTATGACTGAGTTCGCTTTATTCATGTCATCATTGTTCCCTTTGTTTGTGGACGTGTTACGTGAGGCTCTGTCCATTCTCTTCTTGCCACAAGAAATGAGGCGTTGGAATTTTCGGATCTGTTTCCTTTGGGTGGCATGAAAAGTGTGGGATACAGATTTATCCGTGAGGGCGGATATCTTGTCATAATCTGTGGGCTGCATAGTCGTGCGGAGACTATCCTTGCTACTCTTTATTTCTTGATCGGTTCGGAATAGGCAACATCGGGTGGAGGCAATTTGTGATCGGAGTAGGGCTTTATTGGCAGTATGTATGATTCGAGCAGAATTGTTTTCTTTGATAGGGTCTCGTAGGCGGAGACTCTTTGGGACTACGTTCGCATCTCTACATCTCTTCAGAAATGTCAGGTTATTGATCAGTTTGCAACGTCTTGTACAAGAGCGTTGGTATAACTTGACAAGGGTTTTCGTGCGCTCCCCGTAGAGCATACTGATATAAGATTTGAGGCTTTGCATGGTGGGGTATCGGTATCGTTTCGGGTTTTGCGGTAACACCATGTGGTAATAACTACTGCTTAGAAGATATTAGTTCTGAGAAGAACTTGTCCTGCTTATTATCAACTTGCTAAGTAGTTTTTTGTTCTGTTTAGAACAGTCCTGCTGTAAGTTCTAAAAGAACTTGTCTTTGGTCTCAACGTTTCGACTAGCCTGCTCTAGTCATCGTCAGGAGACTGAAGAAAGTTGGAGATGCTACTCCTTAAGTAGGGTTTGTTAGGATTAGGAGTGCTTGAACGATACCGATACCCCACCATGCAAAGCCTCAAATCTTATACATATAATGCTGCTATAAATGAAAATACAGTGATATACCGACAACGGCCGATTCTAGCAAAACCCTTATGACCTATGACCTTATGACCCATCCCAACTTCGGCGTGGGGCTTTTGTTATCTTAATAACTGTCAAAAAAATATTTCGTGCATGGCAATCGTGTGTTCTTATATAGAAGGGCAGACTTCAGATTGAATGCGTCATTAGATTTTGATAATTAAAATATCCAATCGTTTCTTGTCAGCATTCGAGAAGTCCAGCCTGTAAAAGGCTTACTTTTTAGTAATGTGCCTCTCACTCCACGCTGCAATACTTTTTTTTGTTCTGCAACCAACTATAGTCACCGACCGTAATGCACATACGTCAGTTGGTAACATAATGGTTCTCGGACTTTATACTCTCTCCTTTAAAACAAAAATCCCGAGTACCATAAATCGGAAAAAGCCGAAATTTGTCTTTGATACGCAAGCCTTGATTAAACTCAATTTTAGAGAGAAAAATCTTTTTGAGGGGGAAAAAAACAAATGATTTTATCAAGCTTCGAACCAATGACGTCCAGTATATGTATCCAAATCCTTAACCATATCATCAAGTTTTCTCAAATTGCATGATTATATCATACACATCACTTGATATCGTACACATGGCTTTACATGGTTGCAGATGAAAAAACGTCCCTCCATGCTGACTGCGGAGCTCGCCCCTTACTACACAGCATTTCTTTGAATAGAGCTTAAAACTTCTTCATCTTTTCAATGAAAGATGGTAAAAATCGTTGTCCATGCAGTGAAAAAAAACATGGAATAAAATGTCATTTCCCGCGGTTTTTTTTTGCCGCATTTGCAGGGAGGGTCCACTCCGCCATGTGACGATGAAGATTACCCATCTTCGACGGGAGAGGGCGGTAGTGGCTGCCGGGATCCTACCGACGGTAGCAGTAGTGACGTCGACAACGGTGAAATATCCATCGAGAGTTTGGATTACTCTGACTGAATGGTGACAGTATATAACGCAGAGGTATCTAGAGGTGTGTGGAACAAATTAAAGTAGCTCCCGCAGCTCTTTTCATTTTGAAAAAAAAAATCCTTCAATTGTTAAAACGTCCTTCGCGTCACCTTCGAAATTGAGGCCGCAACGTACTACAGAAATATCCAGGATCGGGAATAGATACCAAATATTAAGATGTATCGAAAATTAAGATAACCACCTTGCACTGTTTCATGAGCACTTCGCGGTTGTGATGAAACATCTGTTGGCCCAAATGCATTTGTTTGCAGGAAATCACTGTAACATTTATACATTTTGCGGAACCTTGATTTTCCAAAGGGGGGGGGGGGGGGGGGGGGCGGTTCGGGGCGTTGAATTCGAACATTTTTCCAAGAGGTTAGAGTGGCCTCAAGCAAGAAACCATAGTGATTGATGATGTCATTTAGGGAACAACATTGATCGGTCGGGTATGTTAGAGTCACGACTGATGTGAATCTCCTTTAAATTGTATTTCTCTTCTTCTGTCTTAGGTTTGATTAATATAACTTGTCCTAACTTTTCAAATGAACCACGAAGGGAAACTGACCAGGTGTCTACTTTGTAAAGTCTACTTTGTTGATTATAAATAAAGATCAGTCAGTACAGACACATGTGTCTGCTTTACTGTTTGTTATTGTTGAGTGAGCCATGGTATCCTGTCTGCGAGAGATTGTTTTTACATTCAGTAGGGGACGTTGAACAATGGAGGACAATAGGGTCCACAATTCTCGAAGGTCCACAATTGACAGTTGTGCACAAAACATATATGGGAGATCGTCCTAAAAAGTTGAAGTACAAACAAAAGAGGGACAATAGAAGGTCCACGATTGCAGGTAAATACACACTTGGGTGCGTGAGCGCAGAAAGTGAAAGTGAATATTGATATATGCACAGTAGTGCTTTTGCCAGCTGGTGTCGAATGCTGCAGAGAGCGCGGGGATGGATGAACAAAGCTTATTTACGACGAAGCCATTTTCGATGTGTTACTGTTGAATGGGATGGTGCCAGACTATTTTTTTTTATTATGTGAGGGAAGCTGGCCTCACTTTCGTTTTTTTTTATGTGGCTTAAAGAATTAGTATGTGTTTAATCAAAATTTTGAAATTATTCATCAAAGCAGATTGGTATTAATTTGAAATGAAGCTCTATTTCATTGCTTTCACTTTATTATCAAGGAGTTCCAAAAAATAATGAAGAGTTTACCTCGCTTTCAATTTAAGATGGCGGACTCGTAAATAAGTTCCATCCCACCATTGGAACCGAGGCTCTAAAAGCTAAGCCATTGTATGACCTGAGGAACTTTTCTTTTAAATCCTCTCAACAAAAGACAGGAATGAGGCCCACGGCTATATTCAGTGTCAATTTGATATTCCTCTATTACAGAGCGAACTTGCGATCGCTAGCATATCACGGTCACTTAAGATCCGTTTAATAATAATAATAATAATCACAGGTACTTATATCGCGCTTTTAACTAAGATCAAGGCGCTTTACATTATTATTACCCCTGATCACTGGGCCAATGAAACATTTCAATTACAATCTCAGCTCCCTCGAGAATATTCAGCTCGATACTGCCATTTCGGCGCAATTCAGCTATAATCTACCACAATAACCATATCTACCCTCACAGGTACCCCATCATTACTCCTGGGTGGGGAGAAGTAATGAGTGACAAAAAGTACCTTGCCCAAGGGCACACGCACCATGGCCGCAGGCTGGACTCGAACCCACAACCTGAAGAACTACCAAGAATTCTATGCTCCAGACCACGAGGCCATGGCGCTCCATGAACCGTTTTATATTTCCTTTTATGTTTTTATTTGATATTTTTCCTTTTTTTCTTCGGAGGTCCATTTTACCAAAATCTTTGTGTCTGGAAATTTTATAACGTAACAAATGAACTGATATGAAGGATGATGTAACCAAAAAAATGAAATAAAAAGGGCTAAGGAATTTCCTTTTTCACTGTTAGTCTTTTATATATATATACTTGTTTTAAAAATGAGCAAATCCTTTAACTTTGTCTACTGTTCTTTTCCGTTCTGTTTTGTATTTTTTTTATATATATTTATTTATTGCTGATTCACCCACCGATCTCTTGATGTGCAAGACACAGTGGCGTAATTATAGGGGTTGGGGAGTGCAGCGTGGCAGATTGCAACGGGCTATAGACTTTTAAAAAGCGTAATCAGGACGCTGATATGAGCAAAATTGGGAAGGCGAAATCGGCCTGTCGGAAAATCGTACGTCCTTCGGGAAATCTGCAGGGATAAAAACGAACATGTCCATGATTGTTCCTTTTTATAAACAGTGCCCCCTATCAGAAGATGGTGCGAACCACCGTCCCCAGGACAGAATACGAACAGGCAGGGAATTTCTTAAAATATGCTTGAACGTGATGTGGAATATGTAATTTTGCCCATTAATGAAATTGAATGCCTGATCAACCCCTTACTGCTGGTTCAGACGAAATTGAATAAAAAATACGACACTTTTAATTTGAATGCATCTTTTACAGCAACAAGCTAAAAGACGATAGAGTATTCGGATACTAGTGAAATTGAATGATTCTTTTTAATTGTCGAATGACGATCTGTGTGATCTTTCAATTTCAATCTAAACTGAATGAACTAGGCGTTAAATTGAATTGGCCGGGAAAATCTATATTTTGTATTGCTGATTATTGGGGTTCAAGTTCACTTCCAAAAAGGAGGGGTCCACTCCCCATCCCTCGGTTCACTGCTCATCTCAAAATTGTTGGTTCAACCCCGATCTCTCTCAATATTGCTCACCTGATTTAATTTACTTTGTCATCAGTGAAAAACCATAAAAAGTTCACTGTTTGATTTTGCTATATAAGTTTTTATTGATTGTTTTGGATTTTGATTTGTTTATTTTCCACATGAAGTTGCTCGAATAATGCCCTGAATGTGCCATACGAGAGAAGCTCTCTTCAGATTAAAAACAAAATATACAAATCATCAATAGCGACCTCTATCGCCTAATAATTTCTTGGAACATGATACTATTTTGCATGGGGATTGTTTACATACAATTACCCAAATATATTTCGATCCGTTGCATTATCTGAACGCAACTTGATTGAATTTGCACAATTTAAGGATATCTACACGTTTATTTGAAATATTAAGTCATGACGAACTGTAGCTTTTGAATGGTTTCAAATCACTATTATTAATGATAACCCCTTAAAAAAAAATGGTCTGTTCCAGTCCATTCAGCACGCGAATCGTTTGGGCGCTTTTCAAGCCGCAATGGGCGCTCCAAGTGTCCAACGTCTGCTGTTGCAATTGTGCATATGGGAGCACAAATTGGGCTACTGGAACCAAATAGTAGGTCACATGTGTTTTGTGTGTACACAATGTACGTGCGCCACACTGCACTAGCTACACAGTACGCAGAGGTAATAGACGTGATATGCCCCGTGTGTTGTGTAGTATGTACGAATTGACAGCTACTTATTCGGCACAGTCACTAGCTGTTCATTAGTTGATTTCTTCAGCATCAGCTGGCGTAATAATCTTCTGCGATTCCGAGGCCTTTGTGGGATTCATATATTTTTTTTTCTCGGACTTTTGTTGCCGTTGCTTCCAGTACCAGGACTTAACAGAACGAACGGCAGACATCATGCCGCTCTTCGGCCACCGGGAAAAGCGAGGGCGTGAGCCCAACCGGCCAAGGCTGGAGGATAAATATGACCTCAAGGAAGTGTTAGGAACGTAAGTTTTTTTGTTGTACTTGTATTGTTTGCATTTTCTGCCTCTTTTGTCATGTCAGCTGATTACAGTAAGCAACTTTTGCCCCCTGACGTGCCTGATCGATTATGTGAATGGAAAAATGGTTTTCCTCAGAATATTCTTCTTGGGCATGTTGGGTTTTCCTCCCTCATCTAATTAACTGTAATTTCTTCATATTGACAATAAATAAATGACATTACTAATGGGAGACCAGTGGAGTGGATTCCACTGAATGGGTTACCCAGCTAAAATAAAGGAACAAAAATGTTGCAACCTGACGCCACTGTTTTTTTTTTTTACATATCTCAATGAAGGTCAGTCATTGCAAAAAATAAGACATGAATCTGGGTCTGAGAAACATTTCCAATTTTGTTAGGAAATACTTGGACATTTTTCTTGACTCTCCATAGACTTTGTACACAACTGCTGAAGTGGCATCAGATTGCAATATTTTTCCAAAATAAAAAAGTAACTATTAAACAATATTAAGGTAACACTTTCCTACTCCAAAGGCCTAGTGTTGTTTCCTACCGTCTTTTTATAATTTGGATGTGAGTTTTATATCGGAACATTTCCTGTGCTTTCTTAATGATGGTTTCTGATATATAAACAAGCTCACAATATGTTTGTGGGGTTCTGTGTACAAGAAGCACAAGGATGTATGGTTTACTGCAGGATCATAAATGCAGGAATTTGCACATGAAGTTGACTAGTCCCGTTAACGAGGCGTCAATAACAACGCCATGCTCCAGCCTCACTCAAAATTGTCACGGAGCACGTCATATTGCCAGTAGGGCCTATAAGTACTTACATACAAAGCTTTCTGTAAATTCACGTCAGCGTAGGATCTTGCATTGCCAAGAAATATGAGTGGAAAAAAACCGACCTCGACATCACAAAGATATGAGGTAAACTTTTGATTTTCTGAGGTCACGCATACTACGCTGGTACTCCGAGTCATGCACGCGCGAAATGGTAGGAGCCGTCTGGGTACCCATACAATCTTGTACGTTGAATGTTTCAACGCAACTCTGGAGCGTGGCTACATGTATGTAGCCATGTTCACGGGTCTAGAAGTTGACGTGGCGTGGCTAACTAGCAAATGGCGATAGGTCAATTGTCTGATTTTTTTTTGATTTTTTTATAAATGGTAATGAACTTATTGGCACCATACATGTGTGTGTGTGTATGTAAACCTGTATATTTCAGGCACAGATGTCAAGAGTACTTACAACCCTGATCAATGAAGCAAAAAACTACTGTTTCAATAATTTTGTTTATTCAGTTTTGTTATTATTTGTTTCTTTGTCAGGGGTGCCTTCTCGGAGGTGGTGATGGCAGAAGACAAGCACACAGGAGAATCGGTAGCAATAAAATGCATCGACAGAAGAGCACTCAAAGGGAAAGAGGACACACTGGAAAACGAGGTCTCCGTCTTAAAGAAGTAAGAAATCGGCTCCACCTGCTTGATTCATCCATCTAATTGCCTAGACTTAAACCCTCAGGCTATTCAAATCCTGAGAGTCACTGAGCAGTTGTAGTTCAGAGCTGTGTTGTAGTCAAGGCCATCACAAGTCTTCTCAAGTCCTCTTAAAGCCAGAGTCCATCATTTGCAGCCATCCGGAAAGTAACTGACGTAATTATTGTTGAAAAACATACTTGGTTGAAAGATAGTAAGGGGACTAAACTCCCTGTGAAATTATTCTTTCTTGTAAGCTGTCATTTTGAAGAAATCGACCAAACAAGGCCTTTCCAACGGTGCGTCTTAAGAAGCGCTGTAGGAAATTTAAATTAGTAGTTCGTTTTGTTATTCGGCGAAGCGCGCGCAAGCATTGGCCCGACGTACACGTGAGTGCGGTTGCTATAATTCGTCGGATCAGTGCGCTACATCGCGTAGCTGCAATCGGCTCAGTGAGAATGTGTCTCGGACGCTGGATTCAGGCCCAATTCAAAACATGATTCAGCAAGTTTTGATTTACAATCGAGATCCTAGAATGTTGTTTTTCTAAAAAAATGCAGCTGAAGCTGAGCTGAAACTTAATCAGATTGGTTGTTAGCATCTTTCTTCAGATATTGAGCACTTTTGCTGCTTCAAACAAATTACAAATGATGGACTATACCTTTAAAGTCCATTACAAGTCCTC